>NC_083314.1:6410569-7068202 GCF_963455315.2 Globicephala melas | reverse complement strand
TATTATTTAAAGAAAACTGAAGATAACTTTAATTTATTATAATCAAACCAAGTGTTGCTGCTGTTCAAGCTTTATTATGTAACTGGTTATTCATTATGCATTTTCTTATTCTGTAGAATAAAAGAAAGCACTCTTTGGTGAATGAATTTTGCTTAGAGATGCCAATTTCATTCTGCAGCAAAATTAAACTCTGCCAACACAGCAAAATCTGCGTTTTCTATTGCTGGGCTAAATGACCCACAATTCTAACTTTGATTTCACCAAAGTTCTTGTGACTTAAAAATGTTTTTAAATGTTATTTAATTGAGTTTTTTCTTTTTAAATAGTAGAGTTATATTTGTTTTGCTGACATGAATAAAACCATGTCCTAAATAATATTTTTAGAAAATTGCTTTTATCATTTGACATGACCATGGTAAATTTCTAAGAGTATACTTAAAAATCTTCCTTGCTCATATTTAATGATATTATAGTATTTTACTTATTTATATTGCTTCACTTAATTTTAATAAGTTATTCCTTATGTGATATTTTATCTATATAAGTACACACACATATGTATACATATGCCCCACTCACACACTAACATGCTCAGCGATGGATCAGAAAGGAGAATAACTACCTCAAATTTTGGATAGAAGTAGTCTATAAAACTGTCTGGGTCTGGATTCCTTTATGGTGGTCATCCTTGTAAATCTTTCCAGTTTATTTTCATTTAAACAGCCTGTTCAGGTTTTCTAAATCTTTATGAGTCACACTTTGCAATTTATATTTTGATAGAAAAAAATGCCCTCCACTGAATATACTTGTTGGGATACATTTTGGATTTTGTCTTTAAATTCCATTTATCTACTTTAGTGTTTACAGCCCTGTTGTTTTACTTTGAACATTTTGTTTCATTGCAAAACTTTTAATTTAAATTGTTTGAAGATAATTCATTATGTAGGTTATCAAAATACTTCAGTATACATGTTTAAAAATAAAGTTAAACTAAAAAAAATTTAAAAATTTCCTGCCACATGGAGCCTATGCTCTGACAACAAAAGATGGAAAATAAAAATCAGGTAAAACAGTAAATATATATTTTGTGGTTCATGTATATATCTATTTACTTTTTTTACCAGAAAGTTTTAGGGAAAAAAATCCAGAGCAATTACTTAGAAGAAAAACTGGATAGTCATTTCTAAAACCATGGTGAGTACGTATTATGTTGTTTATAAATTATGCCTAAACTAATTTGTATAAAAGTGTTCTAACCCCAAAGAGTGGGGTTCTATTATTCTCATTTTGTTACTATCCTTTGTTGGTTCTAAACTTCTGGGTGTTCCCAGAAGGTATCTCAGTGTACCTTTAGATATAGAAACTTAAAAAGCAAAAATGAAGTTCTGTTATGATGTCACCTGATTGGGCTAAAGCCGGGCATTTACCCACCTACATTCCCAGTAGCATTGCTTTGACCTAATGACTATCTTTTCTCCTTTATTCCTGACCAAGTATCTCAAATTCTATTGTCCGATGATCTTCCTTATTTGTCTCCCTCAGGGTATTCTAGCTCCATCCAAACACTTGCCTCACAATAGCTAGAATTATCTCTTTATATACCCTTTGTCCTATGAACACTCAAGTAAAATGCTACTGAAAGCCCTCTTAGAGTTTCTTAAATCTCCTGATTTAGAGACCAGAATCTTGAAAGTGACCAACCAGGATCTGAGTAATAGTTTCCTTTTCAGCATCTCAAGCTTTATCTCACGATTCTTTTCCTCTCTTTCTTCAATGTTATCAAGTGTTCCTTTCCAAATCCTTTGTACTTGCTGTTGCCCCTGCCTAGAATGTGTTTGCCTTCCCCTCCCTGCATTCTCCCATTATAACTTTTCAAACCATTGAAGTTTTCTTCCTAGCACTTACTGTATTAAATAATTATACATTGTATGTATGATTATTTGATTAATGCCTTTCTTCTACTAGACCATAAGCTCTTTGAGGGCAGAGACCATGGCTAATTCCTCTTCATCATAACATAGCAGTTTTGTCATATCACAGCAGCCACTAATAAATTTTTGAGGAATGAATAAATGACCTCCTTGAAACTTCTAATTTGTTCACATCACTTTCTCTCCTCTTGTAAGCCTTTTCTTGTCTTTACTTAGCTTCTTATCTAGTAGACTTTTTGAACGTTACTATAATTAGTTCCAAATTATTCAAATCCTTCCCTCCATCATGTTTTCCTGCCCAGTCTTCAGGGAACCTACCTGCCTGCTCCATTCCTGCACATGTCCTGTAAAGCTTTCCTAGAGAAAAAACACAAGCCAGGCAGTTCAGCAAGACTATAAATTCAGCATCACCTACTTCAAGAGTTGCTGCAATCCTATTGCTTCCCTTATGGGGATTGCTCTCTCGTGCTGTATTGGAATGACTGTCGCTACATGGTTATTGCCTGGACTTCTACTCAACTCCTGGGGTCTAACACATAAAGAATAAAAACAGGATTCACCAGTAAACTGAGAAGATGAGAAAAATCTCAATATTTCCCATCACAGCGTTCTCTGGTAAGCTGAGTGGAAAACTGAGTCTAGTGAGACTCTTCCTTCTTACTAGCTGAGCTGGAGACAGTAGGACATGTAGCACTGGAGTTGCCTGATTCATCCTCTCCTACCCTCATCACAGGAGGGAAAGCGGAAACAAGGAGAGGAAGGAAGAATGGCTTTCCTCCCCACTAGTGCTCCTTATTCTCACCCTTCTCTGCCCCATATTGAGAACCTAAGTCCAGTACATCATTCTGCCACGCAACTTTCTGTATGACCTTTATTATCAAACAGTGCTGTATGCTTGCAAGCCTTTTTGAACAAATGTTAGTCTTTAATAAATTAAATTTCCTAAAGAGTGAAATACCTTTTTTTCATGATCACTTTTTGATGTGTTCTTCATCTATTAAAAAAATTAAAATCCTGAGTACATGGCTTTGCTGAGTAAAATATAAATAAAATACTAATTTGAAAAAAAGTAAATATATACTACGTGAGGGAATGACAATATATACTGAGAAAATAGCTTGAAAGAGAAAAAACAAAACAAAACAAAACTCTTGAGGGTGGGTTGCAACCTTAAATAGTGTGGTCAGGGAAGACCTCAGTGAACTGTGTAGATATTAGCTGAAATTTTTCATAGTAGTATTCCTAGCACAAAAATTGGAGTTTAGGCTTAGACCAATAATGATACTCTACATTTATGTTAGTTAAATAACTGTGCTAATAGAAACAGTTCATTAATAATTTTTCTTTATAATAAGAAATAGCACCTTTATTTCTCAAATTTTGGCATCCTGTAACTTTGCTTTAATAAGATTGTGTAATAACATAGTAACACTAATTAAATATAAAACTTATAGTAATAATACACAAAATGCATTATTAACCAATACAGAGAAAACTAAGAAATGTGTAATGAGTTTTTAAATGCTAATTTATCAAAATAATTACAGGTGATGACAAGTAAATAGTGGAAAGAAGCAAGAGTAAAAATATTTCAGGTCAGAAACTAAACATAAAATGCTGTGCTTAAATTAAACAAAAACTAATTCAGATATTCCATTTCCTCTCCATAGTTTCTTCTGGACTTACTATAACTCTGAAGAGAATTATCACATCTATTTTTACAAAGTTCTTCTATAAACAAAGTCCTGAAACATTATTCTTAATGTTATGTTTATGCTGATGTTTGTACACTTGTTAAATATTTTGGTTGGTTACACTGAATAAGCACTTAATGATATAAAAATGATCTAGAGAAGTAATTTATTTTCCTGAAAGCTGCACTGAATATAAACCATTCTGATGACTATGACACTTCTTTTTTTTTTTTTTTTTTTTTTTTGCGGTACGCGGGCCTCTCACTGCTGTGGCCGCTCCCGTTGCGGAGCACAGGCTCCAGACGGGCAGGCTCAGCGGCCATGGGCATGCGGGATCCTCCCAAACCAGGGCACGAATCCGTGCGCCCTGCATTGGCAGGCGGACTCTCAACCACTGCGCCACCAGGGAAGCCCAACATTTCTTTTAAAGAAAGAGGAATCCAGCATGTTAAAGTGAATGAATCTGCAAAAATTTTTATCACAGAAACCAAACGTTTAGTTTTCAAAAGCCAACAGAATGCAGGCATAGGAAAATCCATTGTGAATTAGCAACTCAATTTTGAAAGTTTTACTAATCAAGTACATTAAATATATATTTAGAAAACTGATGTTGAAATGCATGTTAACTGCACTTATTGTGGTGATCATTTCAATATAAACAAATATTAAACCATTATGTTGTGCATCTGAAACTACTGTAATATGTCAATTATACTGCAATTAAAAAGAAAAAAGAAAATTGATAATTTAATGATTTTCTCAAATTTCTATTAAATGTTTAAAATAATGCATGCCTTTCCCTAAGTATTATGCTACATAAAATGTCAATTTTACTAATTATATTTCAAAGAAGTACAAATTGTAGATAAAATTAAAAATTCATTTAGAAACATCTGTTTATTTTAATAAGATACATCTTTGACAATTAAATTAATGAGTTTAAAAAAAATTAATGAGTTTAATATGATAATCAATATATTTAAGCATTTGTCTATTTTTTAGGGAAAAAACATCCCCATTCTCCAACACATCCAGACTTCTCCCAAGGGGATTATTGAGAAATATCCTGATTAATTTAATTTTAGGTGATTTTTTTATTCTTACAGAGTTTTTAAATTGAAATTTGTAGTTTCACATAATTGTAAATTTACAGTTAATGGAAAAAAGTAATTCAGAAACTAATTCTGTGCACCTTTACAGTTTCCCCTAATAGTAACTTCTTGCAAATCTGTAACACAATATCACAACCAGGAAGTTTACACTAATACAGTAAAGAGGGAGAACATTTCCATCATCACTAGGGCCCCTCACGCTACCCTTTTATAATCACACCCACTTCCTTTCCACCCAACGCTTAATCCCACCTACCTCACTTAATCCCTGACAGCCACTAATCTGTCCTCTATTTCCGTAATTAGGTTGTTTCAGGAATTTATATAAATGGAATCATGGATGATGTACCTTTTGGGGTTGGATTTTTTTCACTTAGCCTAATTATCTGGAGATTGGATTTTTTTCACTTAGCCTAATTATCTGGAGATTCATGCAGATTGTGGTGTGTATGAACAATGTGTTCCTTTTTATTGCTGAGTAATATTCAGTGTTAGGTTATGTGCCCGAATTGCTTTCGTCATTTACCTGTTGAGACTATTTGGATTGTTTCCAGTTTGGGGCTATTTCAGGTGAAGCTGCTGTAAATATTTTTGTAATTTTTTTGTGAACTTAAGTCTTTGTTTCTATGCAATAAAGACCCAGGATTTCAATCACTAGGTCATGTGTTAGCTGCAGGGTCAGTCTTTTCAGAAACTGCCAAAGTGGTTTCCAAAGTGTTTGTGCCATTTTACATTCCCACCAGCAATATTTTAAGTGATACTCACCACCAGTTAGTGGTATCAATTTTTTTTAGCCGTTCTGATACATGTGTTTTGGTATCTGATTGTGATTTTAATTTGAATTTCTCTAATGGCTAATGATATTGAATATCTTTTAATGTACTTATTTGTCATCTGTATACCTTCTGTGAAATGTTGCTTCTTTTCTTTGTCCATGTTGTAGTTGAATTGTATAGTTTGTTAAATTTTACTTTCAATTTTGAGAGTTATTATCTCCTAAATGCTAGGCCTTTGTTGTATATGCTGTGTGCCAATATTTTCTCCCAATCTGTATCTTTTCTATTCATTCCCTTAACAGGATCTTTCACAGAGGAAACATTACTTTGATGAAGTATAATTTATCAGATTTTTCTTTTATGGATCAGGCTTTCGGTATCAAGTCTAAGAGCTCTTTGTTGAACCCTAAATTTGTTCTTTTTTTTTTTTTTTTTGTCTAAAAATGTTTCATAGTTTGACATTTTACACTTAACTCTGTGATCTATCAGGAGTTAATTGTTGTACAAGATAAGAGGCTTATGTTGAGGTTCATTTATTTTTTATTTTTTTACCTATAGATGTTCAATTGCTCTGCCACCTCTTGAAAAGGTTGAAAAGTCTATCTTTCATCAGGAATATTTTTGAAGGTCTATTTCCTATTTGGTTCCTTTAATCTATGTGTCTATCCCGATCACATCATCAGAGTCTTGATTACTGTAGCTATATAGTAAGTCTTGAAAACAGGTAAAGTGATTCCTTACACTTAATTTTTATCAAAACTTTCTTAGCTACTCTAGTTCCTTAGCATTTCTATTAAAAAAATAGTATAATCTGTCTCTGTTTACAAAAACTCTTGGGTATTTTGATAGAAATTCCCTGTGATGATTAATTTTATGACCAACTTGATATATATCTGTGTTATGTCTATGTATTGTGTATATCATATACATACCTTATAATAGTCTAAAAATGAATAAAAATCATTTCAATTACAATTTAAAGAAAACTATGATTTTATCTAGGATCACATAACTAGATATTGGCAGAACTGGGGCTGAACTCTAGATCTCTTTTATGTCAAAGTGCATGTGCTTAATTTTTATATTTTCCTGTCTAAAATATATCCCATACTCTTTCCCTGAGGTGGACATGATTTCATATGTGATTGGCTGAATAACGTCCGCCCGCCAAAGATCTCTGTAACCCATTAAATGTATTACCTTATATGGTAAAGGGGACTTTATATGTGTGATTAAATTAAAGATCTTGAGAAGGGGATTACCCTGTTTTATCTGAATTGTTCCAATGTAATCAATCACAAGGGGCACAAGGAAGGTGGAGGATGAGCATCAGGGACTATGTAAGCAGTGAGGCAGAAGTCAGAGAGGAGAGCGGACACCACACTGAAGGCTTTGAATGTTGAGGAAGAAGCCAGTAGCCAAAGAATGTAGGTGGCTGCTTGAAGCAGAAAAAGACCACTGTTCTCCCTTGGAGTCTCCAGAATGAAAACAGACCTGCAGACACTGATTTTAGTCCAATTAGTCGGACTTTGCACTTCTGACTTCCAGAACTTTAAGATGATAATTTTTGTTGTTTTAAGCCAGTATGTTGGTGGCAATTTATTATAGCAGCAATGAGAAACTAATATATCATGGTGGCCCTCTTTTCTAGTACATGAAGTTCAGCTTTCTTGGACTAGCATCTAAGTGCCACCACACTCTAATATCATATGTATGTGATGTTTTATCTTCTATAAAATGTTTTCAGTGATGCCTTCTATTCTAAACCAGATTAAATATACACTATTTCTTGAACTTTTTCTCAATGGAGTCTTTGCTTACATTCATCCTTAACCTTACTGACAGTCCCATCTCTGTTTCATAATCATTCATCGAAGTCCCAGTTTAATTTATTTTTTTCCTTCTTTAGGTTTACTTTATTTAAAAAATTTTTTTAGTTTATATTGGAGTATAGCTGATTAACAATGTTGTGTTAGTTTCAGGTGTATATATACACTACTATATTTAAAATAGATAACCAACAAGGATCTACAGTATAGCACAGGGAACTCTGCTCAATATTCTGTAACAACCTAAATGGGAAAAGAATTTGAAAAAGAATAGATACATGTATATGTATAACTGAATCACTTTACTGTACACCTGAAATTATACTGGTTTAATTTATAATTCACACTGATTTTTTTAAAACACCCTGATGTTTTAATTTAATTTTTATTAATTTAATTTAATTTTTAATTTAATTTAATTTTTATTTTTATCTCTTTTCCCCGTTCCAGTAATGAGTCTCATCACCCAGTTGCTTAGGCATCTGCTATAAATGGTTTTCTAGTAAAGTCTTCCGTGAACTTTTGGCATCCCACTCTCAACTCAATATAAGATGAATTGCAAATGTTTGAGAGAAGTCTTTTTCCTAGTTTAGCTTTTAAGAACTTCAGCAATGCCTCCAAATACATCGTGACTATTGCAAAGAACAGAAATCACTAAAATTATTTTGAGTAAAGGGGGATACTTATGTAAAAATATATTTGTTTAAATAAAATCCAAGTGAAAAAAAAAGGAAAAAAAATAGAGTAAGGACAAAAAGGAACTAAACCAAGCACTGGAATATCAGGAAACAAGAACATTTTCTTGAAACTCTGAAGTGTTTGCTTTGCTCTAACATTACCGGGTATACTACTCTCAACCTAACTTTAAAAGACCCTTTAGTTCAAGTGTATCTAATTGTAGGTTCTGTCTTTTAGTTCAAATTATCATAAGATTAAGAATTGGATTGGTCGATAACTTGAGTGTTTACAATAACCTACCACCCTTGGTGCAATAGTTTTTCATATGGCTGGGGATGGGGCTAATACATAACATAGTACAAAGTTGTACATGAACTTGAGAAGCAAAGTTTAACAGAAAAGGAAGGGGTGAATACAGGGAATTTGGCAAATGTCTACTGCAAAGCACAAAATTAAATGAAATAAAAATAGTACCTGACCTCAAAAGACACTGTCATCCCTACTTTAAGGCTGTGTAAATGTGCATTGGATTTCAATTTAAGATGTTAAATAGGTGAATATGTCTGTTCATGTTATCTTGTCTTTTTAGCCACCATGAAGAACTGTGCATATAAGGTTAGTGTATTTAAGCCAGAATTTAACAGTATAATCTAGGGAGTTATATGAGTTTATGACAGAAGTAATTGTACTTTTATTTGCTTTTTAGGTCTATTGGTTTAATGGTTTTATTAGTCTCTATTTGCCTAGTTATTTTATATTACTGTTTTATCAATAAGAAAATAGATTAATAGAAATTAATCTCATTCACAGGCATCCTTATAACTAAAATGTAACCAAAATCTATGAAAGGGTTTATGTGCATTTATTTAATTCAACTGCCTCCATTTATTACCTGTACATTGGATCATTTGGAACCTTTTTTAGGTTTATAAAAGATATGTGCAATACAAGTAACAGCTTTTAAAAATACACAGGCACATTTTTCTCATAAATCAAGGGATGGAGGAGTCAGTTTGAGTTACAGAAATTTATTAAAAATAAAATATTTAAGATTTTTCTGAAATACTACTCTTAAGAACTTTTATTTCAAGTTGCAATGTATATCTTACTATCATTCATTTATTCTAATTTCAACAAATAAAATAAAACATCATTAAATTTGTACTGAATAAGTATCAAAATGAATTATAACTCCTATTTAAATATCAAGGTTCTGGCATTTGAATAAACCTAAGAATGGGAATCCTGGTTTTTGTCTCTAACTATCTTGCTAACTCACAATTGTGTTCCCATGCTCTTCTTTCTTTCTGCTTAATATTAGTATTTGCCACAATATCATTAGTCTGTGGATTGTTCCTTGTTGAATTCACCTAAACCACGATGACAACTATTACATTTATAAATCTAAAATCTATATCTTCAGTCTAAGTTTCTCTGTTGAGATCTTGAACCATATCTAACTTCTTCTAGTTCATATACATTCAAGACACTGCATAGTTAACTCTGAAACTAAGGTATTAAAATTGAACATATATGGCAATCCCCTGGCAGTCGAGTGGTTAGGACTCCATGCTTCCACTGCCAGGAGCGGGGGTTTGATCCCTGGTTGGGGAAATAAGATCCCTGCAAGCTGCATGCCATGGTCAAAAAAAAACCCACAACGAACATATAATATTTTCTCTTCTGCTTACATCAGCACTGTAGGCAATCTGTTAGACTCTCCCCGTAACTCTCTCTGATGTGGATTATTTGATGCACCACCACACCTGGCACCAAGACTGAGAGTTTATTTCCTCCTGACCTGCAAGTATCGCTAGCATCAGTTCTCTTTGGAAAATGCCCCCTCTGAAAAGATCCATTTGATCAAATGTCACTTCTTTTTCCTGGGAAGCCCACACCTGCCACTGTTGGATCTGGGAGTGTGAATATCAGCCTCCTTATGGAAAGCAGGGTCATTCTAAATGGGTTTCTCAGCTCTAGAGCTCCCTGTGGTGTCAGCGTAAGCCTTGCTTGGAACGGTAACTTACTCCAGCTTCTCTCTCTGTCCAAACCTGTTCCCAACTCATCCTGCAGCAGGATGAGAAAGCAGATACTAAGATGGGATGTTGGAGTTGGATCATCTACTAACTTGCTGGCCATAAAAACTCCATCATCACTGACAGAGAGAACATATTGTAGATAGGACCTGGTACAAGGAAGACTTGCAATTGTAATGTTTTTAGCTGTGGTAAGGTGAGATGGAATTCCAGTGGAGGG
This sequence comes from Globicephala melas, assembly GCF_963455315.2. Taxonomy (NCBI): domain Eukaryota; kingdom Metazoa; phylum Chordata; class Mammalia; order Artiodactyla; family Delphinidae; genus Globicephala; species Globicephala melas. Next base: position 7,057,926 of record NC_083314.1, on the reverse strand, counting down.
CAGTGTGCTACTGGTAGAATGTATTAGATTTTTAAAAAATATGGGGGAGATTGAGTAACTATAACCCTTATCCTAGTGGGATTACTTGGTTATTGCTGAGTGTAAATAACGCATTTGAAAAAAGAGAAAGTGAAACTGAGCATGATCAATCAGCAGCTAATAGCTAAATTTGGAAGCCAGAAGGCCCCTTAGTAGCATTTAAAGAGGATCTGGTCTACTTTAGCTGGAGGGAAGAGAAATCTGAGTAAAAGGGCCCCTAATAAGAGTAGCCTATTCCCAAGAAGCTGAACTCTCATTTGAGGTCGGTCTGCTATGGCTGGGTCAGGGCACTGGTTGGGAAAGATTAAGACCCTCAACCATGGAATGAGGACTTCTGGGTTTATGCACCTGAAAACTTTGAATTCTTAGATTGCTTGGAACCCTCTAGGCCTGAAGAGGTGAACCACAATTTGCTACTAAGGGCCACATTGCTTGAAGACAATGTAAAGTCTTCCCTTTCATAGAACAAAGTAAGCTTTCACCCAGTGTCTGCTCACACCTTCCCTCTTAGTCACTAACCCAGTGACCAGGGTTAAGTCACAATGTAACCGGACTGTGGATATGCTCAGCCCTATTAAGGAATAAATAAACTATATTTCAAAATACCTTCAGAATCTAGCCAACATGCACCAGCAAGAGCAAAAGAGTTTTCTGGAACTGCATCGAGTGGGCATAACATAAATTTGAAAAAGGGATATTCATATGCAATGCGTGTGGACTTCTGGTTAAATATCTGGATTAGGGTTATAAATTTGGAGTCATACAATTATCAATAGAATTTAAAGCAATAAGGCTGAATGAGATCTGATAGCCAGTGCTTATAGCTACTAGTTTGATGTATTATTGAGAAACAGTATGATCCTGCAAAACAATATTAAGATTTTATTATTAACCATAAAATTTCAGAGTTTAATACTTAAATATGGGGAAATTATTATAAAGGAAGAAGTAAATGCCTCTCTTAGAGATAAAAATTGATCATTCTCTTCACTATTATTTCATTGAAAACTAGAAATGAAATGCATGAACTTTCAAAGTCATTTTGTGAGCAGTGTTTGTAGCAAACATATATATCCATCCTTCTTGTGTGTGTGAATTTTCCACCACTTACATATGTAGCTCTTAGAGTATATTGTATTTTCTTCTTCCTACACTGAAAATGGAGCATTAGAGAAAAAAAGCAGAACCACTGCTTCTACATAATTTCATATTTAGCAAAACTTTCAAAGTAGATTAAATTATGTTCAAGTGGGAAAAAAAAGTTAATGCAATCCTCATAATTTCATTGATTGATTTATTTCTGAGTAGTTATTTTCTTCTTTATCCTCCTTTTCTTTGGGTGTGATGCAGACTGGTACTGCGGCTAAGGAGGAGGGTTTTAGCATCAGAGTGCTTGATTTCAAATCAAGAGTTATCCACTTAAAAGTGTGAAACTTTAGAAAATAAGTCAACCTCTCTGTGTCTCAGCTTCCTTGTCTGTAAAATGAAAATAACCATAGGGGCTTCCCTGGTGGCACAGTGGTTGAGAGTCCGCCTGCTGATGCAGGGGACACGGGTTCGTGCCCTGGTCCGGGAAGATCCCACGTGCCGCGGAGCGGCTGGGCCCGTGAGCCATGGCTGCTGAGCCTGTGTGTCCGGAGGCTGTGCTCTGCAACGGGAGAGGCCACAACAGTGAGAGGCCCGTGTACCGCAAAAAAAAAAAAAAAGAAAGAAAAAAAGAAAGAAAATAACCATAGAATCTAACTTAGGGATTTGTAATGATTAAATGAATAAAATATGTGAGCTGAATAGCATAGGGCCTGACACATATTAAGGATTTAATAAATATTAACAATTATTAGCAATTACAGAGAAGATTCTTTCATTACTCTGTTAACGACACTTCATGTGTTTGGCCTAGAGTCATCAGTACCAACTAATGCTGGTACCTAAAAATTATAGAAACTAATTTTTTTTTCTAGTGAACTTCATTTAATAGAGTTAATTATAACAAAATACCTAACCATACCTCCTCTTAGCTGCAACCTATGCATCTAATTAAGAAGTCACAAGTAGAAACTTGAAAAAGAAGCCTAAGAATTAACTTTAGTTGTTAGAGTACTTTAAACTTTGTCATATATGTAGCACATTAACTCAGAATGGATATAGCAAAATAGATCAAGTGAAATCATTAATAAGCAGAGTTTTTATATCATCTTTGCTACATTGTGGTTCTGCAGGTCAATATGACAGTCATCTATACTATATAAAGTTGATGACATTTTACATTACTTAATATTAAGACTTTTGTATGATAGTATTTAGAATAGTATCTTTAATAGTATATTTTCAATTACCTCATTTAAGTAATATTTATTATTTCTAAGGCATCATGCTAGAAGGATGTGAAGAACTATGTACTGAACTTTGTAGTTTAACAGTCCAAAACATTGCTAACTTCATTGTTGGTGTGATCACTCGTGGACCATGAGAAAAAAAAGAGTTACCCAGATATCAGCACTTCATTTTGCTTGAATTACTATGGTTTACTAAGAACCTAGTTCAAAATATATAATAAATTGCTTGTATGACTATCACTGTGGGAGAATTTTTCATTCAGAATCAGTATGCCTAATTTTCTCTGAAAATCCAAACTAGAAAACAAAAATTTTAATTTTTGTTCTTCATTTCAGAGGGTATATGGCTTAATTTGAAAATGGAGGAAAACTTTAATTTCAAAAATTAAAAATTATGTCTTTCTTTTAAGTAGAATTTGGGTCAAAGAATGCTTGATGATAAATGCCTACTATTATTACTGTCATTTAGATTATGTAGATCAATGATTTTATAAGAAGCTAGCAATATTAGTCAAACAGTATTTTTGGTGTGTTATAAGAAAATCCAGGGCAAATTTTATTCTAAAGTAATAAAAAATAAATATTCAATCTATTAATTATCTACTTTGGCCAAATGTAACTATGAGTACTTTCTCAATAAGCAAAATCTATATAACTATATAACTATATAACATGGTAAATATCCATAGAAAAGAATGAAAAGTATCAAATTCAAACAAAAGCATAGCTTTAAAATAAAATATGTAAAATCCTGAAAGAATGCAGTAATTGAAACAAAATCAATTTCCAAACTATAAATTTGAATAGTGAAATAAAATTATGCTAATTTAATGTATTTGCCTTATTGTTTTTCAGTTCATTATGCTGCATGCATAAATATGAGATGGTTATTTTCCCTTTGATAATACTCCTTAAGTAATTTGCTTTAAATTGGTTTGCTTCCTTTAAGTCCTGCCAAAGCCTTTTGGAAAGATTTCGTTTTCAAATAAGCTTTCACTGCTTATTATATTTTACTTTTATTTACTTTTGTTTACATCATGTAAAAGGCATTACCAATTATTTTACTTACTTGTATTATGAGACTATAGTATATAAGTGTCTCAAACTGCTTCCCATTTTTCTTCCTTAACTCTATGTTCTATAAGAACCTATCAAAAGTCTACGATACTGCCTCTGACTGTAAATACCTCTGAATTTTCCAGTGGCTCAGGTCACTGATACTCAAATTCTCTGACCCTAATTAACTTTGTCTTTATCCTGCTTATTACACAGCCATTACGCCTTTCTTTTTTTTCACACTATTTCCTGGTCTTTCACTATGAAATGATCATTTCTGTTTCCTTCTCATTTTCCTGAATTTTTCACAGTTATGTCAAAAACTGAAAAAATTAAGCAGAGACTATAAAGTGATGCATAAGCTAAAGGCTAATAACATAAAGTATGTTTATTTTATCAAGATTTTTCTTCTCTCTAGTTTTATTCTCAAATTTCTAATATCTAATACAATTACATGCTTGTTATTTTATGTTCTATCATTCCATTGATGTTCAGGATAACACATGGTGCACATATGAAAAGACTTGCAATTGTAACAGTAAAAGTTAATCAACACAAATTATTAACAAGTATTAATAAGGAACAAAGCAAATTCTACTGAAGAGATATCAAGTCAAGTCAATTATGATAAGAAATTTGGGGCCTAAACAGAGATAGAGATTTGGGGGATTTTTTTTCTTTTAGTTAGACTAAAAGGGCAACAATTCCTTCCTTTCTTTATCCCTTCCATCCTTTCTCTTTTTTTCTTCCTTTCTACCTGTCTTCTCCTTTTCTTTTCTCATTCTTACTTACACATTTCCTTCTCACTTGCCTTATTCTTTCTTACAATAAACATGTAGAATATTATGGTATAATATTGATTATGGATGTAAATGCTTGCAGGGGCCAGGAAGTTAACTTGAATGAATGAAGCAGGCAAGATATTAGGAAAAATAACAAAAAGAAAAAACAAAACAACAACAAACAACATCTTTCATCCTAGGAAAGATGAGTAACAACCCAATTGATCCTCTGGTGCTTCATGTCAGACATTTAGAAGAGAGTACGCTCCATTCTACATATAAGAAGCAACAGTAATGAGCTATGGTCACTCCAGCTTGTCAGATCTGACAACTTAAAAAAAGAAACAAAAAGAACAAAGCAGAAATACAGTTTTATACTGGTAGAATTTATCATTCATAAAATTTCCCACTTGTAAAGCCTGGAAAAGATTGTAATATATTTACAAACCTACTCTACAGCTCTAAAGTTTATAGGCTAAATGCAGAAATGCCTAGCAGATTGCAGGTAGGGCTGAGGTATAATAGAAAGGAAACCAGATTCACAGACAGACCTGTGCCTGAATTATGGCTTCACCACCACCTAGATGTTTTCAATGGGATAAATTATTTAATTTCTATAATTTTCAGTTTTTATAACCAAACAAATTTCAGAGACTTCGTAAAGGTCAAGGTAAGTAACTTAGGAAAATGAACAATAAACAGTGCTTTACATTTATACATAATCAAAATTGTGGGCATTTTTATTTGAGACCTAAGTGTATATAGAAAACTAAGACACCATATACTCATTTAAAATCTCACAATTTAATAATGAAATTAGATTTGTAAACAAGTAAAGTGATATTTTATATGATAAATTCCAAATGAAATAATGAATGAATCACAGAACTATGAATAAAGTGATACTGGAATCTAGAGGAAGAAGCAAAAAATATCTGCAAAAAGGGACAGTAAACTATTATAAATCAATTTAAAACTTCAAATCAAAAAGATGTTTTTTGGGCCTCACTCCTACATTGAAATTATAGAAATCAGTCATCTTTAAAAATAATGGGGATACCATTGATTGGTCAACAGGTATTTAGCAATTTACTTTACAGTTTGAAGAAGAAAGTGTCATCACAGCTGAATTATTTTTTTTTATCATTCAGTTATCTAACATACCTGGAATTACATAAACACAGTATAAATATGATAAATCCTTTAATCTTTCTCATAAGAATGTCATACTGATAAACTATCGTATAAATATTCAAATTTATTAACATTAAATATGCATGTTAAGTATTTTTAAATTGTATATAATTATTTGTTTTAAACTATGTGTGTTACATTTGCTAAATCATATCATAGATATACTACATCTCTAAAGTTATAGATGAAATTATTTGGAAAATCAAAAATAATCCAAATAATATTCTTCCTCATCATATGAAATAAAACATGGATTTTAATGGACAATTCAGAGGATTTGTGAGCATCTAAATGTACCTGAGAGTGGCTAATTTTTACATAGACTGAATTTTGTTCTGTAGTAATTACGTCTGGGTGATTTTATTGTAAAACATCTACATGAGGATTCAGCTTCTCAGAGGCACAGTGATAGACAGATGTTAGTGTAGGGGATGCAAAAATTTACCTCTACCCATCTTAGGCTGTCAGCGGGGACTCTAACAGAAAGACAGATTAACAAGAGAAAACACATGGCTTGTTAATGTGTACAGTGTACATCATGGAGAGAAACCTGAAACAAAGTGTGATTCAAAGCAGTGCCTTAGGATTTTGGCTTATACAGGGACTTCAGTGAAAAATACTACAGTTGTAGAGAAATGACAGGACGAGGAAAGCAGTTTTCAGTGTCCAACTTGGCAAACGGTGGGAAGGTAAATATACAGGCGGGAACTGATGGAAGAAGGTTTGTTTGAAGTTCCTCTGGTGACATCTCTGGGCTGACAAGTTTGTCTCCAGTAAAAAGAGATACAGGGAGGGAGCTTCAAGACTGCGGAGGAGTAAGACGCAGAGATCACCTTCCTCCCCACAAATACATCAGAAATACATCTACATGTGGAACAACTCCTACAGAACACCTACTGAATGCTGGCAGAAGACCTCAGACTTCCCAAAAGGCAAGAAAGTCCCTACGTACCTGGGTAGGGCAAAAGAAAAAAGGAAAAACAGAGACAAAAGGATAGGGATGGGACCTGCACCAGTGGGAGGGAGCTGTGAAGGAGGAAAGGTTTCCAGACACTAGGAAGCCCCTTCGCGGGCGGAGACTGCGGATGGCGGAGGGGGGAAGCTTCGGACCCGCGGAGGAGAGCACAGCAACAGGGGTGCGGAGGGCAAAGCGGAGAGATTCCCGCACAGAGGATCGGTACCGACCAGCACTCACCAGCCCGAGAGGCTCGTCTACTCACCTGCCGGGGTGGGCGGGAGTTGGGAGCTGAGGCTCGGGCTTCGGAGGTCAGATCCCAGGGAGAGGACCAGGGTTGGCAGCGTGAACACAGCCTGAAGGGGGCTAGTGCGCCACGGCTAGCCGGGAGGGAAGCCGGGAAAAAATCTGGAGCTGCCGAAGAGGCAAGAGACTTTTTCTTCCCTCTTTGTTTCCTGGTGTGCGAGGAGAGGGGATTAACAGCGCTGTTTAAAGGAGCTCCAGAGACAGGCGCGAGCCGCGGCTAAAAGCGCGGACCCCAGAGACGGGCATGAGACGCTAAGGCTGCGGATGCCGCCAACAAGAAGCCTGTGTGCAAGCACAGGTCACTATCCACACCCCCCTCCCAGGAGCCTGTGCAGCCCGCCGCTGCCAGGGTCCCGGGATCCAGGGACAACTTCCCCGGGAGAAGGCACAGTGCGCCTCAGGCTGGTGCAACGTCACGCCAGCCTTTGCCGCCGCAGGCTCACCCCGAACTCCATACCCCTCCCTCCCCCCGGCCTGAGTGAGCCAGAGCCCCCGAATCAGTGGCTCCTTTAACTCCCGTCCTGTCTGAGTGAAGAACAGACGCCCTCAGGCAACCTACACGCAGAGGCGGGGCCAAATCCAAAGCTGAACCCCAGGAGTTGCGCGGAACAAAGAAGAGAAAGGGAAATCTCTGCCAGAAGCCTCAGGAGCAGAGGATTAAATCTCCACAAACAACTTGATGTACCCTGCAGCTGTGGAATGCATGAATAGACAACGAATCATGCCAAATTGAGGAGGTGGACTTTGGGAGCAACGAAATATATATATATTTTCCCTTTTTCTCTTTTTGTGAGTGTGTAAGTGTATGCTTCTGTGTGTGAATTTGTCTGTATAGCTTTGCTTTTACCATTTGTCCTAGGGTTCTGTCTGTCCATTTTTGGTGTTTATTTTTTTGTTACTTAAAAAAAATGTTTTTTTCTTAATTTCTATTTTTTACTTTAATAACTTTATTTTATTTTACTTTATTTTATTTTATTTTATCTCTTCTTTCTCTTTCCTTTCTTTTCTCCCTTTTATTCTGAGCCGTGTGGAGGACAGGCTCTTGGTGCTCCATCCAGGCATCAGGGCTGTGTCACTGAGGTGGGAGAGACAACTTCAGGACACTGGTCCACAACAGACCTCCCAATTCCACGTAATATCAAATGACGAAAATCTCGCAGAGATCTCCATCTCAACGCCAAGACCCAGCTCCACTCAACAACCAACAAGCTACAGGGCAGGACATACTATGCCAAAAAACTAGCAAGACAGGAACACAACCCTATCCATTAGCAGACAGGCTGCCAAAAATCATAATAAGGCCACAGACACCCCCAAACACACCACCAGACGTGGACTTGCCCACCAGAAAGACAAGATCCAGCGTCATCCACCAGAACACAGCCACTAGTGCCCTACACCAGGAAGCCTACACAGCCCACTGAACTAACCTTAGTGACTGGGGACAGACACCTAAAACAATGGAAACTACGAACCTGCAGCCTGCAAAAAGGAAACCTCAGACACAGTAAGTTAAGCAAAATGAGAAGACAGAGAAACATTGAGCAGATAAGGAGCAAGGTAAAAAGCCACCAGACCTAACAAACGAAGAGGAAATAAGAAGTCTACCTGAAAAACAATTCAGAATAATGATAGTAAAAATGATACAAAATCTTGGAAATAGAATGGAGAAAATACAAGAAACGTTTAACAAGGACATAGAAGAACTAAAGAGCAAACAAACAGAGATGAACAACACAATAAATGAAATTTAAAATACTCTAGAAGGGATCAATAGCAGAATAACTGAGGCAGAAGAACGGATAAGTGACCTGGAAGATAAAATAGTGGAAATAACTACTGCAGAGCAGAATAAAGAAAAAAGAATGAAAATAATTGAGGACAGTCTCAGGGACCTCTGGGACAATATTAAGTGCACCAACATTCGAATTATAGGGGTCCCAGAAGAAGAAGAGAAAAAGAAAGAGACTGAGTAAATATTTGAAGAAATTATAGTTGAAAACTTCCCTAATATGGGAAAGGAAACAGTTAATCAAGTCCAGGAAGCACAGAGTCCCATACAGGATAAATCCAAGGAGAAACATGCCAAGACACATATTAATGAAACAATCAAAAATTAAAAACAAAGAACAAATATTAAGAGCAGCAAGGGAAAACCAACAAGTAACACATAAGGGAATCCCCATAAGGTTAACAGCTGATCTTTCAGCAGAATCTCTGCAAGCCAGAAGGGAGTGGCAAGATATATTTAAAGTGGTGAAAGAGAAAAACCTACAAGCAAGATTACTCTACCCAGCAAGGATCACATTCAGATTTGATGGAGAAATTGCAACCTTTACAGAAAACCAAAAGCTAAGAGGATTCACCACCAAACCAGCTTTAAAACAAATGATAAAGGACCTTGTCTAGGCAGGAAACACAAGAGAAGGAAAAGAGCTACAAGAACAAGCCCAAAACAACTAAGAAAACGGTAATAGGAACATACATATTGATAATTACCTTAAATGTAAATGGATTAAATGCTCCAACCAAACGACATATACTGGCTGAATGGATACACAAACTAGACCCATATATATGCTGTCTACAAGAGACCCACTTCAGACTTAGGGACACATACAGATTAAAAGTGAGGGAATGGAAAAAGATATTCCATGGAAATGGAAGTCAAAAGAAAGCTGGAGTAGCAATTCTCATATCAATCAAAATAGACTTTAAAACAAAGACCGTTACAGAGACAAAGAAGGACACTACATAATGATCAAGGGATCAATCCGAGAGCAAGATATAGCAAATGTAAATATTTATGCACCCAAAAAAGGAGCACCTCAATATATAAGGCAAATACTAACAGCCATAAAAGGGGAAATCAACAAAAACACAATCATAGTAGGGGACTTTAACATCCCACTTTCACCAATGGAGAGATCATCCAAAATGAAAATAAATAAGGAAACACAAGCTTTAAATGATACATTAAACAAGATGGACTTAATTGACATTTATAGGACATTCCATCCAAAAACAACAGAATACACTTTCTTCTCAAGTGCTCATGGAATATTGTACTGAAATCGTATCAAGTATCTTTTCCAACCACAACACTATAAGACTAGATATCAATTCCAGTAAAAAATCTGTAAAAAATACAAGTGCATGGAGGCTAAACAATACACTTCTGAATAACCAAGAGATCACTGAAGAAATCAAAGAGGAAACCAAAAAATATCTAGAAACAAATGACAATGAAAGCACAACAACCCAAAACTTATGGCATGCAGCAAAAGCAGTTCTAAGAGGGAAGTTTATAGCAGTACAATCCTACCTTAATAAACAAGAAACATCTCAAACAAACAACCTAACCTAAAGCAATTGGAGAAAGAAGAACAAAAATACCCCAAAGTTAGCAGAAGGAAAGAAATCATAAAGATCAGATCAGAAATAAATGAAAAAGAAATGAAGAAAACAATAGCAGAGATCAATAAAACTAAAAGCTGGTTCTTTGACAACATAAACAAAAGTGATAAACCATTAGCCAGACCTATCAAGAAAAAAAGGGAGAAGACTCAAATCAATAGAATTAGAAATGAAAAAGGAGAAGTAACAACTGACACTGCAGAAATACAAAGGATCATGAGAGATTACTACAAGCAACTCTATGCCAATAAAATGGACAACCTGGAAGAAATGGACAAATTCTTAGAAATGCACAACCTTCTGAGACTGAACCAGGAAGAAATAGAAAATATGAACAGACCAATGACAAGCACTGAAATTGAAACTGTGATTAAAAATCTTCCAACAAACAAAAGCCCAGGACCAGATGGCTTCACAGGCGAATTCTATCAAACATTTAGAGAAGAGCTAACACCTATCCGTCTCAAACTCTTCCAAAATATAGCAGAGGGTGGAACACTCCTAAATTCATTCTACAAGGCCACCATCACCTTGATACCAAAACCAGACAAAGATGTCACAAAGAAAGAAAACTACAGGCCAATATCAGTGATGAACACAGATGCAAAAATCCTCAACAAAATACTAGCAAACAGAATCCAACAGCACATTAAAAGGATCATACACTCTGCTCAAGTGGGGTTTATCCCAGGAATGCAAGGATTCTTCAATATACACAAATCAATCAATGTGATACACCATATTAAAAAACTGAAGGAGAAAAAGCATATGATCATCTCAATAGATTCAAAAAAAGCTTTTGACAAAATTCAACACCAATTTATGATAAAAACCCTCCAGAAAGTAGGCATAGAGGGGACTTTCCTCAACATAGTAAAGGCCATATATGACAAACCCATGGCCAAGATCATCTTCAATGATGAAAAACTGAAACCATTTCCAGTAAGATCAGAAACAAGACAAGTTTGCCCACCCTCACCACTATTATTCAACATAGTTTTGGAAGTTTTAGCCACAGTGATCAGAGAAGAAAAGAAATAAAGGAAATCCAAATTGGAAAAGAAGAATTAAAGCTGTCACTGTTTGCAGATGACATGATACTATACATAGAGAATCCTAAATATGGTAGCAGAAAACTACTAGAGCTAATCAATGAATTTGGTAAAGTAGTAGGGTACAAAATTAATGCACAGAAATCTCTAGCATTCCTATACAGTTATGATGAAAAATCAGAAAGTGAAATTAAGAAAACACTCCCATTTACTATTGTAACAAAAGATAAAATACCTAGGAATAAACCTACCTAAGGAGACAAAATACCTGTATGCAGAAAATTGTAAGACACTGATGAAAGAAATTAAAGATGATACAAATAGATGGAGAGATATACCATGTTCTTGGATTGGAAGAATCAACATTGTGAAAATGACTCGACTACCCAAAGCAATCTACAGATTCAATGCAATCCCTATCAAACTACCACTGTCATTTTTCACAGAACTAGAACAACAAATTTCACAATATGTATGGAAACACAAAATACCCCGAATAGCCAAAGCAAGTTTGAGAAAGACTAACTTCAGACTATACTCTCTGACTTCAGACTATACTACAAAGCTACAGTCATCAAAACAGTATGGTATGGGCACAAAAACAGAAATATAGATCAATGGAACAGGATAGAAAGCCCAAAGATAAACCCATGCACATATGGTTACCTTATCTTTGATAAAGGAGGCAATAGTATACAGTGGAAAAAAGACAGCCGCTTCAATAAGTGATGCTCGTAAAACTGGACAGCTACATGTAAAAGAATGAAATTAGAAGACTGCCTAACACCATAAACAAAAATAAACTCAAAATGGATTAAAGACCTAAATGTAAGGCCAGACACCATCAAACTCTTAGAGGAAAACATAGGCAGAACACTCTATGATATAAATCACAACAAGATCCTTTCTGACGCATCTCCTAGGGAAAGGGAAAAAAAAAAACAAAGCAAACATATGGGACCTAATGAAACTTAAAATCTTTTGCACAGCAAAGGAAACCATAAACACGATGAATAGACAACCCTCAGAATGGGAGAAAATATTTGCAAATGAAGCAACTGAGAAAGGATTAATTTCCAAAACATACAAGCAGCTCATGCAGCTCAATATCAAAAAAACAAACAACCCAATCCAAAAATGGGCAGAAGATCTAAATAGGCATTTCTCCAAAGAAGATATACAGATTGCCAACAGACACATGAAAGAATGCTCAACATCATTCATCATTAGAGAAATGCAAATCAAAACTACAATGAGATATCCTCTCACTACCGGTCAGAATGGCCATCATCAAAAAATCTACAAACAATAAGTGCTGGAGAATGTGTGGAGAAATGGGGATCCTCTTGCACTCTTGGTGGGAATGTAAATTGATACAGCCACTATGGAAAACAGTATGGAGGTTCCTTAAAAAACTACAAATAGACCTACCATACAACCCAGCAATTCCACTATTGGGCATATATCCTGAGAAAACCATAATTCAAAAAGAGTCATGTATCAAAAAGTTCATTGCAGCTCTATTTACAATGGCCAGGACATGGAAGCAACCTAAGTGTCCATCAACAGATGAATGGATAATGAAGATGTGGCACATATATACAATGGAATATTACTCAGCCATAAAAAGGAACGAAACTAAGTTATTTGTAGTGAGGTGGATGGACCTAGAGACTGTCATACAGAGTGAATTAAGTCAGAAAGAGAAAAACAAATACTGTATTCTAACACATATATATGGAATCTAAAAAAATAAAAAAGAAAATGGTCAGAAGAACCTAGGGGCAAGATGGGAATAAAGAGGCAGAGGTACTAGAGAATGGACCTGAGGATATGAGGAGGGGGAAGGGTAAGCTGGGACAAAGTGAGAGAGTGGCATGGACATATATACACTACCAAATGTAAAATAGATAGTGGGAAGCAGCCGCATAGCACAGAGAGATCAGCTCCATGCTTTTTGACCACCTAGAGGGGTGGGATAGGGAGGGTGGGATGGAGGGAGATGCAACTGGTAAGAGTTATTGGGACATATGTATATGTATAACTGATTCACTTTGTTATAAAGCAGAAACTGACAGCATTGTAAAGCAATTATACTTTAATAAAGATTTGTTTTAAAATGTGAATTAAAAAAAAAGATATTTCATATCCTGCCTTTTGGCTGAAATGAGGACGCTTATTCTGGGTTTTCTGTTTCTTATTTGCCTTCAGCTCAGAATGACTTTTATGTCAGAGAGGTATATATTGGGATTAAATATTCTGGTTTACTTCAATAGATAGGTTAATGGATAGATAGATAGACAGATAGGTAGATAGACAAGTATTTATTTAAATATCAGAAGAGATATGAAATTGTCAAGCTCTCTACTTGAACAAGCCTTAGTTCTGGTTTACTTCAATAGATAGGTTAATGGATAGATAGATAGACAGATAGGTAGATAGACAAGTATTTATTTAAATATCAGAAGAGATATGAAATTGTCAAGCTCTCTACTTGAACAAGCCTTAGTAACATACCAGGTGACATTTTGTTACATAATTGAAAATACTAAATTAAATAGTATTAATGTAATTTGTAAAACAAGCTAGAACTAGCCCCTGACACACCTGCTTTGGAAAGATAAGACCATAACACTTTACATTAAATGATAAAAACCCTCCTGATAAATGTTAATGTAAATACATTACATTTATTTAATGTAAATGTAATAATTTACATGTAAATGTTAATGTTTACATGTTCACATGTAAATGTAAATGTTTACATGTAAATATTACATGTAAATGTACTAATGTAAATAAATGTAATGTAAATGTATTACATTTATTTAATGTAAATAAAAATGTATTTACATTAAATAAGCAGCTTGAAAAGTCTCACTACTTCTTGTTCTCAATACATTCGCAAGTGATGGCCACCTGATCATTTTCCCTAAATGTTACTTTTTCCCCCAAAGTCACTCCTGTTCCCAACCAAGTTCCCAATCTAGGACATAGCCCTAGTCCTAATAGTTTCCTTTGAATTTTCCTTTTGGACAAATTATTAAGATTTACTCTTAGCAGCAGACAGTGCTCAGCAAAAGAGGATAAACAAAATTTGATTCTTTTATACATGTTTCTTAGAATCTTGTGGAGGTATTATATGTTTACCTATTAAAAGTATTCTCCAGATTTACGGAAACACTACCATTCTCAAATGTATCCAATTGGATAGGTTTATGATTTCATGGGCCCATTAAAAATATTTTACAGCTTTCAATTACTTGAAAAATAATTACTTGAAAAACCATCCAAACTTCTAAGGATGGTTTTCAAATATAAATCAACATAATAACACACAATTAGCTCATAATATGTTTATAGATCTTAATAATATATAGATCAGAGTAATATGTTATATAGATGTTACTATATATATATATATATAATTTAACTACAGAAGTGTATTCTTTGGCACTAGAAGCAAATTCTATGTTATCCTAATTAAACGAACAAATAACAAAACAAAACATACCTATATATGTAGGTATAAACTATGCACATGTTATATATGATGTGCATAGTTTATATATAAATATATTGTTTATATATAACATATATTACATATATAGTTTGATTATATTAATCTTGGCAATTCTTATAATCTTCTATAGAATGTTGTTAAAATTAGACCAGTTGCATTGAAAACAAATATGCCTTCCTTTAAAAGATGTCCTTCTAACTCCTTTTTCAATAAAGATCCATATGTTGCCCCCCGCCCCAATAGCTCTCAGTGCTTGACCTGAGGCATGAATAGCCACTGTGATCCTCTAACATTGCAACTTGCAGTATTCTCTGTATCGGGGGCACAACGATGACACGCCACTGCAGATGCTTAATAAATTGACAAAGGTAGAGAATGTAATGAAGACAACATTTTTGTCTGTTTTGAGAAAGTGAGAAAACTGCATGCTTTTCCATGAAATCGAATGCGTATATAGCTCATGCCCAGAATCCTTAATTCTGAGTACATACTTGAGATAAATAGATACAGATTTGTAAGGGGATGTAGTCAAGAATATTTATTTCAATGTAATTTGTATTAGGCAACAATTACAAAACACATGTAATGTTCATATTTAAAGAAATGGATTAGTTGAAATGTGATTAAAATTTAAATTAAAATTTGCATGTCGTGGAGCCTGAGAGGTGGACTTCAGGTTTGGCATGCATCCAGGGCCTACAGAATTCCTCTTAAGGAACACAGACCACGGATACCATCTTGGAGCCCTTTCCTCGCCTTCCTGCAGCTCGCTGTATCTCTCAGAAAGGAGCTTATACACTCATCTGGAGCCCCGATTTTTGCAACTGCTTCCCAGATTGCCTGGCTCTGGAGGCCAGCAGAGCTTACACTTGTATTCCCATAAGACAGTATATATTTGCATGCTTTTAAAAGCTGGTGCCTGACGCATATACATAGTAATAATACTACATATTTTGAAAATATATATATGTATTAAAAGATAGATGAAATTTGTGTCAGTGGAGAATGGAACTGGGATGCAGTTAAAAGGGAAAATTACAAATTAAAGACACACACACAAAAAAAACGCAGAAAGACTAATGAGGCAAATATGCCATGAATTTTAGCATAAGATTAATTAAAATTTAAGGAACAGATTCCCAAAAGAAAGATTAATGTATAATCAAGTGAGAAATTGTGGAACACATTTTCAGTTTGATTGTTCTTGTTCTGATTTTTCTTCTCCCCTGCATAGAGAGGTTAGTGTTTGGGGTTGGATAGTTAATGATTAATGTTATTGTATAAAGGATAAAAGGAATCATAGTCACTATTTTATCTGATCTCTAGAGGCTTTTCTTTTTATTCACTGTTTAAAACAGTTGTTTTGAAAAGCGTACAAAAATGTAGTTGGACAGGCTTTTTATATTAACCAAACATACTGATTTAAAAAACCCACGCTTTTCATTTTAATCTATAACTATTTTCTGCTACATTTTTTTTGCAATATTTAATTCTTGTCTAATATAGTAAGAATAGGCTTAACTGACAATCAAATAAGCAAGGACTCCATATCCCGTGGTGAAATTTTAAGAAGAAAAACACATTTTTATGTGATATGAGCAATAATTCTGATTGGGTTGAACTCAAACTAGTAATTTTAATGTTGACATTTGAAATAATAAAAGATTTAAATATTCCTCAGATGCATATTTGAACTTGTAAGATGACTCTGGCTGCTATGTGAGAAAAAGATACAGGAGAAGAAAAGATATGGTAAAGCAAATAGTAGAATATTACACCAATCTAATTGAATATGGGAAGATTCCCATTATATTCTGAGGTTAGAAACAAAAACATTTGACTTCAGTAAATACTTTAGGATGTTGATCTTTATTACAGGATTGTTTGATGGTCAAGTGAGATAATAAGATAATAATTGTAACGTTTCTAGCATTGTGCCCAATAAATGGTAATATTGTTGAAACCCAGATATTTCTATCTCTTCAAACACTAAAATTATCTGTATATTTCAATAGTATGTGGTTTTGATCAATTAGCATAATTATGTTAATTTTGTAACTTTAAAATATTTATTTACATAGAATAATAATACCCACTTAAAAAGAAAACTAGAGGAAACAGTTAATTTTCTCCCTTTGCATTAGTCAAAGCAACCAGCTAATTCCAATTCAATCAATTTAAATCAGTCCATGAATATATATACATTTTCCAAATTCAATGAATACCTGGGTTTCAGGAATAAGCTAGCCTATGATGTCATGCTCCATTCAAAGACTAATTTTTTATGGCATATGCCAGTTAATGTTAGCTGTGTTTTTCTAAGGCTCCTTGAGGAGTGCTCTGGGTGATTGATCCCAGGTGTAGTTATCCATAGCAAATTGATTAAGCTCATTTTCAGTCATAGACAATGGGGCTTGGTATCCTAGGTAAAATAAAATGTACCTTGCTCAAAGAATGAATAATTAAAAAATCAGAATAATTCTTGATTAAGAAAGGTATTTGAATTAATTACATTTTATCCAACTTAATATTTTGGCTCATTGACCAAACCTATCTTGTCTGTTGGTACCACTAATAGAAAAATGATTAAATTGACACAAAATCAAAATATGTGAGCTATGAAGTAATATGTTATTTTTTTCTTTACCTGGCTAAGTAACAAGTACAATATAGTTCTTTATAGCATATGAATACACATGCAAATCAAAGACTTTGTTGCTTTCTCCTGCATCAGGAAAAACCCTTAAGAGCCTGTACATGTTTGTGACACTTGCTAAAAGTGATTGGAGTTAAAGCATGATATCATGAATACAGAATACAGTCAATTACCCACATAAAATAGGAGTGTGTTTGGTAATTTTCCTGAGCATGTGCATGATTTACATATTTTGCTTAGTTTCAATGTGAGAAAACTTCTAAAATATGGAATACAAAAATAATTTTTTTTTTTTTGGCCTTGCCGTGCAGCATGCAGGATCTTAATTCTTGGACCAGGGATCGAACCCGTGCCCCCTGCAGTGGAAGCACGGAGTCTTAACCACTGGACCACCAGGGAAGTTTTCATTATATATTGAGTTTTCATTATAAATTGATAATGCTTTAAGTTTTAGACTACAGTATGTTCTGAATTAATATCACAATTACTTTCAGATCTAAACATTTTAGTTCTCTATGACCATTTCCTTTATTATAATTTTCACTATCACTTTGCTATACTTTTAAATAGCCTCCTGATTGTTTTCTTTTTATTGATTTCCTATGTTAATTCATTACCAACTATAGGACTTAAGCATCCTCAGGTTTTGAATCTGTGACAAGTTT
Source organism: Globicephala melas (assembly GCF_963455315.2). Lineage (NCBI taxonomy): Eukaryota > Metazoa > Chordata > Mammalia > Artiodactyla > Delphinidae > Globicephala > Globicephala melas. The sequence goes on along the minus strand of NC_083314.1, from coordinate 7,039,945 downwards.
TGGAACCAACCCCCTGAAGATACTGAGAGAAGATTTACTGTATGGTTTTATTTATGTGTGGAATCTATAAAACAAAACCAAAAACAAACAAAACAGAAACAGTCTCATACATACAGAGAACAAACTAGTAGTCACCAGTGGGGAGGGGCTTGGGGTGGCATGAAATAGACAAAGGGGGTCTAGAGGTCCAAACTTCTAGTTGTAAAATACATAAGTCCTGTGGATGTAATGTACAGCATGGGGAATATAATCAGTAACACTGCAATAACTATGGTGACAGACAGTTACTAGACTTATGGTGGTGATGAATTTGTAATGTATACAAATGTGGAATCACTATGTTGTATACCTGAAACAAATATAATATTGTATATCAACTATAGTTTAAATTATGAATTAGTATACTCAGAAAGATTCTAGAGATTATTTTATCTATTAAATACAAATAAATCAAAAAATTTTTAAAGTTTGCTATTTCATTTTGTCGTTTTTGATTATAGTTGATATATTTTTATATGTTATTTGGTGTTTATTTTTTATATGGATACTTCACCCTCTTTCCCTACTTTTCTATTAGACTCTTTTCAAGTTTTCCTTGAAAATATAGTAAGAAAAATTTATAGATTAAAAATATGATATTTAAGTCCTCATGTATGATTACTATGTTTATCCATCAGCCTTTTTTCCCATGTTGTTAGCTTTAAATTATAAGTAAATTTTTAATTCATTTTTTCCTAAATGGCTCTGAAGTCTGGTACTTTTCTGATCGAACTTTGCATTTTGTTTTACCTAATTCAAATTTTTAACCTTTAGTTTATACACAATTTGAATGTATTCTTATATTTATTTCTGAAATTTTTATTTTCTATTTATTTTCAACCTCATCAGTGCCATAATATTATTATTACTGTAATATTATTAAACATTTGACATATGTCAGTGGGTGCCAAAATTAAAAACTTTCTTTAGATCTCTAATTGTGATTTTTAAAATATCAGATTACTGGAAAAATTAACTTCTCTTAATATATGTCTTCAAAATTAGAAACTTTTATGCTGCTCTGTATATTCAAGTATTAATATATGTCCCTCATTAATCTTTTGAAAATTTTTATATAAATTCTTTACAGTATTTGGTAAATGTATACCTAGCTATACATTATGTATCTCTCTCAAACACTTAGGTAATTGTCTACATTTTTTGTGTGTGTGTGGGAAGTAGAGTAGGAATCAATTATATACATTTTAATTGGTAACTTTTTACATAATATTATTGTCTTCATAGTTCTCAATAGTAAAATACAAAGGCTTTGTTTTTGGTATTGTATATTTAATCCCACATTTATATAATAATAAATCTGTTTTTATTTTTGTAATATGACTTATTAAGTTAATGAGTTTTTAAAAAAACATGTACTTCTCTAAAATCACAAATATGCATGGATTTTTTTTCTTTTACTAAACCATTTGCTTTAGTTTGCTAGAATTTAAAACCAATAACTCATGTATGTTTTTAATAAATAATGGAATCCTATTTTATGTTTTTGGTTAGAAATCATAAAATTTTGTTACAAATGGGGAGCTTTTCTTTATTTTTAATCTGGAACAATTTATATAACATAGAATATACTACTTGCAAAATGGCCTACTTTCAGTAGATTTGAATATACTACTTGCAAAACGGCCTACTTTCAGTAGATTATTTGGGATGAAATCTATTTTTTTATGTTTATTATTGGGTTTCTTGGGTTTCTTCTTTTGGAGACAACATTTAGGTTATTTATATTTTATAAATAAATCATTATTTTTTAAACAATCACATGTAATCCCTTATAATTTCCTAGGTTACTTTCTTTTTCCTAACATATTCAATATAGACATCTTACTATTGCCTTTCTTTTTTATTTTATTTTATTTATTTTATTTTATTTTTTTTTGTGGTACGCGGGCCTCTCACTGTTGGGGCCTCTCCCATTGCAGAGCACAGGCTCCGGACGCGCAGGCTCAGCAGCCATGGCTCACGGGCCCAGCCGCTCCGCGGCATGTGGGATCTTCCCGGACAGGGGCACGAACCCGTGTCCCCTGCATTGGCAGGCCGACTCTCAACCACTGAGCCACCAGGGAAGCCCTCCCTTTCTTTTCTAATCTATGCTGAAAGAGTTGTGCTCAATTTTGGACTACTTACTAAATCATTAATTTTTAACTATTTATAATTATTTATCTTTCCATTTGATTTTGTCTGTATTTCATTATCATAGTTTTATTGTTTCCTAACTCTATTTCTAGTAAACATTTCTTGCCCAAGAAAAAATTATTTAAATATATTATGTGAATTGAAAATAATTTCTATAGATGCCATATTCCCGTAGAAATGTAGCTGCATTTAAAACATAAATTATTTTAAAATATTTATATATTGATTTTAACTAAAAACTTTGTTACATATTTCATTAGCATTAATTTTTTACTGTAAAATATTAGCTAAATATGGTTATAAATTTATTAAATTTTATTTATGGTATAATGTGTTACCAACTTTTCTAAAAGAAAGATCAACTTTTCTGGGTACAGTATCCTTAGTTGGCAGGTTTTTTTCTTTTTTTTTTTCTTTCAGCACTTTGAATATATCATCCTACTTCCTTCTGGCCTGTAGTGTTTCTGCTGAAAAAAAATCTGCTTATATTCTTATGGGGGTTCCTTGTACAGAGAAGTTGTTTTTCCGTTGCTGCTTTTAAGATTCTCTCCTTATCTTTTAACATTTTAAAATTTAATTACAATGTGTCTAAGTGTGGGTCTTTTTAGATTTTTCTTATTTAGTGTCTTGTGCACTGTTTGGATCTGGATGTCCTTTTCTTCTTCAGGTTAGGGATGTTTTCAGCCATTATTTCTTTGAATAAACTTTCTGCCCCTTTCTCACTCTCTTCTCTTTCTGGGACTCCTACAATACATAAATTGAACTGTATGATACTCCTCTTAAGCTAACTTCACTTTTTATTTTATTTCTATTTGACCCTCTGATTAGAATACCATGCCTTGTATTCAAATTTGCCTATCCTTTCTTCTACTTAATCTAGTCTGCTATTGAACCACAGTGGGAATAGCCAGTTAAGAATTTCCTCTTTGTTTGCTACAGTTCTGTGGGACTTTTGAATGGAAGCCCAGTTTGCTATCAGAGTCAGGCAATCTGGGCACCCCTCCCACAGGTGGCAGCTGAAAAGCTGTGGGGCAGATGTGTGTGTAGCTCTCTCCAGGGACATACTGGTGACTTGTGTCAGGCAGGAGGAGGAGGGGAGGGGAAGGGTCCTCTGTCTTCCCCAGCCTTGGGGGATGCTTGCAGTCAGCCCCTAGAGGTATGCTAAATTAGAAGTCTGACCCTCGGGCAGCAGCTTCTCAAGTGTGCAAATAGATCCCATTCAGGAAAAGATTGAGACGGGATTTTTTTTTTTGTCATTTCCCTCTGCACTGAGCCCTAGGAGACTAGCCACTGTGAATGCTCATTCCCCCATTAATTAAAAATTCCCCCAGGAATTAAAAATTCCTTCTTTGTTTGTGTGGGTATCATAGATACAAGCCCCATTGGCTTTTAGAGTTTGGGGTTTTGGGGACCTGTTCAAAGTTGGGCCTCTACATGTGAGATTCAACCCTTCTGCTCCTCAGGAAGAAGCTGGGAGTTGAGAGTTCCTACAAGATTTTATGGTGCTGCTGGGGGTGGGGTTTTTGGCAAGAGTATGTTTCAGCCTTTCTTACTAATTTCAATATGGGTATTTTCTCATTCATTTGATATGTAGGAGTTGTTCAGCTCCTTTCTGGATTTCTTTCAGAGAGAATTGATCCATGTAGAGCTGTACATTTCCATGTGTCCATGAGAGGAGAAAAGTTCAGGAGCCTCCTATGAAACCATCTTTGCAGCCTCTCCTCACATAATATGTTTTCATGGGTGGAGTTATCTAAAGATAATTTGGAAGCACTTCTCTTTGAGTGTGACATATTTTAAATATGGCCCAATTATGTTCATCACATTATCAAATATTTAAATTTAGAATCATATATCATTTTTACTTAACTTACAGATAAACAAATGATGGTGTAATAAAGCTGCAAATAAAAGTTTAATTTTTTTGGAACAGATATAGTGACACAACAAAGTACTTAAATTATATTTGCTCTTTATTTCTTTACAATATAAATAGAATATATATATAAATTGTCAAAGAGTTGAATTAAGCAGTGATAGTTTGAACAAATATATAAAGCGATTCCAGTTTACCTCAATGTTTGTCATCTGTTTGAGTGAGCTCTCGAAAAATATCTGATATAAACTTAAGCTCTATTAATACAAGTATAAGACCAGAAAGAGGGGAGCCCTAGTATCTGTTTAAGCTGTATTTATCAAACTACGTTTGAAAAACTATATTCAGTGCTGGATATAATGTATTTAGAGGTATATTTGTAATTTAAAGTGGAAAATGACTGTTAAAATTTAACAATAAATATTCAGAATATAGCTACATTTTTAAAACACTTAAGAACACACAATAAGCAAAATTAAATTATTTTGATAATGGAATCATGCTTATTCTGTTTTCCAAATTAATACTTATTAGTGTCTGTGACTGTAAAATTTGAGTATCTATTTAGTGAATGCAACTTTAAAATTTATACTTTGAGATGCTTGGAGGATAGTGGAGAAAAATACAGGAGGAAATATGGGTTTAATATCTTACAGATTATCTAGCTTTCTATATATCTATTTATCTATCTGCCTGCAGGCAATGTCATGAAAAAAGGATATAGAAGAGCTCAAGAAAGCCATGCTTCTCTAGGAAAGGACTTTACAGTTTAACTTGAAGGAGATGTACTGAAAACAAATAATATTTCAGAATATGATGTTAGGAATAAAATAATCAGGGGAAGATAAAAAACAATAACTTTGTGAGGGACATATAAAGATTGAGTCCCTCTCCATAATAATGTGAGCTTTGTACCAACACTTGTGAGGTGAAGAGAATCTAGCCATTAAAATAAATGAGGATGAATATTCCAAAGAGAGGGGACAGCAAATACAGTTAACTTCAGGAGAAAAGAGCAGGTTCTAGAAGTTCAATGTGAAAGAAACATTATGTATAAGGAAAAGAGTGATTTGGAGTGAGGTTGGAGATTTGGGTGGGTGAGGTCAACAAACTGTATAGGTGTTTTTCCTCCAAGCGAAATGAGAAGTGGTGGGCTATCCCAGATAAGTGATGTGATTTGATTTAGTGCTTGTCAATGACTGTAGTGAGGAGGAATGAATACAAGCAGAGAAAAAAATAAAATTAGAGAATTTGCATTACTCCATGTTACAGATGATGGGGATTTGGATAAAAATGTATCAGTAAAGACTGTGAGGTATGAAGTGAAAAATTATTTTGGAGTTTGATTTGAAGTAATTTATGATTTTTTTTAAGTTGTAGGAGACAAAGTGAAGAAAAATATTACATACATTAAAAGGATCACACACCATGATCAAGTGGGATTTATCCCAGGGATGCAAGGATTTTTTTCAATATCCAAAATCAATCAGTGTGATACATCACATTAACAAATCGAAGAATAAAAACATGTGATCAACTTAATAGATGCAGAAAAAAGTTTTGACAAAATTCAACATCCATTTATGATTAAAACTTTCCAGAAAGTGGGCATAGAGGGAATCTGCCTCAACATAATAAAGGCACAAACTCACAGATACCATCATACTCAATGGTGAAAAGCTGAAAGCATTTCCTCTAAGATAAGGAAAAAGACAAGGATGTCCACATTCACCACTTCTACTCAACATAGTTTTGGAAGTCTTGGCCACAGCAATCAGAGAAGAAAAACAAAAAACAGGAATCTAAATTGGCAAAGGAGAGGTAAAACTGTCACTGTTTGCAAATGACATGATACTATATATAGAAAATCCTAAAAATGCTGCCAGAAAACTACCAAAGCTTATCAATGAATTTGGTAATGCTGCAAAATACAAAATTAATTCACAGAAATCTGTTGCATTTCTATACACTAACAACAAATTATCAGAAAGAGAAATTAAGGAAACAATCCCACTTACCATCACATCAAAAAGAATAGAATATCTAGGAATTACCTTACCTAAGGAGACAAAACACTTGTACTCTGAAAACTATAAGACACTGATGAAAGAAATCAAAGATGACACAAACAGATGGAAAGATATACCATGTTCTTAGATTGGAAGAATCAATACTGTCAAAATGACTATACCACCCAAGGCAATCTACTACCAAGGAAATTCATTAGATTCAATGTAATCCCTATAAAATTAACATGGCATTTTTCACAGAACTAGAACCAAAAAATTTTACAATTTGTATGGAAACACCAAAGAACCCAAAGCAACTCTGAGAAAGAAAAACAGAGCTGGAGAAATCAGGCTCACACACTTCAGAATATACTACAAAGCTATAGTCATCAAAACAGTACGGTACTGGCACAAAAATAGAAATACAGATCAATGGAACAGGATAGAAAGCCCAGAAATAAACCCACACACCTATAGTCAATTAATTTACGACAAAGGAGGCAAGAATATACAATGGAGACAAGACAGTCTGTTTAATAAATGGTGCCGGGAAAACTGGCCTGCTACATGTAAAAGAATGAAATTAAAACATTGTCTAACACCATACACAAAAATAAATTAAAAAAAGATTAACGACCTAAATGTAAGACTGGATACTATAATACTCTTAGAGGAAAACATAGGCAGAAGACTCTTTAACATAAATTGCAGCAATATCTTTTTGGATTGACCTCCTAGATTATTGAAAATAAAAACAAAAATAAACAAATGGGACCTAATTAAACTTAAAACTTTTGCACAGCAAAGGAAACCATAAACAAAATGAAAAGACAACCACAGAATGGGAGAAAATATTTGCAAACAATGCTACTGACAAGGGATTAATCTCCAAAACAGCTCATGCAGCTCAATACCAGAAAAAAAAAAACAACCATATCAAAAAATGGCAGGAGACCTAAACAGACATTTCTCCAAAGAAGACAGACAGATGGCCAGAAAGCACATGAAAAGATGCTCAACATCACTAATTATTAGAGAAACACAAATCAAAACTACAATGAAGTGTCACCTCACAGCAGTCATAATGGCCATCATCAAAAACTCTACAAACAATAAATGCTGGAGAGGGTGTGGAGAGAAGGGAACCTTCCTACACTGTTGGTGGGAATGTAAATTTGTGTAACTATGGAGAACAGTATGGAGGTTCCTTAAAAGAACTAAAAATAGAACTACCATATGATCCAGCAATCCATATAGGAGGTGGATCCAAATAGATATTGTTGTGATTTATGTCAGAGAGTGCTCTGCCTGTGTTTTCCTCTAATGGTTTTACAGTTCCTGGTCTTATGTTTAGGTCTATATACGATGTTCTTGAATTGGAAGAATCTATATTGTCAAAATGACTATACTACCCAAGGCAATCTGCAGATTCAATTCAATCCCTATCAAATTCCCAATGCTGTTTTTCACAGAACTAGAACAAAAAATTTTAAATTTGTATGGAAGCACAGAAGACCCCAAATAGCCAAAGCAATCTTAAGAAAGAAAAATGGAGCTGGAGGAACTAGGCTCCCTGACTTCAGACTATACTACAAAGCTTCAGTCATCAAAAGAGTATGGTACTGTCACAAAAACAAAAATAGAGATCAATGGAACAGGATAGAAAGCCCTGCAATAAACCCACACACCTATGGTCAATTAACCTATGACAAAGGAGGCAAGAGTATACAATGGAGAAAAGACAGTCTCTTCAATAAGTGGTGCTGGGAAAACTGGGCAGCTACATGTAAAAGAATGACATTAGAACATTCTCTAACACCGTACACAAAAAATGAATTCAAAATGGATTAAATACCTAAATGTAAACAGGCAACTTTTTAATGTGTGGGAGTTTCCCATGTGTAAGGTCTGCAGAATAAGTTTTTGTAAATTGAACAGCACTATCAAATAACTTTGTGAGCAAATCACATGTGAAGAGCATCAAAAATCATAATGTGGGCTTCCCTGGTGGCGCAGTGGTTGAGAGTCCGCCTGCCAGTGCAGGGGACACGGGTTCGTGCCCCGGTCCGGGAGGATCCCACATGCCACAGAGCTGCTAGCCCGTGAGCCATGGCCGCTGAGCCTGCGCGTCCAGAGCCTGTGCTCCGCAACGGGAGAGGCCCCAACAGTGAGAGGCCCACGTACCGCAAAAAAACCAAAAAACCAAAATCATAATGTTACTGCTTATTTATTTTATGAGTCCTCTTTTGTTAGTGGTGTGTGCTATTTTTATATGAAACTTTAATTACCTTTCCTTAATTTGCCAGCATAAATCTTTCCTGCCTTCTCTGGTATTGGGACACATTAAAGTGCTTATAAAATTTCACTGGAAATTTTGCTCATGAAAATGCTTTTGAAATGCAATTTGATGCCTAGTTCAGACACAAAGTTTTATTGTGTTCAACCATCCTTAACATGTACAATGACACACATCCCCCCTTCAGTTTACTGACTTAACATACACCTAGATTCCACAATAGGGACTCAATAACTTTGGACAAAACCCCCTGAGCTATTTGCTTATCCTGTGCTTCTTGGTTTACTTGATAAATACTAAAAAAAACACCAATTAGAATTTAAATAAAAGATAGAATAACATTTTTAAGTGACTTTATCAGCAATAAATACATTTACTTTCTATGACTGGAATGCTGTTTGCAACAAAATTACACACTAGTAAAATGGTCTTAAAATTAGGTTGGGTCCTCAGCAATGCTCAATAGTAATAGCATTTTTCTTTGACCCAGCTGCTATTCCAATCTTCAGCATTCTCTTCAGGTTACCTTTCATAATTGTGATTCCACTTATCCACTGAGTTGAACTTGTCTCCTTTTTTTAGAGACTGTTAAAGGACAATTCAATGTGAACTACCTTAAGTCACGTGCCGTCCGTCAATTCAGAGAACATGCCACCTCTTTACACTAGTGTCTCAAATGCTCAGGATAGTTTTGCCCGTGCAATTATTTAATTGTAATTTCCATAGGCCATTCTATCATTAGAAAAATCAAGGTGTTTATGAAAGATGGGCTATTTTATATGATCAGAAATTACATGGCCAGTAGTCCATTAACTTATTTATTTATTGTAAAGTGAATCCCTATTCAGTACTATATTCTGTAGTATAACATGATAATTTATAAACTATTCAATAAGTGCTTAAAAACACAACAGGAGGAGAAAGCATATCAAAAGGCTAAATGACTGTAATTCAGTAAAATGAATCATCAACCTTGTTATAGTCATAGTGAAATGAGGCCAAGTTTTGTCAATCTGCTTCTAGTAACTGAGTATCATATTGCAAATCAAGTTTTATTGTTTCTTCTTGAAAATGTGAAACTTGGACATGGTATAGCTGTGTTTTGAGCTCAGAGTAGCCATCAAGGCTGATATTCATTGGGTTATTTTGGTGAGTTTAAATGACACAGATATGTGCCCCTTCCCTAAGTACACTTGCTTATTCTTACCTTCAACCATATCTTCTTCCAAAAACCATAGATAAGGAGATACATAACCAATTTTTCTCACTGAAAATATTTGCCCTTTCCGAAACCAGTCATGGGTACACTGTGCAATGACCTAAGGGCACAGAGTGCTATTAGAATCTCTGCCAGTAAGTGCTGTGGAGCCATTTGTAAAGGAGGCTTGAAATTTATCCTACTATGCCCAATGAACAAAAACGTTCCTTCTAAGGCCCTAAGTGTTGGCAGAGTGAAGGATCAGTATGAGTTAGGGGGGGACCTGATCAGAGTTTGAGGAACTTATCTGTTCCGGTTCTGTATATAACGGCTCCTCTCTTGTGGATTAAGCATACGTAGAATTATTTTCTACACCTATTCTTTAGATTTTTGCCTACATAAATTAGAAAGTTCTAACATGCTTTATCTTGACCTTCCTTTATAGTGTGACTTTTGATGGCATGTCTTCCCTTCTTCTTTGCCTCCATGAGGTAACCCAACTCTATTAAAAGGCTTTTAAACACTGAGAAGTGAGGGTCATAAGAAATGAGGACAATTTACCCCCCTTTTCAGAAAACTGCCACTGACAAGCAACATCTTCTGCCCCATCAGAAAGAGGAGGAGGAGATGCAAATTGCAAGGGAGATTTAGTGGAAGCTGTTCATGAGTACTCACACTACCTAAACCATTCCAATTCTGAAGATCCCAATCTTATCCTAAAGATGTCCTAGTTTTCACATAGGATACCTGGCAGGACTATAAATGTAACTGACATAGTAATCTGCAACTTAGCAGGATCAGGAGATCAATGTTTGATTTTGGTTGTCAGCCATCTCAATTTTTCAACTTTGTGAGATAAGAGATCTGTTTATCATACTAAGTTTCTTCGTCTCCACTAATGCTTTGCACTGATACTTGAATTTTATTCTCTTTTTAAAGTTTTCTGATTTTTGAGGCTGCACTCCACTTCATAGTCCTTGATTTTCTCAATTGTTCATATTGTTGAATGGCACTGAATATTCAGTCCTTAAAATTCTAGATCCCAGTGAGTTCTTTATTCCAGATGATCACTAAGGATAATTACATTTTCTCTTGCTGCCATGGAGCAAGGTTTATTATCCTCATTGGGGAATATTAATGGGAAGCTGGTGGCCTAGCTAACCACATAATCTATCCAAGATTACCTACATTTTCCCAGAAATCTGTTCCCTGTTATGCTCTCTAGTAATTAATAGTTGTCAGGGAGCTGGGGGAAAGGAGTTTCTAAGTTCTCTCTGTTATTATAGGTGAAGATGGATCCCTACCTCTCATTAAATCTTAGCTGTCATGGAATTCCTCCAAGCTGAGAAGGAGGTTTAAATATTGGAGAAACAAAAATAACAAATATTTACAAATACCACATTGCTTTGCATGACAGATAAGCTCTTTGCTACCCAGCACCAGTTTGCAGGTCCTAGTTTATCTTCTACCTCTTACTATTACGTTGACTTAATATTAAGTCCTTGAAAATGCAGTGATTTTATTTATGCCTTTATTATGCCTTATAATTCTTGCACTTTTTTCCCTCAAATTCCATTCAATATCTTAGTAAGTATTCTAATTTTTGATGATTTAATTCTAGAAAATGTTTGCTGTCATCATCCATACAAAATTATGTGATTGTTTTCTCTAACTTAGCATCATGATCAAGCCACTGTTATGCTGATCATATTGCTGTACAATTTTCTTTCTTCCCACCCCCCCTTTCTATCTCTTTCCTAGCTCCCCTCTATTCCTCCTTCCCTCCCTTCTTTAATTCCTCAAATTTAACCAAATTAAATTTATAAAAACTTAATTGCATTTTGACACACTAGCAGCATATAGTTTAATGTACTTTAAGATAAAATAAAACAGGAACAAAATATAATTGCAGTAGATTACTTGGTTATCCTGACAATAGTCTATTTCTTAACTAGCAATTCTAAATATTTTCCATTAACAATGCATTGTGAAATACACTAAAATTATCACACTTTCCTTCCCACCTTCTCTTAACATTCACCAGATCATTTTTACTATATGCCTTGCTATTTCTTACAATTCTATTAAGGTTAAATGTTTTCTTTATTATTTTAAGTGTCATGTTAAGAAGTATATTATTTTATGATCATAATTACAATGAAGTTGATTATACGTATGTTATAAATAAGCAGATTGAGATATCCAATGAATTCCTTCCCTGGATAATATCTTCATTCTTTTAGTTTCCTTCACTTCATCATTTTCCTTAGAGATTTACTGCAGTCCAGCCACAACTTCACTGCTTCAGTTTTCTGATTATACTATTTAAACTCCTTTAATGGCTTTTTATAGCACAAAAATATTCCAGTATTCTTACATGCATGTAAGAATGTTTTACTACTACCTACTTCTCTAACTTTATCTACCCTACACTGCCCTCATTTCCTGAACTTCCACGCAACATGACTACTTTAAGGTACTTGAACAATCTTTAACAACTCTTTTACAACTTGGTTTTTATCATGTGCCCTTCCTTCTGCCTTAAAGAAAATAAAATAGGGTAACTCCCTGGCAGTCCAGTGCGTAAGACTCCGTGCTTCCACCAGAGGGGAGATGGGTTCGGTCCCTGGTCAGGGAACTAAGATCCTGCATGCCGTGCGGTGTGGCCAAAAAATTAAAAAAATAATAAAATAAAAAATATGGCCCAAAGATACACAGTAAGAACTAGGGGTGGGAGCCTGGAGCTAGAAACCAGTAGAGTCAGTCATTTCATTCCTGAATCACTTTATAAAGAAAACAACCAACCTTTTTAGTCTTTAAAAATGTTTTGTAACAGAATAACTTCATAATATATGCAGAAAAAAAGATTGTACAGTTGGTTCCTTGGCCATTCCTTTAACTTCAACACCATCTTAGGACATGACCTTTGGCAAATCTTTCTTAAGGTAATAAACAAAGGAATTGTTAGGAGTTTCCAGGTCCAAGTAGAGTGAATTTGGCTAAGGTCTCCTTACCGGATTAAGCACCTGTATCCTATTGTGAAGATCCAGTAATGGGTATCCAGCATGGATGAGAGGCAGCTGACCCAGAGCATGGGCTCAGTCCAGTGTGCCTCGGGGCTATGTGATTTATAAGATGTTAAAGCTGAAAGAACCCAATACTGATGTTTTCCATCAGCAGAGGTTGTCCACACGCACTCAGACCTCTCTTTCATAACCATGCTTGTCTTCAGGCCATCAGAAATCTGTCTGGAAGCCACAAGGTATCTGCAAGCCTGTTGTTATGTATGCTATTTGGTTTCCTGCTTTGTATCTTTCTTATCGCTAAGTAAACATGGTGTCTGTTGAAGCTTCTGCATGTGGCTTGTTTCCCTGAAGCTGTCAATCTGCTCTCAGTAAAAAGTTGATTGCAAGGGAGAAGGGAAGATGGCTGAAGAGTAAGACACAGAGATCACCTTCCTCCCCACAGATACACCAGAATTACATCTACACGTGGAACAACTCCTACAGAACACCTACTGAACGCTGGCACAAGACCTCAGACCTCCCAAAAGGCAGGAAAGTCCCCACGTACCTGGGTAGGGCAAAAGAAAAAAGAATAAATAGAGACAAAAGGATAGGGATGGGACCTGCACCAGTGGGAAGGAGCTGTGAAGGAGGAAATGTTTCCAGACACTAGGAAGCCCCTTCGCGGGCGGAGACTGCAGGTAGCGGAGGGGGAAGCTTCGTGGCCGTGGAGGAGAGCACAGCAACAGGAGTGCGAGGGGCAAAGCGGAGAGATTCCCGCACAGAGGACCGGTGCCGACTGGCACTCAACAGCCCGAGAGGCTTGTCTGCTCACCAGCTGGGGCGGGCAGGGCTGGGAGCTGAGGCTCGGGCTTCGGTCGGAGCGCAGGGAGAAGACTGGGGTTGGCAGCGTGAACACAGCCTGCAGGGGTCTAGTGCACCACGGCTAGCCGGGAGGGAGTCCAGGGAAAACTCTGGACCTGCCGAAGAGGCAAGAGACTTTTTCTTCCCTCTTTGTTTCCTGGTGCGTGAGGAGAGGGGATTAAGATCGCTGCTTAAAGGAGCTCCAGAGACGGGTGCGAGCCGCAGCTAAAAGCGCAGACCCCAGAGACGGGCATGAGACACTAAGGCTGCTGCTGCCGCCACCAAGAAGCCTGTGTGCGAGCACAGGTCACTATCCACACCTCCCTTCCGGGAAGCCTGTGCTGCCCGCCACTGCCAGGGTCCCGGGATCCAGGGACAACTCCTCGGGAGAACATATGGCGCGCCACAGGCTGGTGCAACGACATGCTGGCCTCTGCCGCTGCAGGCTTGCCCCGCACTACGTACCCCTCCCTCCCCCCAGCCTGAGTGAGCCAGAGTCCCTGAAGCAGCTACGCCTTTAACCCTGTCCTGTCTGAGCGGAGAACAGACACTCTCCGGTGACCTACATGCAGAGGCGGGGCCAAACCCAAAGCTGAGCCCCTGCGAGCTGTGAGAACAAAGAAGAGAAAGGGAAATCTCTCCCAGCAGCCTCAGAAGCAGCGGATTAAAGCTCCACAATCAACTTGATGTACCCTGCATCTGTGGAATACATGAATACACAACGAATCATCCCAAATTGAGGAGGTGGACTTTGAGAGCAAGGTTTATAATTTTCTCCCCTTTTCCTCTTTTTGTGAGTGTGTATGTGTATGCTTCTGTGTAAGATTTTGTCTGTATAGCTTTGCTTACACCATTTGTCCTAGGGTTCTATCCATCTTTTTGTTTTCTTTAAAAAAATTTTTTTTTACTTAGTAATTATTTTTTATTTTAATAACTTTATTTTATCTTATTTTATTTTATCTTCTTTCTTTCTTTCTTTCCTTCTTTCCCTCCTTCCTTCCTTCCTCCCTCTCTCTCTCCCTTCTTTCTTTCTTTTTCTTTCTTTCTTTCTACTTTTTCTCCCTTTTATTCTGAGCCATGTGGATAAAAGGCTGTTGGTGCTGCAGCCGGGAGTCAGTGCTCTGCCTCTGAGGTGGGAGAGACAACTTCAGGACACTGGTCCACAAGAGACCTCCCAGCTGCACATAATATCAAATGGCAAAAATATCCCAGAGATCTCCATCTCAACACCAGCACCCAGCTTCACTCACGACCAGCAAGCTACAGTGCTGGACACCCTATGCCAAACAACTAGCAAGACAGGAACACAACCCCACCCATTACAGAGAGGCTGCCTAAAATCATAATAAGTCCACAGACACCCCAAAACACACCACCAGACGTGGACCTGCCCACCGGAAAGACAAGATCCAGCCTCATCCACCACAACACAGCCACTAGTCCCCTCCACCAGGAAGCCTACACAACCCACTGAACCAACTTTAGCCACTGGGGAAAGACACCAAAAACAATGGGAACTACGAACCTGCAGTCTGCAAAAAGGAGACCCCAAACACAGTAAGATAAGCAAAATGAGAAGACAGAAAAACAAACAGCAGATTAAGGAGCAAGATAAAAACCCACCAGACCTAATAAATGAAGAGGAAATAGGCAGTCTACCTGATAAAAAATTCAGAATAATGATAGTAAAGATGATCCAAAAGCTTGGAAATAGAATAGACAAAATGCAAGAAAATTTAACAAAGACCTAGAAGAACTAAAGATGAAACAAGCAACAATGACCAACAAAATAAATGAAAGTAAAAATACTCTAGATGGGATCAATAGCACAATAACTGAAGCAGAAGAATGGATAAGTGACCTGGAAGATAAAGTAGTGGAAATAACTACTGCAGAGCAGAATAAAGAAAAAAGAATGAAAAGAACTGAGGACAGTCTCAGAGACCTCTGGGACAACGTTAAATGCACCAACATTCTAATTATAGGGGTTCCAGAAGAAGAAGAGAAAAAGAAAGGGACTGAGAAAATATTTGAAGAGCTTATTGTTGAAAACTTCCCTAATATGGGAAAGGAAATAGTTAAGCAAGTCCAGGAAGCACATAGAGTCCCATATAGGATAAATCCAAGGAGAAACACACCAAGACACATAATAATCAAACTCTCAAAAATTAAATACAAAGGAAACATATTAAAAGCAGCAAGGGAAAAAAAACAAATATCACACATGGGAATCCCCATAAGGTTAACTGCTGATCTTTCAGCAGAAACTCTGCAAGCCAGAAGGGACTGGCAGGACATATTTAAAGTGATGAAGGAGAAAAACCTGCAACCAAGATTACTCTACCCAGCAAGGATCACATTCAGATTTGATGGAGAAATTAAAACCTTTACAGACAAGCAAAAGCTGAGAGAGTTCAGCACCACCAAACCAGCTTTACAACAAATGCTAAAGGAACTTCTCTAGGCAAAAAACACAAGAGAAGTAAAAGACCTACAATAATGAACCCAAAACAATTAAGAAAATGGGAATAAGAACATACATATTGATAATTACGTAAAATGTAAATGGACTAAATGCTCCCACCAAAAGACACAGACTGGCTGAATGGATAAAAAAACAAGGCTCATATATATGCTGTCTACAAGAGACCCACTTCAGACCTAGAGACACATACAGACTGAAAGTAAGGGGGTAGAAAAAGATATTCCATGCAAATGGAAACCAAAAGAAAGCTGCAGTAACAATTCTCATATCAGACGAAATAGACTTTAAAATAAAGACTATTACAAGAGACAAAGAAGGACACTACATAATGATCAAGGGATCGATCCAAGAAGAGGATATAACAATTGTAAATATTGATGCACCCAACATAGGAGTACCTCAATACATAAGGCAAATACTAACAGCCATAAAAGGGGAAATTGACAGTAACACATTGACAGTAGGGGATTTGACACTCCACTTTCACCAATGGACAGATCATCCAAAATGAAAATAAATAAGGAAACACAAGCTTTAAATGATACATTAAACAAGATGGACTTAATTGATAATTATAGGACATTCCATCCAAAAACAACAGAATACACATTTTTCTCAAGTGCTCATGGAACATTCTCCAGGATAGATCATATCTTAGGTCACAAATCAAGCCTTGGTAAATTTAAGAAAATTGAAATTGTATCAAGTATCTTTTCTGACCACAACGCTATGAGACTACATATCAATTACAGGAAAAGATCTGTAAAAAATACAAACACATGGAGGCTAAACAATACACTACTTAATAACGAAGTGATCACTGAATAAATCAAAGAGGAAATCAAAAAATACCTAGAAACAAATGACAATGGAGACACAATGACCGAAAACCTATGGGATGCAGCAAAAGCAGTTCTAAGAGGGAAGTTTATAGCAATACAATCCTACCTTAAGAAAAAGGAAACATCTCGAATAAACAACCTAAACTTGCACTTAAAGCAATTACAGAAGAAGAGCAAAAAAACCCCAAGGTTAGTAGAAGGAAAGAAATCATAAAAATCAGATCAGAAATAAATGAAAAAGAAATGAAGGAAACGATAGCAAAGATCAATAAAACTAAAAGCTGGTTCTTTGAGATGATAAACAAAACAGATAAACCTTTAGCCAGAGTCATCAAGAAAAAAAGAGAGAAGACTCAAATCAATAGAATTAGAAATGAAAAAGGAGAAGTAACAACTGACACTGCAGAAACACAAAAGATCATGAGAGATTACTACAAGAAACTCTTTGCCAATAAAATGGACAACCTAGAAGAAATGGACAAATTCTTAGAAATGCACAACTTGCCAAGACTGAACCAGGAAGAAATGGAAAATATGAACAGACCAATCACAAGCACTGTAATTGAAACTGTGATTAAAAATCTTCCAACAAACAAAAGCCCAGGACAAGATGGCATCACAGGCGAATTCTATCAAACATTTAGAGAAGAGCTAACACCTATCCTTCTCAAACTCTTCCAAAATATAGCAGAGGGAGGAACACTCCCAAACTCATACTACGAGGCCACCATCACCTTGACATGGAAAGCAGACAAGGATGTCACAACGAAAGAAAACTACAGGCCAATATCACTGATGAACATAGATGCAAAAATCCTCAACAAAATACTAGTAAACAGAATCCAACAGCACATTAAAAGGATCATACACCATGATCAAGTGCGGTTTATGCCAGGCATGCAAGGATTCTTCAATATATGCAAATCAATCAACGTAATATACCATATTAACAAGTTGAAGGAGAAAAACCATATGATCACCCCAATAGATGCAGAGAAAGCTTTTGACAAAATTCAACAGCATTTATGATAAAAACCCTGAAGAAAGTAGGCACAGAGGGAACTTTCCTCAACATTATAAAGGCAATATATGACAAACCCACAGCCAACATCGTCCTCAATGGTGAAAAACTGAAATCATTTCCACTAAGATCAGGAACAAGACAAGTTTGCCCACTGTCACCACTCTTATTCAACATAGTTTTGGAAGTTTTAGCCACAGCAATTAGAAAAGAAAAGGAAATAAAAGGAATCCAAATCAGAAAAGAAGAAGTAAAGCTGTCGATGTTCTCAGATGACATGATACTATACATAGAGAATCCTAAAGATGCTACCAGAAACTGCTAGAGCTAATAAATGAATTTGGTAAAGTAGCAGGATACAAAATTAATGCACAGAAATCTCTGGCATTCCTATACACTAATGATGAAACATCTGAAAGTGAAATCAAGAAAACACTCCCATTTACCAGTGCAACAAAAAGAATAAAATATCTAGGAATAAACCTACCTAAGTAGACAAAAGACCTGTATGCAGAAAATTATAAGACACTGATGAAAGCAATTAAAGGTGATACAAATAGATGCAGAGATATAGCATGGTCTTGGATTGGAAGAATCAACATTGTGAAAACGACACTACTACCCAAAGCAATCTACAGATTCAATGCAATCCCTATCAAACTACCACTGGCGATTTTCACAGTACTAGAACAAAAACTTTCAAAATTTGTATGGAAACACAAAAGACCTCGAATAGCCAAAACCATCTTGAGAAAGAAAAACAGAGCTGGAGGAATCAGGCTCCTGGATTTCAGACTATACTACAAAGCTACAGTAATCAAGACAGTATGGTATTGGCACAAAAACAGAAATATAGATCAATGGAACAGGATAGAAAGCTCAGAGATAAACCCACGCACATATGGTCACCTTATCTTTGATAAAGGAGGCAGGAATGTACAGTGGAGAAAGGACAGCCTCTTCAATAAGTGGTGCTGGGAAAACTGGACAGGTACATGTAAAAGTATGAGATTAGATCACTCCCTAAAACCATAGACAAAAATATGCTCAAAATGGATTAAACACCTAAATATAAGGCCAGAAACTATCAAACCCTTGGAGGAAAACATAGGCAGAACACTCTATGACATACATCACAGCAAGATCCTTTTTAACCCACCTCCTAGAGAAATGGAAATAAAAACAAAAAGAAACAAATAGGACCTAATGAAACTTCAAAGCTTTTGCACAGCAAAGGAAACCATAAACAAGACCAAAAGACAACCCTCAGAATGGGAGATAATATTTGCAAATGAAGCAACTGACAAAGGATTAATCTCCAAAATTTATAAGCAGCTCATGCAGCTCAATAACAAAAAAACAAACAACCCAATCCCAAAATGGGCAGAAGACCTAAATAGATATTTCTCCAAAGAAGATATACAGACTGCCAACAAACACATGAAAGAATGCTCAACATCATTAATCATTAGAGAAATGCAAATCAAAAGTACAATGAGATATCATCTCACACCAGTCAGAATGGCCATCATCAAGATATCTACAAACAATAAATGATGGAGAGGGTGTGGAGAAAAGGGGACCCTCTTGCACTGTTGGTGGGAATGTAAATTGATACAGCCACTATGGAGAACAGTATGGAGGTTCCTTAAAAAACTACAAATAGAACTACCATATGACTCAGCAATCCCACTACTGGTCATATACCCTGAGCAAACCATAATTCAAAAAGAGTCATGTACCAAAATGTTCATTGCAGCCCTATTTACAATAGCCCAGAGATGGAAACAACCTAAGTGTCCATCATTGGATGAATGGATAAAGAAGATGTGGCACATATATACAATGGAATATTACTCAGCCATAAAAAGAAACGAAATTGAGCTATCTGTAATGAGGTGGATGGAACTAGAGTCTGTCATACAGAGTGAAGTAAGTCCGAAAGATAAAGACAAATACCATATGCTAACACATATATATGGAATTTAAGAAAAAAAAATGTCATGAAGAACCTAGGGGTAAGACAGGAATAAAGACACAGACGTACTAGAGAATGGCTTGAGGATATGGGGAGGGGGAAGGGTAAGCTGTGACAAAGCGAGAGAGTGGCATGGACATATATACACTACCAAACGTAAAATAGATAGCTAGTGGGAAGCAGCTGCATAGCACAGGGAGATCAGCTCGTGCTTTTTGACCACCTTGAGGGGTGAGATAGGGAGGGTGGGAGGGATGGAGTCGGAAGATGGAAGAGATATGGGAACATATGTATATGTATAACTGATTCACTTTGTTACAAAGCAGAAACTAACATATCATTGTAAAGAAATTATACTCCAATATACATGAAAAAAAGTTGATTGCTATTAATATAAAATTGTAATATATTAAAAACTGCAAAACCCAAATGATACTTAAACAATTCTATTCAATCATGAAAACGGCATGTAACTTTTGTGATGTTCTATTAGTTCCAGCTCCACCAGTCATTCAAACCAACTCTGCTTAACTGTATTCTTTTTTTTTTTAAGTCTTTATTGAATTTATTACAATATTGCTTCTCTTTTATGCTTTGGTTTTTTGGCCACGAGGCATGTGGAATCTTATCCCCGACCAGGGATTGAACAAGCACCCCCTGCGTTGTAAGGCGAAGTCATAAACACTGTACTGCCTGGGAAGACCCTGCTTAATTTTATTCTTATGTGACCTGTTACAAGTTGTAAACAACTATTTTTCCAAGTTACACTAATTCTGCACTAAGTTTTCCAGTATAATAGTCACCAAGTAGAATATGATGTATCCAAAAGAATGCAAACCTTGATACTTTTAAAGGTATATCACATATTAAAATGTTTAATAAATATTTGTAAATGATTCTCTAAGTGTTTCCCCTCATGGTTATACTGTAGCTATAGGGTTGGGAGATTTTCATGGGAAATTCATTATAATAAAGCAGACCAAACAGCTACAGTTGTCCTTTATCTCTCTCCAGACATAAAATATTGAATTACGTCTATGCTGACATTATGAGAAATATTATATAGATGTTTATTTTAACCAGTGATGTCAGAAGAGTATATTTCAATTTTCCATGTAGTCATTTTATGTAGGCCAATCATATAAACTAGCATTTTGTTATTTTAAGCATATTCATCAAAGAAAATACATTTGAAGAATATAGACCTATGTCACAAACTCTTTTTTTTAGCATCTTTATTGGAGAATAATTGCTTTACAATGGTGTGTTAGTTTCTGCTGTATAACAAAGTGAATAAGATATACATAAACATATATCCCCATATATCCTCTCTCTTATGTCTCCCTCCCACCCTCTGTATCCCAAGCCTCTAGGTGGAAACAAAGCACCAAGCTGAGCTCCCTGTGCTATGTGGCTGATTCCCACTAGCTATCTGTTTTACATTTGGTAGTGTATATATGTCCATGCCACTTTCTCACTTCGTCCCAGCTTACACTTCTCCCTCTCCATGTCCTCAAGTGCATTCTCTATGTCTGCGCCTTTATTCCTGTCCTGCCCCTACGTTCTTCAGAACCTTTTTTTTTTTTTTTTTAGATTCCATATGTATGTGTTAGCATACGGTATTTGTTTTTCTCTTTCCGACTTACTTCACTCTGTATGACAGTCTCTAGGTCCATCCACCTCACTAAAAATAACTCAATTTTGTTTCTTTATATGGCTAAGTAATATTCCATTGTATATGTGTGCCACATTTTCTATATCCATTCATCTGTTGATGGACACTTAGGTTGCTTCCATGTATGGCTATTGTAAATAGAGCTGCAATGAACATTGTGGTACACGACCCTTTTGAGTTATGGTTTTCTCAGGGTATATGCCCAGTAGTGGAATTGCTGGGTTGTATGGTAGTTCTACTTTTAGTTTTTTAAGGAACATCCATACTGTTCTCCATAGTGGCTGTATCAATTTACATTCCCACCAACAGTGCAAGAGGGTTCCCATTTCTGCACACCCTCTCCAGCATTTACTGTTTGTAGAGTTTTTGATGATGGCCATTCTGACTGGTGTGAGGTAATACTTCATTGTAGTTTTGATTTGCATTTCTCTGAAGATTAGTGATGTTGAGCATTCTTTCATATGTTTGTTGGCAATCTGTATATCTTCATTGGAGAAATATCTATTTAGGTCTACTGCCCATTTTTGGATTGGGTTGTTTTTTAGATATTGAGCTGCATGAGCTACCTGTATATTTTGGAGAGTAATCCTTTGTCAGTTGCTTCATTTCCAAATATTTTCTCCCATTCTGAGGGATGTCTTTTCGTCTTGTTTGTGGTTTGCTTTGCTGTGCAAAAGCTTTGAAGTTTCATTAGGTCCCACTTGTTTATTTTTATTTCAATTTCTCTAGGAGGTGGGTCAAAAAGGATCTTGCTGTGATGTATGTCATAGAGTGTTCTGCCTATGTTTTCCTCTAAGAGTTTTATAGTGTCTGGCCTTACATTTACGTCTTTAATCCATTTTGAGTTTATTTTCTTGTATGGTGTTAGGGAGTGTTCTAACTTCATTCTTTTATATTTAGCTGTCCAATTTTCCCATCACCACTTATTGAAGGGGTTGTCTTTTCTCCATTGTATATTCTTGCCTTCTTTATGAAAATTAGGTGGCCATATGTGTGTGGATTTTTCTCTGGGCTTTCTATCCTGTTCCATTGATCTGTATTTATGTTTTTGTGCCAGTACCATACTGTCTTGTTTACTGTAGCTTTGTACTATAGTCTGAAGTCAGGGAGCCTGATTCTTCCAGCTCCATTTTTCTTTCTCAAGATTGCTTTGGTTATTCAGGGTCTTTTGTGTTTCCATACAAATTGTGAAATTTTGTGTCCTAGTTTTGTGAAAAATGTCATTGGTAGTTTGATAGGGATGGCATGAATCTGTAGATTGCTTCGGTTAGTATAGTCATTTTCACAATGTTGATTCTTCCAATCCAAGAACATGGTATATCTATCCATCTGTTTGTATCAACTTTAATTTCTTTCATCAGTGTCTTATAGTTTTCTGCATACAGGTCTTTTGTCTACTTAGGTAGGTTTATTCTTTTTGTTGCAATGGTAAATGGGAGTGTTTCCTTAATTTCTTTTTCAGAATTTTTATTGTTGTTGTATAGGAATGCAAGAGATATCTGTGAATTAATTTTACATCCCGCTACTTTACCAAATTTATTGATTAGCTCTAGTAGTTTCCTAGTAGCATCTTTGGGATTCTCTATGTATAGTATCATGTCATCTGCAGACAGTGACAGTGTTACTTTTTCTCCAATTTGGATTCCTTTTATGTCTTTTTCTTCTCTGATTGCTGTGGCTAAAACTTCCAAAACTATTTTGAATAACAGTGGTGAGAGTGGGGAACCTTTCCTTGTTCCTGATATTAGTGGAAATGGTTTCAGTTTTTTACCATTGAGAACGATTTTGGCTGTGGGTTTGTGATAGATGGCCTTTATTTTGTAAAGGTAAGTTCTCTCTATGCCTACTTTTTGGAGAGTTTTTATCATAAATTGGTGTTGAATTTTGTCGAAAGCTTTCTCTGCATTTATTGAGATGATCATATGTTTTTTCTCCTTCATTTTGTTAATATGTTGTATCACATCAATTGAGTATATTGAAGAATCCTTGCATTCCTGGGATAAACCCCACTTGATCATGGTGTATGATCCTTTTAATGTGCTGTTGGATTCTGTTTGCTAGTATTTTATTGAGGATTTTTGAATCCATATTCATCAGTGATATTGGCCTGTAGTTTTCTTTCTTTGTGACATCTTTGTCTGGGTTTGGTATCAAGGTGATGGTGGCCTCGTAGAATGAGTTTGGGAGCGTTCCTCCCTCTGCTACATTTTGGAAGAGTTTGAGAAGGATAGGTGTTAGCTCTTCTCTAAATGTTTGATAGAATTCGCCTGTGATGCCATCTTGTCCTGGGCTTTTGTTTGTTGGAAGATTTTTAATCACAGTTTCAATTACAGTGCTTGTGATTGGTCTGTTTAAATTTTCTATTTCTTCCTGGTTCAGTCTCAGAAGGGTGTGCTTTTCTAAGAATTTGTCCATTTCTTCCAGGTTGTCCATTTTATTGGCATAGAGTTGCTTGTAGTAATCTCTCATGATCTTTTGTATTTCTGCAGTGTCAGTTGTTACTTCATTTTTATTTCTCATTCTATTGATTTGAGTCTTCTCCCCGTTTTTCTTGATGAGTCTGGCTAAAGGTTTATTAATTTTGTTTATCTACTCAGAGAACCAGCTTTTAGTTTCATTGCTCTTAGGTATTGTTTTCTTCATTTCTTTTTCATTTCTTTCTGATCTGATTTTTATGATTTCTTTCCTTCTGCTAACTTTGGGGTGTTTTTGTTTTTCTTTTTCTAATCGAGTTAGGTGTAAGGTTACGTTGTTTATTTGAGATGTTTCTTGTTTCCTGAGGTACGATTGTATTGCTATAAACTTCCCTCTTAGAACTGCTTTTGCTTCATCCCATAGGTTTTGGGTTGTCGTATTTTCATTGTCATTTGTTTCTAGGTATTTTTTGATTTCCTCTTTGATTTCTTCACTGATCTCTTTGTTATTTAGTAGTGTATTGTTTAACCTTCATGTGACAAACACTTTTTAAAGTAAGATGATAGCCGTAACATTTACAATCGCTGTTACCTCTTTAGAGGAGGCAAAGAGATACACTAACAAGGAGCAGTCAGAAAACTTCAAAGTGATGCTGCTATTCTGCTTCTCAATTAGTGTGACTAAGTCAAGACTTTGTTATTATGCAGTAGTACAGCAGTATTCACATGTGATTTTGATTATATAATTACATTGAGAAGTGTGACTGGGAGAGTCCTTGGAACCTGATAATTCTTTATGCATATTCAAAGGAAAATAACAGGAAGATTACCATGTGTCTTGAGTAAAAATTTCTTTTGACTCATTGTTTTAAGAAGCCTAATTCAAACTATTCTGTGAAAAAATTTCCAAAAATATAATTATGATCTGTCCTTCATATTTAACATATACACAACTTACAATGTATAGAAAATATATTTGTATTTACTTTCCTAGATATTTCATAATCAATTTTGATGCTTTATGATTGGAATTGAATTTGTACTGATGAAACTACAAAGTACCATTGCACAGTAAGGAAATACTTTGATTTACAACACTGGGGGATATTTTTATCCTTATCCTTATTCTTACAGATATTATTATTATTGTTATTCCTGTGTGGCATAGTGTATTATTGTCTATTGTTGTGTTACAAATTGCTCAAGAATTAATGACCTAAAACAACATACATTTATCAGTTCATAGTTTCTGTGATTCAGGAAGTTCGCCATGGCTTAGCTAGGTCCTCAGCTTCCCCCTCTCTCCCAAGGATGGTATCTAAGTGTCAGCCCAGGATCTGCAGACTCATCCAAAGGCTCTAATGGGGAAAGATCCCCTTCTAAGTGCACCTAGTGGTTGTTGGCAGCATTCACCTTCTTGTGAGTGTTGGCCAGAGGTCACCCTGGGTTTCTCGTATCATGCTCTCTCTGATGTGACAATTTGCTTCATCAGAGCTGTAAGCTGAGAAGTTAATAGAGTCTGCTTGCAAGACAGATGTCACAAACTTTGTAACTTAATCATGAAGTGACATATAACTTCTATGTTTTTCTATCAGTTCCATCCTCAATTTAAGGGGATACAATGACATAGTTTGTCAGTTCTAGGAGGTGGCAGTCATTGTTGGCCATCATAGAAGTGTACCTAGCACACACAGTGTACAGAGAAGATCAAATAAGTAACTTGGGTCCTTGAGATAAAGCGGTAATAAATATATCTAGCTGGAAAGGTGTGGTGTGCTTGAATGTCAGGATAATGCATGCCAACTAACTACACATTTGTAGCTACAAACCTACTGAGATTGAAGGCATAAATCTCATTTATAGTAACATTTGTACAATATTTAATTCATCTGATTAATTTCTTAGGCAGAGATTCAGACATAGGAGGCACATGGTCTAAATTATAGTCATTTAAATAGTATAGGTAGTTTTGATTTGTATTCCTCTAATAATTAGTGATGTTGAGCATCTTTTCACGTGTCTCTTGGCCATCTGTATGTCTTTTTTGATGAAATGTATTTTAGGTCTTCTGCCTATTTTTAAATTGGGTTGTTTGTTTTTTTGATATTGAGCTACATGAGCTGTTTGTATATTTTGGAGATCAATCCTTTGTCCGTTGCTTCATTTCCAAATATTTTCTCCCATTCTGAGAGTTGTCTTTTTGTCTCGTTTATAGTTTCTTTTGCTATGCAAAAGCTTTTAAGTTTAATTAGGTCCCATTTGTTTATTTTTGTTTTATTTTCATTATTTAGGAGGTGGGTCAGAATGGCCATCATTAAAAAATCTACAAAGAATAAATGCTGGAGAGGGTGTGGAGAAAAGGGAACACTTTTGCACTGTTGGTGGGAATGTAACTTTATACAGCCACTACAGAGAACAGTATGTATGGAGGTTCCTTAGAAAACTAAAAATAGAAATACAATATGACCAAGCAATACTACTACTGGGCATATACCCTGAGAAAACCATAATTCAAAAGGACATATGTACCCCAATGTTCATTGCAGCACTATTTACAATAGCCAGGACATAGAAACAACCTAAATGTCCAACGATGGATGAATGGATAAAGAAGATGTGGTACACCTATACAATGGAATATTACTCAGCCATAAAAAGGAACAAAATTGGGTAATTTTTAGAGATGTAGATGGACCTAGAGTCTGTCATACAGAGTGAAGTAAGCCAGAAACAGAAAAACAAATATCGTATATTAACACATATATGTGGAATCTAGAAAAAATGGTACAGATGAACCTATTTGCAGGGCAGGAATAGACACATAGACATAGAGAATAGACATGTGGACACAGGGGGGAAGGGGAGGGTGGGACGAATTAGGAGATTAGGCTTGACATAAATACACTACCATGTGTAAAATAGCTAGTGGGAACCTGCTGTATAGCTCAGCGAGCTCAGCTTGGTGCTCTGTGATGACCTAGATGGGGAGGGGAAGGGGGAGAGGGAGGTCCAATAGAAAGGGGTAGGTATACATATAGCTGATTCACTTCATTGTACAGCAGAAACTAACGCAACATTGTAAAGCAATTTTACTCCAATAAAAACCATTGGCAAAGACAAAAAATAAAAAATAAAAATAAATAAACATTATAGGTAATTACACCTAGTAGGGTGCTAAACATTCACATGCTTTGATCAAATTCTATGATTTTTAATATGAATGTAGTAAATAATCAAACCACTCATAAATGTGTTCAAATATCTCAGCCTTAAATATTAGCAATAGAAATTACTATTTATATTTACTTTATGAAAACATTGAAATAGGGTAAATTTACGATTTATATCATTATCAATATATGCAATATAAATCTATCCTAAAAGTAAGAGGTTTGGATTTAAAATCAAAATAACAACTCAGGAGAAAAATGTATAGTAAGGAAATGACAGGTATATGAATTCTGTAGCAATTACCAATACATCTTTAAATCATCCTCATGATTAAAATTTTGCCAAACTATTTAAATATATGGACCAGATATCAAGGAAATTTTAAACACAGTTGACTATTTAAACCTCATGACTACTTGATGAGATAGATACTAATATTAATCCTGTGATAAGGATGATCACGTATAGGCACACACAAATTCATTAACTTGCTCGAAGTTCACAAATGTTGACAAACAGCAGAGTCAGGCATTCAACCCAAGTCGTCTAATTTCAGAATGAGTGCTTTTAACCCAAAGCTGGCTTTTAATTTGGAAAACACAGTTTTACAATACATAATTCCCTTGTTAAAACTATTTACCAAACCAATTAGCATTAACAAGGACAACTAAATATTTGAGGAATTCTATAATTAAAATCTAATTTGCATACAAAATGTATACAATTACAAAATTTCTATCTCCAGCAGTTCCTAATTATCATTCCTGTATTTAAAAAGAACATGTGTCCTTTTCAATGAACCATAATCCCTGACTGTCCATTGATTATTTGAAACTGTTTTAGTATAACACCACCCCGAATCATTAGTAAGTGATGTTAAATGTATGCAGATTAAGCCTTTTATCTCTAATATGATAACTACATTTTAACTCACTCAGCTAAGCGTCCCTGGTGATTTCAAACTAAATACTCAAACAGTTATCCAAAGACAAGGCCATTGTCTAAACTCCCTGTCTCTTTACTATTTTTGCTTATAGGGTCAGTAGTTTCTGTATTATCCTAGAATATAAACCCTTTTCTCTGCTTAATCCATCTCTGTGTCCGTTTGCCTTCCATCTTCCCCTAATTTTTTCTCTTCAACACTCTGACTAAACATCTCATAAATTTGTGTCACTTGTTTTTTTAAATTACTATAATCAATCAATTCTGTAAAGCAGTCATTATTTTTACATATTTTATTAATCATAATATAACATTTTAATTTATAGGTCTTATCAAAGTGAATTAAAGAGATACGAAATACATGACCCTCTAGGGAAGTATTCTTACTTCTTTTTATCCCTATGTAAAAATATTAACCATGCATTGTCATTGGAATTTAGGACTTACAAGGTATTTAGTAACAAATATACAAAATAAATCATCATAATCCATAACTGGGGATCAGTGATAATTTTAAGAATTAGAATTTTGGAAAGTATTATATTTTTCATGAAATTGCTTTAACATTGTTTGAGCCCTCCCTATTCAACTGAACTTTGGATAGAGTTAGCGTATTGATTGATTGCATTGAAATTACAGGTTCATTTAGAAAGAATTGTTACCTTTACCAATACTGAGAATATAATAGTGCCATTTGGTAAATGAATCTGGGTATTCATTCATTCCAGTGCCTTCAGTATAAATTGTACTTTTCTTCCTTTAACTGTGCTTACTTACATGCATTAAAGATTTCTGTTACACTGACAAGTGTATATTTTCTGTTTATGTCAGGAGCTCAGTTGATTTGGGAGAAATAAAGCTCAGTTGTCAGGTGTTGGAGTAATTGATTAAAGCAACAAGTCAAAAATGAATGAGTTAATTTCAAACTATAATGGTATAAGCAAGAGTCTAAAATGAGACCAACTCAGCCTGGAACAGCTCACTGGTCTAGGGTCAGGTGGATCAGTGCAGATGTGGGGGGCATCTCAGTGTTGAGGAAACCAAACAAAAGGCTCTGGAAATTTTATGAAACCTGAAGTGGTGTGAGGGCTACAGTGGGAAAGGACTGGGGTGGGAAAGGACTGAGTCAGGTGGGGAAAATCTTCTCCAAGGGTTCCTCCTACGCTCCAGTAAGGAGGTTGAAACCGTATACAAGCCCCTGTGTCCCTGTTCTTTGCAGTAAAAGGCTTTTGCTTTAGTCTCCCTGGCCTCCCTTGGGTCTCTAAAAGCTGGTTCAAGAGTTAATAATTAGGAAATGTGAAGATGTAGAAACAAAGAATAGCTGTTGGGCTAGGAAACTGATAATAATTTAGACTCTAAATCTTCCACACAGCAGAATCACTGAACTCACAGTTCCCTGAAAGATATAGACAAGGGCCTGACACACATTCTTAAGTTGTTTTTACAGGAAGTAGACCTGCCACCAGATGAAAACTGCTGAGTGCTATAACATAGACCCTAGACTGGTTGAAACCAGAGGGTTGATGAAGGTTGAAACTTCACCTTGATGCCAACCAATACGAGAATTGTGCACGAGCTGATCACGTACCCTGCAGCCCCCTCCCTCATACTGCCTTTAAAACCTCTTCTCTGAAAACCATCAGAGAGTTCTGGTCTTATGAGAAAAAGCTCCCTGTTCTCCTTGCCTGGTACCTACAATAAACGCTGTCCTTTCCTTCACCACAACCCAATATCAGTAGATTGGCTTTACTGCGTGTGGGCAAGTAGACCCAAGTAAGTTCTCAGCAGAAGCATCTGAGGAGGACCTTTTGCAAAGACCACAAATAAAGAGATCTAGAAACAAAGGCACCAGGGCTAGGAAAACAAGTATGTGGAGAGTGTGACCAGCCAGGCAGGCCTGGATCCTTTACTGTAACTCTGTTCAGAGACTGCATTGCATCAGCTGTGCACCAAGTCTGTTATGGAAAGACTTGAAACCTGCCGGGTAAAGCCTTTGTAACTGCCTGTGATCAGGCTTGAAATATTGCACATAAGATTTTAACCAGGACCTAGACGCCTCAGTTTAGAGCTGGCACAGAGATAAAGTATAGATTTTTGTATGGCAATACAAAATCTGTCCATCTTAGAGAACTATTCTCTTAAACTCTAATTAATTGGTGTTGCATCTCCTAGAATTTTTTATAGCTAATTTGTCTCATGCAAAACAATGATACAGTAACTTGGATTAGTAGCATGGTCCAAGGATTTCATATCTGACTGACATTTATATGAATAAAGGGAAAGAACTGGAAGAGCCCCAAGTGGATGCTTTAATGCATTAGCTTGGAGGACAGGAACAATGCAGGCTGGTTTAAAGCACTGGATATGGGGCTAGATTCCCAAGGTATAAACCTTGGCTCAGCAACCTAAATGCTTTATGATTTAAGGAATGCTTATTTTTGTTTCTGTTTCATCTTTACAATGGTGATAACACAAATATCTATAAGAGTTCAAACACACTAATGTATTTACTGTGCCTAGACCTTGAATACTCAGGCCCCCTCTTAATTCTACAAGCTTTCTTTGGATTCCTCAAGCCCCATTCTGAATAAAATAAAGTTCAGTCCTTCTAAGATCCTATGTGTTGTCACCATCTCTCTTTGGATGTCATAGGTTGCACATGCTAAAACCTCCTGATCTGCTTTCTATTGGAAAACTCTGCTCATTCCAAATCTTTATTTTTATCACTTCAAAAAACCATCTCTGATCCTTTCAGACCAGTACTGGCACATATCTCCTGAATAAACATAATGCAATAGGCTTACTTATTTTATAGACATTTCCACATTGTTGGTAGTTATTTATTTTTATGATATCTCCTCCCTAGCCTGTGAGTTCTTTGATGGTAAAGACATGTCTTTTAATCCAGTAACCCTGGTGACAGCTGTAGTGCCTCATATATCATAGATGGTCAGTAAATACTGGACAAAAGAAAAAGGAGACAATGATTTTTCTCTATGCCTGATACTATGTTTCTTCATTATAAAGTTATGAGGCAGCATTTTTGTCTCCACCTTGCAAATGAGAAAAGTAAAATTTGAAAGAGTTAAGTCCCTTTCAAAAGATCACACAACCAGTAATTATAAAGCAGGGAAGGGCTCCTAGACCTATCTACTTCTAAAGTTCATGTTCTTTTCACCACACCCTGCCAGCGTGAGCTATGTGACTAAGGCCTCATGTAAAGGATGCCTGGTGTCAGTGCACATTATTCAGAGACTAGTGAGGGATGTGGTTTGTTTTACAGGAAGAAAAGGCTCTCTAAGGATGGGGAAGCTGTTAGGGAAAGAATGGCAGGGAGGAAAATTAGTGATAAGACCAACTGGGCTAGAGCCTGGAAATTATGATACTGAAGAAAGCAGGGGAACAAGTAAAGAGCAAGTTTCTCCAGATCACAAGGTCACTTTAGGAGTTATTACATTGTTTACTTAAGGCTTTGAGGCTTTGTAGTTATTCTCTTTGTCTGACAGAGGCCGGTGAGAATGCACACATTGACTGACACCAGCAAAGTAAAGGAAGAAAGAATCACAGACAAACACATTTATTGAACTTTCAGGGTAAGATGAACTAAAAGGACAAATCCATATTGTTCTATTATTCAATTATAAATGTTATAATAGTGAGGCAGGAAAGACAGGGCGGGGCCCAAGGACAGCTTCCTCATATATAGGCATTAGGCAGAAGGCCAAGCCACCTCCTTGTTTTGCACTAAAGGAGGCCATGACACATGGACGAATGGCATCTAAAACATAAACTTTGTGGCATCTGAGCAAGAAACTCTGACCATGAAAACAGTGGAGCATGCGCAATAAAAATGCATAGGTTGCTGATGACCCTGTACTATTAGGGAACCATTGACCGAAACCGCCCACCTTGATCAGGCATCATGATGACCACTTGTCTGAGTTGTATCACAATAGGAGGTCCAGATAAGGAGCATGGTGCTGCTGCTGAAAACTAATTGGGAGAATTCAGGAGGGGCCCAAAGAAGGAGGAGACGTCAGTCCCTAATATGTCTTATAAAACTAACTGGGGGAATTTGGAAGGGGCCAAAAGGAGGGAGGAGACACCAGCCCATAATATTGTCCTACAAGCTCCCGGAATCCCTCGCGCTGGAATCCATCTTGTCTGAGAGATGTGCACCACCAGGAGGGATCCTGAGTCAGATCAAATGTGGGCCAAGCAAGATGATTGGCCAGGGCTTCCCTGGTGGTGCAGTGGTTGAGAATCTGCCTGCTAATGCAGGAGACACGGGTTCGAGCCCCGGTCTGGGAGGATCCCACATGCTGCGGGGCAACTAGGCTTGTGAGCCACAACTACTGAGCTTGCACGTCTAGAGCCTGTGCTCCACAACAAGGGAGGCCGCGATAGTGAGAGGCGCGCGCACTGCGATGAAGAGTGGCCCCCGCTTGTCACAACTAGAGAAAGCCCTCGCACAGAAACGAAGACCCAACACAGCAAAAATAAATAAATTAATTAATTAACTCCTACCCCCAACATCTAAAAAAAAAAAAGATGATTGGCTAGAGACAACCTGGAAACTCATCCCATTTACCATAAAACCTGAGACTGCAAGCCATGTGGCAGAGCATCTCTCCTGTGTTCCCTTATTCTACTGCTCTCTGCCTGGGCTCCCCTTTCCAACAAAGTCTTCTGCTTTGTCAGTACGTGTGTCTCCTGGGACAATTCATTTCCAAGTATTAGACAAGAGCTCGCTCTTGGTCCTGGAATGGTTCCCCCTTCCTGCAATAGTACAACCTTCCATGAGTGGTGGTCGACTAGTAAGGAGAAATTTAAGGGAAAACAACTCTTAGAGTGCGTGTACAGTGACTTCAGAAGAAAAATGTGTAGGACTGGGAGCTGATGCAACCTGGTGCGATTTTGACCACACCTCAACCCTCCCCTCAATGAATATTCCACCCCTAATCAAAAAGACCCCCACCCATTTAAAGGGATAAAAGTAAAAGGGGATCAAAGAACGCTGCGACGCACCCCTCACTCGCAAGGATGCCCGCACACTTCTCCTCTGACTGTGTAACTTTCCCTTCTGACCTAATACACTGCTTCTTTGTTCTCTTTGCTCCTCAGCTTCAGCGTGTTTATTTTTCCTTTGTGTTTTGTGTTCCAAATTCTTTTGAAAGAGTTGAACAAAAGAGCCTGGGCTTTTGATAAAGCTTTTCTGGTATCAATAGTATACTTTGTGTGATAGTTAATTTTACATGTCAATTGGCCATGGGTGCCCAGACATTTGGTCAAACATTACCCTGGGTGTGTCCATGAGAGTGATTCTGGATGAGATGGACATTTGAATCAGGAGATCTAGTAAAGCAGACTGACCTTCCTGATGTGGGTGGGTCCCATCCCACAGTTGAATAGAACAAGAGGACAAGTAAGGGGAGGAAGATGGAATTCCTTCTGCTTGACTTCTCCAAGCTCTGATGTCATTTTATTCCTGCCTTCAGACTGAAACTGAAACGTTCGCTCTTCCTGGTCTCTAGCAAGCAGATTTTCGGACTGGAATCACACCGTGGGCTCTTCTGGGTCTCCAACGGCCCGCTGCAGATCTGGGCACTTGTCCACCTCTATAATCCCATGAGTCAGTTCCTTGTAATAAATCTCTCTGCTCTCAAGCTCTCTCACTCTACACACACACACACACACACACACACACACACACACACACACACAGTTGGTTCAGTTTCTTTGGAGAACACTGACTAATACGCTCTGTTAACATATTATATAAAGGCAAACAAAAAAGAAAAAATTCAGCAGTGCAATATTAGACATTATTTATGATCACTGTCATTAAGAGACAAGGAGCACTAAATGTATTTGAAGGAAGCCAATTCAGTATTCCATCTTTGTAGCTTAGAGAAATGGACAACTTTGGCTTATCTGAAAACGATGAAATATAATCAAGTTTCCTGCACTTCAGACAACAACTAGTCATTACTGCTTTATAAAATATAAAAATAGAACAGAATAATACATAGGGAACTCAATGATTATATATCTAAGTAGAAAATAGCAATAACCTTTAACCAAATATTATGACAAAGTTATCAATAATGTTGATATGAGAGAAAAAAAGGGACCCAGCAAAGTGCTGTAGAATATATATATATACACACACACACATATGTATAAACATACATATATTTGTACATATAATACACATATATTTGAAATAACTGAGAATTAATTTTCACGTTTCTAATTTCATTTTAGTTTTACTTGGTTTCTGATTTTCTGATTTTATTATTTCTATAGATGAAGATGTAAAGATGTTAAAACCTTAGAAAAATATTAAATCAATTTTATATCATTTAAATAAACTGTGCTATAATATTTATAAATATTGATGGTAATAATACTCTTGAATCCATTATTGTGTTTAATAAATTCAATTTATAATTTACAAAATTGTGAAATGTATTTAATACAAATAATCTTTAACAATTTTGTATCTGACATCCAGAGCAATATTATGTATCATATATTGGGCTGATTTTTTTTAAAAAATTACCCTAATATTTACCTTAAGATTTTTTGAAGGATTTTTTTAGAATTAATTCCTATTGTACAAAAATATTTTTATCTTATTGCTTGTTATTACTCGTTCTCATATGGTAACTGTGGCTATATGTACAATGTATTTATTTTAATATTAGACTGACAACTTCTTTTAAGCTTCCTCTTAATTTTTTATTATCTCAGTCTTTAGATATGCTAGCTAGGTTAACATAAAGTGTGTGTGTGTATATATATATATATATATATATATACACACACACTCACATATATATATACATTTTATATGCTGCACTTTTTAAACAATATAATTGATATATAACATTTTATTAGTTTCAGGTGTACAAATGATTTGACATTTGTATACATTGGGAAATGATCACATATTAAGTCCAGTTACCATCTGTCACCATACAATTAACCCCCCTCACCCATTTTGCCCAACCCCCAACCTTCCTCTCCTCTGGCAAATACCAATCTGTTCTCTGTATCTATGAGTTTTGTTTTGATCTGTTTCTTTGTTTTGTTTTTAGATTCTACATAAAAGTGAAATCATACAGTATTTGTTTTCCTCTATCTGACTTATTTCACTTAGCATAATACCCTCAAGTCCCATCAATGTTACTGAAAATGGGAATATTTCATCCTTCTTTTTTATGACTGAGTAGTGTATACATTTACACTATGTATATGTGTATATCTATATCTCACAATTTATCAATTCCTCCATCAATGGACACTTAATGCTGTTTCCATATCTTGGCTATTGTAAATAATGCTGCAATGAACATAGGGGTTCATCAATCCTTTTGAATTAGTGTTTTCATTTTCTCCAGATAAATATCCAGAAGTGGAATTGCTGGGTCATATTATAGTTCTATTCTTAATTTTTGTGAGACAACTCCATACTGCTTGCCATAGTGGCTGCAGCAATTTACATTCCCACCAACAGTGTAGGAGGGTTCCCTTTTCTACACAGCTTGGCCAACACATCATTTTTTGTCTTTTTGATAATAGCCATTCTGGGAGGTGTCAGGTGATACTCATTGAGGTTTTGACTTGCATTGCTCTGCTGATTAGTGATGTCAAGCATCTTTTCATGTGCCTGTTGGCGATCTGTGTACCTTCTTTGGAAAAATGCCTTTTCAGGTCCTCTGCTCATTTTTCAATCAGGTTGTTTGCTTTTTGATATTGAGTTGTATGAGTTCTTTATACATTTTTTATGTTAACCACTTATTGGATATATGATTTGTAAGTACCTTATCCCTTTCAGGAGGTTGCCTTTTTATTTTCTTGAAGGTTTTTTTGGTTTTGCAGAAGTTTTTAGTTTGATGTAATCTTATTTATTTTTGCTTTTGTTGCCATTGCTTTGGAATGCAATCCAAAAATATATCGCTAAGAGTGATGTCAAGGAGCTTATCCACTATGTTTTCTTCTAGAAGTTTTATGGGTTTTGATCTCACATTCAAGTCTTTAAAGCATTTTGAGTTGGTTTTTGTGAATGGTGTCAGATAGTGGTGTTGTTCCATTCTTTTGCATGTGGGTGTCCAGTTTTCCAAGCATCATTTCCAAGCATCATATACTTTCCCCAGTGTATATTTTTGCTTCCTTTGTCATAAATTATGTACCATATACGCTATGCATGGGTTTATTTCTGGGCTGTCATTCTGTTCCATTGCACTCTGTATCTGTTTTTATGCCAATAGAATACT
Source organism: Globicephala melas (assembly GCF_963455315.2). Lineage (NCBI taxonomy): Eukaryota > Metazoa > Chordata > Mammalia > Artiodactyla > Delphinidae > Globicephala > Globicephala melas. The sequence continues at coordinate 7,003,694 of NC_083314.1, read as the reverse complement.
ATTATTTTGTTATTGTTGCTGTTTTGTTTTTTACCATAGCATTAAAATATAATGAGGAGTGTCATGCCTCCAGCTCTGTTCTTCATTCTCAAGATTGCTTTGGCTATTTGGGATCTTTTGTGGCTCCAACATATTTTAGGAGTGTTTATTCTATTTCTACGAAAAATGCTGCAGGAGGGGTTAATACTGCTATAATTTTTGCAAGCTATGTAAATTACCAGTTAACAGATAAATCATGAAATCCATATGTATCCAAAGTTTAAGCACATTTGAATTAAAAAAATACAAAATAAACTTTAAAAATATTCTTAAGTACCTTGCTACCTAAGTACATTTGTATCTTGTATAGTGTTATCTTGTTAAGTACGTGTGTGACAAATAGAATCTATTATTGATTTACAATATAAATAATGATAACTTACATCAATGGATTAGCAGCAAAATCACAACTTCGGGTACACATATATTCTGAATACCTCAAGGGTAAATGTGTAACATTATATTTATTTCCATTTCTTATTATTTGTATTATATTCTGAAAATCTTACTTCTGAATACAATTTTAGGCTACTTTATAATCATCAATTTTGATTCATTTAATCAGACTTTAATATTTAGCAATAAAAATGTTGTATTTTAAATCAAATAACCTTTTAAATGTAAATAATATCATTCAGTCAATTAGATATCAGCAGATACCAGCATTTCAATCTACATCTTTTTGTAAAAAATAGAATGCAGATTATCCTATTCAAGAAAGTCTCTGGTCATAATGAAATGTCTAAAATTAATTAAAGTCGTGGAGAATATCTTGTGATACATTTAAAAATCTATGTGCCTTGCCATGAATGTAATTATTATTGTACTTACACTTAATGAGTTTATAAAATAGATAAACTTACTGAATTTAAGAGCATAAAATCAGAATGTAATAGCAATAACAAGAATTAAGCTTGTTACTAAATGAAAATAAATATCTGTATAAAGAAAGTGTGCCATTTACAGTATATTGATAACACATATCAATGAATTATGAATAAAACTAAAACTTCAGATATCAAAATATCTTAGTCTGCCTGTCCTGCTATAACAAAATACCACAAACTGGGTAAAGAACAGCAGAAATGTATTGCTCCATGTTCTGGATGCTGAATGTCTGGGATCAGACTGTGAGCAAGACCAGGTGGGGGCCCTCTTCTGGATTGCAGACTTCTTGTATCCTCACCTGATGGAAGGTCTAGTATGCTCTGTGGAATCTCTTTTATAGCACTCATGAGGGCTCCATCCTCATGACCTAAGCACCTCCTAAAAGCCCCTCTTTCTAACACCATCACATTGTACATAAGGATCCCAATATATGAATTTTTCAGGGACACAGACATTCAGATCATAATACAAAATATGGGGGGTCCAATCAAGATGCTGAAATAGCAGGTCTTGGAGCTCACTTCCTCCCGTAAATACATCAAAAATACATCTACATTTGGAACAGTTTTCACAGAATACCTACTGAATGCTGGCAGAAGATCTTAGCCAGCCAAAATTGCAAGAAAGATCTCCATGTAACTATGTAGGACAAAAGAAAAAAAAATGGGGATGAGACCTGTACCCCTGGGAGGGAGCTGTGAAAGAGGAAAGGTTCCCTCACCCTGGGAAGCCCCTTTTCCAGTGAGGAGATCATTCAGGACAGAAAGCGAGAGGCTTCAGAGGCTTGGAGGAGAACACAGCTGATGGTCTGCAGTAGGCAGAACAGAGAGAGACCTGAACAGATGGTTGGTGTCACCTCTCTGCACTCCCCAGCCAGAGGGTCATATCCGCTGGTGCATGTGGGGGCTGGGGGCTGAAACTTGGGCTTCAGAGGACAGATCTGGGGAGAGGACTGGGGTTGGCTGCATTGGAGACAGCCTGAAGGGGCTGGAGTGTGGTATGAGCCGCAACCGGGGGTGTATGCTAAAGAAGCCTGAACCCACCATAAAAGTAAAGCAGCATGTGAAGGGAGGGGTGGACCCTGCCATAGCAACCTCTTTCTCAACGTGCTCCCAGTGGGTGTGGTACAGCTTCTAGGAGTTCTGGGAGTGCGCAAGTGCCAGTGATTTGCCCACATGTGGAGGTGGGGTTGAAACCCAAGCTGATCCCCAGGAACTGTGTGACTTAGGAGTCAGGGCTGAAACATGAGCCCTCTTCCTATGTCTGTGTGATTGGCAGATTCACGCCACCACTGCCAGCATTGTAAACTCAGTGCCTTCAGGACATCAGAGTGGACAGCAGGTGCTCCTGTGGCTGGGGCAGCTGTTAGCAGCTGTGGGCTTACCAAGTGCAGGCACATGGAAGCGGGGCCAGGGTCTGGGCTGCTTCCATAGCTTCCATGGTGGGGCCAGGTGTGCTACTACTGCAGTCCTGGTTAACTAATTTCAGTGGATCTAAGCCTATGGATCTGTGCTGGTGGCTTTGTGAATGCAGCCCCTGACGTTCACAAGGCCCTATTGCCTGCATTCCCAGTTGAGGCAGGGCAAAGGACAGTGCCAACAACAGTGTACTTTGTGAGCCTGCACAATGGGTTTCAGGTAACACCACAGAGCGCACTCCCCAGTGGACAGCTCCTGCAGAGGAATACTTAATGGCTCCTCTTCCAGGGGGAGTGCTCCAGTTCCGCCTACTTCACACTGCACTTCAGAAATGGATCTGGGGTCTTCTACTCCAACAACTGGGGAGCAGACGCTGCCTGGAACAGGGTGGTGATAACCACAAAGGAAAGAGGAGACCCTGCTTGATAGCCAGTGCAGGCTCTGGTCACCACATCACCAGTCACACCCCCTATCAAGGGGATAACAGCCAGCACACATTGAGGAAAGATGCAACAGGTACAAATACTAAAAAGAGCCCTTGCACCAAAAATACTAAACTCACGCAGGCAACACAGGGATGCTTCCACATAAAAATAGCCCTCCAAGGCCACAGTAGATAACGGTTTCTTCTAAACACACAGAGCAAGAGAAATGTAAGTAAAATGAAAAAGCAGAAGAACCACTCCCAGTTAAAAGATCAAGAGAAGTCCCCTGAAAAAACAATGAAACAGACCTCTTCAGTCTAATAGACACCAAGTTCAAAAAGAATGTAATGAAAATACTGAAGGAATTAAGAAAGGCTATCAATAGAAATGCAGATTACTGTAAAAAGGAACTAGAAACTATAAAGAGGAATCAAGGAAAATTAGAAAACTCATTTGCTGAGATGAAAACTGAGCTAAAGGCAATAAATAGCAAATTGAATAATGTGTATTACTGGGATCTGGAAGATAGAATAATGGAAATCAGCCAATCAGAACAGCAGTCAGAAAGCCAAATAAAAAAAAACATTAAAAAATAAAGCAATATAAGAGACCTATGGGATAATATCAAGCATGCCAATCTATGTGTAATAGGGATCCCAGAAGAAGAAAGAGAAAAGAGGGTAGAAAAAGTATTTGAAGAATATATGGCTGAAAACGTCCTAAACTTAAAGAAGGAAACAGATGTCCAGGTACAGGAAGCACAGCAAGTCCCAAACAAGATGAACTGAAACAGACCTACACCAAGACATTATAATTAAAATGGCAAAAGTTAAAGATAGAGGATTCTAAAGGCAGCAAGGGAAAAACAGAGATCATGACAAGGGAACCCCCATAAGTCTATCAGCTGATTTCTCTACAGAAACGTTGCAGGCCAGAAGGGAGTGGCAAGATTTATTGAAAGTCCTAAAAGGGAAAAACTTGCAACCTAGGATACTCTACCCAGCAAGACTATCCATTTAGAATAGAAGGAGAGATAAAGGATTTGTCAGACAAGCAAAAACCAAAAGAATATAGCAATACTAAAACTACCCTAAAATAAACATTGAAAGGTTTTCTCTAAATAGAAAAGAAGCAAGAGTCTATAAGAAAGAGAAAATTGCAATTGGAAAGTAAACCACTTAAATAAGCCAGTACATAGATTTAAAAAATCAAAAATTTCTGAAAGCAGTGATAACAACAATGAACAGCAAAATGATAAACATGAAGATGTAAAAGAGGACATCAAAATCATAAAATGTGAGTAAGGAGAGTAAGAAAATACAGATTGTTTAAAAAAATGTGTTTGAGTCTATAGACTATCAGTCTAAAGCAAGTAGATATAGGAAGGGCTTAACATACATGAAAAACAGGGTAACCACAAATCAAAACATACAATAGATTCACAAAAACCAAAAAGAAGAGAACACGAGCATAATACAAAAGAACACCATTGATCCACAAAAGGAAAAGCAAAAAGAAAAAGAAAGGAACAAAGAAGAGATATAAAATCAACCAGAAAACAAGGTTTAAACTGTCAATAAATAGATATCTATCAATAATTACCTTAAATGTCAAGAAACTAAATGATTCAATCAAAAGACATAGAGTGGTAGATTGGATTTAAAAAAAAAAGAGAGCCTACAATATGCTGCCTTAGAAGAGACCCACTTTAGGGCAAAGGACACACATAGATTGAAAGTGAAGGGATGGAAAAAGATATTTCACACAAACAGAAATGACAAGAAAGTGGGGGTAGCTATACTCTTATCAGGCAAAATAGACTTTAAAACAAAAGACAAAAATGACACTATATAATGATAAGAGGATCAACAGGAGAAGAGAATATTAAATTCATTCATGTATATGAACCCAATATAGGAGCACCCAAATACATAAAACACATAAGATATAAAGGAAGAAATTGATGGGAATACAATAATATTAGGAGACTTTAACACCCCACTGATATCAATGGACAGATCTTCCTGAGAGAAAATCACTAATGCAATGGAGATTCTAAATGACACAATAAAACAGTTAGACTTAATTGATATTTTCAGCACATTACATCCAAAACAAAGAGAATAAATGTTCTTTTCAAGTGCACATGGAACATTCCCTAAGATTAAACACATAATAGGACACAAAACAAACTTAAACAAATTTAAGAGGATAGAAATCATTTCAAGCATCTTTTCTGATTATAAAGGCATGAAACTAGATATCAATCATATAAAAAGAAATGAGAAAAAAACCTATTAGATGGGGCTTCCCTGGTGGCACAGTGGTTGAGAGTCTGCCTGCCGATGCAGGGGACACAGGTTCGTGCCCCGGTCTGGGAAGATCCCACATGCCGCAGAGTGGCTGGGCCCGTGAGCCATGGCTGCTGAGCCTGCGCATCCGGAGCCTGTGCTCCGCAACGGGAGAGGCCACAACAGTGAGAGGCCCGTGTACTGCAAAAACAAAAACAAAACAACAAAAAAAACTATTACATGAAAAAAAAAACACGTTACTAAAATACAAATAAATAAAAAGTATCCAAATTGGAAGGAAAGAGGTAAAATTTTCATTATGTGCAGATGACATGATACTATATATAGAGAACTCAAGGAATCCACACAAAAACTACAAGGACTGATAAATGAATTCAGCAAGGTAGTAGGATACAAGATTAACACACAGAAATCAGTTGTATTTCTTTACATGAACAATGAAATATCAGAAAGGGAATGTAAAGAAAAAACAATACCTTTGAAAATAGCACCAAAAAAAAAAAAATACTTAGGAATAAACCTGACCAAGGAATGAAAGACCTGTATGCTAAGAAATATAAAACATTAATAAAGGAAATTGAAGATGATTGAAAGAAATGGAAAGCTATCCCATGCTCTTGGATTGGAAGAATTAATATTGTTAAAATGGCCATACTACCCAAAGCAATCTACAGATTTAATGTGATATCTATCAAATTACCCATGACATTTTTCACAGAACTAGAACAAACAATCCTAACATTTATGTGGAACTGTAAAAGATCCAGAATTGTCAAAGCAATCCTGAGGAAAAAGAATAAAACTGGAGGCATAAGCCTCACAGACTTCAGACAATACTACAAAGCTATAGTAATCAAAACAGTGTGGTATTGGCACAAAAACAGACATATGGATCATTAGAACAGAATAGAGAGCCCAGAAATAAACCCACACACCTATAGTCAATTAATCTTTGACAAAAGAGGCAAGGATATACAATGGGGAAATGACAGTCTTTTCAGCAAGTGGTGTTGGAGAAGCTGGACAGCTACATATAAATCAATGAAGTTAGAACACACCCTCACCATACACAAAAATAAACTCAAAATGGCTTACAAACTTAAATATAAGACAAGACACCAGAAAACTCATAGAAGAGAACATAGACAAACCATTCTGTGACATAAATAATACCAAAGTTTTCTTAGGGCAGTCTCCCAAGACAATAGAAGTAAAAGCAAAATAAACAAATGTGACCTTATCAAACCTTTAAGCTCTTGAATAGCAAAGGAAACCATAAATAATATAAGAAGACAAACTATGAAATGGGAGAAAATATCTTCCAATGAGGTGACAAACAAGTGCTTAATTTCCAAAATATACAAACAGCTCATACAACTCAATAACAAAAAAACAAACAACCCAATCAAAAAATGGGCAAAGACCTAAATAGACATTTCTCCAAAAAAGACATAGAGATGGCCAATAGGCACATGAAAAGATGCTCAGCATCATTAATTATTTGACAAATGCAGATCAAAACTACAATATAGTACCACCTCAAACCGGTCAGGATGGTCATCATTAGAAAGTCTACAAATAATGAATGCTGGAGAGGGTGTGGAGAAACAGGAACCCTCCTACCCTGTTGGTGGAAATGTAAATTGGTGCAGCCACTATAGGAAACAGTATAGAGGTTCCTCAAAAAACTAAAAATAGAGTTGATCCAGCAGTCTCAATCCTGGGTATATATCCCGACAAAACTATGAATCGTAAAGATACATGCACCCCAATATTCATAGCTGCAGTATTTACAATAGCCAAGACATGGAAACAACCTAAATGTCCATCAACAGATGAATGAATAAAGAATATGTGGTACGTATATACAATGGGATAATACTCAGCCATCAAAAAGAATGAAATAATGCTATTTGCAGCAACATGGATGGACCTAGATATCATTGTACTAAGTGAAGTAAGTCAGACAGAGAAGGACAAATGCTATACGATATCACTTACATGTGGAATCTAAAATATGACACAAATGAACTTGTCTACAAAACAGAAACAGACTCACAGATATAGAGAACACACTGGTGGATGCCAAAGGGGAGAGGGATGAGGGAGGGATTGGGAGTTTAGGATTAGGAAACGTAAACTATTACATATGTATAACTGAATCACTTTGCTGCATGCCAGAAACTAACACCGAATTGTAAATCAACTTTACTTCAATAAAATAAATTTAAAAAAATATACCAGGTATTAGAAAATATGTGCAAAATATGGAATAGAACAGTGGCAATAGACAAGTGTTCTCCAAAATTGTTTCATGTAAAAACTGAAAGGTGCTAAAGGAAAGGAGCACAATTATGGGGTGACAGGGTGCTCTTTTATCATAATAAGTGTGAGGAATGCTGGATACTCTGTATTCTTCTTGGAGTTCACAATGCTTATAAACATATAAAAGATGTGGAAAAGTTTTCCATTAAATAATAATAATCCTATTATTTTAAATCTGATGTTTCATAAATATATAGCCTTACATAACATTTGATTATTATATTTCTGCAAATCTATTAATGTTTTCTGAAAATGTTGCACTCAACACAATTTGAGCCATGTAATAATATTTGCATTTACAGTCTACTGTGCTGCTGCTATATGCTGAAAACAGTAAACTTTTTAAAACTCTTTTTCCACCAAACACAATTATGCCTAACAGTATTTTTTAAGTATAATAAAAAAGTGTGTGTTGAATATATAATTGTGAACAACAATGACAAGATTATTACTATTTGAGAAAGAGCCAAACCAAAGAATCAGCATTTAAATTTCCATTTTGTTTCCACAAACAATAAAAGCAAACTAGAAATATCTATTTATTACATTGTCCTATGATGAGGGTTAGCAAATGTTAAGAAATAAACATTCCACTATACATTGTATCCAATATCTGCTCAACTCCACGTAGAACATTTTAAGTAACAGCTCCATAATTGTACACCAGAACTGTCCAGAGAGCTTGTTAAAAATCTTATGCTTACAACCTATCTTGTAATAAAGTAAGACTGGGTGGAGCCCAGGAGCTCACATTTATGACACATGACCTAGATGATTCAGACACAGGTGGTCATTACACCACAGTGTTTGAAACACTGGTTTAAAATAAGAGAATTAGACTGCTTGCTTCTAGTATGAATTTGATGCATTATAAAAGTCATTTTTTCAGTTTGAATATACTCAATATTTTTTCATCTCAATTTGCCAAATTGACAAATGGTGAGAAAAAATATAAAGTCCCCAAAGCAGAAGAAACATTGTACAAGGAGAAAGATAAAAAGTAATGAATTAACATGTACTGAATGCCCAATATATCCCAAGATACTTTACTGAGCTTTTAAAAAACAAGTTAGTGCAGATATTGATATAATACAGAAACTAGGGGAAAGGGATCTCAGTACAAACAATTTAACTCTGAAATCTAGGGTCAGTGTTGGAATTTGGTTGCATATTGTATTTGATGAGCTATAGAATACAAAGAAAAAAATAAAACCTTCTTTAACAACCTCAATCACGCACTGTTCCATTGCTCAAGTCTCTTTACTGTTTGGACCTAGTCTCAGAAGACATACAGTGTCACATCTTTCTGATTATGATGGAGTTACAATTTTTCTCAGATTCAGGTTCCTCAAAAAATTAAAAATAGAACTACCTATGACCCAGCAATTTTACTCCTGCGTATTTATCCAATAAAACACTGAAAACAGTAACTTGAAAAGATACATGCACCCCAATGTTCATAGCAGCTTTGTTTACAATAGCCAAGATACAGCAGCAACAAAAGTGTCTGCAAGTGTCTATCAAGAGACGAATGGATAAAGAAGATGTGGAATATATATATATATATATATATATATATATACACACTCTATATTATCACTTATATGTGGAATCTAAAAGATAACATGAATGAATGCATACAGCAAAACAGAAACAGACACAGATATAGAGAACAAATTACTGGTTAACAGTGGGGAGAGAGAAGGGAGGAAGGGCAAGATGAGGGTATGAGATTAAGAGATAAAAACTACTACATAAAAAATAACTAATTAACAGGGATATATCATACAGCACAAGGAAATCCAGCCATTATTTTATGATAACTTTAAATGGAGTATAATCTACAAAAATATTGAATCACTTTGCTGTACACCTGAAACTAATATAACACTGTAAATCAACTATAATTTTTTTAAAAAAGGAGAGAAACTCCAAGGCCAAAGATGAGGAAAAAAACAAGCCCACTAATGCAATTTGAAGTTTCTGGTGCCTGTAATTCCAAGAAGCATGAAACACACCCCAACTTCTTGAAAGATGAATATAAAACCTCATTCTAAAGGTCTCTTTTTTCAGTAAATATTACTCTATAGAACATGTCAGGTTTTTGACAAAACTTATAAGCCATGTCAGAAGGCAAAAAGAAACATGTCTGAAGAGACAATGCAATTACCAGAACTAGATTTAGATATGACACAGATCTTGAGCTATCAAATAGAGAATTTAGAATAACTATGATTAATGCATTAATATTTCTGATGGGAAAGGTTGGCAACATGCAAGTCTAAATAGGTCATGTCAACAGAGATATAAAACAATAAGTAAAAGGGAGGGGAGGAAATCCTAGATATCAAAAACAAATGTAAAAGAAATGAAAATACCTTTTACTGATTCATCAGTAGACTCAACAAGATAGGGAGAAAAATCAATGAACTTGAAGAAAATTCCTGAAATGAAATAAAAATGGAATAGATTAGTGGTTGCCAGATAGAAGGGGAAGGGTTGAAAGGGTAAAATACAGGGTACTCTAATGGGAAATACAAACTATTAAGTATTTGTCAAAATTCATAGAACTTTATAGAAAAACAGAAATACCTTAGTAATGTATGCAAACTATTAAAAAATGATTCAAGAGGCTTGGGAATAGGAAGCTGGAGTGCAGAATCTGACAAAAGAATCTAACTGTGTTACAAATGTATGAAACAACATCAATGAAGGGAATTCACCTTTCAGGGGAAAGGTGCTGACCTGAGAAACTTTGGAAGTGAGTGGAGTCTGTAAGACAGGAATTAAAAAAAAAAACTAAAAAACAAAAAACTGTCCATAAGCACTGTACTTTAGTTGGTACAGTTGTTTTCCACACGGCTATCAGTGAACAATTCTGAAAATATGGTACTTGTCTGATGAAACTGAATAAGTGAATGGATACTGAATGGTCAGGTCCAGGTTTCTCACTGTTGGAGTGAAGGTCACAGACAATCAAGGGGAGGAGATTAGAATGATCCATGTTGAAATGGATTAGAATTGGAGACAGTCGGTATGAATTCACGTTTCACTTAATATGGAAACAGATGATTACATACAGAAATATTCGTATATGTGTATATACACCAGTTCATATACATACTTGTATTTCCTTGTTCTGTCAGCTGAGAGGGCCTAAAAGTAAGGGCACCCCAGTAGCAAAGAGCACAGCTATCATCCAGGTCTATTCCATTTTCCAATAAAAGGAACTCACTTGTTAAAAAAAAAATGGTTGATTCTAGACTATGGAACGGAATAGGTAAGATGAGCCTGGAGCATCTTGTAGTACCAGAGAGTAAAGAACATTAAAAACAAGCAAACAAATAAAAATCCTCAAAAGTAGGAATATACTACCCAGGAATATGCTATAAAGGGACTCAGAGTCCAACTGAGAGTTCTCAATGGCCAAAGCTGGAACAATCTGAATAACAAAGTTAATTACTGTTGGATTATAATTAAACATGTAAAATGAATAGCCATCAGAACTGAACAAATACAAATACATAATCAAATAAATAGATGGTAAAGAATAGACAAATCTCCCATGCAAACGAATTTCAGAGTAGATTCTTCCCTCTGAAGGATGAGCATATCACCCTTCTCCTTAAGTGTGGCTTGTGTATACTGACTTCCTCTCAGAGTGCAGTTTGGAAAGGGGGTATTAAAGAATAACTTCACAGTGGAGAAACCTGACAAATACTAGTTCAGTCAAATGATCAAGGTTCACATCATAAGCAATAAGTTTAAATGACAGCATGTACTCTTGATAAGCTGTGTTGAAAATGGTACTTCACCCCTGTGGTCTTCCTTTCCAATCTCAAAAACCCAGTCTAACCATGAGAACAACATCAGACAAATCCCAATGGAAGAACATTCTACAAAATACCTAACTAGTAATTCTCAAAACTGTCAGGATCATGAAAAACAGGAAAAATTTGAGCAACTGTTATATCTTAGAGGAACCAAAAGAGACATGATAAATAAATGTAATGGAATATTCTAGCTGAAATCCTGAAACAGCAAGAGAACATTCAGGAAAAACTAATGAAACCTGAATAAAGTATGGAGTTTAGTTAATAATAATGTATCTTTTCAAATTAGTGTTTTTGGTTTTATTCAGATATATACCCAGGAATGGAATTGCTGGATCACATGGTAGTTCTATTCTTAGATTTTTAAGAAACCTCCATACATTTTCCACAGTGGCTGCACCAATTTACAGTCTCACCAACAGTGAACAATGGTTCCCTTTTCTCCACATCCTCGCCAACATTTGTTATTTGCATTCTTTCTGATGACAGCCATTCTGACAGGTGTGAGGTGGTATCTCATCGTGGTCTTGATTTGCATTTCCCTGATGATTTGTGATATTGAGCATCCTTCCATGTGCCTGTTAGCCATCTGCACTTCCTCTTTGGAAAAAATATTTACAATTGCAAAGTTATGGAAGTATCCTAAGTGTCCATCAAGAGCTAAATAGATTAAGATGAAGTGGTGTATATATATAAAATGGAATACTACTCAGCCATGATAAAGAAAGAAATTTTGCCATTCACAGCAACATGGATGGATTTGGAGGGAATTATTCTAAGTGAAATAAGTTAAAGAAAGACAAATATGGTACGATATCACTTATATATGGAATCTAAAAAATACAACAAACAAGTGGATTAAAAAATGAAGTAGACTCACAGGATATAGAGAAAAAACTAGTGGTTACTATTGGGGAGAGGGAAGGAGGGAGGGACAATATAGGGGTAGGGGAAGAAAAAAGTGTTACTATGGGATTATATGAAATCATGTGTGTGAAACTTTTGAAAAATGTAAAGCACTATGGAATTTAAAGAATCTCTCATTCAATAAAAAATGCATATGCATATACATATATTCTGTACAATGACAATGTATAAAATAAAAATTTTTATATAAAGTATTAATATTTTTGAAAAAATGTATCAAGTTGATTCAATAGTTGTGACAAATATATCATAGTAATGTAAGATGTTAACAATAGGAGAAACTAGAGAGGGTGTACAGGAATTGTATCATTTTTGTTACATTTCTATAAATCTAAAACCACCTAAAAACAAAAATTTTTTAAAACACATAAGTAGTTTTAAAAACAGATTATGCTAACATAATGTGTCCTACAAGTGTATATGCATATATATATGCATATGTATGTACGTATAAATGTAAATATACACATACATATATAAATATATGGAAAGAGTAGAATGAATGACCATGAATGACTTCCAGAACTTTGAGGAATCAAGATGATGTTCAAATTTAATCTAAGAGGCCTACAGTGACTATACAAGATTCTCTACTTGTTCTCAACCAAGGCTACATATTCTAATCATCTGTGGAAATTTTTAAATATAAGGCTATATTGATATACAGCTCCCTCCCTACGAGATTCTGACTTAATTGTTTTGTGATGGGACCTCATTATTTCTTTTTTTGTTATTGTTGGAGTAGTAAAACTATTTTATTTCAGGACTTACTATAAGGCTAGAGCATTCAAGACAATGTAGTGTGAGCAAAAATAGCAATAATTAGATCAATGAAACAACTTGGAAAGTTTAGAAATCCACCTGGGACTTCCCTGGCAGTCCAGTGGTAAAGAGTCCCCCTTCCAATGAAAGGGATGTGGGTTTGATCCCTGGTCGGGGAACTAAGATCCCACATGCCATGGGGCAACTAAGCCTGTGTGCCACAACTACTGACCTTGCACGTCTCAATGAGAGAGCCTTCATGCTGCAAACTACAGAGCCCACATGCCCTGGAGTCCACGCATCACAACTAGAGAGAGAAAACCCACATGTCACAACTACTGAGCTCACATCCCTCAATGAGAGAGTATGCATGCTGCAAACTACAGAGCCCACGTGCCCTGGAGCCCACACACTACAACTAGAGAGAGAAAACCCGCACGCCACAACTACTGAGCTTGCATGCCTCAATGAGAGAGCCCACGTGCTGCACACTACAGAGCCCACATGCTTTGGAGCCCACACACCACAACTACAGAGACCATGTGCTCTGGAGCCCACGCCCCAAAACTAGAGAGAGAAAACCCGCATTCCACAACTAGAGAGAAGCCTGCACACCGCAACGAAAGATCCTGCATGCCTCAACAAAGATCCTGCGTACTGCAACTAAGAACTGACACAGCCAAAAAAAAATAAAGAAAATAAATAAATATAAATAATTAAAAAATTAAAAAAAGAAATCCATCACTTACACTTTTTATTTTTTTTATTGAAGTATAGTTGACTTACAATGTTATATTTGTTCTGGTGTACCACATAGTGGGCCCACATTACTTCTTAAGAGTAATCATGTGCTTTTGTTATTGTTATAATTGAAAAGTCACTTTCTAGTTCATTTATTCTAAACTTTTATACTTATTTGATAATATATAAAAATTATTTCATTAATGGAAAAAATTTCATTAAATTTAAAGTCTAAAATATAAATCACTGTTTGATATAACTGAGTTACACCGTAACTTGCATTTTAAAAGCAATTAATAATTCGATCAACTAAGTTTTGTGTGAGAGGAAAACACATGACACTATTTATATTCAATACTCTCCTAATAGGCAGAACCCTGGGTTTGCCCATTCATTGTCCACAAGTGCTGTCCGGCTCTATCTAAATTGAGTAAATGTTCTATAATCTGCACTGTCCAATATGGTAGCTAGGAAGTATATGTGGCTATTGAGCATTTAAAATATGAGTACTGTGAATAAATAACCACATTTTTAATTTTAAAATTTTAAATAATTTAAATAGCCATATGAAGCTAAAATGGCTACCATGTTGGACATCATGATTCTAGACATTTGTTTTACAGAATCTGAAATAAGTGAGAGGTACTAAGACCGAATGTTATTGGTTTTTATACAAATGTGTAGATTCCTACTGGTGAAGATGATGAAATTGATATAAAATATGAAAATAGTGAAGTAAGAAAAGACAAAATATCCAAAGTGATGAAGGAGTAAAGAACGAGGAAAGAAAATTTTTGGATAGAGCTTGAGTGGGTATGCAATGGTTTGATAAAATTCCTTACTGCATTTTGAATAAGTATGCAAGCAGATAATGTAACCAATATAAATATCAATATCTCTTTTCAATGAAATTTCTTTAATGAAATACATATTGTAATGTCTGCTAAACCAGAGGTGTCTATGTTATTACTCACATGATTATTATTTAAAAGAAGGTGTCATTATATGGGCAATTATTCTCCCACAAAGGAGGCAAGAATATACAATGGAGAAAAGACAGCCTCTTCAATAAATGGTATTAGAAAAACTGGAGAGCTACATACAAAAGAATCAAACTGGACTACACTCTCATAACATGCACAAAAGTAAATTTTAAATGGATTAAAGACTTAAATGTAAGACCTGAAGCCATAAAACTTCTAAAGGAAAACATAGGTAGTACACTTTTTGACATGGGTCTCAATAATAATTTTTTGGATATGTCTCCTCAGGTAAGGGAAACAAAAGCAAAAATAAACAAATGGGACTAAATCAAACTAAAAAGCTTTTTCACAGTGTAGGAAACTATCAACAAAATGAAAAGCCCACCTACTAAATGGAAGAAAACATTTGCAATTGATATAACTGATAAGGAGTTAATATTCAAAATATACAAATACCTCATACAACTCAACATCAAATAGCAACTCAATTAAAAAATGGGCTGAGGATCTGAATAGGCAATTTTCAAAAGAAGACATACAGATAAGGAATAGCATGTGAAAAGATGCTCAACATCACTAAACATCAGGGAAATGCAAATCAAAACCACCCTGAAATATCATCTCATACTTGTCAGAATGGCCATCATCAAAAAGACAACAAATAAAAAATGTTGGCAAGGATGTGGAGAAAAAGGAACCCTTGTGCCATTGTTTGTGGAAATGTAAATTGGTGCAGCCTCTATGGAAAACAGTATGAAGATTCCTCAAAAAATTGAAAATATAACTACAATATGATCCAGGAGTTTGACTTCCAGACACTTTTCTGAAGAAAACAAAAACACTAATTAGAAAAGATATATGCACCCCTATATTCAGTGCAGCATTACTTACAATAGCCAAGATATAGAAGCAACTCAAGTGCCCATCAATAGATGAATGGTTAAAGAAGATACATATACACACACGGAATGTTACTCAGTCATGGAAAACAATGAAATCTTGCTATTTGTGACAACATGGATGATGTAGAGGGTGTAATGTTAAGTGAAATAAGTCAGACAGAGAAAAACAAATACTGTCTGAAACAAATGAACAAACATAACAAAATAAACAGAGTCATAGATACAGAGAATAAACAGGTGGTTGTTAGGGTGGAGGGAGCAGATGAAGGAGAAATAGGGGAGGGAGATTAAGAGGTGCAAACTTCCAGTTACAAAATAAATGAGTCACAGTGATGACATGTACAGTGTGAATAACATAGTCAATAACTACGGTGTACCTTTGTGTGGTGACATATAGTAACTAGACTTATCCTGGTGATCATTCTGAAAAGTATAGAAATACCAAATCACTATGCAGTGTAAAAGGAACTAACAGAGTGTCACAGGTCAATTATACTTCAAAAACAAACAAACTCACCAAAAGTACTGATCAGATTTGTGGTTATCAGAGGCAGGTGGTTAGGGGCAGGGCGAATTGGATGAAGGCAGTCAAAAGTTACAACTTTCCGGTTATAAGATAAATAAGTACTAGGGATGTAATGTACAACATGATAAATATAATTAACACTGCTATATGTTACAGATCAAAGTTGTTAAGAAAGTAAATTCTAAGAATTCTCATCACAAGAAAAATTTTCCTCCATTTCTTTAATTTGATATCTATAGAAGATAATGGATGTCCACTAAACCTACTGTGATAATCATTTCATGATGTATTTAAGTCAAATCATTATGCTGCACACTTTAAACTTATACAGTGTTATATGTCAATCATATCTCAATAAAACAGGATGAAAATTTTAAAAATAAAATAAATAAGATGCCAAATATGTATCATTTCAAATGGAGATAAGAGAGATATGCACCTCCCATTTCCCTATCATCTGGACTATACATTTTTCCTACATGCTATGACAAAATTCTGCACTTTCTCAAGTATTAAACTACTCATCTTTTTGGAAATTGCATTTTGGTGTGTTCTCAACACACCAGATTATACAAACAGAAGAGTACACACCTAAATGTTGTATATTTAATTAATATAATGTACATTATATTTTAAAAATACTCATAAAGCCTCTTTCACCAAAAAAATTTAAAAATAGAGATCTATATCTACATCTATATCCATACATCATGTTATTATCTATTTCAAAACCTACATATAGTATGAGGGGAAGATGGCGGAAGAGTAAGACGTGGAGATCACCTTCCTCCTCACAGATATACCAGAAATACATTTACACGTGGAACAACTCCTACAGAACACCTACTGAATGCTGGCAGAAGACCTGACCTCCAAAAAGGCAAGAAAATCCCCACATACATGGGTAGGGCAAAAGAAAAAGAATAAACAGAGACAAAAGGATAGGGATGGGACCTGCACCAGTGGGAGGGAGCCATGAAGGAGGAAAGGTTTCCACATACTAGGAAGCCCCTTCGAGGGCGGAGACTGCGGGTGGCGGAGGGGGAAAGCTTCGGAGCCACGGGGGAGAGCACAGCAACAGGGGTGCAGAGGGCAAAGCGGAGAGATTCCAGCACAGAGGATCAGTGCCGACCGGCACTCAGCAGCCCGAGAGGCTTGTCTGCTCACCCGCCGGGGCGGGCAGGGCTGGGAGCTGAGGCTCGGGCTTCGGTCAGAGCGCAGGGAGAGGACTGGGGTTGGCGGCATTGACACAGCCTGCAGGGGGTTGGTGCACCACGGCTAGTCGGGAGGGAGTCCGGGAGAAAAGTCTGGATCTGCCGAAGAAGCAAGAGAATTTTTCTTCCCTCTTTATTTCCTGGTGCGTGAGGAGAGGGGATTAAGACCACTGCTTAAAGGAGCTCCAGAGAGGGGCGCGAGCCGCAGCTACCCAGAGGACCCCAGAGACGGGCATCAGACGCTAAGGCTGCTGCTGCCGCCAACAAGAAGCCTATGTGCGAGCACAGGTCACTATCCACACCCCCCTTCTGGGTAGCCTGTGCAGCCCGCCACTGCCAGGGTCCCAGGATCCAGGGATAACTTCCCCGGGAGAATGCTCGGCACGCCTCAGATTGGTGCAACGTCACACCAGCCTCTGCCGCCGCAGGCTCACCCCGCACTCTGTGCACCTCCCTCCCCGAGCCTTAGTGAGCCAGAGCCCCCGAATCAGCGGCTCCTTTAACCCCGTCCTGTCTGAGCGAAAAACAGACGCCCTTCGGTGACCTACATGCCGAGGCGGGGCCAAATCCAAAGCTGAGCCCTTGGGAGCTGTGAGAACAAAGAAGAGAAAGGGAAATCTCTCCCAGAAGCTTCAGAAGCAGCGGATTAAAGCTCCACAACCAACTTGATGTACCCTGCATCTGTGGAATACATGAATAGACAACGAATCATCCCAAATTGAGGAGGTGGACTTTGAGAGCAAGATTTATGATTTTTTCCCCTCATCCCCTTTTTGTGCGTATGTGTAGGCTTCTGTGTGAGATTTTGTCTGTATAGCTTTGCTTCCACCATTTGAGCTAGGGTTCTATCTCTCCGTTTTTTTGGTGTTGTTGTTTTCTTAAAATATTTTTTTCTTAATAATTATTTTTTATTTTAATAACTATTTTATCTTACATTATCTCTTTCTTTCCTTCCTCCCTCCCTCCGTCCCTCCCCTTTTCTTTCTTTCTACTTTTTCTCCCTTTTATTCTGAGCCATGTGGATAAAGGCTCTTGATACTGCAGCCAGGAGTCAGTGCTATGCCTCTGAGGTGGGAGAGCCAACTTCAGGACACTGGTCAACAACAGATCTCCCAGCTGCACATAATATCAAATGGCAAAAATCTCCCAGAGATCTCCATCTCAACACCAGCACCTAGCTTAACTCAACGACCAGCAAGCTACAGTGCTGGACACCCTATGCCAAAGAACTAGCAAGACAGGAACACAAGCCCACCCATTAGCAGAGAGGCTGCCTAAAATCATAATAAGTCCACAGACACCCCAAAACACACCACCAGATGTGGACCTGCCCACCAGAAAGACAAGATCCAGCCCCATCCACCAGAACACAGGCACTAGTCTCCTCCACCAGGAAGCCTACACGACCCACTGAACCAACTTTAGCCACCAAGGAAAGACGCCGAAAATAACGGGAACTATAACCTGCAGCCTGCAAAAAGGAGACCCCAAACACAGTAAGATAAGAAAATAAGAAGACAGAAAAACACACAGCAGGTGAAAGACAAGATAAAAACCCACCACACCTAACAAACGAAGAGGAAATAGGCAGTCTACCTGAAAAAGAATTCAGAATAATGATAGTAAAGATGATCCAAAATCTTGGAAACAGAATAGACAAAATGCAAGAAACATTTAACAAGGACCTAGAAGAACTAAAGATGAATCAAGCAATGATGAACACAATAAATGAAATTAAAAATACTCTAGATGGGATCAATAGCAGAATAACTGAGGCAGATGAACAGAGAAGTGACCTGGAAGATAAAATAGTGAAAATAACTACTGCAGAGCAGAATAAAGAAAAAAGAATGGAAAGAACTGTGGACAGTCTCAGAGACCTCTGGGACAATATTAAACGCACCAACATTCGAATTATAGGGGTTCCAGAAGAAGAAGAGAAAAAGAAAGGGACTGAGAAAATATTTGAAGAGATTATAGTTGAAGACTTCCCTAATATGGGAAAGGAAATAGTTAATCAAGTCTGGGAAGCACAGAGAGTCCCATAGAGGATAAATCCAAGGAGGAACATGCAAAGACACATATTAATCAAACTGTCAAAAATTAAATACAAAGAAAATATATTAAAAGCAGCAAGGGAAAAAAAAACAAATATCACACAAGGGAATCCCCATAAAGTTAACAGCTGATCTTTCAGCAGAAACTCTGGAGGCCAGAAGGGACTGATGGGACATATTCAAAGTGATGAAGGAGAAAAACCTGCAACCAAGATTACTCTACCCAGCAAGGATCACATTCAGATTTGATGGAGAAGTTAAAACTTTTACAGACAAGCAAAAGCTGAGAGAGTTCAGCACCACCAAACCAGCTTTACAACAAATGCTAAAGGAACTTCTCTAGGCAAGAAACACAAAAGAAGTAAAAGACCTACAATAACGAAACCAAAACAATTAAGAAAATGGGAATAGGAACATACATATCCATAATTACCTTAAATGTAAATGGACTAAATGCTCCCACCAAAAGATACAGATAGGCTGAATGGATACCAAAAAAAAAGACCCTTATATATGCTGTCTACAAGAGACCCACTTCAGACCTAGAGACACATACAGACTGAAAGTTAGGGGTTGGAAAAAGGTATTCCACGCAAATGGAAACCAAAAGAAAGCTGGAGTAGCAATTCTCATATCAGACAAAATAGATTTTAAAATAAAGACTATTAGAAGAGACAAAGAAGGACACTACATAATGATCAAGGGATCAATCCAAGAATAAGATATAAAATTGTAAATATTTATGCACCCAAAATAGGACCACCTCAATACATAAGGCAAACACTAACAGCCATAAAAGGGGTAATTGACAGTAACACATTCATAGTAGGGGACTTTAACACCCCATTTTCACCAATGGACAGATCATCCAAAATGAAAATAAATAAGGAAACACAAGCTTTAAATGATACATTAAACAAGATGGACTTAATTGATATTTATAGGACATTCCATCCAAAAACAACAGAATACACATTTTTCTCAAGTGCTCATAGAACATTCTCCAGGATAGATCATATCTTAGGTCATAAGA
Source organism: Globicephala melas (assembly GCF_963455315.2). Taxonomy (NCBI): domain Eukaryota; kingdom Metazoa; phylum Chordata; class Mammalia; order Artiodactyla; family Delphinidae; genus Globicephala; species Globicephala melas. Next base: position 6,983,309 of record NC_083314.1, on the reverse strand, counting down.
AAACCCGTGGTAAACTGAAGAAAATTGAAATTGTATCTAGTATCTTTTCTGACCACAACACTATGAGACTAGATATCAATTACAGGAAAAGATCTGTAAAAAATACAAACACATGGAGGCTAAACAATACACTACTTAAAAACGAAGAGATCACTGAATAAATCAAAGAGGAAATAAAAAAATACCTAGAATCAAATGACATAGGAGACATGATGACCCAAAACCTATGGGATGCAGTTCTAAGAGTGACGTCTATAGCAATACAATCCTATCTGAAGAAACAGGAAACATGTCGAATAAACAACCTAACATTGCACCTAAAGCAATTAGAGAAAGAAGAACAAAAAAACCCCAAAGTTAGCAGAAGGAAAGAAATCATAAAAATCAGATCAGAAATAAATGAAAAAGAAATGAAGGAAACGATAGCAAAGATCAATAAAACTGAAAGCTGGTTCTTTCAGAAGATAAACAAAATTGATAAACCATTAGCCAGACTCATCAAGAAAAACAGTGAGAAGACTCAAATCAATAGAATTAGAAATAAAAATGAAGTAACAACTGACACTGCAGAAATACAAAAGATCATGAAAGATTACTAAAAGCAACTCTATGCCAATAAAATGGACAACCTGGAAGAAATGGACAAATTCGTAGAAATGCACAACTGCCAAGACTGAATCAGGAAGAAATAGAAAATATGAACAGACCAATCACAAGCACTGTAATTGAAACTGTGATTAAAAATCTTCCAACAAACAAAAGCCCAGGACCAGATGGCTTCACAAGCAAATTCTATCAAACATTTAGAGAAGAGCTAACACATATCCTTCTCAAACTCTTCCAAAATATAGCAGAGCGAGGAACACTCCCAAACTGATTCTACGAGGGCACCATTACCCTGATACCAAAACCAGACAAAGATGTCACAAAGAAAGAAAACTACAGGCCAATATCACTGATGAACATAGATGCAAAAATCCTCAATAAAATACTAGCAAACAGAATCCAACAGCACATTAAAAGGATCATACACCATGATCAAGTGGGGTTTATTCAAGGAATGCAAGGATTCTTCAATATATGCAAATCAATCAACGTGATACACCATAGTAACAAATTGAAGAAGAACCATATGATCATCTCAATAGATGCAGAGAAAGCTTTTGACAAAATTCAATACCCATTTATGATAAAAACACTGCAGAAAGTAGGCATAGAGGGAACTTTCCTCAACATAATAAAGGCCATATATGACAAACCCACAGCCAACATCGTCCTCAATGCTGAAAAACTGAAACCATTTCCACTAAGATGAGGAAGAAGACAAGGTTGCCCACTCTCACCACTGTTATTCACCATAGTTTTGGAAATTTTATCCACAGCAATCAGAGAAGAAAAGGAAATAAAAGGAATCCAAATCAGAAAAGAAGAAGTAAAGCTGTCACTGTTTGCAGATGACATGATACTATACCTAGAGAATCCTAAAGATGCTACCAGAAAATAGAGCTAATCAATGAATTTCGTAAAGTAGCAGGACACAAAATTAATGTACAGAAATCTCTGGCATTCCTATACACTAATGATGAAAAATCTGAAAGTGAAATCAAGAAAACACTCCCATTTACCAGTGCAACAAAAAGAATAAAATATCTAGGAATAAACCTACCTAAGGAGACAAAAGACCTGTATGCAGAAAATTATAAGACACTGATGAACGAAATTTAAGATGATACAAACAGGTGGAGAGATATACCATGTTCTTGGATTGGAAGAATCAACACTGTGAAAATCACACTACCACCCAAAGCAATCTACAGATTCAATGCAATCCCTATCAAACTACCACTGGCATTTTTCACAGAACTAGAACAAAAATTTCACAATTTGTATGGAAACACAAAAACCCTGAATAGCCAAAGCCATCCTGAGAATGAAAAACGGAGCTGGAAGAATCAGGCTCCCTGACTTCAGACTATACTACAAAGCTACAGTAATCAAGACAGTATGGTACTGGCACAAAAACAGAAATATAGATCAATGGAACAGGATAGAAATCCCAGAGATAAACCCATGCACATATGGTCACCTTATCTTTGATATAGGAGGCAGGAATGTACAGTGGAGAAAGGAAAGCCTCTTCAATAAGTGGTGCTGGGAAAACTGGACAGGTACATGTAAAAGGATGAGATTAGATCACTCCCTAACACCATATACAAAAATATACTCAAAATTGATTAAAGACCTAAATGTAAGGCCAGAAACTATCAAACTCTTAAGAGGAAAACATAGGCAGAACACTCTATGACATAAATCACAGCAAGATCCTTTTTGACCCACCTTCTAGAGAAATGGAAATAAAAACAAAAATAAACAAATGGGACCTAATGAAATTTCAAAGCTTTTGCACAGCAAAGGAAACCATAAACAAGATGAAAAGACAACCCTCAGAATGGGAGAAAATATTTGCAAATGAAGCAATTGACAAAGGATTAATCTACAAAATTTATAAGCAGCTAATGCAGCTCGATAACAAAAAAACAAACAACCCAATCCAAAAATGGACAGAAGATCTAAGTAGACATTTCTCCAAAGAAGATATACAGATTGCCAACAAACACATGAAAGAATGCTCAACATCATTAATCATTAGAGAAATGCAAATCAAAAGTACAATGAGATATCATCTCACACCAGTCAGAATGGCCATAATGAAAAAATCTAGAAACAATAAATGCTGGAGAGGGTGTGCAGAAAAGGGAACACTCTTGCACTGCTGGTGGGAATGTGAACTGGTTCAGCCACTATGGAGAACAGTATGGAGGTTCCTTAAAAAACTACAAATAGAACTACCATATGACCCAGCAATCCTATTACTGGGCATATACCCTGAGCAAACTATAATTCAAAAAGAGTCATGTACCAAAATGTTCATTGCAGCTCTATTTACAATAGCCTGGAGATGGAAACAACCTAAGTGTTCATTATTGGATGAATGGATAAAGAAGATGTGGCACATATATACAATGGAATATTACTCAGCCATAAAAAGAAATGAATTTGAGCTATTTGTAATGAGGTGGGTGCACCTAGCTTCTGTCATACAGAGTGAAGTAAGTCAGAAAGAGAAAGACAAATACCGTATGCTAACACATATATATGGAACTTAAGAAAAAAAACTGTCATGAAGAACCTAGGGGTAAGACACGAATAAAGACACAGACCTACTAGAGAATGGACTTGAGGATATGGGGAGGGGGAAGGGTAAGCTGTGACAAAGCGAGAGAGTGGCATAGACATATATACACTACCAAACGTAAAATAGATAGCTAGTGGGAAGCAGCCGCATAGCACAGGGAGATCAGCTCGGTGCTTTGTGACCACCTAGAGGGGTGAGATAGGGAGGGTGGGAAGGAGGGAGAAGCAAGAGGGAAGAGATATGGGAACATATGTATATGTACAACTGATTCACTTTTTTATAAAGCAGAAACTAACACACCATTGTAAAGCAATTATACTCCAATAAATATGTAAAAAAGAAACCTACATATAGATTACATCTATTCTTTGTATATATAAAAATTTTGCAATTAAGAAAAGTCCTTATTGAAAAATAGAAGGAAACTAATTCTAACCCAGCCAAAGGTACAGATAAAAGAAATTCAGTGTTTATTTATATACTAAACCAGAAAAGATGTAGTCTAACATGAAACATACTACGAAAGATTACAAAAATACTGATATATATATATACATATGTCTTTTAAAGAATGATTACTACAACAGTTATATGTTCTACAGTGAATCCAATTTCATGTGAGCCTGCAATACTAGGTGTATGTCAGAATGTACAGTATAAGTTCAGAGCCTTTAAAATATTGAAGATTGTACACATATTTAACAAGGAGAAGACTCAGGACCACATAAAATATCTGTGAAAGTCTTCCTTAACAGATAGATTTAGATTCACTCTACAAATTTTAGAGGCATAAAAGTACAGTTTTAAATACAGATATTACATAAAGGTAAATATTGTTTGAATATAAAGGAAGATATTTCAGGATGACAGTCTTATAAATAAGTGCATTCATTGGAAATGTTTCAGTAGAGAAAATGACCATTTATTCAGAATGGAAGAGAAAGTCTGTTTAATTTCTTTTATGGTTATATTATATGAATTCAAAATTTTGTAATTACTATACTATGAAAATATTTGAAATTGCACCACCACTTGAAACATGTTTCCTCCACTGCTTTTCAATCATTACAGATTTACTGTTCGTGTTCCCAAGAACTTTCTTCCTCTTAAATATGTATTTCATGTTATTAGAACAAACGAGACTTTGATTTTACTTCTATCCCTTTCCACCGTGGTGTTCCAACCTTAAACATTAGAGAATAAGGAATAAAAAGTGTGTTTAATCTGATAGAACGCAAAACAATGACAAGAGATTTTTCTAAGCATCATAGGAGCCTTCCTACTCACACTTGCCTAAATAGGAAATGCAGGATGGGTACACATCATGGATTCATCCCATCTTCCCAGGTTGTCAAAGCTCAGCTGAATTGTTGAGAGACAGCAGAGAGACAAAGAGTGTTCAGCCATCAGGCGCCTGGGTAGCCCATGAAAGCAACAAGCCAAACATGAAAGAATTAAGCCTTTGATCTCTTATGGTGATGGTAAATCAAGTTCTAAACTGGAGACAGCGCCAACTCCCCCTGTTCCACTTTCCTCCGTGGAAGGAACATTGTTCAGAGTCAGGTGGATCAGCACAGACCTGGGGGTCTCTCAGTATTGAGGAAGCCCCAACAAAGGCTCCAGCACTGAGGCCAGAGGAGGGAGTAGAGTGAAGGCTAGGAGAGGAGAAGTGCTGGGTACTGAATCAGAGTGGGGAAAGGTGTCCTCAAGGCTTCCCCTTCCCACAGCCTCCCCAGGCTGCATAAAGAGGCTTGGGGGAGGAGCCAGAATAAGACTTCTAAGTTGGCCACAGACAAAGAGCCTAAGACCACGAGTATGCCAAGAGCATGACCACTAGGGGGGCCTGAGTCCTCGACTGCAACTCCCTTTAGAGACTGCCATGCACTGGCTGCACACCAATTTGCTGTGGGAAGGGCAAATTTCCCCCATGCAGCTGGCAGGTAAAGACTTTGTAATGACCTATGATCTAGCCTGAAAAATCACACAGAGGTTTTTAACCAGGAGCAGAACTGCTCCCAGTCAGTTTATATAGTCAGGCTAGGGGTTAGGTTGGGATCAGAAGTAGGACCACACTCAAAAAAATTTAATCTTATTTTATAAAGAGCATGGATTAAATCCATCCCTGATTTAAGCCTTACTTGATAATGACATTCAGCTGTCGGACTGCCATATGCTGAGAAATATCTATATGTAGTTAAAATATAAATGAAACTTGTCTGTGCATGCTAAAAAAAATAGAGCAGAATGTTATACTGGCACAAATAAATTGAAGATTTCCTAATTAGAAGTGTTCAAGGAGATATGCATAATTATATAATTTTAGATTTGGAAATAATCTGATGTATCAAAGTCAATCTATTGATTTTACATAGGCCTATGAAAAAGTAGGCATATATTAAAAAGTTTATCTAAGCTCACAGGATGAATAATGGTATAGCTGAGGCTAATAACTAGAGCATTGATTCATAATTCCATGAACTTTCTTCTACATCACATTATTTTGAAGTCAAGAGCCATATCATATACCATCACAGAAATAGCATGAAATAATACTCAACAACCCTAGCACAGTTTGGAGTCCTTTACCTAGAAATTTCATAGTCAAACTGCAGAAAATCAAAAGTGAACAAAAAAAATAATGAAAGAGCCCAGAGGGGGGAAAGATACTCTACCAACAGAGGAATAAGTATAAAAATTGCATCAGACTTCTCTTCAAAAATCACGCAAGCAAAATAGTGAAGTATTGAAAGTACTGAAAGAAAAAATAACTAGAATTGCATATTGCATATCTGGCAAAACTATCCTTCAAAATAAAGAATAAATAAAGACTTCATTGGACAAATAAATAATGCATGAATTTGTCACCACTAGACCTGTCTTGCAAGAAATGATAAAAAGAAATCAGAGAGAAAGAAGTGATAAAATCTAGAGCCTTGGATTTACATAAACAAAATGAGAGTGTTAGAAAACAAATACAATATTTTCTTTTCCTATTCTTATTTGATAAACAGAGAACGGTTTATTCAAATTAAGAATAACAACAATATATTGTATTTTCATAGTTTATGGATAAGTGAAATGAATGACAATTTTATAAGGGATGGGAGCGAGGAAGTGGAAACACTCTGTTTTATGGTATCTGCACTACCCATAAAGCAGTATCGTGTTAATTAAAAGTGGACTTAAATTAGTTGTAAATCTATACTACAAACACTGGAGCAACTGCTAACTTAAAAAAAATATATAATTGATATACTAAGAAGAGAAAGTAGAAACATGAAAACACACAAAACCAAAAGAGGTAGAAAAAAGTAGAATTTAAAAATATTCTTATTTGTTGTCCTTGTATTCTCAATATACAAAAATTTTTTTAAACTCAGCAATGAGAAAAGAATCAATCCAATTAAAAAATGGACCAAAGAACCTCATCAAAGAAGATGTAAAGATAGCAAATAAGCATTTGAAAAGATGCTCCCCATAATATATCATTAGGAAATTACAAATCAAAACAATGAGTATCACTATACACCTATTAAAATGACTAAAATTCAAAACTGGCAATACCAAATTCTGATGACAAACCACAGGACTGTCATTCATTACTGGAAGGAATGCAAATGGTACAGCTGCTTTGGAAGACAGTTTGGTAGTTTCTGACAAGGCTAAATATAGTCTTATCATATGGTTCAGCAAATCTGAATGAATTGAAATTTATATTCACATAGAAACCTGCATTAAAATGTTAGTAGTAGCTTGATTCATAATTGCTGAAAACTGAAAGATAAGAAAACTGTGATAAATCTATACATTAGAATATTATTTGGTTATAAAAAAAAACAGAATAAGGTGTCAAGCCACAAAAAGACATGGAGTAAAACTGACCAGGACCTTCTGGGCCTCTTGGACACAAGCCCCTCTGTGTCCCCTACCTCTTGTTTGTAGAAAAATACCTGAGTCTCTTAGGCCTTCCTTCCCTGTGTTCTAAAGCACAAACTGAAGCATTTAATGATTAGAGAAGAGAAAAAACCAGAAACAAAGAAAAAGCAGTCAAGCAAGAAAAGGAATAATAACTAAAACAATATCAACCATAAAACAGACTCACAGGACCCTTTGTTTCTCCTTGATGGATATAGATAACAATCCCTCTCACATTCTTGAGTTATTTTTACAGGAATCAGGGCCCCACCAATTGGAAACTTCTGACCACAAGCACATAGACTCTAAACTGGTTGGTGCCAGAAGACTGATGACTTAGATCTCTGCAATATCACTCTATTACCTCACCACCAACCAATCAGAAAATTGTCCACAGGCTGATAATGCATCCTACCACACTTACCCCAACACTGTCTTTAAAAACCCTTGCCTGAAAGCCATTGGGGAGTTTGGCTCTTCTGAGCATGAGCTGCCCATAACCTTGCTTTGTGCCCTGCAATAAATGTTATACTTTCCTTCACTAAAACCTGGCATCTGTAAATTGGCTTTGCTGTGGATCAAGTGACTGGACCTGAATTTGATTCAGTCACAGGAGGAATCTTAAATGATTATTGCTAATCAAAAGAAGCCAGTCTGAAAATGCTACATTCTATATGATTCCAACTATATGATACTTTTGGAAAAGCAAAACTATAGAGATAATGTAAAATCAGGGCAGGGAAGGAGGAATAGGTAAAGCACAGGGCATTTTTATGGCAGTGAGTGAATCTATTCTGTGTGATATCATACTGGTGAATTCACAGCATTATCCATTTGTCAAAATCCATTGAAATTTAAAACACTAAGAGTGAACCATGGTGTAAACTATGGACTTCGTTAATGATAATGCATCAGTATTGGTTCATTGAATCTAACAAATGTATCATTAATGAAAAGTGCTAAAAAAGGGAAAACTGTGACAAGGGAAGCACTGTATGACAACTCTTTGGAAATATAAAACTCTAAAAAGTATCATCTATTAATTTTAAAAACTTACACATTTAATTTGCCAAGCGTAGCATAGCTGTTGAAAGCCTACAAGCTTATATTGTCAGTTTAGAAACTAGTTTTTCTTTCAATATGTGAGATATTAAAATTATTATAATCAGAGTGTTGATTAGACTGGATGATATAAAAAATGGAACAGTTATATGCACCTACCTCCATTATAGGAGAGCAGCTGACTGTGAAACTGGGCTAATTGATTCTTAGATTGTGTTACACTGGCCTCTAAGTAGCCCCAGGATGAGCACTTACAAAGTTTGCACAGTGAAAATCTTTTTTTGTTTTCCCTGTGTTGTCAAGTTTCATAATCCTTGATTGGATTCTTGCACTTCATTTTTATCTGTGTTAATAAGTTTAATCCAAAGGCAGTCATGTAGGGTGACTTTGCAACATCTATATTCTTATTACTAATGTGTTGATTTTATAATTTTAACTGTAAGAAAGCAGTATAATTTCTACCATTTTACTATTATTTAGGTCATTCTCATGTCGTTCCCAGTAATGACAAAACATACATCCTTGGAGGCCAAATCACTTCATTTAATTATGAGTTCCTATTAGGTAAAATTATTGTCATTTAGCTTTACACTACCAAGTGTAGCATAGTATCTGCAAAGTAAATCATGGTCCATAAATGTTTTCAAACAGAAAATAAGAAAAAATAACATTAAAGTGAGTGAAAAATATAACTCTTCAGAATTAATTCTTCACTAAAGTGTACAGAGAAACTCTTTATGTCCCACAAAGGAAAAGTTAATTTTTTCTTTTGAATTAGTTGTGTAAGACTTGGTACTTAACAATATATATTTAATACAATTTGACACATTTCTGTATTGGATTTTTCTTATCTATTCTAGAGGGTCTTTGGCTAGACTCCTTAATGGGAAAGGGGATACTAGACAGTCGTTTTAGGTAGCAACCTACTACACAGTTCACCAAAGAACTACATTGGGAAAATTTTAGACAAAAAAAGACAGTTAGTATATATAACTGCGCCAAAACTATTCCCATTGAGAGGAGATCAAAGTAACTGGATAAGCATCGTACAGAAGCGCCTGGCACCGGAATTAAAATTTTCAACTGATTATTTTGCTTTGCTCTGATATAATCTGACACAGAGAGTTCTTCTTGGAGTCATTTGAAAACGAACTTTGTTACTATCCCAGCAGTTCATGCATAATTCGCTAAAAGGATAAGAACAAAATCATTCATTTGAATCTTCACACCAGCACTTTTCAACAGGGAAAGCTGGATGGAAGACACATGGGAAATCTGTACTATTTTGCAACTTCTTGCAAATGTAACATTATTTCAAAATAAAAGTTTTTAAAAAAAGATGCGGAGGGAGAACTAAGGTGCCGAAATGTTCTCAAGTGATCAAATTTTAACTTCATTAATATGAAAGGGAGACATCTGTTTAATAAATAAATTAATTAATCAACTAATTGTTTAAAGTGATAGCTACTTCTGAGGAGAAATATTTTTCTTCTATAAGGTTGTCAATATATGTTTTCAATACAGTAACTTTAATCCACATCAAGCCTCTTTCTTGTGTGTTGTCAGAATGTAGGGGTGTGTGTGTGTGTGTGTGTGTGTGTTATTATGATGCCTAGGTTTGGATTACAGTCACTCAAGTATAATCTTGTATTTTAGTTTTCACAAACTAAAAGTCAAGTTCTCATTTTCTCTTTAATTTCCTTTAAAAAAAATTAGTTCTAAGTGAATAATAATTCCCCATGACATGTACATTTTAACACAGAAAGTTATGTGTTAGTAAATTGAGATTCATCCACAAATCTCACCAAAGATATTGGGAACGTATTTGCTGACTGAAATAAAAATGCTCAAAGAAAAATTTGTGAGTTGAATTATATTTGGTGATCTTACTGAACACTATACCTGGAAGACTCTCAGGTAGCTCTCACGATATGCTCTGCAGAGGTAAAGGAGGAGCTAAGACATACATGACTTTATTTTTTTTGTTAGAAAAACCATGTAGTCAAACCTCAAAAGTTTACTTCTAATCTCAAAGAACAGACATCTCAAGTTAAAGATTTCAATGTTTTTCTGTTTATGGGAAGATGCAAGAATCTGGGGTCGTTTGAATATTTTTCACTAGATATGCATATTCAACTATCCAGGGGCCAGTATATACAATGTACAGAATGCTTCCTTTTTTTTTTCTCCATTATGAATTCCCCTCAGGGTGCACTCTCCCTGGGCAACTGCAGTGGTTAATGGATTGATACTTGTAGAACTGGAATGGAAGGCAACATTTTTTTTCTCTACACATTTCTAGAGCAATATTATGAATGAAAAATAATAAGAAACATCAAGTTCTCCAAATTAAAATTAATGTTTCATAAACACCCCAAGATATTGTTCATGTACAGACCAAATACTGGGAAGCATACCTCCCTTAATCAAATATTCTATTTCAAAAACACTACTAACTTGAGTCAAGTCATGGTTTATTACTGATTTGATGGATCATAGCATTTTGGTGTGGTCCCCACTTCTTATTTTATTTCTCATAGTCACAAGTGAAATACCCTGCCACTGACTAGTGAATATCAGTAACATTCAGTGACTGAGACATTTCATGTGTGAAAGGGGCATATGCAATTCCCTCAGAATAATTCTATCAACAGTGATACAATGATTGCGTTTATGATGAAAGTAAAGATTTTAGTAAGCACTGATAGCTTTCAAGCATCATATTTAGTTTCTCTAAGACTGTCAACAGGTCATTTATCTTGAGAAGGCTATTTTGTTGTGTTGTTTTATTCTGACCTTCAGTCATCTGGGCTTACTTGAATCTGATAAAACATAAGAAAGACCCTCCAGTCTTAAAAGGCTTCTTTTGTGATGCAAAATAGATAATGCTATTTGGAAGTTCCTAAATTCCTAATATATTTTTCTTTACAATTGCACATCACCTTAAATTTACTTAACCTTAACTTGGATTCCAATAATGTATTTTAGGAGGCTCAACATTTTAAATTTGAGATGTCTTAATTTACATCATTAGGTCACAACACTGTCACTCAAAAGTATCTAATAATACAATCTAAAAAAACCCAAGCCAGTAATTGACCTGCTTTATGCTGTAGGGACATAAACTTCTAGTATTTTATCCTCTTAAAGGAAAAATAAACTGCTGGTAGACATCAAAATGTAAAGAAGCTAGTTTTAGAGAAGTAATATTTCAAGAATTTATTTCTCATGGGGAAGCTGATTACATATGTGCTTCTCATCATTCAATTTTTAAAATTATATGGATTTCATACACCATGATCAAGTGGGATTTACCCCAGGGATGCAAGAATTCTTCAATATATGCAAATGAATCAATGTGATACACCATATTAACAAATTGAAGAATAAAAAACATATGATCATCTCAATAGATGCAGAAAAAGCTTTTGACAAAATCCAAAACCCATTTATGATAAAAATTCTCCAGAAAGTGGGCATAGAGGAACCTACCTCAACATAATAAAGGCCATATATGACAAACCCACAGCAAACATCATTCTCAATGGTGAAAAACTGAAAGCATTTCTTCTAAGACCAGGAACAAGACAAGGATGCCCACTCTCACCACTATTATTCAACATAGTTTTGGAAATCCTAGCCACAGCAATCAGAGAAGAAAAAGAAATAAAAGGAATACAAATTGGAAAAGAGGAAGTAAAACTGTCACTGTTTGCAGATGACATAATACTATACATAGAGAATCCTAAAGATGCCACCAGCAAACTACTAGAGCTAATCAATGAATTTGGTAAAGTTGCAGGATACAAAATTAATGCATAGAAATCTCTTTCATTCCTGTACACTAATGATGAAAAATCTGAAAGAGAAATTAAGGAAACACTCTCATTTACCATTGCAACAAAAAGAATAAAATACCTAGGAATAAACCTACTTAGGGAGAAAAAAGACCTGTATGCAGAAAACTATAAGACACTGATGAAAGAAATTAAAGATGATACCAAAAGATGGAGACATATACCAGGTTCTTGGATTGGAAGAATCAATATTGTGAAAATGACACTATACTACCCAAAGCAATCTACAGATTCAATGCAATCCCTATCAAATTACCAATGGCATTTTATACGGAACTAGAACCAAAAATCTTAAAATTTGTATGAAGACACAAAAGATCCCGAATAGCCAAAGCAGTCTTGAGGGAAAAACATGGAGCTGGAGGAATCAGACTCCCTGACTTCAGACTATACTACAAAGCTACAGTAATCAAGACAGTATGGTACTGGCACAGAAACAGAAACATAGATAAATGGAACAAGCCAGAAAGCCCAGAGATAAACCCACACACCTATGGTCAACTAATCTATGACAAAGGAGGCAAGGATATACAATGAAGAAAAGACAGTCTCTTCAATAAGAGGTGCGGGGGAAACTGGACAGCTACAAGTAAAAGAATGAAATTAGAACACTCTCTAACACCATACACAAAAATAAACTCAAAATGGATTAGAGACCTAAATGTAAGACTGGACACTATAAAACTCTTAGAGGAAAACATAGGCAGAACACTCTTTGACATAAATCACAGCAAGATCTTTTTTGATCCACCTCCTAGAGTAATGGAAGTAAAAAAAAAAAATGTGACCTAATGAAACTTAAAAGCTTTTGCACAGCAAAGGAAACCATAAACAAAACGAAAAGACAACATTTAGAATGGGAGAAAATATTTGCAAATGAATCAATGGACAAAGGATTAATCTCCAAAACATATAAACAGCTCATGCAGCTCAATATTAAAAAAACAAACTACCCAATCCAAAAATGGGCAGAAGACCTAAACTGTCATTTCCCCAAAGAAGACATACAGATGGCCAAGAAGCACATAAAAAGCTGCTCAAAATCACTAATTATTAGAGAAATGCAAATCAAAACTACAATGAGGTATCACCTCTTAACAGTTAGAATGGGCATCATCAGAAAATCTACAAACAACAAATGCTGGAGAGGGTGTGGAGAAAAGAGAATCCTCTTGCACTGTTGGTGGGAATGTAAATTGATACAGCCACTATGGAGAACAGTATGAAGGTTCCTTCAAAACCTAAAAATAGAATTACCATATGATCTAGCAATCCCACTACTGGGTATATACCCAGAGAAAACCATAATTAAAAAAGACACTTGCACCCCAATGTTCATTGCACCACTATTTACAATAGCCAGGTCATGGAAGCAACCTAAATGCCCATCAACAGAAGAATGGATAAAGAAGATGTGGTACATATATAGAATGGAATATTACTCAGCCATAAAAAGGAAAGAAATTGGGTCATTTATTGATACGTGGATGGATCTCGAGACTGTCATACAGAGTGAAGTCAGAAAGAGAAAAACAAATATCGTATACTAACGCATGTATGTGGAACCTAGAAAAATTGTACAGATGAACTGGTTTGCAGGGCAGAAGTTGAGACAGATGTAGAGAACTAACGTATGGACACTAAGGGGGGAAGTCGCAGGGGGGTGGGGGTGGGGGTGTGATGAATTGGGCGATTGGGATTGACACGTATACACTCATGTGTATAAAACTGATGAAAAATATGAAACTGCTGTATAAAAAAATAAATTCAAAAATTAAAAATAAATAAATAAAATTAGATGGATTAAAATGGACATTTTTTGAGAATCCGGATGAATTTTATATAAAATAGTTGGGTTTGAGTGTTAGCTGTATGAGGCATTTTGTGTTTTAACCTGTTTCATAAAGATAAGACATATATTTCATTATTCCATAGAGGAATGATATTTTTAATATTCATTAAAAATTATTTAAAATAAGATACTTTGGTATTTTCATCAGAAAAACATATTGAGTCCAAAATTGCTCAAAAGGTACAAGGGAAATCAAGTTTATATTAAATGCTCATTTCTAGGAAATGTGTTGATTGATGGGTATTTTTAATGGCTTACTGAACTCTTAAAAGGAAAAGTGGTAAATATATCATAAATAATAACAGCACAAACTACTGACATCATGAGTAGTTCACTTGACTCCAGAAGATTTGCTTTTTATATTTGATGGCTCAAATTCAGTGCACCTTTTTCTTGGGCTGTGAATAAACCACCATTCAGAACAGACATAAAGGATAATTTCAAAAGAGAGAGAGAGATTTCCAGTTATGTAAAAACAAAATTCTCAATTTATTCTTATTCATTTGGTGGTGGTTAAAATAAAACAAGAAGTTATGTCATAAATTAATTGGAAGAAAGGTGGTGCTGCTCCCCAAACACTAGCCCAAAATGCCGAGACAGCTGAATATCTTCCTTAGTTCATTTTTATATATCTATATTTTAAACACCTTTATTGGAGTGTAATTGCTTTACAATGTTGTCATAGTTTCTGCTGTAGCGCAAAGAGAATCAGCTTTATGTATACATATATCCCTATATCCCTTCTCTCCTGCGTCTCCTTCCCCACTCTCCCTATCCCACCACTCTAGGTGGTCACAAGAACCTAGGTGATCTCCCTGTCTGATGCAGCTATTTCCCACTAGCTATCTTACTTTTGTTAATGTATATATGTCAATGCTACTCCCTCACTTCGTCCCAGCTTACCCTTCCCCCTCCCTGTGTAATCAAGTCCATTTTCAACATCTGCATCTTTATTCCTATCCTGCCCCGAGGTTCGTCAGAATGTTTTTTCTTTTTTTTAGATTCCATATATATATGTTAGCATACGGTATTTGTTTTTCTCTTTCTAATTTACTTCACTCTGTATAACAGACCCTATGTCCATCCACCTCACTACAAATAACTCAATTTCGTTTCTTTTTATGGCCAAGTAATATTCCATTGTATATATGTGCCACATCATCTTCTTTATCCATTCATCTGTTGATGGACACATAGTTTGCTTCCATGTCCAGGCTACGGTAAATAGAGCTGCAATGAACATTGTGGTTCATGACACTTTTTGAATTATGGTTTGTTCAGGGTATATGCCCAGTAGTGGGATTGCTGGGTCATGTGGTAGTTCTACTTTCAGGAACTCCATACTGTTTTCCATAGTGGCTGTAAGGAAACTCCATACTGTTCTCCATAGTGGCTGTATCACTTTACATTTCCACCAACAGTGCAAGAGGGTTCCCTTTTCTCCACACCCTTTCCAGCATTTATTGTTTGGAGATTTTTTGATGATGGCCATCCTGACCATTATGAGATGATATCTCACTGTAGTTTTGATTTTCATTTCTCTAATGATTGATGATGTTGAGCATTCTTTCAGGTATTTGTTGGCAATGTGTATATCTTCATTGGACAAATGTCTATTTAGGTCTTCTGCCCATTTTTGGATTGGGTTTTTTGTTTTTTGATAATGAGCTGCATGAACTGCTTGTCAATTCTGGAGATTAATCCTTTGTCAGTTGCTTCATTTGCAAATATTTTCTCCCATTTGGAGGGTTGTCTTTTAGTCTTGTTTCTGTTTTCCTTTCCTGTGAAAAAGGTTTTAAGATTCATTAGGTCCCATTTTTTTTGTTTGTTTTTATTTCCATTTCTCCAGGAGGTGGGTCATAAAGGATGTTGCTGTGATTTATGTCATAGAGTGTTCTGCATAAGTTCTCCTCTAGGAGTTTGATAGTGTCTGGCCTTACATTAAGGTCTTTCATCCATTTTAAGTTTATTTTTGTGTATGGTGTTAGGGAGTGTTCTAATTTCATTCTTTTACATGTAGCTGTCCAGTATTCCCAGCACCACTTATTGAAGACAGTGTATATTATTGCCTCCTTTATGAAAGATAAGGTGACCATATGTGCGTGCGTTTATCTCTGGGCTTTCTATCCTGCCCCATTGATCTATATTTCTGTTTTTTCACCAGTACCATACTGTCGTGATTACTGTAGATTTGTAGTATAGTCTGAAGACAGGGTGCCTGATTCCTCCAGCTCCGTATTATTTTCTCAAGATTGCTTTAGCTAGTCAGGGTCTTTTGCGTTTCCATACAAATTGTGAAATGTTTTGTTCCAGTTCTGTGAAAAATGCCAGTGGTAGTTTGATAGGGATTGAATTCTATCTGTAGATTGCTTTGGGTAGTAGAGTCATTTTCACAATGCTGATTCTTGCAATCCAAGAACATGGTATATCTCTCCATCTATTTGTAACATCTTTAATTTCTTTCATTAGTGTCTTATAATTTTCTGCATACAGGTCTTTTGTTTCCTTAGGGAGGTTTATTCCTAGGTATTTTATTATTTGTGTTGCAATGGTAAATGGGAGTGTTTTCTTAATTTCACTTTGAGATTTTTCACCATTAGTTTATATGAATGCAAGAGATTTCTGTACATTAATTTTGTATCCTGCTACTTTATTGAATTCATTGATTAGTTCTAATAGTTTGCTAGTAGCATCTTTAGGATTCTTTATGTATAGTATCATGTCATCTGCAAACACTGACAGCTTTACTTCTTCTTTTCCAATTTGGATTCCTTTTATTTCTTTTTCTTCTCTGATTGCTGTGGCTAAAACTTCCAAAACTATGTTGAATAACAGTGGTGAGAGTGGGCAACCTTGTCTTCTTTCTGATCTTAGTGGAAGTGCTTTCAGTTTTTCACCATTGAGGACGATGTTGGCTATGGGTTTGTCATATATGACCTTTATTACCTTGAGATAAGTTCCCTCTATGCCTACTTTCTGCAGAGTTTTTATCATAAATGGGTGTTGAATTTTGTCAAAAGCTTTTTCTGCATCTATTGAGGTGATCATATGGTTTTTCTCCTTCAACTTGTTAATATGGTGTATCACGTTGATTGATTTGCTATATTGAGGAATCCTCGCATGCCTGGTATAAACCCCACTTGATCATGGTGTATGATCCTTTTAATGTGCTGTTGGTTTCTGTTTGCTAGTATTTTATTGAGGATTTTTGCCTCTATGTTCATTAGTGATATTGGCCTGTAGTTTTCTTTCTTTGTGAAATCTTTGTCTGATTTTGGTAGCAGGGTGATGATGGTCTTCTAGAACGAGTTTGGAAGTGTCCTCCCTGTGCTATATTTTGGAAGAGTTTGAGAAGAATAGGTGTTAGCTCTTCTCTAATTGTTTGATATAATTCACCTTTGGAGCCATCTGGTCCTGGCCTTTTGTTTGGTGGAAGATTTTTTATCACAGTTTCAATTTCATTACTTGTGATTGGTCTGTTTATACTTTCTATTTCTTCCTGGTTCAGTCTCAGAAGGTTGTGCATTTCTAAGCATTTGTCCATTTCTTCAAGGTTGTCCATTGTATTGGCATATAGTTGCTTGTAGTAATCTCTCACGATACTTTGTATTACTGTGATGTCAGTTGTTCCTTCTCCTTTTTCATTTCTAATTATATCGATATGAGTCTTCTCCCTTTTTTCCTTGATGAATCTAACTAATGTTTTATCAATTTTGTTTATCTTCTCAGAGTACCAGGTTTTAGATTTATTGATCTTTGCTATCATTTCCTTCATTTCTTTTTCATTTATTTCTGATCTGATCATTATGATTACTTTCCTTCTGCTAACTTTGGGGTTTTTTTTTTTTTTTGTTCTTCTTCTTCTAATTGCCTTAGGTGTAAGGTTAGGTTGTTTATTTGAGATGTTTCTTGTTTTTTGAGGTAGGATTGTATAGCTATAAACTTCCCTCTTAGAACTGCTTTTGCTGCATCCCATAGGTTTTGGGTCATCGTGTCTCCATTGTCATTTGTTTCTAGGTATTTTTTGATCTCCTCTTTGATTCCTTCAGTGATCTCTTGGTAATTAAGTAGTATATTGGTTAGCCTCCATGTGTTTGTATTTTTTACAGTTTTTTTCCTGTAATTGATATCTCGTCTCGTAGCATTGTGGTCAGAAAAGATACTTGATACAATTTCAATTTTCTTAAATTTAGCAAGGTTTGATTTGTGACCCATGATATGATCTATCCTGGAGAATGTTCCATGAGCACTTGTGAAGAATGTGTATTCTGTTGTTTTTGGATGGAATGTCCTAGAAACATCAATTAAGTGTATCTTGTTTAATGTATCATTTAAAGCTTGTGTTTCCTTATTTATTTTCATTTTGGATGATCTGTCCATTGGTGAAAGTGGGATGTTAAAGTCCCCTACTATGATTGTGTTAATGTCAAATTCCCTGTTTATGTCTGTTAGTATTTGTCTTATGTATTGAAGTGCTCCTTTTTTGGTTGTATAAATATTTACAATTGTTATATCTTATTCTTGGATTGATCCCTTGATCATTATGTAGTGTCCTTCTTTGTCTCGTGTAATAGTCTTTGCTTTAAAGTCTATTTTGTCTGATATGAGAATTGCTACTTCAGCTTTCTTTTCATTTCCATTTTTATGGAGTATGTTTTTCCATCCCCTCACTTTTAATCTGTATGTGTCCCTATGTCTGAAGTGGTCTCTTGTAGACAGCATATATACAGGTCTAGTTTTTGTATCCATTCAGCCAGTATATGTCTTTCAGTTGGAGCATTTAATTCATTTACATTTAAGGTAATTATTGATATGTATGTTCCTATCACCATTTTCTGAATTGTTTTGGGTTTGTTCTTGTTGGTGTTTTCCTTCTCTTGTGTTTCCTGCCTAGATAAGATTTTTAGCATTTGTTGTAAAGCTGGTTTGGTGGTGCTCAATTGTCTTAACTTCTGCTTGTCTGTAAAGGGTTTAATTTCTCTGTCAAATCTGAATGAAATCCTTGCTGGGCAGCGTAATCTTTGTTGTAGGTTTTTCCCTTTCATCACTTTAAATATGTCCTGCCACTCCCTTCTGGCTTGCAGAGTTTCTGCTGAAAGATCAGCTGTTAACCTTATGAGGATTCCCTTTTATGTTATTTGTTGTTTGTCCCTTGCTGCTTTTGATATTTTTTCTTTGTATTTAATTTTTGATAGTTTGATTAATATGTGTCTTGGCATGTTTCTCCTTGGATTTATCCTATTTGGGACTCTCTGTGCTTCCTAGACTTGATTAACTATTTTCTTTCCCATATAAGGAAATTTTTCAACTCTAATCTCTTCAAATATTTTCTCAGTCCCTTTCTTTTTATCTTCTTCTGGGATCCCTATAATTCAAATGTTGGTGCATGTAATGTTTTCCCCAAGGCCTCTGAGACTGTCCTCAGTTGTTTTCATTCTTTTTTCTTTATTCTGCTCTGCAGTAATGATTTCCTCTATTTTATCTTCCAGGCCAATTATCTGTTCTTCTGCCTCAATTATTCTGCTAGTGATCCTTTCTAGAGAATTTTTAATTTCATATTGTGTTGTTCATCACTGTTTGCTTTTTATTTCTTCTAGGCCCTTATTAAAGGTTTCTTGTATTTTCTCCATTCTATTTCCAAGATTTTGGATCATCTTTACTATCATTATTTTGAATTGTTTTTCAGGTAGACTGCCGCTTTCCTCTGCAGTTATGTCTGGTGGATTTTTACCTTGCTCCTTCATCTGCTGTGTGTTTCTCTGTCTTCTCATTGTGCTTAACTTACTGTGTTTGGGGTCTCCTTTTCGCAGGCTGCACATTTGCAGTTTCCATTGTTTTTGGTGTCTGTCCCCAGTGGCTAAGGTCGGTTCAACGGGCTGTGTAGGGTTCCTGGTGGAGGCGGCTAGTGCATGTGTTTGGTGGATGCGTCTGGATTTTGTCTTTCTGGTGGGCATGTCCACATTTGGTGGTGTGTTTTGGGGTGTCTGTGAGCTTATTATGATTTTAGACAGCCTCTCTCCTAATGGGTGGGGTTGTGTTCCTGTCTTGCTAGTTGTTTGGCATAGGGTGTCCAGCACTGTTGCATGCTGCTCATTGTGTGGAGCTGTGTCTTGGCGTTGAAATGGAGATCTATGTGGTATTTTCACCGTGTGATACTACATAGAGCTGGGAGGTCTCTGGTGGACCAATGTCCTGAACTTGGCTCTCCCACCTCAGAGGCACAGCCCTGATGCCTGGGTGGAGCACCAAGAGTCTTTTATCTACATGGCTCAGAAGAAAAGGGAGAAATAAGAGAGGAAAAATGAAAAAGATAAAATAAAATGAAATAAAAGTTATTAAAATAAAAAATAATTATTAAAAACGATTTTTTAAGCAATAGAAAAAGAAAAAAGAGAAATCAATTGAAAAAACAAATCCATCAATGATAACCAGCACTAAAAATTATACTAAAAGAGAAAAAAAACCCCAAAAAATGGAGAGACAGAGCCTTAGGACAAATGGTAAAAGCAAAGCTATATAGAGAAAATCACCCAAGGAAGCATACACATAAACACTCACAAAAAGTGAAAAAGGGGCAAATATATATATATCATTGCTCCCAAAGTCCACCTACTCAATTTGGAATGATTCGTTGTCTATTCCTGTATTCCACAGCTTCAGGGTACATCAAGCTGATTGTGGAGATTTAATCCTCTGCTCCTGAGGCTGCTGGGAGAGATTACCCTTGCTCTGTTTGCACAGCTCCTGGGGTTCAGCTTTGGATTTGGCCCTGCCTCTGCGTGTAGGTCGCCTGAGGGCATCTGTTCTTTGCTCGGACAGGACGGGGTTAAATGAGAAGCTGATTCGGGGTCTCTGGCTCACTCAGGCCAGGGGGAGGGAGGGGTACGGAGTTTGGGGCGAGCCTGTGGCAGCAGAGGCCAGTATGATGTTGCACCAGCATGTGGCATGCCGTGTGTTTTCCGGGGGAAGTTGTCCCTGGATCATGGGACCCTGTAAGTGACGGGCTGCACAGGCTCCCGGGAGGGGTGGTATGGACAGTGACCTGTGCTTGCACGCAGGCTTCTTGGTGGCTGCAGCAGCAGCCTTAGCGAATCATGCCTATCTCTGGGGTCCGTGCTGATAGCTGCGGCTTATGCCCGTCTCTGGAGCTCCTTTATCGGAGCTCTTAATCCCCTCTCCTCGTGCACCAGGAAGCAAAGAGGCAAGAAAAAATCTCTTGCCTTTTCGGCAGCTCCAGACTTTTTCCCGGACTCCATCCCGGCTAGCCGTGGCGCACTAGCCCCCTTCAGGCTGTGTTCACGCAGCCAACCCCAGTCCTCTCCCTGGGATCCGACGTCCGAAACCCAAGTCTCAGCTCCCAGCTCCCACCCACCCCGGCGGGTGAGCATAGAAGCCGCTCAGGCTGGTGAGTGCTGGTCGGCACCGATCCTCTGTGCGGGAATCTCTCCACTTTGCCCTCTGCACCCCTGTTGCTGTGCTCTCCTCCGTGGCTCCGAAGCTTCCCCCTCTGCCACCCACAGTGTCTGCCCGCGAAGGGCCTTCCTAGTGTGTGGAAACTTTTCTTCCTTCACAGCTCCCTCGCACTGGTGCAGGTCCCAGGGGATTCTTTTGTCTCTGTTTTTTCTTTTTTCTTTTGCCCTACCCAGGTACGTGGGGAGTTTCTTGCCTTTGGGGAGGTCTGAGGTCTTCTGCCAGCATTCAGTAGGTGTTCTGTAGGAGTTGTTCCACATGTAGATTTATTTCTGATGTATTAGTGGGGAGGAAGGTGATCTCCGCGTCTTACTCTTCTGCCATCTTGAACCTCCTCCCCCATTTATAAGTTTATATAATAGGCTTCCTTTAGCGGGTTGCCTCCAGTAAAGTCACATGTTCATATGTTGACCCTTTTTAACCTTTCATCTAATTCTTTCATGACTTTAAAATGGTTCATCTTTGTTTCTCAGGAAAGGAGAGCTCCAAATAGAATGCTCTCTTTTGGGTGTGTGTGAGGAGTCCTGTAGAAATGGCAACTGGCAGAAATCAATACATGTCACAAATCTGTGTGTCCTCATACTGGAAAAGGAATAAGATTCTGATAATACAAACTGATGCTGAGAATGTGGAGAAAAGGAAACATCTGCATGCTGGTGGGAGTGCAAATCTATCAAAACAATCTTAATTTCATTTTGACAATAACTCACAAAATTAAGTTGCTCAAAACTAAAGACAGCCTATTCCACAGCAATTGTACGCTTGTTGTTTACCCTGCAGAGACTCTTATGCTGTGCCCAAAGAGGCACAAGACAACAATGTTTAGTGCAGCCATACTTTCTAATATCAAAACTTAAAATGACCTAGCCTCCAGAAAAATTAATGAAGTAGAGCCAAGCATATCAGCAAAGATGAACCTCACTAATATGGTCTGAGAATTCAACATGTTACGAATAGAAACCATATGAAACTACTCAAATGACATTTTAAAATGTGTAACGTATTGACATAGTTTTTTAAAAGTACCTATGATATAAAGATAAAATTTATATGTAAACCATTAAGTATATAATTTAATTTCAATGAAATTAAAATATTTTAATAATTATACTTGACTTTCCTCCCTTTCTCCCACCGTCTCTTCTCTCTTCCTTTTCCAATTATGAAAAACATATGCTAAGAAACATAGGCTTTAGAGAAATACAAATTTGCATTCAGTGAGAACTCAGAACTTCATAAATATGTAGTTTGGGGCCAATAGCCTGACCTTGGTGAACTAGAACTCCTTCATCTGTTTCTTCAAATGTATTTTGAAGTTGAACAGAGAAAATGAACATAGAGCTGCTAATATAGTGTCAACCTAAGAGCCAACACTTCTCTTTCAGATATCACTATTTTTATTCCATAAAAACAATGTCGGAATCATTGTGTAAAAATATAATTCTGCAAACTCTAGAGAATTTACATCCTAATATTTAAACACATTAATATAAAAATTGGCAATATGAATTTGTCTGCTTTATAATAGTTACTCATTAGAAGAACTTGGATATATAATTGTTTCTCATTCAATTCTTCTGGGTTTCTTTTTTTTTAAGATTTATTATTTATTTATTTATTTTTAATTTTTGGCTGAGTCTGGTTTTAGTTGTGGCACACGCGATCTTCGTTGAGGCATGAGGGATTTTTCATTGTGGCGTGCGGGCTTCTCTTTAGTTGTGGCAAGTTTTCTCTATTTGTGGCACACGGGTTTTAGAGCGTGTGGGCTCTGTAGTTTGCAGCATGTGGGCTCTCTCATTGAGGTACACGGGCTCAGTAGTTCTGGTGCATGAGCTTAGCTGCTCTGTCACATGTGGGATCTTAGTTCCCTGACCACAGATCTAAACTGTGTTCCCTGCATTGTAAGGAGGATTATTTACCAATGAGCCACCAGGGAAGTCCCCAGTTCTTCTCTTAATGTAATGTTTATTTCACTTCATTATTTCTCTGATATTCTTGCAAGCAGAGTTTTGTTTTGTGTATTTCAATTACAATTAAAGAAAATTGCTTCTCTATGCTTTCTTTATTCAGTGAATATTGATTAAAAATAAAAGGGCAGGGGGCTTCCCTGGTGGCGCAGTGGTTGAGAGTCCGCCTGCTGATGCAGGGGACACGGGTTCGTGCCCTGGTCTGGGAAGATCCCACATGCCGCGGAGCAGCTAGGCCTGTGAGCCATGGCCGCTGAGCCTGAACGTCCGGAGCCTGTGCTCCACAACGGGAGAGGCCACAACAGTGAGACGCCCGCATACCACACAAAAAAATAATAATAAATAAGTAAAAGGGCAAATAAATTAAAAATCCTACCTTATACTCATAGTTTTGGAAAGATTTATAGAAAGTTATTATCTCACATACTCGTTTGCTGAGGCATTCAGATAATATGAGGTAGTCTATACTCTGCTACTTTGATAAATGCTACAGAACATACAAAGCTGAGTAAATCAACTATTCTCAAAGCGTTTATGCTCTATTTTGTTCATCAATTGACATATGTAGGAATTAAATCACCAAATCATGTTCTCAGATTAAAATAAGGCATGACTAGTGGTCTATTTTGTACCTAAAGCAGTGATTATTATTACCAGGCTCAGAGTCCTTTTAGAACACTGTAAATGACATTTTTCCATTTATTCTAAATGTAAGTTCCATTCAGGGGTTTTTGTCTTTTCTGTTACTGCTTTATCTGTTTGTTGTGCCTACGTAAGTTCCTGTTGTAGAGTGAATAAATGAATGAATTTGTCTTTTTCTGCGCTAGAATTATGTCATTTGGTGCTTGATAGTGTATTTTGCTAACAGAAGTAAATTTTTTTTTCTTTTCAAAAGGTTGATTTTTCTTTGACATTTAATTTTTCAAAAAAAAGTATAACCTTTGCCAATTGACCCAAAGTTCACATTGTAATTTCAAATAAAATTGTACTACATTTAAAAAATTAATTTGAAGCTACTATATGCTGCTTTAAGTGCATTTTTAGCTCATTAAGTACTCAAAACAACACTGTGAAATATGTACTGTTATTTTCTTCCTGTTATAGGTGAGAACGTCAAGGCACATGAAACAAATAATTTCTCTCTTAGGGGAGGTTGAGACTGAACCATGCAGTTTGTCTTCAGAGCTTGTGTTTCTAACATTTATACTTTCTTTTTCCCATACAAGATTATGTCTCTCTATAAAGTTGTTATATATATATGTACATATATATACACATGTACATTTTTGTAATTGTGAAAGAAATCTTCTTGCATCACAGTTGACCTTAAGATAGATTATCCAGGTGGACCAAATCTAATTGCAGAAATCTTTTTAACAGCAGAGATCTCTCTGGCTGGCAACAGGAGAAAAAGCCAAAGAAATTAGGAGCTTGATAAGCGTTCACATACTGATGCAGCTTTGATAATAGAGGAGGTCAGGTGAGAGGAATGTGGACATCCCTTAGGGGCAGAGAGTGACCTGGCTGACAGTTAATAAGGAAATGGGGACCTTCTACCTAGAGCTGCAAAATACTGGATTTGGACAACAACCAGTAAAGTTGGAAGAACCCCAAGCCCCACATGAGAACTGCAGCTTCAGCCTACATCTCATTTTCAGTCTTATGATATGCTGAACAGAGAACCTCACCATGCAATCCCAGACTTCTGACCTACAGAACTGTGAAATAGTAAATGAATGTTGTTTCACACACTACATTTATGGTAATGTGTTATGGCAGCAGTAGAACACTGATAATAAATACTCACTTTACCTTAGTGGTTATTTCTAGAATAAGTAAGAAAACACAGAACAGTTACTAGCTTTTTTAATTGATTCCAGTAATTGTTTTTTAAGTAGATTCTCTTGTATTTCCACTTGTGGATACTGATTATGCCTTTTCAACATCTATACTGCATTTTCAATGTCTTATTTACTGCTTACTAACTGCAGAACAATACTAAAAATTAGCAATGATGATTGATTTCAGTATATTTTTCCTGACAATAATAGCAATTCTATCACTTCATCACATTGTTAAGAATTGATATTGAGAGATGTACTTTGTCAAATCATGCTAGTTTTTTTCTACTTATCAAGAATTTAATCACAAAGACTTATTAAAGATTATCAAATACCTTTAGTATCTACTGAAATATTCAAATTATGTTCTTTTAGTTATTGAAGTGAATTATGTTCATGATTTTTCTAAGGTTGAAACACCTTTGTGTTTCTTTAATAAAAAAACATTATTATATTATTTTTAACTCTGCCATTGTATTTGGCACACTTAATCTTTTATTATTTGTGCAACTCTATTTGCATAAATGAAATATATCTGCTGTTTTTCTTCTGAGAACAGTAATGTTTGATATAGGTGTAAATTTCACACTGTATTTATAAAAGGAATTATACAGAAGTTTCTATTTTTCTGTTTTGGAACACCTGAAAGTAGAATTTTTTCTCTTCCGGTTTTAATATATTATACGCTTCTTTTCATTTAAAGCCTATTAAAGTTAAATAGAATTTGACTGTGAAGCCATCTGGTCCTAGAAATTTGCTTGTTGGAAAAATTTAATCACAGTTTCAATTTCATTACTTGTGATTGGTATGTTCATATTTTCTATTTCTTCAAGGTTCAGTCTTGGGAGATTGTACCTTTCCAAGAATTTGTCCATTTCTTCAACATTGTCCAATTTATTGGTATACCATTGCTTGTAGTAGTCTCTTATGAACGTTTGTATTTCTGTAATGTCTGTTGTAACTTCTTTTTCGTTTATAATTTTATTGATTTGAGTTCTTCCATTTTTTTCTTGATGAGTCAGGCTAAAGGTTTATCAATTTTGTTTACCTTCTCAAAGAACTAGCTTTTAATTTCATTGACCTTTGCCACTGTTTTCTCCATCTCTATTTCCTTTATTTCTGCTCCGATCTTTGTGATTTCTTTCCTTCTACTAACTTTGGGTTGTTTGTTCTTCTTTCTTTAGTTGCTTTAGCTGTAAGGTTAGACTGTTTATTTGAGATTTTTCTTGTTTTGTAAGGTAAGACTGTATTGCTATAAACTTCTCCCTTAGAATTGCTTTTGCTGAAACCCATAGGTTTTGGATCCTTGTTTTCATTGTCATTTGTCTCTAGGTATTTTTTAATTTCCTCCTTGATTTCTTCAGTGATCCATTCATTATTTAGTAACATATTGTTTAACGTCCATGTGTTTGTGTTCCATACAGTTGTTTTTCCTGTAATTGATTTCCAATTTAATAGCATTGTGTTTGGAAAAGATGCTTGATATGATTTCAATTTTCTTAAAACTTACTCAGGCTTGATTTTTGACCCAAGATGTGATCTATCTTAGAGAATGTTCCATTTGCACTTGAGAAGAAAGTGTATTCTGCTGCTTTCGGAGGAATTCTAATTAAACTTAAAAGCTTTTGTGCATCAAGGGAAACCATAAACACAATGAACAGACAACCCTCAGAATGGGAGAAAATATTAGTAAATGAAGCAACCAACAAGGGATTAATCTCCAAAATATGCAAACAACTCATGCAGCTCAATATTCAAAAAACATACAACCCAATCCAAAAATGGGCAGAAGACCTAAATAGACATTTCTCCAAAGAAGACATACAGATGGCAAAAAAGCACATGAAAAGATGCTCAACATCACTAATTATTAGAGAAATGCAAATCAAAACCACAATGAAGTATCACCTCACACCAGTGAGAATGGCCATCATCACAAAATCTATGAACAATGAATGCTGGAGAGGGTGTGGAGAAAAGGGAACACTCGTGCACTGCTGGTGGGAATGTAAATTGGTACAGCCACTATGGAGAACAGTATGGAGGCTCCTTAGAAAACTAAAAATAGAGCTATCATTGACCCAGCAATCCAAGTCCTAGGCATATACCCAGGGAAAACCATAATTTGAAAAGATACATGTACCCCAATTTTAATTGCAGCACTATTTACAATATCCAGGACATGCAAACAACCTAAATGTCCATCAACAGAGGAATGGATATGTATGCTCAAATGGTAATAATGTATTACCATTTTTTTTAATAGTTTTGGGTTTGTTTTTGTAGGTCATTTTCTTATCTTGTGTTTCTCACCTAGAGAACTTCCTTTAGCACTTGTTGTAAAGCTGGTTTGTTGGTGCTGATTTCTATTACTTTTGCTTGTCTGAAAAGCTTTTGATTTCTCCATTGAATCTGAATGAGATCCTTGCTGGGTAGAGTAATCTTGGTTGTAGGTTTTTTTATTTCATTACTTTAAATATATCCTGCTACCCGCTTCTGGCCTGCAGAGTTTCTGCTGAAAAATCAACTGTTGACCTTATGGGGATTCCCTTGTATGTTATTTTTTGTTTTTCCCTTGCTGCTTTTAATATTTTTTCTTTGAATTTAATTTTTGATTAACTTGTGTCTTGGAATGTTTCTCCTTGGGTTTATCCTATATGGGATTCTCTGCACTTCCTGGACTTGGGTGACTATTTCCTTTCCCATATTAAGGAAGTATTAGACTATAATCTCTTTAAATATTTTCTCAGACCTTTTCTCTTTCTTTTCTTCTTCTGTGACCCCTATAAGTTGAATGTTGGTGCATTTAATGTTGTCCCAGAGGTCTCTGAGACTTTCCTCATTTCTTTTCATTCTTTTTTCTTTACTCTGCTCCTTGGCAGTTATTTCCACCATTCTATCTTCCAGCTCACTTTTTCATTCTTCTGTCTCAGTTATTCTGCTATTGATTCCTTCTAGTGTATTTTTCATTTCAGTTATTGTGTTGTTCATCACTGTTTGTTTGTTCTTTAGTTCTTCTAGGTCCTTGTTAAACACTTCTTGTATTTTCTCAATCCATGTTTTCATTCTATATCCGAGATTTTGGATCATCTTTACTATCATTACTCTGAATTCTCTTTCAGGTAGGTATAGACTCTTATTTGGTCTTGTAAGTTTTTACCTTGCTTCTTTGTAATATATTTTCTTGTCATCTTATTTTTTGATGGGTGGGGCTGTGTTCCTGTCTTGCTTGTTGTTTGGCGTGAGACATCCAGCACTGGAATTTGCAGGCAGCTGGGTGGAGCCGGGCCTTGGTGCCCAGATGAGGACCTCTGGGAGACCTCACACTGATTAATACTCCCTGGGACATGAAGTTCTCTGTTAGTCCAGATGTCAGTTGCTTGGACTTTGTTCTCCCACAACAGGAGCTCAGGCCTGACCCCTGGCCTGGGAAACAAGACCCTGCAAGCAACACACATGGCAAAAAAAAAAAAAAAAAAAAAAGCAACAAACAGAAAAGAGCAGAACAATAACAAACAATAACAAAGAATAAAAAAGAAAATGAAATTAGAAAAATGAAAAATATATTAGAAAACATCAATAAAAATAAAACAACAGCAACAAAACAAAAAAGAACCATGATAGTGGGAAAAAATTAAGAAAATTAAAAATTGAAACAATGTAAAAAAATTTTTAAATTCGCTGTTGCCTCCTATCAGTGTCCTTATCCCATGGTGAGCTACAGCTTACTCCTGCCTCTCCAGTAGGCCTCCAAGATCTCTAGGTAGGTCTCTAGACCCACTGTGTCAGTCCCACCTCTGCGTGTGTTCCTCTTCCCAGCATCTGTTCCTGAAGCTGGCATGGAGGACACATTCCCGTGCAGGCCAGATGGGGTGCAGACCTCCACAGGTGTGCCTACAGAGGCCAGTGCAGCCGGAGGTGGCCTTGGAGGGGAGCGGAGCTCAGGCTGCCAGGACCTGGGCCGCCAGAGGTGGCTTAGACAGAGTTGGGGCTTGGCCCTGGCACACATGTCTGGAAGAGGCCTGGGGAGGAGGGGCTCAGGTCCATGACCCACGTGAGTGGAAGAAGCCTTGGTGGTGTGTGGCAGGGGCTCAGGCCCAGGACCCACATGGCCAGAAGAGGCCTTGTGGGTGTGTAAATAGATTAAATGCTCCAACCAAAAGTCATGGGCTGGATACAAAACCAAGACCTGTATATATGCTGTCTACAAGAGACCCACTTCAGACCAAGAGACACATACAGACTGAAAGTGAGGGGATAGTAAAAGATATTCCATGCAAATTGAAATCTAAAGAAGCTTGAGTAGCAATACTCATATCAGATAAACTAGACTTTAAAATAAAGATGGTTACAAGAGACAAGGAAGAACATTACAGAATTTTCAAGGGATCAATCCCAGAAGAAGACATAACAATAATAAATATTTATGAACTCAACATAGGAGTACATCTATATGTAAGGCAAATGCTAACAGCCATAAAGGGAAATTGAAAGTAACACAATAATAGTGGAGGATTTTAACACCCCACTTACACCAATGGACACATCAACCAGACAGAAAATAAGTAAGGAAAGATAGGGTTTAAATGATACAATAGACCAGATAGACTTAATGGATATTTAGAGGACATTCCAACTGAAAGCAGCAGAATACACTTTCTTTCAAGTGCACACAGAACATTCTCCAAGATAGATCATATCTTGGGTCAAAAATCAAGCCTCTGGAAATTTAAGAAACTTGAAATCCTATAGAGCATCTTTTCCAATCACAATGCTATGAGATGAGAAATAAATTACAGGAAAAAAACTGTACAAAACACAAACACGTGGAGGCTAAACAATATGCTACTAAAACCAAGAGATCACTGAAGAAATCAAAGAGGAAATTAAAAAAAAAACCCAGAAAAAAATGACAAAAAAACACAACCCAAAACCTATGGGATGCAGCAAAAGCAGTTCTAAGAGAGGTTTATAGCAATTCAATCCTACCTCAAGAAACAAGAAAAAGCTCAAATAAACAACTTAATCTTATACCTAAAGCAACTAGAGAAAAAAGAACAAACAAAACCCAAAGTTAGCAGAAGGAAAGAAATCATAAAAGTCAGAGATGAAATAGAAACAAAGAAAACAAGAGCAACAATCAATGAAACTAAAACCTGGTTCTTTGAGAAGATAAACAAAATTGATAAACCTTTAGCCAGACTCATCAAGAAAAAAAAAGGGAGAGGATTCAAACCAATAAACTTAGAAATGAAAAAGGAGAAATTACAACTGACACCACAGAAAAAGAGAGGATCATAAGAGATTAATACAAGCAACTATATGCCAATAAAATGGACAATCTGGAAGAAATGGACAAATTCTTAGAAAGGTACAACCTTCCAAGACTGAATCAGGAAAAACAGAAAATATAAACTGACCAATCACTAGCACTGAAATTGAGATTGTGATTAAAAATCTTCCAACAAACTAAAAGTTCAGGACCAGATGGCTTCAAAATAGAATTCTATCAAACATTTAGAGAAGAGTTAACACCCATCCTTCTCAAATTGTTCTAAAAAATTGCAGAGGAAGGAATACTCCCAAGCTCATTCTATGAGGCCACCATCACCCAGACACCAAAACCAGACAAAGGTACTACAAATAAAGAAAATTACAGACCAATATCACTGATAAACATAGACACAAAAATCCTCAACAAAACACTAGCAAACAGAACCCAACAACACATTAAAAGGATCATACAACATGAATAAGCGGGATTTATCCCAGGGATGCAAGGAGTCTTCAATATGTGCAAATCAATCAATGTGATACACCATATTAACAAAGTGCAAAATAAAAACCATATGATCATCTCAATAGATGCAGAAAAAGGTTTTGACAAAATTCAACATGCATTTGTGTTAAAAACTCTCCTGAAGCTGGGCATAGAGGGAACCTACCTCAACATAATAAACGCCATATATGTCAAAGCCACAGCAAACATCATTCTCAGTGGTGAAAACCTGAAAGCATTTCCTCTCAGATCAGGAACAAGACAAGGATGTCCACTCTCGCCACTATTATTCAACATAATTTTGGAAGTTCTAGCCATGGCAATCAGAGAAGAAAAATAAAAGGAATACAAATTGGAAAAGAAGTAGTAAACTGTCACTGTTTGCAGATGACATGATACTATATATAGAAAATCCCAATGATGCCACCAGAAAACTACTATAACTAATCAATGAATTTGGTAAAGTTGCAGAATACAAAATTAATGCACCAAAATCACTTGCATTCCTTTACACTAACAATGAAAGATCAGAAAGAGAAATTAAGGAAATAATACCACTCACCATTGAAACAAAAAGAATAAAATACCCAGGAATAAACCTACCTAAGGAGGCAAAAGACCTGTATGCAGAAAATTATAAGACACTGATGAAAGAAATCAAAGATGAAACAAACAGATGGAGAGTATAGCATGTTCTTGGACTGGAAGAATCAATATTGTCAAAATGAGTATACTACCCAAGGCAATCTATACATTCAGTGCAATCCCTATCAAATTACTAATGGCATTTTCCACAGAATTAGAATAAAAATGTTTACAATTTGTATGGAAACACAAAAGAGCTCGAATAGCCAAAGCAATATTGAGAAAGAAAAATGGAGCTGGAGGAATCAGGCTCCCCAACTTCAGATTATACTACAAAGCTACAGTAATCAAGACACTGGCACAAAAACAGAAATATAGATCAATGGAACAGGATAGAAAACCCAGAGATAAACCCATGCACCTATGGTCACCTAATCTATGACAAAGGAGGTAAGAATATACAGTGGAGAAGAAAGTCCCTTCAATAAGTGGTGCTGGGAAAACAGGACAGCTACATGTAAAAGAATGCAATTAGAACACTCCCTTACACCATACACAAAAATAAACTCAAAATCTATTAAAGACCTACATGTAAGACCAGACATTATAAAACTCTTAGATGACAACATAGGCAGAACACTCTCTGACATAATTAGCATCAATATCTCTTTGATCCACCTCCTAGAGTAATAAAGATAAAAACAAAAATAAACCAGTGGGACCTAATGAAACTTAAAAGTTTTTGAACACCAAAGGAAACCATAAACACAACAAAAAGACAACTCTTAGATTGGGAGAAAATATTTGCAAATGAAGCAACTGACAAGGGATTAATCTCCAAAATACACAAACTGCCCATGCAGCTCAATATCAAAACAAAGAACCCAAACAAAAAATGGGCAGAAGACCTAAATAGACATTTCTCCAAAGAAGATATAAAGATTGCCAACAAACACATGAAAGAATGCTCAACATCATTAATCATTAGAGAAATGCAAATCAAAACTACAATGAGGGCTTCCTTGGTGGCGCTGTGGTTGAGAGTCCGCCTGCCGATGCAGGGGACACAGGTTCGTTCCCTGGTCCGGGAGGATCCCACACGCCGTGGCGCGGCTGGGCCCGTGAGCCATGGCCGCTGAGCCTGTGCGGCCGGAGCCTGTGCTCCACAACGGGAGAGGCCACAGCAGTGAGAGGCCCACGTACCGCAAAAAAAACAAACAAACAAACAAAAAACTACAATGAGATATCATCTCACACCAGTCAGAATGGCCAACATCAAAAATTCTCAAACAATAAATGCTGAAGAGGGTGTGGGAAAAAAGGAACCCTCTTGCACTGTTGGTGGGAATGTAAATTGGTACAACCATTATGGAGAACAGTATGGAGGTCCTTAAAAAACTAAAAATAGAACTATCATATGACCCAGCAATCCCACTACTGGGAATATACCCTGAGAAAACCGTAATTGAAAAAGACACATGCACCCCAATGTTCACTGCAGCACTATTTACAATAGCCAGGACATGGAAGCAATGTAAATGTCCATCGACAGATGAATGGATAAAGAAGATGTGGTACATATATAGACCATGGAATATTCTCAGCCATTAAAAGGAATGAAATCAGGTCATTTGTAGATACATGGATGGACCTAGAGTCTGTCATACAGAGTGAAGTAAGCCAGAAAGAGAAAAACAAATATCGTATATTAACCCATACATGTGGAATCTAGAAAAATAATACAGATGAACCTCTTTGCAGGGCAGGAATAGAAACACAGACCTAGAGAATGAACGTGTGGACACGGGGTGGGGAGGGAGGACTGGGATGATTGGGGAGATTGGGATTGATGTATGTGCACTACCATGTGTAAAATAGATAGCTGGTGGGAACCTGCTGTGTAACTCAGAGAGCTCAGCTCAGTGCTCTGTGGTGACCTAGATGGGTGGGATGTGGGGGTGGGAGGGAGGTCCAAGAGGGAGAGGATATATGTATACATATAGCTGATTCACTTTGCTGTACACCTGAAAGTAACAAAACGTTGTAAATCAACTATACTCCAATAAAAATTAAAAGAAAAATAAAGCTTATTCAAGTTAAATAATCCCCATGACTTAACATTAGCATTTTTTTCTTTGAAATTTCTTGATCATTCAATTTTTTTTTCAAATTTACTGATAAACATTAATGTGATGTATAAAATGTAGTTATGTTTAATCACCTCAATCTGTTAGCATACATCCTAATCATATTTGCATTTTATTAGACTTAAACACAGTCTTTCTTTTATCATCTACAGATTTGTATTCGTTTTTCATCTGATTACTGGACTTAACCTTAAATTTCCCTATTCACTTTCTTTGAATGGTTATACTTTAGTTGGAAGTTGAATTCATTAATTTTTAGACCTGTTTCCTTATTATTCAATATATTTAAAGCTTTGGATTCTCCAACATTGCTTTGATCCCATTCACTGGGTTCTGACAGGGCACCTTTGGTTGTACAAGTTATGCTCTGCAGGGTAATGTACCATCTGGGTGCATGCTATTCACATCTCAGATGGTAACTTATATGAGAGTGTGTGAGGAAACACAGCTTTGGTTTCCCAGCAGAGTCCTGGAGAAGAGGAAAGCTTCCTCCTAAATAAACCCACAAGAACACAAATAGCTGGTGATGGGCACACAGACCTACCTACAGCCACATCTTGTCCTTACTGCTTTCTGGGTATCTCATGGGGTTTCTTTCCCAGTCAACTTATTTCTCAGAGCCCTTGATTCTCACCCTTGGCTCCCCTGCGAAGAGACTGATCAAACAGAGGAGTGTGCTATACAGAAGCAACTTCCCCAGGTTCACAACCAGGGCTCAGGACACTGATTCTCAAAGTTTATATTGTTTATTGTTTTTATTCTTAAAGAATAGCTCTTTGGGTGAATTTAAGCAGGAAGCTACTCATTGAATCCTAGAATCAGGGCCTCTCCGACACCTTCCATAGTCCTTTTTCTCTCATTTCCTTTTCAGGCTGACACTGTTCATGGTCACCTAACACTGCAGAAATGGGGAGACCCCCTTCAGTTTTGCTCTTCCCAAGTTCAGTAATATATTAACATTGTGTGACATATAATAATGTCAAAAACATTGCTTTCAGGAACGAGCACCTTTTCTTATTTTGCATAAAGGCGCTTTTGGGCCAGTAGCATCCCTAGATTTTTTTAATAAAAATTAGTTCAAACAGCCTATAATTTCAGCTTTGAAATTTTATAGATGAAAACCGTTACATAAAATGATTATGTGTTCTTGTTGCCATTCTAATATGTATTTTTAATTTTAGAGGGTTTTTTCTTTGTATTATTACACATTTCCTTTTTTGTGAATGTCTTGGGCTTTTAAAAATACACGTACTCTCTAGGGAGTAACAGGTGAATGGCTATGTATATATGTACACTGATTATAGTTTCTTTGCTACTGTAAAGAAGGAATCAGAGATGGGTATGAGGCCAGGAAGTATCTATATTTCCTTTTGAATATATGGGAGGCTTGCTTCCTGGGTTTGAGTTCATTTTCTGAAGAGATCAAACATCACCTAGGGGAACTGCTTCATTTCTCCAACAAGACCCCGCACTCTGGCAGTTTCCTCTGGCAAAATCTTCAGTCATCTCTCCTCGGGCTTCAATCTTAGAACAAATACTGGGGTCAACGACCTTGAGGACTAGAAACTACAGTAGTTGTGACAGAATAATTTAATAACTGTACTGAAGACCTATATTCCATTCCTTTTTCCCAATTTGTTAGCACCTGATAGTATATTCAAACATTCTTCTGTGGAATCTGGATTTTCTGTTGTCCTGATTTTCACCTGTATATCTTTAAAAGATGCCCGTATTTTTATACTTTTATATTGATCTGATTTCACCTGCTTTGTGTCTTAGATTAATTTCTAATTGTTTTCTTCCATTAATGACACATTTCCTGATTTGCATCATACTCTGTAAATAGTTCTATTTTATATCCTTTTAGTTGTTTCAGTTGGATTTGGTGAAGGAAGACAAGAAAACATACTCATTTACACATCATGAACTAGATTTCTGTTCTTCATTTGTAAGACATTTTAATGGAAGAGAAATTATTATAATTATACATAAAATTATGTATGTTGAACTATGATTATGCAAGTTATTCTGACAGTCATCAAAGGAATTTATGACAGACTTAAATGTACTAACAATAGAAACATAGCTGTTAAAATTAATTTCAAATCTTTGATCATCAGCAATAGAACACACAGGGTGAAAGACCTATCTACAGGGTCAGTAGGGTGAGTAACTGTGTGGCAGAGTAATGCACTCAGAGTCTGGTGTGAAAATTACTCCATGCTTGGTTTTTCCATTTCCACTGAAGCATACTCATCAGTTACATACAAAATGCTACATTCTCACTCACTGACAGTCCTTAACTTTTTGTTCTGTTTTTATATTTTTGTTCATTAGTTGATTAGTTGGTTCTTTGCTCATTGACCCATAGGAATGTTTAAAAGGATTTTGTTAGTGTGTGTAATTCACTGCTCAAATGAGACAATTTGTGGTCATTGTGTAGCCATCCTGAAGGCAATGGTCACAAACACCTCTGCTTTCAAAGGTATATAGTCATCAGGGGATGAGTATATTGGTAGAAGTAACATCTTGTATAGGGAAGGCTATTAATATGGACACTAAGGGTCAAGGGATTTCTCAGATGGATCTGGTAGTGTAAGGACTTCTGTTACCAGGCTACATGGAGGATGACAGTCACTTCTCAGCTGTGCATTGAGTTGTTGAAGAGCGTCAACCACAACCCGAGCCATCTTTTCCAGACATCCACGAAGCCCATAGGAATGATGTGCAATACCTGATCACTCCCAAATATATACCTCAAACCCTAACCTTTTCTCTGAAATCCAAAGCGTATATCCAATTTCCTGCTCGATATCTCTTCTTGTATGTTTAACAGGCATCACAAACTCATCTGATCTGATCTTTCCCCAGAACTTACTCTATTCATATTGCTCCTCATTAGTTGAAGACTCCATTTTTTAATTTATTCTAACCTAACACCTTGAAGTCATCCTTGATTCTCTGTTTATCTGTCATTCTCATCCAGTTTATATGCAAATCTTTTTGCCTGTAGCACCTAAAATCATGCCACTCTTTCAGTGGTATTGTTTCTTGCTTTACAGTTTACTTTTTCATGTTAATAAAGCCACACATTTATTTAGTGTTTTTGTCTAAGTCATGTGTGTTTGTGTGTTTGCGTTTGTATATGTATAGTTTCTACTTTTTGGTATATTTTACTTTCTACTTTTTGGTATTCTATTTGGAGAATGGCTCTTGTGCATTCTAATTCAAGCTTCATTTGCTTTTTTGTTTTTATTTTTTGATCATCATTTAAAAAATTATTTGACTGACATTTATTTATGTTTAATATAATTTCTTCTATCTGCCCAGTTACTCTTTGTTTTCTTTGTGTCTCTTCTGGTTTTGTTCTTTCTTATTTATTGTCTTAAGTATTTTTTGAGACACTCACTTTTAACTTATTAATGTTTATTAATATTTTCTCAGTGCTTGCCTTAGTGGTTAGAATGGATACCCTACTTGTAGTCAACCTTAAATATGCACTTTTACTACTACTAAGAAAATGCAAGATTTTATACAATTTAACCTCTATTTACCACATACCATATTTTTCTATTGTCTTGATATATTTTAATTATGTATATATTTTAATCTCTTAAAGTTATGGTTTTAAAATTGTATATTCCTTAATATTTACTAACATAATATTTTCTGTTACTTTTCCTTCCTTCTTGTGTTGGTGTAATTCATTTAACATAATTTACCTTGCTTTACTTTAGCATTTCTTTTCATCCAGGACTCTGTCAGAAAAATGTCAGTTTTCATTTGCTAAATTAAAAAAAAACCAATTTCATTGTCTACAGAATTCTAGGATGACAATTATTTTATTTCAGCACTAAAAGGTGTCTATTTTTGTTTTCATGCTTACATGGTTTCTTTTGAGAAATCAAAAGTTAGTTTCAACTGTTTCTTTACTAAGAAAGTGTATGTTTTTCATATGGCAGTTATTAATATTTTTTGTCTTTGATTTTCAGCAGTTTGCTAGGTTATATTTAGTGTGGTTTTTGTTGTACTTATCAAGCTTGGGCTTCATAGAGCCTTTTGAATGTGTAGATTGATCTCTTTCAACAGTTTTAGAAAATTCTCTGCTCAGGTATATTCTTTTCTAACAAATTACATACACACTATACTTTTTCATCATGCTCC
This sequence comes from Globicephala melas, assembly GCF_963455315.2. Lineage (NCBI taxonomy): Eukaryota > Metazoa > Chordata > Mammalia > Artiodactyla > Delphinidae > Globicephala > Globicephala melas. Next base: position 6,945,474 of record NC_083314.1, on the reverse strand, counting down.
ATTATGGTTTGACACATCTTTCTGTATTTATAAAGATGTTTCCCTATTTATGCTTTAATCCAGGTATTTTGTACTGATATAACTTCCACTTTACCAATTCTCCATTGTACATACTCTGCTCTTTAATCCCATCTCTATAATACTTAAGCTTAGTTATTTTATTTTTCACTTCTAGGATGTCCTTTTCTAATATATTCACGTTCTGTGGGGAAATTATTTTTGGTCTCCTTTCCTTAATATATTAATCATAGTTATTATCATAACGATGTTTGATACCTTTCATTGTCAGTATCAATTATGATTCAGTTTATACTGTTTTTCAATTTGGTTTTGTTATTTGATGCTGCTTCCTAGTCAAAATTCCAAGCCTGTCGTTGTGTGTGACTGCTGTCACAGGCTCTGGATATTCCTACAGAGGGGATGTAATAATTCCATTACATCACAAAGCCATGTGCTCTAAGATTCAGCTTTCTATCAGTCTCCCATGCCCCTGCCACAAATAAGACAACAGGGTCTTAGAACATGGCTCATTTCATTGCACTTGCTTTTACTCTGAGATCTTGACACACTATGTCATGGCTGATTAGGTGATTTCCAATGTTTTAAATTGTTCTTTTTGTGTTTTATGCATTCTGCATAGTTGTCTTAGGTGTGAAATTAAGTTTAAAAAATAAGATTACAAAGCTGCTACCCAGCCACGTTTTCATACACGAAAGTTGAAGCCACACTGTATTTGAATGTTTTCCTGATCTCATTGTCATTTTGTTTTAATCACCTTTGTATTCTGAAGAACAACTACTTGTCAAACAGTTCTCATACACTTATTAATCTTGAAACCATTGTATATTCTCAAAGATGAGGACACTTTTTAGAAACGTATCTCTTTCTCATTTTATGTATCATGTTTGTCAGTATAATACCTAGAAACTTATTTTAATGATTAAGACCTTGGGATCTTGAGTCAATTCAAAACAGTGCATGCAACTGGTCATACAATGTGGGTTATAAAATCACTCTACAAATAATTATACCTACATTCTTGGTTCATTGGAGTATGAGATAATGTGCATAAATCCCTTGGTATTTTCCCTCAGATATAATATGTCTCAATAAATAGTAGCTAACATCATTTTCATGTTGATAATGATTGTGTTAATAATCATTATTATTGTAAATAAACTTTGACTAAGTGAAAACTTTATCCTTTGAGAATACTTACCCTGCATGAGGCTCAATTTTACTTATTTGTAAAATAGGAATAGTGATACAACTATACTGGGAATTTAGTGTGTCACTGACCATTTAATTTTTTACTCCTTCTTCTGGTTGTATTACTCATTTCCTTAAGCAATTAATGCACTTTGTGTCCAAACATACATCACTTCACAAAGAAACAGGAGCATTATAACTATTTACTTAGAATTTTACAAATAGTAAATCTATCAAAAGTGTGTATTTAAATTTCTGCATTTTATTAAAAATTTACCATATCAAGTATGTTCATTCAAAATCAAGTTATTTACTACCTCTTTAAAATTCAAAAGCATATCTAATATGTAATAGATACCTAAATAGAGAGAAGCATGATACAGTGTGTTTTGTGCTAAGGATTGGTAAAAGATCAGGTGTTTAATTCAAAGCTGATAATCACAGGTAAGCCTGGATGCTTATCTGAGATATATCAGAATTCTTCAGGTTTTATGATCACGTTGACAGCCACCTCCCTCCCCTGACATTTTGCTATTTCAGGAGAAGTCGCAGAATGTAATTTCTTAGAGCCAGGTAAACCTGAAGGGGCAAAGTTCCAAAAAATAAAATTTATGAAATAAATCTATTTGAATAAAATATTAATCAAGGGATCTCTCTGAAGTAAAATATTTTGAAGAAGCAGATATAAATTGCTTTTACCTTTCATGTACCATACAGGACAAGCATTTGCATTTACAACAATAAAATGCCTCATCCATATTTGACAGAATAGCTTGAAAATGAAAAGAAACTTCAATTAAACATCTAAATCCCGAATGCTGACTCTAGGTTAATGTTAATAGACATTTTGCATTACATGTATTTTACTAATCTAAAAGAGTAGACAGATTTCTAACACACTGTCGATAACAGGAGGCAAAAATGACACCACCTGTTATTCAACTACGGAAGTTATAAAAATGAGGCTTTGTTTTTGTTTTGTTTTGTTTTCAAGGAAAGAGGATGTACAGTAGAAAACCTGAGGTGGTAGAGAAGGAGGAAGGGAGGACACCAGAAACAACTTTTTATAGTTTTGTAGCTTTTCCCAGGCTGGTCTTTGTCCCACATTTTTACCTCACTTTTCTAATAATTCATAGGTGTACTGTTGTTGATGTGAACCCTGAATTTCCGGAGGAAAATGATGACGCGAGAGAAGTTAGTGGGAGCGGACTAGTGGCTAAACATAAATGTGGCTTTTGCATTTCATTTTCCTACCAGTGTTTTATACTAATTTTTGCCCACATTTCAGTTTGGATGAAATCATTTGCTGTCCTTACATCCAGTAGGTAGATTTCTTTTTTGAGAAAAGAGAGCTTTATATTTTATGTAATTTTTTATAGAGATATAAAAGCTTTTACATTGTGTAAGTTTAAGGTGTACAATATGTTGATTTGATATATTTATATATTACAATATGATTATCACCATAGCATTAGCTAACACTTCTATACTATCATGTAATTACCATTTCTTTTTTGTAGTAAGAACATTTATGATCTAGTCTCTTAGCAATGTTGAAGTATATAATACAGTATTGTTGACTACAATCTCAAAGTTATCATTAGATCCCCAGAACTTATTCATCTTCTAGCTGCAAGTTTGTACCATTTTAATAACACCTTTCCAATTCCCCATACCTCAGCCCCTGGTAACCAGTATTCCACTCTCTTTTACAATGAATTTGGCTTTTTAAAATTTCATATATAAAAGATACATCACTGTATATGTCTGACCTATTTCACTTAGCATAATGCCATCAAGATCCATGCATTTTGTTGCAAATGGCAGGATTTACTTCTCTTTATGGCTGAATAATATTCCATGTCTTCTTTCTCCATTCATCAGTTGACACTTAGGTTGTTTCCGTATCTTGGTTATTGTGAATACTTATGCATAAATATGGGAGTGCAAATATCTTACTGATAAACTGTTTTCACTTCCTTTGGATGTATACCCAGAAGTGGAATTACTGGGTCATAGTGTATTTCTATTTTTACTTTTTTGAGAAATCTCCATACTGTTTTCCATAGTGGCTAAAGCAATTTACAGTCCCACCAACAATACATAAGGGTTTCCTCTTCTCTATAAAAGTCTTCTTGATGATTGCCATTCTAATAAGTCAGAGGTGATACCTTACTGCTGCTTTGATTTTCATTTCCCTGATGACTACATGCTTTTCATGTACTTCTTGTCCACTTGAATGGCTTCTTTGGAATTAATGTATATTCAGTTTTTTGGCCCAATTTTAAATTGGGTTGATTTCTTTGCTATTGAGTTGTATGAGTTCTTTGTATATTTTGGATGTTGACTCCTTATCATATATATCATTTGCAAATATTTTCTCTTATATCTTAGGTTGCTTGTTCATTTTGTTGATGGCTTCTTTTGCTGTGCAGAAGCTTTTAAATTTGATGCAGTCTCACTTGATATGTTTTCTTTTGTTGCTTATGCCTTTGGTGTCATATGCAAAAAGTCATTGTCAAGACCACCATTAAAGAGATTTTTTTTCCTGTTTTCTTCTAAGAGTTTTACAGTTTCAAGTCTTTAATTCATTTCAATTTGATTTTTGTGAGTGTGAGAAGGTGGTCTAGTTTCATTTTTCTGCATTTTCTGTGGTTATCCACCTTTCCCAATGCTCCTTAATAAAGAGACTACTCCTTCCCCATTATATATTCTTGCAGCCTTTGTTGTAAATTAATTGACCATATATGCATGAGTTTATTTCTGGGCTGTATTCTGTTCCATTGAGCTATGTCTCTGCTTTTATGCCAATACAATGCTGCTTTGATTATAGTAGCTTTGTAATATACTTTAAACTCAGGGATTGTGATGCCTCCAGCTTTGCCCTTCTTTCTCAAGATGGCTTTGGCTTTTCAAGGTCTTTTGTGGTTCCATATAAATTCTAGGATTGTTTTCTCTATTTCTGTAAAAAAAAAAAAAAGTCTATGGGGTTTTCGTAAGAACTGCATTGGATGGACATTTAAACAATATTAATTCTTCCAATCCATGAGCATGGAAAAATCTTTCCATTTATTTGTGTCATCTTCAATTTCTTTCATCAATATCTTATAGTTTTCAATGCACAGTTCCTTTACCTCCTGAGTTAAATTTATTCCAAGGTATTTATTTTTTTGATGCAATTATAAACAAATTATTTTCTTAATTTCTCTTTCTGACAGTTTGTTATTATTGTATGGAAATGTAATTTTGTGTATTGAATTGTATCCTGCATCTCTACTGAATTTATTAGTTCTAGTGGTTTTTCGACAGAGTCTATAGGGTTTTCTACATAAATATCACGTCATCTGCAATTAGCGACATGTGCTCTCTCTTTCCCCTGTGGAAGAGGTGGCAGCCAGCTAGTTCAGCCCCATATTCTATCACCTTGGGGGTGATGCAGTGCTTGCAAAGTTCCTCTTACCCTCTCCAATGTATAAAATCTCTGTTTGTTTTGGGGGGATTTTTTTTTTTTCTTTCTCCAATGAAGTTCTGGAATGTCTCCTCAGGAAACCTGGAATTCTACAAAGGCTTTCTTGTCTGTGGGTGTCTTCCCAAGTCAGTGATCTCCAGGTATCCCCATTGTGGTAGAGAGGGGCTGAGACCAGTTCACAGGCTCTTGCTGGTTCCACGGCCCATACTAAAGTCTGTCTGCATATTACCTGATGTACAGGTGGGTGAGATTCCTCTGGGGTCCCTTAGCATACGGTGCTAGATTCCACAACTTCCATAGAGACTCTTTTATCCATGATGGATGCCAAATTTTAGTTGCTAAAAGCAGGGATAAGACGGAGGGAAGTCTTATGTTGCCATGATGTTGACGTCACTCGAAGAGGACATTTTGACATGATAATTTTATATATAATTAATAATGGTCAGTTAGTACTCAAAGAGAACACTTTTGCTATTTTAAGTAACATGCATCTATGAAAAATATATAATACCACAGTTATAACTTTACTGCTTGTCAGACCTCTGAGTTTAGTATCTGTGTGGATCACACTGAAAGAAAGAAATTAACACAAAAAAATTGGATGAAAAAGAAAAATGAACATCCCTTCTCTCCCAGCTTTTAAAACTTAATTTAAAAACAAAATATGAAGTCAGAAAATATCCTAACTAATTGGATATGTGGGTTTGAAATAGCTTAAAAAGTTAGGCATAATGGCTTTGGGCCTAGTTTGATTATTTTGAAAAAAAAAAGAGCAACTCAAAGAATTTAAGGTATTAATATTGTATCAATTTTATACTCAAGCAAATGAATTTTCGAACAAAGTTTTATGTTATCAGGTTGGTTTTTGTTTGGTTTTAATATATAAAATTATTTTTCCCAATGTACTGAATTTCCCTTGAAGATATATTTTTTCCTGCATATCACTGTCTTATTAATAAATAGCAAATAGAAATGGAACATCAGCTTAAATAGACCTTATAATGGTTTGCTACTATTATAGAAATTCATAATAACTGGCAGCAGACTTAGCCACTTTGCTGAAAACATGTTTAATGTTAAAAGTAAGTTGTAGAATCTGAGAGGAAGAAACAAACAAACAAAAAACCTCCACTGATACATGCCAATGGAAAACCTGGTAAAGATGGTATCAATAATAAATCTGATAGTAAATGTAAACTTAATACAATTAAAATTTACTTCTTTATGCTTAAAGCCTCATCCTATATATCTAGATAGCTCTACATTTAGGGAGATTGTGGATTATAGGTATAGTGAATAACATTTGCAAATTAGGTAGAATGATACTCCTTTTTATTGATTCTAATATGACCCAGTGTTTGAGTGTGTGTATATGTGTGTGTGTTTATATGCTGTTCATGCATATATTAAATGGGTGTGTGAAGTTGAGTGCAATGCCTTAGCTTTATCACATGAGAACAATCTGAATAATATTAAGAGTCAACTCAGGATTAAGCTTTGACTTTTTTGGAAATTTGAAACCATTGTAAATGACCCAGGTAGAAATACCAATATAGGGATTAAAAATATATATATATTGCCTCACAGAACCATTGAAACTTACATAGGCTCCCTGAAGTTATCCATTGTTAAGTACATAAAATTTAGCCATTTTTATTTTAGTCTTTCAATGTAGTGTTCTTAATAAGAGTAACATTTCCCTAGTGGCATTCTTGGTGAATGAATAAATGAATGAATAAATGGGAAACTCATTGTCCCACTGCCCTTTGTTTTGCCTATTTGGTGATGTCACAGTAAGGATTACATACTCACTACTTGCTTATTTATCTGATATTTACTTTTATCCTAAGCATCTTCTATTTAAAAGAGTAATTACTTTAAACATTGAGAAGGATCCAACAAGATATCCTAGGATAAGAGACAGGGATTTTTTTCAACCTTTCTCATGTAATGCATTCAGCTTCCTAGACTCAGTACCCTTAACTAGAAAATAAAATTTGTTGTATTATGTCTAGAGTACTATTATGTGCTATTTCTGTCATCTCTAAAAAATTTATGCAAACCTGCATTTTAAATTTATATCATAGAAAAGATTGTTACAGCTGCCAAGAATGTAGTCTATAGTGTTCAGAGAGGAGTTACAATGACCTAGAAATTCATGGTTCTGAGAAAAGGCACTGACCTAAACTCTATGCAGGATATCACCAGAAGGCTATTTATCCTTCTCCAATTACCATGATGGGGAAGAATCTATCAGAGTTAAAGAATGGTTCATTTCTGAGATTCATTTTAGAAGTTGAGTGGCAAAAATGATGGTTTTTCACAGTGATTTGGCTCTGCCCAAGGCTTGTTCTAACACTTCATAATTTTGTTCCATTGTTACATCATGGGCAGCTTTGCAATTATAAATTAATTTTTGTCAATGTAAACCTATTAGATAACAAAAATTTAACAAAAGATATGTAACACAACAATAATAATACAAATCCGTTTTATGATTTTTCTAAATATACTAAAGAAACTGTCATCATTTAAGCTTTGTAATTAAAGGAAAGTCAATATGAATACTGCATATATTGTTTTCCTTTTAAATCTAAAATATTATCAATTTCTTGTTTGGAGTTCACAGAAGGAACTCCAAAGAAGAATATAAAATTATTATATTTTGTTTATATTGCTGTTTTTGTTTGGTCTCATTTTTGTGTTTGGTTTTTGATTTTTCAGTAATATAGATTTCAATCTTCTTCCAATAACAGAATTAACTGCTCATGAAAATAAAGAAATCTGTATATCTTTAACTGCAATTTTCCCAACTTAAAAGTTAAACACTTAAATGAACATGGCTTATTTAAAGTAACATTTTTCATTTTGATAGGATACACCAAAAAAAGGCAAGTCAGAAGATTCAGGGGCAATGCTAAGCACCTTAAATATTCTCTGAAACTAAATAATAAACATCTTAACGAATATTAGGAAAAATTCTGCCAATTATTATTCATATAGCATTCATTTTCAAATATCTGGAAACGAAATACTTTTTTTTTTTTTTTTTTTTTTGGTACGTGGGCCTCTCACTGTTGTGGCCTCTCCCGTTGCAGAGCACAGGCTCCGGACGTGCAGGCTCAGCGGCCATGGCTCACAGGCCTAGCCGCTCCGCGGCCGCTCCGCGGCATGTGGGATCTTCCCAGACCGGGGCACGAACCCGTGTCCCCTGCATCGGCAGGCGGACTCTCAACCACTGCACCACCAGGGAAGCCCCGAAATATTATTTTTATCATGGTACTTCTTCCTGAAGTTTTTTCTCATGCACCCAAAGAGAACTTAATATTTTCATCTTTCCTGTTGTAGAGAAGATTCCATTTCCAAGAGGAAATAGAACGTCAAGCCATCCTTTTCCCATGTATTAGGCCCAATGCATAATGGTTCATTTCCAGGAATTTAAAAATATCACACATCCGGGCTTCCCTGGTGGCGCAGTGGTTGAGAGTCCGCCTGCCGACACAGGGGACACGGGTTTGTGCCCCGGTCCGGGAAGATCCCACATGCCGCGGAGCGGCTGGGCCCGTGAGCCATGGCCGCTAAGCCTGCGTGTCCGGAGCCTGTGCTCCGCAGTGGGAGAGGCCAAAACAGTGAGAGGCCCGCATACCGCAAAAAAAAAAAAAAAAAAAAAAGTAAAAATATCACTCATCCATACACATATAATCACTGAGTCATGTAAGAATCAGGAGACAGAGTTATTCCACCTAATATTTTACAAATATTTTACAATTTGTACAATCTCCCCCAAATATTGAACTGCTCAGATGTAAAGGATGAGTCTTTAAAGGTTAAGAAAATTTTAATTTTATTAGTTGATATTTAGTATCATTTTTTTGGTATGTCTTTAGTTCCCTATCATAAAGAGTATAAAAGAGGAACTACTAAACTTTTAAAATAAGAATGCATTTTACCACCTCCACTCTAAGGCAAAATTATGGCTAATTTTCTCCCTGACCTTAAAAAGAAAATTGTCTATTTATTACACTTTCTGTAACTCTTATTATTTTTTCCCTCCATTTAACCCTTGGGAAGTAAACAGGAGTAAAACACCTATAATTTAACATGTTCACAATACAAACTTACATATATTACTATATTTGTCTTTTTTCCTCAAAGAGGCATTAGCATTTTACTCTGAAAACATCTGGACTGTTGATACATGTTTACTCTTATCAGTTAATAATTTAAAACTAAAACATTTATATGGTTGATGATTTACAATTTTCAAAACCCCTCCACAGATATTATTTTTAGGCTTTAATTTTGTTACTGGAAAAATACACATGAGTTTATCTCTTTAGAATATGGTAGCCAAATAGAACCTAAGGAACAAGTGGAACAGATAAAGGATATCATATGAAGAAGGTGATTTATAAGCTTAGAACTTCATGTAGAGAGCTAAGAGTTCTCAGTACTGATATTTCTTTAGAAGCTTTACCCCATAACAGAGATCTGCATGTTTTTTTCTGTATTAAGGCTATAATATATTCTGAATAACATGCTGCTGCAAGTAATTTACTATAGGGTGGAAAATATTTGATTTGCAAAATACAGTGACAAAAAATGCAATTTATGTCTCTTTCTATTGTCATTTACCAAAATGTAGATTATCTTTATATTTTTAAAAATTGTATTTTCAAATCACTCATAATTAAAGCACCAATCAAGTTCTGTCCCCACCAAACTGAGTCCTATTGCAAACTCAGAATTTTAAAAGATTTAATGTAAAAAAAAGTCAGCAGCCTAGAGGCCAGACTGTTCACTATAAATCTTTTAGAAAATGTGTTCCTCAACCTGTAAGCTCTCATCTGTTTCCCTGATGAGTTTATGTCTGAATTTCTGGAACTCTCAGTGGTACATAAACAGGTATTTAGGATTTAAGTTATTCTTAAGATATTAAACATAACTATAGTAAAATTTCTATAAATGCATTAACAAAATGATTAAAATATCTAAGACATATAAATAATATTTTATTAGATTCTGTTTGAAAAAAACTTTAAAATATATGTTCACTTCAGATAATTGAATAAAAATGTATTCAATCAGATATAGACCATAAGGTAGACTATTTGATCTGTTTTATGTGGAAAAATATTGAGAAATTATTATTTTTTGCCTGGATGGGCTGAAGGACTAGATCTTCGGTGTTAAGACACAAAGACTATTACTACAGTATTAGGCACTGTATCTAATCACTTTCTTGCTTGTTGTCCTTGAAAATCACCCACAAGATGATACCAAGTGGCCTTCTCAGTAAAAAAGAGAAAATACATCACTGAGTTTTCTCAGAGTTTTCTATAGTTGTGAAGTTTATATTTAAGTTTAATCATGAGGATTAACTCATTGCTACATGGGAAGTTTCACTAAAAAGTAATCCTGAGACTCCAGAAAAGAAAGTCCTATGTCTGGAGTGTGATGAGATGACAGAACTGAGCTTCTCCCTCATAACCAACCTGCTAAGCCAATGTTCCACGTGCATTTTGTTCTGCTTTGTTTTTACATCCTGAGTAAAGACCATAATTCAACAGCAATAAAAATATAATTAAATATTTTCAAAAATGTATATAACTAATGAAGAGTCTGATTTTTATACAGAGCAAATAAATAATTTCAGAGGAAGATTAACAGGCCAGATCTTCAGATAAAGTACTAATTTCCAGCTCCATTAATTTTGTTGCACCAGCTTTTGTGACCACCTGCCAGCTGTGATTCATGCTGAACCATAATAAGCTGAAGAATTCAAACCACACACACACACACACACACACACACACACACACACACACAAAATCAAATAACTATAGAGAAAAACGAATTCAAAAATATTTAAAGGTTAGGTTTGGGTGAAGAGTGGAAATATTATAACATTTTATTTAGGGGAAATATATTTAGATCTTTGAAGAAGGAATGGGAGACTTTGGGGTTTAAGGAATGTCTTCGAAACATTCAATCAAGAAGGTACACTGAGCAGACAAGATAATCTCTGCCACCCCTCTCAAAAACCAGAACTTCTAAGTTATAATGTTTAGTAGTCAAGGAGGAATCTCCAGCTACTAAATTTAGAAAGGAACATGAATCTGTACTTTGCCACTCTTTGCTTTTACCCTCTCTCCTAGAACAGTGACCTGTATAGAGCAGGCAAGTAATAAATATTTGTGGATAAGTAAATTAATGAAGATACCCTGTTTGTCCATTGGTAAAATGGGGGTAGAGTTGAGAAACAGAACTAAATGGAACCTCAAGGTTTTTTTCTGCTCTGTATTCTTAAAAATTCAGTATTGTGTATTACACAATTTCCATAGCTATAAATAAAGTATGTTTATCAATTTGTTAGTATCTATGTGCCTACCTTAAGATTTAACATAAAGTTTGAAGAAAGAGGATATTTAATTAAATCCTACTGAAGTTATTATTCTCTTGGCTTATGTCCCTTACAAAATCTTAAGCAAAGCCCATCAACCTTCAAGAAAGGAGGATTTTTATCGTCAGTTCACCCTTTGAATCTTAATGCTTGGTCATATTCCAGCATTAATTGCTGTATCTCCAAACTAATGAGCTAATTTGCATTTTTTACACAGAGTACTTGCTGTCTAAACATCCATATGAATCTGAAATTTAGTCAGTCATCCATATATGTATCCTCATGCTTCCAAACATCTGGCTATTTAGAAACTGTAGGATGTTTGAAATAGCATTTTATCATTCATGTGGAGTACTGTTCATAAACTTCTGAGGTCAAAGGACTGCTTGGCAGTAGATGATAGCTATCAGCCTACTCACCGGGGAAACTGCTTGTTCACACACTCACAAGATTTTGCATGTAGTTTCGGAGACTTAGATCATTTGAAGCCTGTCCATAATCTCAAGGCTAATTATCCCATATCTTGACGGTTACTGTTTTGTAGTCAGTATTTTATGATGAATTATATTGACATTAGAAACATTTTATCTCCATATTGTCTTTAAGCCAATCTTTGCAAGTATTTACAAACTTTTACATATTTAAGAATATCTTTGTGAAATTGTTTGCTTAATATCACCTCCTACATTAGTGTACTCCCTGAGGTCAGCTATTCTTAAATTGTTCATCAATTTACCATCAGCACCTAAGACGTTTTCTAGTCCCACAGAGAATTGTTGTTGAATTAACCAAGTATTTATAAATGAGTCAAATTTTTTATGGTTGAAAATATTAGAAAACATTTCTACTACAGGAAGACATTTTCTTTTCCTCTGTCTCTGTTTGTCTGTTTCTCCTTATTTGTTTTAAATCCATATTTCCAAACTAGGCCATTAGCTATCCCAGGAGAAAGGCAGAATCATTCAAATCTCTTTGAGACTGCAAAGAAGAAACAAATGTATAGGTTTTAGAGGGTATAAATTTTCCCTAAGAAGTTGAGATTTAGGAATTCACATGCATCAGCTGCATCTTCTCCATGTATTAGATTAACTTCACCTACACAGACATCATCTACTTAGCTTACCAAGGTGACAGAAAAGCATCCTAATCCAAATCCAGGTAATTTAAGTATTTCTTAGCTTTGAAACAATGTATCACTTCTTCCTTCTTGATGTATTTCCTTCAGTAGATTTTTCTGGATCTCACATCTTATCTCACTGGTAGCTCCTTTGCTGCTCCCTCCTCTTACCCCCTGCCTCAGAACTCAGTTCTTTTTCTTTATCTGCTCTTTATACTTATTCTTTGGGTAATCTCTTCCTGCCCAAGAGCTTTAAATAATTACTATATATGCAAACAAATCCAAAATGTGTGTCTCTAACCCTCTTTCTCCCAAACCCGTACATACATCTATATATAACAGAATACTTAAGATATTGGATGTAATATGCTAAATATTAAACTCCTGATATTCTCTTCATCTTTCTTAATCTCATTCTTTCTTCCCAGCTGATGATAATACCACCAAGCCAAAACTATAAGATTCCTACAGGATTCTTTGTCTCATTCTTACCCCACATCTTAAACCCCATATTCAATCCATGGTGGAAATCCATGCTAACACCATGATCCATACTCTACTCAAACAGCTGAAAAGTGCAGTTTCTGCTTTAGTACCTAAAATTTTCTCTTAATACTGAGGATGGAGTCATTCTTAAAAAAAAAAACAAATAACATGATGCCATTCCATTTCTCTAATCCTGCAGAACTGACTGTAAATGTCAAAAATCCTCACATGATCTGGCCTCCCACGCAGTGTCTGAAGTTTTTTTTCTTACTTTTTCCTTAGTTTATTCTATTTCAGTCACAATGGTCTCATTGTTTCTCAAAGATTCTGGACATTCTTCTGAGTTAAGGTCTTTATTTCATCTACTTGTAATCTACTTTTATCTCTTCTCTATCTCTCGAAGTTTTCGCACAAATCTTGCCTTCTCAACAGCTGCCCTACTTAAAAATCCCCAATATTTGTCAAAACACTCCTTATCCTCTTTACTTTATCTTTTTTTCCTTTCTCCCCATAGCACCTTCACTTTCTAGCATACTAGATAATTTACTTACTTATAATATTTTAATTCAGTACCTAATATTCTTGCCTGAGTAGACCTTGAGAATATGTTCCTGACCTCTGATATACTACTTCAGAAAAATTTTGTCATCTGGGATGGTATCCAAGAAAGGAATTAAATCAACATGTACATAGTGTGTAGACATATCAAGCAGAATTAAAGGATAACTTGTTTTCATCGGAAAATAATGAAATTACTCAGTTATAAGGATAATCACAAAAATGCTTCTAGATTGAGTTGTAAAAAATAAAAAGAATATAGTGATTAAAAAAAAAGTATGCTAGACAGAAAATAAGACTAGGAGGATATGAAGTTTTTAATTATCATGTTAATTTTACCAAGCTAAACTGAGTATTGGAAAGAGGCTTGCAATTGTCTGTTTACATATAGTTATTCCCAAGATACACATATGCTTAAAGAAACAATTTTCCCACTAAATGATTGACTGCATTTGTTATACTGAAATGGAAACTGCAGGAGTAATACATAACAAAAAATGAAGAATTTTTAAAAAGACTATCAATTTAAGGGTAAAAGTACCTTCTTTTTCTTTGAAATATGCCAAGGTAAAGTTGCCTAGTGGAAGAAATTGTTGGATAGTCAGCTACTTCGTGACCATAATTATCCTATTTATTCTTAAATTATCCTTTACTGTAAAAACCTCCCAATAATTCCAAACAAAGGCCCTGTTTTCCACTAATAAACGGGTAGTAAAAGAAGAATAATAAAACACACATGTACACACACAAACGCACACATAACATTTTACTACCAATGATATTGGCTATTTATATTTAAAAAAATAAAAAAGATAAATTACTGCTATATAGATTTTTTTAAAAAAACTTAATTTAAAAAATCATGGTCTAGTTCATGAAGGAAACTTAAAAGTCTTACAAAGAAAACAAAAAATTTGTTTTTAAAAAATTGCATATTTGTTTAAAGAATTCTCACAAATATTTATTTATTTATAATAAAGAACGGAAAACAGCATATTCCAAAGTAACATACTATTTTCATTAGGGTTTTATGCCAGCTTTCTCAGATCTTAAGGGATTTGTCTTTGTGAACCTGAAGGGATGATAAAAGGAGAATCTTTTTGGCTATTTTAAGATGTTCCACAAGTGGTCTGTGAGTGGAAGGGATAGTATACAGTCTTTTGACATTTCACTGATTGCCAATCTCTCTCCCTATTGCCAGTGTTCAGTGCACTCAGTGGAAAAGATGTCTTCTATTGTGGGTTAAATTGTGTCCTCTAAGGAGATATGTGGGAATCCTAACCCCTGGTTCTGTGAATGTACCTAATTGTTTTTTTGTTTTTCATTTTGTCCTTGTTGGTTATCTATTTTATATATAGTAGTGTGTATATGTTAATCTCAAACTCCTAACTTATCTCTCCTACCACCCTTCCCATTTGATAAGCATAAATTTGTTTTCTATGTTTCTGAGTCCATTTCTGTCTTGTAAGTATGTTAATTTATATGTATTTTTTTAAAAAGTCCACATATAAGCAATATCATATGATATTTGTCTTTCCCTGTGTAGCTTATCTCACTTGGTATGACTATCTCTAGGTCCATCCATGTTGCTACAAATGGCATTATTTCATTCTTTCTTATGGCTGAGTAATATTCCACTGTATCTATGTACCACATCTTCCTTATCCAGTCATCTGTTGATGGACATTTAGGTTATTCCTTGTCTTGGCTATTGTAAACAGCGCTGCAATGAACACTGGGTTGCATGTATCTCTTTGAATTATAGTTTCCTCTGGATATATGCCCAGGAGTGGATATGGAGGATCATATGATAGCTTTTAGCTTTTTAAGGAACCTCCATACTGTTCTCCATAGTGCCTGTATCAATTTACATTCCCACCAACAGTGCAGTAGGGTTCCCTTTTCTCCACACACTCTCCAGCATTGAAATGTTGGTAGATTTCTTGATGATGGCTATTCAGACCAGTGTGAGGTGATAACTCATGGTAGTTTTGATTTTCATTTCTCTAATAATTAGCAATGCTGAGCATCTTTTCATGTGCCTTTTAGCCACCTGTATGTCTTTGGAGAAATGTCTTCTTAGATCTTCTGTCCATTTTTTGATTGGGTTGTTTTTTTGATATTGAGTTGCATGAGCTGTCTGTAAATTTTGGAGACTAATCCCTTGACAGTCGCATCATTTGCAAATTTTTTTTCCCATCTGTGTGTTGTCTTTTTATTTTGTTTATGTGTTTTTGTTGTTGCTGTTGTTGTGTAAAAGATTTTAAGTTAAATTAGGTCCCATTTGATTATTTTTGTTTTTATTTCCATTACTCTAGGAGACAGATTGAAAAAGATTTTGCTGAAATTTATGTCAAAGAGTGTTGTGCCTGTGTTTTCTTCTAGGAGTTTTATAGTATCAGGTTTTACATTTAGGTCTTTAATCCATTTTGAGTTTATTTTTGTGTATGGTATTAGAGAATTTTCTAATTTCATTCTTTTACATGTAGCTGTCCAGTTTTCCTGGCACCACTTATTGAAGAGACTGTCTTTTCTCCATTGTTGTGTCTTGCCTCCTTTGTCACAGATTAATTGACCATATGTGTGTGTGTTTATTTCTTGGCTTTCTATCCTGTTCCATTGATCTATATTTCTGATTTTGTGCCAGTACCATACTGTTTGGATTACAATAGCTTTGTAGTATAGTTTGAAGTCAGGGAGCCTGATTCCTCCAGCTCTGTTTTTCTTTCTCAAGATTGCTTTGGCTATTTGGGGTCTTTTGTGTTTCCCTGGAAACTTAAAATTTTTTTTTTTGTTCTAGTTGTGTGAAAAATGCCATTGGTAATTTGATAGGAATTTCATTGAATCTGTGGATTGCCTTGGGTAGTATAGGCATTTTGACAATATTGATTCTCTCAATCCAAGAACACAGTATCTTTCCATTTGTTTGTGTCATGAATGTAACCTATTTGAAAATGATCTCTGCAGAAATAAGTGAGATGTAAGTTAAGATGAGTTTATACAGACTAGGGTGAATCCTTAATACAATATGACTGGTTTCTTTGTAAGAAGGGAAGAAATCAAGAAATAGAGGGAAAACACAGGGAAGGAGTCCATCTAATAACAGAGGCAGAGCTTGGAGTGATGTCTGTACAAGTCAAGGAATAGCAAGGATTTCTGGCAACACCAAAATCCAAGAGAAAGAAAGACATGGAACTGATTGTCCCCCTAGGTTATTACTGCTAAAGTTTAAGCTGTGTGTCAGTGGTAAAATATGTGTATATTTTGCTTGAACTGATAACATTGGCTCCATGAAGACACACTGGGTCAGAACTATAGTCGTGCAGTTATGTACTGCACGAGGCACCACATTTAACAGCCACCATTCACATCAGAGACATTAGTGATTGTTTTATTTAGAATGATAATTTTCCAAATGAGTAAGTAAATGTCTTCAGGAATTGGTTCTTTTTGCTTGTTTTTTTTTTCTTTAAAAAATGTTTTAATTTTCATAAGATTTTCTATGAGCTAGCAATATCCTTCAGATACTTGATGTGCTTAGACCCCTACATAAAAATAACTATATAAATATTTCCGATGTGCAAGTAGCTGACCCTTTCATATCTTCTCTAACTTCCGTGATGTAAAAGTACTGTATCTGGATCTTTTGAATCCTTTCAACATCTAATTAGGGAAATTATGTAAGCTGTAAACTATGACTATTTAATTCTTTATGCCACAGGTGTTTTATGGTAAGGAAAACACAAAATAACTACATTTTCATGATGCTGTGCAAGGGTAACATAATGTAAGAATAAAGACTTATGAGAATTTTGTAGAATAACATACAATTAGTAGAAAATGAATTTTTGGTATTTTTCCAGGCATAATTATTTTCTTTGAACTGAATTATTGTCGAGAGCAAAATTTTAAAATGTAACAGTGAAAAGACTGAACACATTTTATTTTCTTAAGTTTTCTTAAAAATTGATGTAGTATCATCTCTGGCTTATGTCTTAATGAAGACCACATTTGTTAAATTTAAAAATTAAATAATTGTAATAATTTAGAAATATTGCTCCTTGTTATGCCTTTCCTAATTCAAAAGTTAAATTTTCTTTAATGATAGTAACAGAGGTAAATGCTAGAGTTACTAGAGTTATTAAACAGTAAGTCTTAAATATCAAGGTTAAAGAACAGGAAAGTTTACTGGATATTGCAAACAACAGTCTATATAGTGAGAAAATAAATCAATCCTACCAATATATAACCATAATCCCGATACATTTTGCACTTTGGGGGGGGGGTAAGTTAAAATAAAACTAAAAGTCTTTCTTTATGTGACATTTGTTTTCTAAGCCAATTCAAATGTTCTTTATACTGGTTTATTTGACATTTTTTTTTTGTTCTTTTGGATGTAATTAATTTGTAGGCATGCAGAGTACCTAGTGTTAAACATTTGGTGTTTATATGAGAAATTTTCTGCTCCATAATATGTTGAAAAATGAGTCATTTGCCTACTAGCACACTGGAAGTATAGTTATAATTTTTTTACTCAAAGTCCATGATTTAATTTGTATTCTGCTCACTCTTTCCACAGACTCCTGAATAAATTTTGAGAACATGAGAAAATGAAAACAATCTCCCCTTCACAGAGTTAAAGATGGTTAAATTTCTTAAGTGAAATAACAAAGCTCATGAGTCTTTTTAAAAAGATCTGCTGAAAGGAGGAGTGTCAAACTGGTGGAAAGTTAAAACAAATGAATGGACAGCAAGTATAGCTATCTTGGGCAAAGGGAAAACATAAACATAGTGCATTTTGCACTGATGATCAGTGACTGAATGTTACATACATACTACATTTTTTTTTCAAAATCTATCATGCACACACAAAGACAATATTTTTCTTTCATAGTAAAAATAGTCAATGTTTGTTGAGAACTTAACTATACTTTTACATTTATGAAGTCAGTACTCTTCTTCCCCATAAGGCATAAGTGATTAAGTTGCCCAAGAGAAGTTATGCTTAAGAGTGTATTTGTATGACAAACATTTTATAGTGTCACTTGCTATGCTATACTGCCTTTCAGTACTGCAGAATGGTGCCATGTTCCTCAAAATCAAAGTAACAGACATTGAAAGAAAATAGAATACATATAATAGGATCTCTACATGTTATCTTAGCAATGGCATTAAAGCCTTTGATGTTATTAAACACACTGTTAGCATTAATAATAACTGACTGCTAATTAATTATTTGCTAATATTAATTAAACTTTACTACTTATGATCAGATTAAATAGTAGGATCTAGCAAATATACATATACTGCTCAGGTTTCTGAATTAACAATTAGTCATACCAATTTCCAAAAAAATCTTAATCAAGAAAAAAAAGCACATTTCAAATTATTTTGGCTTTAAATAAATTCACTTAAAATTTTGAGAAATTTTTATAATGGCAAAATATATGTATATCTTTAAAGTTTTTAACGACTTTTATTTGCAAAACTATCTTAGACTCAGCTGTGAATGTAGACCTAGCCTTAAGCCTGTAAGAAATTTTCTTACATGCATTTTCTTTATTTCTTTGCATACAAAATCAGTGATATTTATTGAACAACAGTTTTGAAATGGACATTAAAGTAGGGGCTAGAGATCCAGCAGGAAATGAAAGATACCGCTCTCATGGCAGAGAGTGAAGTCCAGAATGCACAAAACTCATAAGTAAAATATTCAACATCATTCATGGCAGTAAATACTATGGAAAAGAATAAAGCAGATAAGAAAGAGTGTGTGTATGTGCACTGTGTGTGTATGTATATATGTATGTGCAGGTATATGTGTGTGTGGTGTTGGAGTGGGTAGTTGGAATTTTAAATAGAATGGTGGGAAAAACCTTACCAAGAATACTATATTATTGTTTTTTTTTTTTTTTTTGGTGGTGCGCGGGCCTCTCACTGTTGTGGCCTCTCCCGTTGCGGAGCACAGGCTCTGGATGCGCAGGCTCAGCAGCCATGGCTCACGGGCCTAGCCGCTCCGCGTCATGTGGGATCTTCCCAGACCAGGGCACGAACCTGTGTCCCCTGCATCAGCAGGCGGACTCTCAACCACTGTGCCACCAGGGAAGCCTCCAAGAATACTATATTTTAATTTTTGCAAATATAGTATTTTGTATATTCAACACATGAAAAGTAGTTTTCCATGCTGCTTTATGTCTCTAAACCAAAAATATATTATTTGAGTTGTGGTCTAATATAATTTATTTATACTGTTTAATATTTTGAAAATTTAGGGAGATCTCCCTGTTCTTACTATCAGAAATCACATTAGAATTGCATTGCCTATCCTTTTAAAATAATGAGTCTATTTTTTTTCTGTTTTCCTTTTTTAAATTTTTTGAATTTTATTTTTTTATATAGCAGGTTCTTATTAGTTACCTATTTTATACATATTAGTGTATATATGTAAACTCCGTTTTCCCAATTCATCCCACCACCACCCACCACCCCCGCTTTACCCCCATGGTGTCCATGTTGGTTCTCTACATCTGAGTCTCTATTTCTGCCTTGCAACTCAGTTCATCAGTACCATTTTTCTAGATTCCACATATATACATTAATATACAATGTTTTACTCTTTCTGACTTACTTCACTCTGTATGATAGTCTCTACGTCCATCCATGTCTCTACAAATGACCCAATTTTGTTCCTTTCTATGGCTAATATTCCATTGTATATATGTACCACATCTTTATCCATTCATCTGTCAATGGACATTTAGGTTGCTTCCATGACCTGGCTATTGTAAACAGTGCTGCATTGAATACTGAGGTGCATGTGACATTTTGAATTATGGTTTTCTCTGGGTATATGCCCCGTAGTGGTATTTCTGGGTCAATGGTTGCTATATTTTTAGTTTTTAAAGGAA
Organism: Globicephala melas; assembly: GCF_963455315.2. Taxonomy (NCBI): domain Eukaryota; kingdom Metazoa; phylum Chordata; class Mammalia; order Artiodactyla; family Delphinidae; genus Globicephala; species Globicephala melas. The sequence goes on along the minus strand of NC_083314.1, from coordinate 6,925,324 downwards.
ACTCCATACTGTTCTCCATAGTGGCTGTATCAATTTACATTCCCACCAACAGTGCAAAAGGGTTCCCTTTTCTCCACACCCTCTCCAGCATTTATTGTGGATTTTTTGATGATGGCCATTCTGACCAGTGTGAGGTGATATCTCCTTGTGGTTTTGATTTGCATTTCTCTAATGATTAGTGATGTTGAGCAGCTTTTCATGTGCCTTTTGGTCATCTGTATGTCTTCTTTGGAGAAATGTCTATTTAGGTCATCTGCCCATTTTTGGACTGGGTTGTTTTTTAATATTGAGCTGCATGAGCTGTTTATATGTTTTGGAGTTTAATCCTTTGTCCATTGATTTGTTTGCAAATATTTTCTCTCATCCTGAGGCTTGTCTTTTTATCTTGTTTAGAGTTTCTTTGCTGTGCAAAAGTTTTAAGTTTCATTAGATCCCATTTGTTTATTTTTGTTTTTATTTCCATTACTCTAGGAGGTGGGTCAAAAAAGATCTCCCTGTGATATATGTAAAAGAGTGTTCTTATGTTTTACTTTAAGAGTTTTACAGTGTCCAGTCTTACATTTAGGTCTTTAATCCATTAGGAGTTTATTTTTGTGTATGGTGTTAGGAAGTGTTCTAATTTCATTCTTTTACATGTAGCTGTCCAGTTTTCCCAGCACCACTTACTGAAGAGACTGTCTTTTCTCCATTGTATATCCTTGCCTCCTCTGTCATAGATTAGTTGACCATAGGCGTGTGGGTTTATCTCTGGGCTTTCTATCCTGTTCCATTGATCTCTATTTCTGTGTTTGTGCCAGTACCATATTGTCTTGATTACTGTAGCTTCGTAGTAACGTCTGAAGTCAGGGAGTCTGATTCCTCCAGCTCCGTTTTTTTCCCCCTCAAGATTGCTTTGGCTATTTGGGGTCTTCTGTGTCTCCATACAAATTTTAAGATTTTTTTGTTCTAATTCTGTAAAAATTGCCATTGGTAATTTGATAGAGATTTCATTGACTCTGTAGTTTGCTTTGGGTAGTATAGTTATTTGCACAATATTGATTTTTCCAATCCAAGAACATTGTATATCTCTCCATCTGTTTGTATCATCTTTAATTTCTTTCATCGGTGTCTTATAGTTTTCTGCATACAGGTCTTTTGTCTCCCTAGGTAGGTTTATTCCTAGGTATTTTATTCTTTTTGTCGCAGTCATAAACGGGAGTGTTTACTTAATTTCTTTATCAGATTTTTCATCATTAGTGTATAGGAATGCAAGAGATTTCTGTGCATTAGTTTTGTATCCTCAGCTCTACCGAATTCATTGATTAGCTCTAGTGGTTTGCTGGTGGCATCTTTAGGATTCTCTATGTGTAGTATCATGTCATCTGCAAACAATGACAGTGTTACTTCTTCTTTTCCAATTTGTATTCCTTTTATTTCTTTTCCTTCTCTGATTGCCATGGCTAGGACTTCCAAAACTATGTTGAATAACCGTGGTGAGAGTGAACATCCTTGTCTTGTTCCTGATCTGGGAGGAAATGCTTTCAGATTTTCGCCATTGAGAATGATGTTTGCTGGGGTTCTTCACAGATGGCCTGTATTATGTTGAGGTGGGTTCCCTCTATGTGCACTTTCTGGAGAGTTTTTATGAGAAATGGGTGTCAAATTTTGTCAAAAGCTTTTTCTGCATCTATTGAGATGATCATATGGTTTTTCTCCTTCAATTTGTTAATATGGTGTATCACATTGATTGATTTCCATATATTGAAGAATACTTGCATCCCTGGGATAAATCCCACTTGATCGTGGTGTATGATCATTTTAATGAGTTGTTGGATTCTGTTTGCTAGTATTATGTTGAGGATTTTTACATCTATATCAGTGATATTGGTCTGTAATTTTCTTTTTTGTGATATCTCTGTCTGGTTTTGGTATCAGGGTGATTGTGGCTTCATAGAATGAATTTGGGAGTGTTCCTTCCTCCTCAATTTTTTGGAAGAGTCTGAGAAGGATGGGTGTTATCTCTTCTCTAAATTTTTGATAGAATTCACCTGTGAAGCCACTTGGTCCTGGACTTTAGTTCATTGGAAGATTTTTAATCACAGTTTCAGTTTCATTACTTGTGATATCTGTTTATATTTCCTATTTCTAAGAATTTGTTCATTTCTTCCAGGTTGTCCATTTTATTGACAGAGTTGCTTGTAGTAGTCTCTTACGATGCTTTGTATGTCTGTGGTGTCTGTTGTAACTTCTCCTTTTTCATTTCTAATTTTATTGATTTGAGTCCTCTCCCTCTTTTTCTTGATGAGTCTTGCTAAAGCTTTATCAATTTTGTCTATCTTCTCAAAGAATCTGCTTTTAGTTTTATTGATCTTTGCTATTATTTTGTTTCTATTTCATTTATTTCTCCTCTGAACTTTATGATTTCTTTCCTTCTACTAAGTTTGGGTTTTGTTCTTCTTTCTCTAGTTTCTTTAGGTGTAAGGTTAGGTTGTTTCTTTGAGATTTTTCTTTTTTCTTGAGTTAGGTTTTTATTGCTATCAACTTCCCTCAGAACTGCTTTTGCTGCATCCCATAGGTTTTGGATTATCGTGTTTTCATTGTCATTTGTCTCTAGGTATTTTTTGATTTCCTCTTTGATTTATTCAATGATCTCTTGGTTATTTAGTAACGTATTGTTTAGCCTCCATGTGTTTGTGTTTTTTACATTGTTTTCCCGGTAATTTATTTCTAATCTCATAGCATCGTGGTTGGAAAAGATGCTTGATATGATTTAAATTTTCTTAAATTTACCAAGGCTGCATTCGTGACCCAAGATTTGATCTATCCTGGAGAATGTTCCCTGTGCACTTGAGAAGAAAGTGTAATCTGCTCTTTTCGGATGGAATCTCCTATAAATATCAATTAAGTCTGGTCTATCCTGTCATTTAAAGATAGGGTGGCTCTTTCCTTTCCCATGTTAGGGAAGTTTTCAACTATAATCTCTTCAAATATTTTCTCGGGTCCTTTCTCTCTCTCTTCTCCTTCTTGGACCCCTATAATGTGAATGTTGGTGCCTTTAATGTCCCAGAGGTCTCTTAGGCTGTCTTCATTTCTTTTCATTCTTTTTTCTTTATTCTGTTCCACAGCAGTGAATTCCACCATTCTGTCTTCCAGGTCACATATCCATTTTCTGCCTCACTTATTCTGCTATTGCTTCCTTCTAGTGTAGTTTTCATTTCAGTTATTGTATTGTTCATCTCTGTTTGTTCTTTAATTCTTCTAGGTCTTTGTTAAACACTTCTTGCATCTTCTCAATCTTTGCCTCCATTCATTTTCCAAGGTGCTGGGTCATCTTCACTATCATTATTTTGAATTATTTTTCTGGAAGGTTGCCTATCTTCACTTCATTAATTGTTTTTCTGGGATTTTTATCTTGTTCCTTCAGCTGGTATATAGTTCTCTTCCTTTTTATTTTGTCTATATTTCTGTGAATGTGGTTTTTGTTCCACATGCTGCAGGACTGTAGTTCTTGCTTCTGCTGTCTGCCCTCTGGTGCATGAGGCTATCTAAGAGGCTTGTGCAAGCTTCCTGATGGAGGGACTGGTGGTGGGTAGAGCTGGGTGTTGCTCTGGTGGGCAGAGCTCAATAAAACTTTAATCTACTTGTCTGCTGATGGGTGGGGCTGGGTTTCCTCCCTGTTGGTTGTTTGGCCTGAGGCGACCCATCACTGGAAGCTACAATTTCTTTGGTGGGGCTAATGGTGGACTCTGGGAGGGCTGATGCCACAGAGTACTTCCTGGAACTTATGCTGCCAGTGTCCTTGTCCCCGCTGTGAGCCACAGCCACCCCCTGCCTCTACAGGAGACCCTCCAACACTAGGAGGTAGGTCTGGTTCAGTCTCCTATGGGGTCACTGCTCCTTCACCCTGGGTCCTGATGTGCAAACTACTTTGTGTGTGCCCTCCAAGAGTGGAGTCTCTGTTTCCCCCAGTCCTGTCAAAGTCCTGCAATCAAATCTGGCTAGCCTTCAATGTGTGATTCTCTGGGAATTCCTCCTCCCATTGCTGGACCCCCAGGTTGGGAAGCCTGACATGGGGCTCAGAACCTTCACTCCAGTGGATGGACTTGTGTGATACAATTGTTCTCCAGTTTGCCAGCCACACACCCAGTGGTTATGGTATTTGATTTTATTGTGATTGTGCCCCTCCTACCATCTCTTTGTGGCTTTCCCTTTGTCTTTGGATGTGGGGTACCTTTTTTGGCCAGTTCCAATGTTTTCCTGTCGATGATTGTTCAGCAGTTAGTTGTGATTCTAGTGCTCTCACAAGAGGGAGTGAGCACACATCCTTGTACTCCACCACCTTGAAACAATCTTATCAATAATGAGAGTTTCTTAGAAAAAAATTACTAGGTCAAAAATTCAAAAATTCAAGAAAACTTCAGTTACTGAAATGATTCATCATGTTGATCTTCAAAAGAGCTGTCCAATTTACAGTAACTAAATTACTGACAAGGTATAAATTTTATTTCAAAATATCCTCAACTATATTCAGTACAGTGATTTTACTACTACTAGAAAATATTGAAACAGTACGTATTTTAGTATGTAGTTTTTAATAGAAAGCTTGAACTTTTTTGTTATGTGTATTTTCTTACATATAATTCTAATTTTGAATTATGATAAACCCTTTTTATTTTTAGATAAATATTGTTTTCAATTTTAAAATATTTTAATTAAAATCGTGTTATTTTAAGGACACTAACACTTTTATATATCTGAAAAAAATATTTCTCTTAAGAAAAGGAGAGGGTGGGCTTCCCTGGTGGTGCAGTGGTTGACAGTCTGCCTGCCGATGCAGGGGACATGGGTTCGTGCCCCGGTCTGGGAAGATCCCACATGCCGCGGAGTGGCTGGGCCCATGAGCAATGGCCGCTGAGCCTGCATGTCCGGAGCCTGTGCTCCGCAACGGGAGAGGCCACAACAGTTAGAGGCCCGTGTACCGCAAAAAAAAAAAAAAAAAAAGAAAGAAAGAAAGAAAAGGAGAGGGTAATTTTAAATTATACAGCATTTTAATTTTAGAATTTCTTGTCATTAGTCATCTCCTTTACAGTTTTTTCCATCATTTAGAAAAACAGAAACAACTTTCATCTTCAGAGCTCTCTTAGGTAACTGGGTTTCCCTGACTGAGTTTTCTTTCTGTTATCACAATTGGTTGTTGTCTATATTTAATTTCTCTGGAAGTCTGAAATAAGGTAGAAGATTAGGGATTTTCTTTCTTACAGTTGCTAAGCAGACTTCATAGCAGCATTTTGTGGTGATACATGAGTTTTTACCAAATAACACTAATTTCATTTTTGACTTTGATATTTATCACTAAAATACGATGCCATAATGATCAGAAAATGGGTTCAGGACATAATCACTAAAGTTATTTGAGCAAATGTCCTGCAGTTTTGAGTATTCTTAGTAATTTGTCCTCCTCTTCAACTTTATTATTTCATATCTGATCACTGAGTTCTTTTTGACAATAATTCTCGATTTCATTCCCCTGCCTAGATTTGTCTTATGCATCACTTATGTGCCATTAATTTCCTTATGAAGTCTTAATTTTAAATGTGTTTGCTATCTAGCTGAAATGGCAGCTTTTCAGTATGCCATCACAGATATATATATATATATATATATATATATATATATATATATATATATATACAAATTTAATATTGCCTCGAGGATTTTAATTCAATAACTTTGTTGATTTATTTCCCTAAATGACTGACTTTTAGAATATCGTATTGTTATGCATTATTCCTTTATCTGTATATAAAAAATCATGAGCATGAAACACACTTAAGTCAATTACTTATATCTTTATGTTTAATAGCTTATGCTCAAATAAGTTCTCAAACATGTTGATGATAAAAATATCATCTCTCATTTAAAGGGGTTTTTATGGAGATTGAGAATGAAAATAATCTCTAAAGACTTTGAAAAGCCTATGTTAAATTATAATCACAATATAAGGTGAGTTACTTTGTGAATGTCACAATTACTTGATCGGCATTTTTCTCAAACAAGAGTAACCTTTAAACTACAACTGACCTGTTATACACTCACATACAGTTATTCCCTTTTAATCTACTTGGTATTACCTGTCTCTTTATCAGTCTAACTCTAGAAACTATCACACACAACCTCTGGCCTCTAGTATTATATAAGAGAATCTAAGTAGTAACCAGATTATGATTCATCCTCCACTATGTTCTTTATCTAACCTGGGTATGTGAGTATACCTGTGGCAAGAATTAGAAGACTGAAAGTTTACATTTTCTTCTTAAAACTCTCTCAAAATAAAGATGTATTTCCAAAGAAAGAAGAAAAGAACAAAACAAAAAAATCTCTGCATTAATTTCTTGTTTATTGTCACCTTGATGCAAGTTAACACAGTGAGATCATCTGTCAGCAGAGACCAGGATTAGAGGAAATGGTAGCTGTAATTGGTAAATCAAAAGAAGGAAAGTATAAATGAGGACATATTTCAGCAAAGATCAAAGAACTCCTTTTAAAAGAGCAAGGCTCTGTTGATGGACACTTAGGTTGCTTCCATGCCCTGGCTATTGTAAATAGAGCTGCAATGAACATTGCGGTACATGACTCTTCTTGAATTATGGTTTTCTCAGGGTATATGCCCAGTAGTGGGATTGCTGGATCGTATGGTTGTTCTATTTTTAGTTTTTTAAGGAAAATCCACACTGTTCTCCATAGTGGCTATATCAATTTACATTCCCACCAACAGTGCAAGAGGGTTACCTTTTCTCCACACCCTCTTCAGCATTTATTGTTTGCAGATTTTTTGACGATGGCCATTCTGACTGGTGTGATGATATCTCATTGTAGTTTTGATTTGCATTTCTCTAATGATTAATGATGTTGAGCATCTCTGTTTGTTGGCAATCTGTATAACTTCTTTGGAGAAATGTCTATTTAGGTCAGATGAATGGATAAAGAAGATACAGCACATATATACAATGGAATATTACTCAGCCCTAAAAAGAAATGAAATTGAGTTATTTGTAGTGAGGTGGATGGACCTAGAGTCTGTCATACAGAGTGAAGTAAGTCAGAAAGAGAAAAAAAATACTGTATGCTAACACATATACATGGAATTGAAAAAAAAAATTGGTCATGAAGAACCTAGGGGCACGATGGGAATAAAGACACAGACCTACTAGAGAATGGATTTGAGGATATGGGCAGGCGGAAGGGTAAGCTGGGCTAAAGTGAGAGAGTGGCATGGACATATATACAAATATACGTATACACAAACGTATACACATATACGTTTTACCAAACGTAAAATAGCTAGCTAGTGGGAAGCAGTCGCATAGCACAGGGAGATCAGCTCGGTGCTTTGTGACCACCTAGAGGGGTGGGATAGGGAGAGTGGGAGGGACGGAGACGCAAGAGGGAAGAGATATGGGGACATATGTGTATGTATAACTGATTCACTTTGTTATAAAGCAGAAACTAACACACCATTGTAAAGCAATTATACTCCAATAAAGATGTTTAAAAAAAAAAAAAAAGAGCAAGCCTCAGTGAAGGTTAATGAAGATTGAGAGGACAAAGGTGGTCCCCTCAGAATAAGTGAGATTATTGCAGGGTCGTAAAATGTAGATATCTTTGATTGAAGTTTAATGGAAATTATTGTTTAATTTAATAACAGAACTTTACTGGGATGAAGAGTGGCCCCCGCTCACCACAACTAGAGAAAGCCCTCGCACAGAAACGAAGACCCAACACAGCCAAAACTAAATAAAATTTAAAAAAAAATAACAGAACTTTATTGTTAGCTGAGATGTTCTTTAAAATTTGATGCCTATAAACTTCTGATTATGTTAATTCAACCTTGTGTCTCTCTTTCTTGAGCTTTCTCACCCTGGGTGACAAAGAAGGAGGCTATTTGAGTTTGAGGATCATACAACCTCATTTTCCAGAACAGTTTAAATTTAAAATTATCTTTCTTCTATTTTCATAAACATAATTAAGGAAGTTTTAAAACATTCTTAAATGTGTCAGTGATTCATGGTAGATGGAAATTCAGTCAGGAATGGATTCTTTTCCTTCCAGTTTCATGACGAGTTCTTTTGTGTAGCTGCTGTCCGTTTACAAGTTGTAGAGGGGACTACGTAACTTACTTCTATGCCTAAAGTGTTTTAACCCGTATGTATCTTTAGAAAGTTGTATAAGCATTGGTGAAGATAAGCAGTGAAACAGAAAATCGGTTCAGGTAAACATGAAAAGGATTTGTATGTTGCAATAAAGAATAAGTTTTCACTGCCCTAAGTTGATATGTATATATCAGTGAAGATCTACATATTCTAAAAGGCACCATTACCTTATCAGTGAAAATACAGGGCCTTAGATTCCTGACAGATCTGGTAGCAAACTTCAGCATCTTCACTTGACAATTTGTGTTCCTAGTCGACTGCAGTAAATTTTTGAGACTACCCTACTAATTTGTAAAATAGGGTTATTGATGTCTCCTGAACAGGGTATTAATGTGGTGTCATATTAATGCGATATTGATAGTGCACTGTAGATGCTCAATTGATGAGAGGAATTTATGTTACAATTTCGAGAAAAATGGAGTCATGACATTTAAAAACCTGTTTTTGTTTGTTTTCATTCATACGTAAAATTTATCATTATTAAGATAGTATTCTAACTCATTATGATAGAGTAATATAATTAGAGAGATTGAAATATAGAAATAAGCAAATGACTAAGAGATCATGAAGAAGAGATTAGATGAATTGGGTCCTAGAATCTGAGCATTTAACCAGATCTTAAAAGATGAGCAAATCATATTTGGTTTGGAATGGTAACAACTAAACTTTTTAATATGACCAGGGACAATATGATAGTTCTAGACGTATTCAACATAATGTCCTTTATGGACTTATAAAATCCTACATTTCATAATATACATACATCAATGTGATTTATATTACAAATCCACAGAAAAACAAACAAAATTCTCTTGCTTCAAAAATATTTATATCTGGGGCTTCCCTGGTGGCACAGTGGTTGAGAGTATGCCTGCCAATGCAGGGGACGCGGGTTCGTGCCCCGGTCCGGGAAGATCCCACATGCTGTGCAGCGGCTGGACCTGTGAGCCATGGCCGCTGGGCCTGAGCGTCCGGAGCCTGTGCTCCGCAATGGGAGAGGCCACAACAGTGAGAGGCCCGCGTACCACAAAAAAGAAAAAAAAAATTTATATCTGTTAAATTTTGCCCATGACATTTAGTGACTTTAACCATGTAAATAAATTCCTGTATCCTATTAATGCTGGTAAACACAAATGAAAAGAGAGAGATTAGTGCATTTAGTTGATGTGTGTTTCTGTGCTTATGTACCATTACTAGGTACCATTAATCACCTGTGAAACTCATGAGCATTCTTTTCTACTTCAAGTAATATATATATGTCATTTTGTCTGGAGGCTTTTTTAAAAAAAAAAAAATCCCAATAAACAAGAGCCTTTGCAAACTAAGAGCCTTCAAAATGACCAGAGGGTCAAAGAACGTAACCCCTAACAGGTCATGTGGTGCAACTACCATTTTCTCTTACAGGTGGCATTTAAATTATTATATTCCAATGACAAGAACCTCTTCGGAAACAGAGGAAAATGGCATAATGTAATCTATTTCTGTGACCGGGATTTTGGCTCTAGAATGTGAAATAGTACATTTCTTCAATCTTAACTTACAATAAAATATGGTTTTGTTTGTGATAATAAAACAAACTACCCAGCAATAGTTGTTAAGGTTTTGGGAACACAGTTTATAGACTTATACCTAGCAGGTAATAATCTTTTTTATACAACCTGCTGTAATAAACTGGTAGATTCAATGGGGGTTAAGTATAAACAAGCCAATATTTAATGAAATTTGATTCATAACATACATGTAATATTTCAAATGGCTATTTCATTACTAGGTAGTTAAAATTAATTACAATTATATATTAATGTTTAGAATTATCTTAAAGGTTTGCTAGGCAGTACATTTACATATATGCCTGGAATTGGCATTTAAACAGGCATAACAATTTAATTCATTAACAGATTTTTAAGAATAAACCTTTTTGTCAAATATTACTCATATAAAATCTGAACAGACATAATGGGGACATATTTTGTAATTGAGAGAAAGAAAAGGAAACACAGCTGAGATTAGCAATTCTCACAGCCTTTCAAAAAAAATGAGGAGGAAAAAATTTTGTCTTTCTGATAATAAGTAATTAATTGACAAAAACACCATCCAGAGGTGTAGTATTTTATGGCAACTGAATGTCATTTTTGTTTGTGTCTGCTGATCGCTGTGTAAATTAAGTCCTATGTTGACCACCAATATAGATGAATATATGAAGACACATTGTTAAAAGCCCCAAACTCTCTTTAAATCATTTAAATATTGTTACTCCTTTGAAGGTTGTTATATGCATTACTTTTTTAAACAGGAAATGTGTGTGTGTGTGTGTGTGTGTGTGTGTGTGAAAGAGAAAGAGAGAGATTACAGTAAATAGCATTGGTAGTATTGTCCTAATTCACCTCTTTCTGTTTCCATGTCCTATAGCACGAGATGTCCTATACCTTCCACTAGAGATTGGGTTTACTTCCCACTTCTTGACTTTCAACTCACTCCTCTGACTTGCTTTATCCACCAGGATATTAGCACACGTAACACAAGCATGTTTGTTCGGTAGACTTTCTCTTTTAGGTTTCTGTTCTTTCTATAAGAATATAAAGGTCACTTCAAGAAGAACAAGAATCATAAGAACCAAACTTGAATCCAAAACTAACCTACATCTCCCAAACACAAGCCAAACGAGATACGTGAGCAAGACAGACAAAAGTGGATTTTTTTGTTTGTTTTTGGCTACAGAGTCTTATTATGAAGTATTATTGTGGCTATGGCTTACAACCCTGTTGTTTAGGTTCTGGTCATGCCCCAAGCCTTTGGTTCTGCGGCGGGTGGGGGTGGGGTGGCGCGGAGAGAAACTTTGGTTCCAGGTGTCCTTCAATGTAAAATTGCCTCCTTTGCTCATGCTTCAGCTGCAGGACTTGAGGTTTTGTTCTGTTGTCTCTGGAAAACGACTCATTATCTTGTTAGAAAGAGGAGAGGGCCAGTTTGGAGCTGGTTCTGAGGTTAGGTTACAAGTCCATCCATGTTATTGCATGTATCATGTTTCATTACTGCCCAATAATATTCCATTGTTTGTTGGTCCTTTCAATAGTTGATGGACATTTGAGTTCTTTGAACATTTTTTCTATTAAAAATAATGCTGCTATAAATATTAGTCTATACAAGATTTTGTGTGGGCATATGTTTTTATTTCTCTTAGGTATATACCTGGGAATGGAACTGCTGGATCATGTGGCAACTCTATGTTTAACCTTTGGAGAAACTGTCAGACTGTCAAAGCTGTTGCCTCATTTTACAGTCCATCAGCATTGTATGAAGGTTCACGTTTCTCCACTTGGTTGACCATCCTACTGACTGTAAAGTGGTATTTTGGTATGGTTTTGATCTGCATTTCCCTATGGGATAGTGATGTTTAATTGAATATCTTTTCATGTTTCTATTGGTCATTTCCACATCTTATAGAAATCTTTACTAAGATATTTTGCTGATGTTTTATTTGGGTTGTCTTTTATTATTGAGTTGTAAGAGTTTTTATGCAATTTGGACACAGGTTCCTCTTTAGATACATGACTTGAAAATTGTTTCACCCATGCTCTGAGCTGCTTTTCAATGTCTTGGTGATGTCATTTGAAGAACAAAGTTGTTTTGTTTTTTTTGGTGAAGTCCAATATATCACTTTTTGTTTTTTGCAGCTTGTGCGTTTGTTTTTTTTTTAAGTATAATCACTTTACAAAGTTGTGTTAGTTTCTGCTGTACAATGAAGTGAATCATCTATATGTATACATATATTCCCTCCCTCTTGGACCTCCTTCCCATGCCCCCCATGCCCCCCCACCTAGGTCATCACAGAGCACCGAGCTGAGCTTCCTGTGCTTTATAGCAGGTTCCCACTAGCTATCTATCTTATCCATGGTAGTGTATATGTCTATCCTAATCTCCAAACTCAACCTACCCTCCCCTTCCTGCCCCCCTGCACTGTGTCCACATGTCTGTTCTCTACATCTGTGTCTCTATTCCTGCCCTGGAAATAGGTTCGTCTGTACCATTTTTCTAGATTCCACATATATGTGTTAATATATGATATTTGTTTTTCTCTTTCTTAGTTCACTCTGTATGACAGACTCTAGGTCCATCCACATCACTACAAATGACCCGATTTCTTTCCTTTTTATGGCTAATATTCCATTGTATATATATACCACATCTTCTTTATCCATTCATCTGTTGTTGGTGTCACACATAAAAGGCCTTTTTCTAGTGAAGTCCAGGAAGAGATACTCTGATATACAGGCATACTTCATTTTATTGCCTTTTGCAGACACAGTGTTTTCTACAAATTGCAAGTTTGTGGCTACCCTGTGTCAAGCAAGTCTACAGGCACCATTTTTCCAACAGCTTATTTTTAATAAAGGTAAGTACATTGTTTTTTCAGACATAACCCTATTGTACACTTAATAGACTATAGTGTAAACATAACTATTATATGCACTGGGAAACCAAAAATTGTGTGTGATATACTTTATTGCAGTATTTGCTTTGTTGTGGTGGTCTGAAACCAAACCTGCAATGTCTCTGAGTTCTGCCTGTATTCTCTGAAGTCATACAGTTTTAGCTCTTACATGTTGTTATTTTTCTCTTCTTGCTCTTTTGGCAATGTGACAATGTACTTATTAAGGAAAGTTTATAAAATAAGTCCTACTATATGGAGATATAATCTCCCCTGCTTTATTTTCCTGATTTTTTTTCTGCTGTTGTTGGTTGATTATTTTCTATGAAACATTTTAAATCAGTTTGATGAAGAACTCTTACAGGATTTTTATTTGAGATTGCAAGAAAATTAGGATAAATTTGTGAGAAATTATCATATTTAAGTTATTTAGTTTTTTTAATCAATGATAATAGGCTATGGACTTTTCACCACCATTGACTTCTCTAAACAATGACTATACAATCTCTGTTAGATTCTTGCACATCTTTTCAAATATTTAGTCATAAATAATGTATATTTTTGATGCTATTGTAAATGTCATTTGTCCTTTTAAGACATTTTCTAATTGTTCGATACTAAAATACAGTTTTTTAATATTGAACATGTAGCCATAAACTTACCAAATTCACCTATTTATGTTAATAATTTTCCTGCAGGTTTCTCTGTATTTTCTATATACACAATCATCTCAAACTAAAATAAGGGCACTTATTTTTTTCTTTCTAATCATTATTCATTTTCTTTCTTTTTCTAGACTAATTTTGTGAGCTAGATCCTCAAGTACAATGATGAATGGAAACAGTGATAGTGACCTTTCTTGTTTCTAATATCAATATTTCACAATTCTGTAGAGATTGGCAGAAAATCTTAATTAAGTTCCATTCTCTTCTAAATGAGCGTTGAGTTTTTCAGATACTTATTACAGTGATAAGATCACATGATATTTCTACCTCATTCTTCTAATGGGGTGAATTGTACTTTATGGTTATAAAATGCTAAAACAAATTAAAAGAAAACATCATTTGTTCATGAGATATCGTCCTTAATGCTTGATTTAATTTGTTAACTGTTTTAAGATATTTGCATGTAAGTTTATGAGATCAGCCTATAATTATTCTTTCTTATACTGTACTTGCCTGACCCACTTGGAGCATATAATTGCCATTTCTTATAACAGTGAAGAGTGTGAAAATGAATATGTTTAAAACATATATTTTAGGGTAGGAGTAGATGAGAAGTCTGTTTGGGGGCTTGTTAGGTCAAGTACTCTCATTACTCATCCAAGGGGAGGTGGCAAGTAGGAAATTGGATATATAAGTCTCAAGTTCAGACTTGGTGTGAGCATCGGTATTTGAAATTGGGACTATTTGGGATTTGTAGGCATTTATGGTATTTAAAGGCAGGACACTCCATTCACACACCACTATTAAAGGAAAGAAGAAATTTAAGGACACATCCTTAATAAGATGACATGTAAAGTTCAATGAAAGGAGGAGGAACTATAAAAAGAATTGCCAGTATGATAGGGAAAACCCAAAGGAGGATGGAGACCTCAAAGTCAAGGAAAGAAATTGCCAGGTGCTGCTGAAAGGCTCATGTAGATGAGGTCTGAATTGACCTAGGAACTGGGAGCATCCTGGTCAGCAGTAATTTTGAAGAAAATTGTTGAAGTCTAGTTATGGGAAATAGAACAGAAAATATAATTAGATTTCAGTTGAGATGTTTGAAATGGAGAAACTGAAGTAATTAGTAAAGAAATCCTTTGAGGAGCTTTGCTGTAAAGATAAGGAGATAAACGATGATATATCTGAAGGAAGATCTGAAAATAATAAAAGCTTTGTTGTGATTCGCTTTACTTTACATATCTGTATTTGTATATCAATGAGTCAGTATGGAGGGAAAATTGTAAGATTAGTGACAGAAGGGGGGCAATTGTTGGTTTGATGTCCCTGAGTGCTGAAGAGTAGATGGAAATGGGGTTATTAAAATGTCAAGTTGACATAGTATTCAACTCATCCCTAAATTCTGTATTAACTGAGCTATGTTTGATATTCTACGCTAAATTCAACCAAAAGGGACCACAAACATATCTCTATAATTTCTATTTCTGGGACTTCCTCGTGGTCCAGTGGTGAAGAATCCGCCTTCCAATGCAGGGGACAGGGGTTCGATCCTGGGTCAGGAACAAATATCCCACGTGCCACATGGCAACTAAGCCCGCACATCACAATTACTGAGCTCGCCAGCCTCAATAGGAGAGCCTGCATGCCGCAAACTACCGAGCCCATGTGCCCTGGAGCCTGTGCGTCACAACTAGAGAGAGAAAACCCGCATGCCACAACTAGAGAGAAGACCGTGCGCCGCAACGAAGATCCCGCATGTGGCAACTAAGACCTGACACAGCCAAAATAAATAATAAAATAAAATAAACATAAAAACAAATTTCTGTTTCTGCTGAGGTCATTGATTATGCTGTGTTTCAATCTTTTCTATATGCAACTGCAAATAAGATACTTATCTCAGGATTTATTGTAGAAGAAATGTTTCCTTTGAAAAATTTGTTCCCCTTTTCCTTGTAAATTCTTATTCTCAAAAATAGAAATTTTTATAGGCAACTATATATTCTTCTCCTAATACCATGTTCTCCTTTTACTTTTAAAAATCTCCTGTGTGTATATATTTTATTTTTAATAAGTTAAATTAGGCAGGAATATACTTTTTAAATAAATGGAAGCAGCATGATTAAATAACATGATGAGCTAGAATTCTAATGAATAGCTTTATCATGTCAAGCAGCAAAGTAAGAGTAGCTTTCAAAATGTTTCACTATTGAAGAACCATTTTATTATTTTCTAAAATAAACCTCCTATTTATAGATACTATGCTTAGTAACTATACATTTGAGTGAACTTAACTGTCAAAGCCTCCCCAGTCACTACTGCCATAGGGCTTACAGTCCAATTAGTTCTACCGTGGAATGTTTTGGGGGCTGTCATGGGGGCACATACAGAATTCTAAGGGATCCCAGGGCAGATTTATGTATATACTACACTAAATAAGATGAAAGTAGACATCTAAGTGATGATTAGCCTAAATTTTGAAGAATGAGTGTAGGAGAAGGTAAATAACTAAGGGAAGATGAATGTAACTCACAAGGGAATGCCTTTATATTCCCTCAAAGTGAGTATTTTACAATTAAATTCATTTTAACTAGATCATTCATAGTGTAAGTAGAGACATAAAAGAACCCCAAATTGATTTTGTGACACCTTAAATATACAAAACTTTAGTCATTGGAAAGTGTGTAGATATTCCAAGAAAAAAGCTGGATTAAAGAAGGATTAAATATCTCCTAAAAGACTGTAGGTACTGCATAGGAAAAGGACAGTGGTATTTGGCAAATATGTATAAATACAGAAAAAAAATTAAAACACAGCACCAGTAATTTAAAATAAAAACTCCATAGTTGTTTGTGTAGCTGTTTACAAAGCATATTAAATCATCGTATTTAACCACATAATCATATGTAATTGATAACAATTATTTTTCCTTGTATGTAATAGCCATACAGTTTTACTCAGAGATTTCTAAAACCTATTTTAAAATAAAATCTATTGCATTTATCTTGTTTAAATAAAAGTAAATGTTTAACCGTTTAGTCTCATGCAAAACTATTATAATTTTTTATCATTTTTTGTTCAGTACCCAATAATACAGGTCCGATTAGAATGCTAGATGTGTGAAGAATGTGGAAATGAATGAGACAATTGCTATAAAGGAGACTTAATAAACCATAAGGTGTGTGTGTGTGTGTGTGTGTGTGTGTGTGTGTGTGTGTGTGAGCACACACACGGTGAGCGCACAAAGGTATATATTATATTTGTTAATTCTTCTAAGCAAGACTATAAACAAGTTCTTATGGTGATAATCACTTTGGGTCTTCATGGAGGAAAAGATTACAGCAGGTGGTAGAGAAATTTAGAAGAAGCTTCATAAAAGAAAAATAATTTGAGATTGATCCTGTTGATTTGATTTTGATAAACAAGAAACGAGTGGATGAGAGAGGAGAGGCAATCAGACTGGTATGTGGAGTCATGTGATTGATGTCACAGGGGAGAGGTCAAGCAAGGGTCCTCAGGGAGCAGAGAGTCCAATTCTGCCACTAATTGAATCATGTGAACTGTCAAGTTTTAATTCCTCTCGCAAATATACTGTTTCATTTCCATAATTCTATTCACTCACTAATTCCACAAGCATTTATTGATTTATTATATTCCAGAAAGGGCAGTACAGTCTGAGATGAAAAAGGTAAAGAAGATATAATTTATCACAAAGAAACAGAAATTAGTAGGAAAAAATGACTCATTAACAATTTATTGATCTGTGATAATTCCCATGCAATAACAGTATTGCAAGTTAAAATGGTATCTGGATTAAAAGAATAGGGAGGGTGGCATTGGAAAACACATCCTGATTTTTGGTTCTGAAGTTGAACCACAGGAGTATACTGGAAAGGACACTGAACTGGAATTTATAAATCTACAGTTCAGATACTAGCTTGTTTATTCATTAGTTAAATCAATTCAGCCTACTGAATTGACTGAGACGTGAACAGATCCAAGAACAATTTCTGTTTTAATAAATCAGCAATTGGAGTATTAGGGCCCTGTGGTTAACAAAGCCATATTTTGTTAATATGGCAACCTAGGCATATTTAACGCATTTGCAGAAATCCTGATGGCATAGCAAATATCATCCAGATATGTGTGCTATCTTTAATTATATCACATGTGACATTTATGGTTTCAAATATTTTACAGAGTCTTAATTTTAATCTGTATAGTTTTAAATTGTGTGAGAAAATCAACAGAGTTATTTTTATGACAGTTCAAATTTTGCATACATTGAATTTTAGGGCTATTTCAGAAATCTTTTAATATTGATTAATAGTTTTAAAAAAGCACTTTTATTTTCATGTCCAATGCCATTATATTTTTATTTTTTTATCTAAGAGTTCAAATATTAATACAAACAAAATTTTAAAAACTATTGAATAATATTCTATAAAATAATTGAAGTCTAATATTCCTCAGTTAATTTTGTATTTCAAAAGTATGTCCTAGAAATACTATTGTATGGAGTCATTTTGTGTTAAAATTCTTTCCACCTTTAGATCTATTATGAGCCTATGAAATATATATTTTATTTAAGAACAAGTGGTTATATTAAAAATTATATATTTTTATGTTTAAAAACCTATAGAGTAAAAATGATTTTTTGCCATCACTTTTATTATATTATGTTAAATTATATTATATTTTATATTTATATTTTAGATTTTAATCCTCATCATTCCAATTTGTGCTAGTTATTTTCCCACTACACTTTAGAACAAGTCATTAACACTGACTATAAAATAAATAAGCAGGGGGACCTTGAAGATGGCGGAAGAGTAAGACGCGGAGATCACCTTCCTCCCCACAGATACACCAGAAATACATCTACACGTGGAACAACTCCTACAGAACACCTACTGAAGGCTGGCAGAAGACCTCAGACCTCCCAAAAGGCAAGAAACTCCCCACGTACCTGGGTAGGGCAAAAGAAAAAAAAAAAGAAAAAACAGAGACAAAAGAATAGGGACGGCACCTGCACCGGTGGGAGGGAGCTGTGAAGGAGGAAAAGTTTCCACACATTAGGAAGCCCCTTCGCGGGCGGAGAGTGCGGGAGGCGGAGGGGGGAACTCCGAAGCCGCGGAGGAGAGGACAGCAACGGGTGCGGAGGGCAAAGTGGGAAGATTCCCGCACAGAGGATCGGTGCCGACCGGCACTCACCAGCCCGAGAGGCTTGTCTGTTCACCCGCCGGGGCGGGCGGGGCTGCGAGCTGAGGCTCTGAGGCTCGGGTTTCGGTTTCGGATGGAGCGCAGGGAGAGGACTGGGGTTGGCGGCTTCAACATAGCCTGAAGGGGTTAGTGCACCACGGCTAGCCGGGAGGGAGTCCGGGGAAAAGTCTGCACCTGCCGAAGAGGCAAGAGACTTTTTCTTCCCTCTTTGTTTCCTGGTGCGTGAGAAGAGGGGTTTAAGAACGCTGCTTAAAGGAACTCCAGAAACTGGCGCGAGCCGCGGCTAAAAGCGCGAACCACAGAGACGGGCGCGAGCCGCGGTTAAAAGCTCGGACCCCAGAGACGGGCGGGAGACGCTAAGGCTGCTGCTGCCGCCACCAAGGGGCCTGTGTGCGAGCACAGCTCACTCTCCACACCCCTCTTCCGCGGAGCCTGTGCAGCCCGCCACTGCCAGGTTCCCGGGATCCAGGGACAACTTCCCCGGGAGAACGCACGGCGGACTTTGCCGCCGCAGGCCCGCCCCGCACTCTGTGCCCCTCCCTCCCCGCCGGCCTGAGTGCGCCAGAGCCCCCGAATCAGCGGCTCCTTTAAGCCCGTACTGTCTGAGCAAAAAACAGACGCCCTCCAGCGACCTACACGCAGAGGCAGGACCAAACCCAAAGCTGAGCCCCGGTGAGCTGTGAGAACAAAGAAGAGAAAGGGAAATCTCACCCAGCAGCCTCAGAAGCAGCGGATTAAAGCTCCACAATTAACTTGATATACCCTGCATCTGTGGAATACCTGAATAGACAACCAATCATCCCAAATTAAGGAAGTGGACTTTAGGAGCAAGATCTATGATTTTTTTTTCCTTTTCCTCTTTTTGTGAATGTGTATGTGTATGCTTCTGTGTGAGATCTTGTCTGTATAGTCTTGCTTCCACCATTTGTCCTAGGGTTCTATCCGTCCATGGTTTTTAAAAAAATTTTCTTAATAATTAATTTTAATTTTAATAATGTTATTATACTTTACCTTTGTTCGTTCTTTCTTTCCTTCCTTCCTTCCCTCCTTTAGACAACGAATCATCCCAAATTGAGGAGGTGGTCTCTGAGAGCAAGATTTATGATTTTTCCCCCTTTACCTCTTTTAGTGAGGGTGTATGTGTATGCTTCTGTGTAAGATTTTGTCTGTATAGCTTTGCTTCCAACATTTGTCCTAAGGTTCTATCCGTCCATTTTTTTTTTCTAAATAAGAATTTTTTAATTCAATAACTTTATTACACTTTATTTTATTTTTACTGTATCTTCTTTCTTTCTTTTTTCCTTCTTTCCCTCCTTCCTTCCTTCCTGCCTCCCTCCTTTCTTTCCTTCTTGCCTTCTTTCCTTCTTTGCTTCATTCTTTCTTTCTTCGTTCCTTCCTTCCTTCCCTCCTTTCCTTCTTTCTTTCCTCATACTTCTACTAATTCTCTCTACTTTTTCTCCCTTTTATTCTGAGCCGTGTGGATGAAAGGCTCTTGGTGCTCCAGCCAGGAGTCAGGGCTCTGCCTCTGAGGTAGGAGAGCCAACTTCAGGACACTGGTCAACAAGAGACCTCACAGCTCCACATAATATCAAACGGCTAAAATCTCCCAGAGACCTCCATCTTAACACAAGCACCCAGCTTCACTCAACGACCAGCAAGCCACAGTGCTGGACAACCTATGCCAAACAACTAAACAGGAACACAAGCCCACCCATTAGCAGAGAGGCTGCCTAAAATCATAATAAGGCCACAGACACCCCAAAACACACCACCAGATGTGAACCTGCCCACTAGAGAGACAAGATCCAGCCTCATCCACCACAACACAGGCACTAGTCCCCTCCAACAGGAAGCCTACACAACCCACTGAACCAACCTTAGCCACTGGAGACAGACATCAAAAATAGCGGGAACTACGAACCTGCAGTCTGCAAAAAGGAGACCCCAAACACAGTAAGATAAGCAAAATGAGAAGACAGAAAAACACACAGCAGATAAAGGAGCAAGATAAAAATGCACCAGACCTAACAAATGAAGAGGAAATAGGCAGTCTACCTGAAAAAGAATTCAGAATAATGATAGTAAGGATGATCCAAAATCTTGGAAACAGAATGGACAAAATGCAAGAAACAGTTAACAAGGACCTAGAAGAAATAAAGATGAAACAAGCAACGATGAAAATCACAATAAATGAAATTAAAAGTACTCTAGATGGGATCAATAGCAGAATAACTGAGGCAGAAGAACGGAGAAGTGACCTGGAAGATAAAATAGTGGAAATAACTACTGCAGAGCAGAATAAAGAAAAAAAAATGAAAAGAACTGAGGACAGTCTCAGAGACCTCTGGGACAACATTAAACGAACCAACATTCGAATTATAGGGGTTCCAGAAGAAGAGGAGAAAAAGAAAGGGACTGAGAAAATATTTGAAGAGATTATAGTTGAAAACTTCCCTAATATGGGAAAGGAAATAGTTAATCAAGTCCAGGAAGCACAGAGAGTCCCATACAGGATAAATACAAGGAGAAATACGCCAAGACACATATTAATCAAACTATCAAAAATTAAATACAAAGAAAGCATATTAAAAGCAGCAAGGGAAAAACAACAAATAACACATAAGGGAATCCCCATAAGGTTAACAGCTGATCTCTCAGCAGAAACCCTACAAGCCAGAAGGGAGTGGCAGGACATACTGAAAGTGATGAAGGAGAAAAACCTGCAGCCAAGACTACTCTACCCAGCAAGGATATCATTCAGATTTGATGGAGAAATTAAAACCTTTACAGACAAGCAAAAGTTGAGAGAGTTCAGCACCACCAAACCAGCTTTACAACAAATGCTAAAGGAACTTCTGTAGACAAGAAACACAAGACAAGGAAAAGACCTACAATAACGAAACCAAAACAATTTAGAAAATGGGAATAGGAACATACATATCGATAATTACCTTAAATGTAAATGGACTAAATGCTCCCACCAAAAGACACAGATTGGCTGAATGGATACAAAAACAAGACCCTTATATATGCTGTCTACAAGAGACCCACTTCAGACCTAGAGACACATACAGACTGAAAGTAAGGGGATGGAAAAAGATATTCCATGCAAATGGAAACCAAAAGAAAGCTGGAGTAGCAATTCTCATTACAGACAAAATAGACTTTAAAATAAGGACTATTAAAGAGACAAAGAAGGACACTACATAATGATCAAGGGATCGATCCAAGAAGAGGATATAACAATGGTAAATATTGATGCATCAAACATAGGAGCACCTCAATACATAAGGCAAATACTAACAGCCATAAAAGGGGAAATAGACAGTAACACATTCATAGTAGGGGACTTAAACACCCCACTTTCACCAATGGACAGATCATCCAAAATGAAAATAAATAAGGAAACACCAGCTTTAAATGATACATTAAACAAGATGGACTTAATTGATATTTATAGGACACTCCATCCAAATACAATAGAATACACATTTTTCTCAAGTGCTCATGGAACATTCTCCAGGATAGATCATATCTTGGGTCACAAATCAAGCCTTGGTAAATTTAAGAAAATTTAAATTGTATCAAGTATCTTTTCTGACCACAATGCCATGAGACTAGATATCAATTACAGGAAAAGATCTGTAAAAAATACAAACACATGGAGGCTAAACAATACACTGCTTAATAATGAAGTGATCACTGAAGAAATCAAAGAGGAAATAAAAAAATACCTAGAAACAAATGACAATGGAGACACAACGACCCAAAACCTATGGGATGCAGCAAAAGCAGTTCTAAGGGGGAAGTTTATAGCAATACAAGTCCACCTTAAGAAGCAGGAAACATCTCGAATAAACAACCTAACCTTGCACCTCAAGCAATTAGAGAAAGAAGAACAAAAAAACCCCAAAGCTAGCAGAAGGAAAGAAATCATAAAAATCAGATCAGAAATAAATGAAAAAGAAATGAAGGAAACAATAGCAAAGATCAATAAAAATAAAACCTGGTTCTTTGAGAAAATAAACAAAATAGATAAACCACTAGCCAGACTCATCAAGAAAAAAAGGGAGAAGACCCAAATCAATAGAATTAGAAATGAAAAAGGAGAGGTAACAACTGACACTGCAGAAAGAAAAAAGATCATGATAGATTACTACAAGCAACTCTATGCCAATAAAATGGACAATCTGGAAGAAATGGACAAATTCTTAGAAATGCACAACGTGCCAAGACTGAATTAGGAAGAAATAGAAAATATGAACAGACCAATCACAAGCACTGAAATTGAAACTGAGATTAAAAATCTTCCAACAAACAAAAGCCCAGGACCAGATGGCTTCACAGGATTCTATCAAACATTTAGAGAAGAGCTAACACCTATCCTTCTCAAACTCTTCCAAGATATAGCAGAGGGAGGAACACTCCTAAATTCCTTCTACGAGGCCACCATCACCTTGATACCAAAACCAGACAAGGATGTCACAAAGAAAGAAAACTACAGGCCAATATCACTGATGAACATAGATGCAAAAATCCTCAATAAAATACTAGCAAACAGAATCCAACAGCACATTAAAAGGATCATACACCATGATCAAGTGGGGTTTATTCCAGGAATGCAAGGATTCTTCAATGTACACAAATCAATCAATGTGATAAACCATATTAACAAATTGAAGGAGAAAAACCATATGATCGTCTCAATAGATGCAGAGAAAGCTTTTGATAAAATTCAGCACCCATTTATGATAAAAACCCTGCAGAAAGTAGACATAGAGGGAACTTTCCTCAACATAATAAAGGCCATATATGACAAGCCCACAGCAAACATCATCCTCAATGGTGAAAAACTGAAAGCATTTCCAGTAAGATCAGGAACAAGACAAGGTTGCCCACTCTCACCACTCTTATTCAACATAGTTTTGGAAGTTTTAGCCACAGCAATCAGAGAAGAAAAGGAAATAAAAGGAATCCAAATCGGAAAAGAAGAAGTAAAGCTGTCACTGTTTGCAGATGACATGATCCTATACATAGAGAATCCTAAAGAGGCTACCAGAAAACTACTAGAGCTAATCAACGAATTTGGTAAAGTGGCAGGATACAAAATTAATGCACAGAAATTTCTGGCATTCCTATATACTAATGATGAATAACCTGAAAGTGAAATCAAGAAAACACTCCCATTTACCACTGCAACAAAAAGAATAAAATATCTAGGAATAAACCTACCTAAGGAGACAAAAGACCTGTATGCAGAAAATTATAAGACACTGATGAAAGAAATTAAAGATGATACAAATAGATGGAGAGATATACCATGTTCTTGGATTGGAAGAATCAACATTGTGAAAATGACTCTACTACCCAAAGCAATCTATAGATTCAATGCAATCCCTATCAAACTACCACTGGCATTTTTCACAGAACTAGAACAAAAAATTTCGCAATTTGTATGGAAACACAAAAGACCCCGAATAGCCAAAGCAATCTTGAGAACAAAAAAAGGAGCTGGAGGAATCAGGCTCCCTGACTTCAGACTATACTACAAAGCTACAGTAATCAAGACAGTATGGTACTGGCACAAAAACAGAAAGATAGATCAATGGAACAGGATAGAAAGCCCAGAGATAAACCCACGCACATATGGACACCTTATCTTTGATAAAGGTGGCAGGAATGTACAGTGGAGAAAGGACAGCCTCTTCAATAAGTGGTGCTGGGAAAACTGGACAGGTACATGTAAAAGTATGAGATTAGATCACTCCCTAACACCATACACAAAAGTAAGCTCAAAATGGATTAAAGACCTAAATGTAAGGCCAGAAACTATCAAACTCTTAGAGGAAAACATAGGCAGAACACTCTATGACATAAATCACAGCAAGATCCTTTTTGACCCACCTCCTAGAGTAATGGAAATAAAAACAAAAATAAACAAATGGGACCTAATGAAACTTCAAAGCTTTTGCACAGCAAAGGAAACCATAAACAAGACCAAAAGACAACCCTCAGAATGGGAGAAAATATTTGCAAATGAAGCAACCGACAAAGGATTAATCTCCAAAATTTACAAGCAGCTCATGCAGCTCAATAACAAAAAAACAAACAACCCAATCCCAAAATGGGCAGAAGACCTAAATAGATATTTCTCCAAAGAAGATATACAGACTGCCAACAAACACATGAAAGAATGCTCAACATCATTAATCATTAGAGAAATGCAAATCAAAAGTACAATGAGATATCATCTCACACCAGTCAGAATGGCCATAATGAAAAAATCTAGAAACAATAAATGCTGGAGAGGGTGTTGAGAAAAGGGAACACTCTTGCACTGCTGGTGGGAATGTGAATTGGTTCAGCCACTATGGAGAACAGTATGGAGGTTCCTTAAAAAACTACAAATAGAACTACCATATGACCAAGCAATCCCACTACTGGGCATATCCCCTGAGAAAACCAAAATTCACAAAGAGTCATGTACCAAAATGTTCATTGCAGCTCTATTTACAATAGCCTGGAGATGGAAACAACCTAAGTGCCCATCATCGGATGAATGGATAAAGAAGATGTGGCACATATATACAATGGAATATTACTCAGCCATAAAAAAAAACGAAATTGAGCTATTTGTAATGAGGTGGATAGACCTAGAGTCTGTCATACAGAGTGAAGTAAGTCAGAAAGAAAAAGATAAATACCGTATGCTAACACATATATATGGAATTTAAGAAAAAAAAATGTCATGAAGAACCTAGGGGTAAGGCAGGAATAAAGACGCAGACCTACTGGAGAACGGACTTGAGGTTATGGGGAGGGGGAAGGGTGAGATGTGACAGGGCGAGAGAGAGGCATGGACATATACACACTAACAAACGTAGCAAGGTAGATAGCTAGTGGGAAGCAGCCGCATGGCACAGGGATATTGGCTCGGTGCTTTGTGACAGCCTGGAAGGGTGGGATAGGGAGGGTGGGAGGGAGGGAGACGCAAGAGGGAAGACATATGGGAACATATGTATATGTATAACTGATTCACTTTGTTATAAAGCAGAAACTAACACACCATTGTAAAGCAATTATATCCCAATAAAGATGTTAAAAAAAATAAAGAAAGAAAGAAGGATGTGGGGAGGGGAAGGGTAGGCTGTGGCAAAGTGAGAGAGTGGCATGGACCTATAAACACTACCAAACGTAGAATAGATAGCTAGTGGAAAGCAGCCGCATAGAACAGGGAGATCTCTGGGTGCTTTGTGACCACCTAGAGGGGTGGGATAGGGAGGATGGGAGGGAGGGAGACGCAAGAGGGGAGAGATATGGGAACATGTGTGTATGTATAACTGATTCACTTTGTTATAAAGCAGAAACTAACACACCATTGTAAAGCAATTATACTCCAATAAAGATGTTAAAAAAAAAACCATTTAATAAAAAAAAAAAAAAGCAGAAGAACAAAGTGACCTATATAGTCTCAGAATATGTAGACACGCAAAAAGTCATAATTAGAACTATATCATAAATCACCAACTTATGCAAAATGTAATCTATTTATTTTCAATCTAATGTTTATTTAGTAACATAATTATTAATTATAAAAATGGTATCAAAATGGATTTCTTTTCTAGTTATCTTCTTTATTGTTAAAACATAAATTTTCGGGCTTCCCTTGTGGTGCAGTGGTTAAGAATCCTCCTGCCAATGCAGGGGGCATGGGTTCAAGCCCTGGTCCAGGAGGATCCCACATGCTGCAGAGCAGCTGGGCTGTGCACCACAGCTGCTGAGCCTGCACTTTGGAGCCCGCGAGCCACAGCTGCTGAGCCCACGTGCCACAACTGCTGAGGCCTGCCGCGCCTGGAGCCTGTGCTCCGCAACGGGAAAGGCCACTGCGATGGGAGGCCCGTGCACCACGGCAGGGTGTGACCCCCGCTTGCCGCAACTGGACAGGGCCCGCCTGCAGCAGTGAAGACCCAACGCAGCCAAAAATAAATAAGTAAATTAATTAATTTTAAAAAAACCTAGAGTTTAAAATAAATTTTCCTGCTCTGTTCTCTATAAATTGATGGATTATTTTACTGTTTTCAGAACCTTTCTCTAAAGGAGGTAACATTCTAACTGACTGCCAGTGACTTTCAAAGTTTTTTATCTGCCACAAAAAAATGTTACATCTCTCTGTTTCTGTACATATGTCCCTAGAGGTTCTCTGCAGCATCTGATCAACTTGGTACCTAACCAAAAGGTGACATGAAGTACATTTGTGTTGTTACTTCAGTTTTTCACCCATGCGGCTTAGAAGAGCAATACAAATCCCATTTGTAACCTTATTCAATTGTGAGAATCAAATGAAATGATATTTGAAAGTGCTTTGAAAACTAGAAAGCACTGTGAAAATACAAGGCATTATTTTTCCCTTCATCCTTGAAAAGTTATTGCTCCAAATTGTATTCTCACAACCTCTGATTTCAATTCATCTTTGAAAATGTACACTGGATTGAGAGCAAGTTCTAGAAAAACAGACACAATCAATGGGCTCCTTTATTTCCAGTTTCAGAGGTATTTACAGAAGTTTTGCATATTGCAGTAGAGAAAAGGGAATAGAAATTTTACTCATTTCGATTGATTTGATTTAGCAGTCTCCACAGAAAGTGTGCATTGTTATCACCTGGGTGTTTGCTATAATATAGAATCCTGGGCCCCCAGAAGATCTACTGAATCAAATTCTCAGGAGATAGGGCCAAGAAATAAATGTTTCTTAAGGTCCCAAGATGATTTTTTTAATACTAAGTTTGACACCTTTTGTGCTAGGGAAAGTTAGTATTGGATAGTATGAGAATAGTAAGCATTTGGTACAAGCCCAGATTTTAATAAACTGTAGTTTATTCTAATCAAACACGTTTTTAGTGGAAAACATATTGAAGTAAGTTTTGTGATTTCAAGATTAAGCAATTCAAAAATATTTTCACTGAAAACAGATTTCAACATACTAAACTAACTAAAAAAGTTACAATTCCCCAGATTTTATTATGCTTATTTCTTGTTTGAAATATAGCCACTGGTATACCAAATCATATTTGAAGGTAAAATTTTAAGGATTGTCTAAATAACAGGGATACAGAATGATTAAGCAGTAAAATCCTGGCATGCAGGAGCCAGAGGGACATTTAATATATATATTTTTTTAATATCTTTATGGGAGTATAATTGCTTTACAATGTTGTGTTAGTTTCTGCTGTATAACAAAGTGAATCAGCTATATGTATACATATATCCCCATATCTCTTCCCTCTTGCATCTCCCTCCCACCTACCCTCCCTATCCCACCCCTCTAGGTGGTCACAAACACTGAGCTGATCTCCCCGTGCGATGCAGCTGCTTCCCACTAGCTATCTATTTTACATTTGGTAGTATATATGTCAATGCTACTCTCTCACTTTGTCCCAGCTTACCCTTCCCCCTCCCCATGTTCTCACGTCCATTCTCTACGTCTGCATCTTTATTCCTGTCCTGTTCCTACGTTCATCAGAGCCATTTTTTCCTTTTTTTTTTTTGATTCCATATATAGGTGTTAGCATACAGTATTTGTTTTTCTCTTTCTGACTTACTTCACTCTTTATGACAGACTCTAGGTCCATCCACCTCACTATAAATAACTCAATTTCATTTCTTTTTATGGCTGAGTAATATTCCATTGTATATATGTGCCACATCTTCTTTATCCATTCATCTGTCAATGGACACTTAGGTTGCTTCCATGTCCTGCCTATTGTAAATAGTGCTGCAATATCATTTTAATAGTAGTATCATAATATTCATGACTACAGCATGAAGTAGACTCATCCTGGAAACTTATTCTTTTTCATAAAAGGTAGAGCAGAATTAATCTGTATACATCCTCCCCTTTTCTACCCACTGCAAAGACACATGACTATGAAATTCAGAGATGAGATGCCACAGAAAACTGGTGACAGAGAAGTTGAATTTGGGGGTATTGGTTGGTGTTTGATCAGAGAATTAGAACCACTTAGAGTGATAGGGAATAAAGAATGTATTTCACATAATATGCTTTATATAATTATAGGAGTTGATTAAGTAATCTATGCAAGGATGTTGCTTCTGTATCTGGTGTTGGGCTTGAACCAAACAGAGCCAGCAGGTGAAAAGGGAAGATGGAAGTAAAAACCAGAAGAGTAAAGACACACCAGAACTCACAATGACAATCTGGAAACAAAAAGAATAGGCTGAAATATGCATCTGTCACTCATCATCTTCAACTGAAGTGGTACAGGTGACCCATAAACTAAATTGGTAACCTTCACCACTGCGTTGCCCATGTGGTTGGCCAGGATTTTGGAGAAGCCAAAGAAAGAGATCTGGTGGGATCTATGGATTTGTGAGTATGGCAGGTACCCCATAACAAAAGTTTAGCCAGCAGATGAATGACAATGCATGGGAACCAATGTAGGATCTGGCCTTCACCAATTTTTAGAATGCAAACATGCTGCTACTTCAGGTATACATTCTAAATCTCATGCAAGCTTCTTTTTGGCCAATCTAATATTGAACCTTGTGAGGGGAAAATTCTGGAAAGTGTGTTTCCAGCTTGGCTAACTTGACAAAGTACAAAGCCAGCAAAGTCCATACCTGTCAACCTGGCACCAATACCCACCAGTTTTAAATATAACTTAAGGTTCAAATAAAGAAAATAGGAGAATTATGCTTCTGCTTAATATTACACAGTTTGGCTACACATAACCAAAACGTAGTAACCCACTCCTCACAAAAAATACAAATTCCTATTCTTTTCTTTAGGTGATACTCAGATGTTCATTTCTCTGCTGAGTTACATTTTCCCTTTTAATAGCCTATAACTTCAATGCTTGATATAAAATTACCTAACATTTACAGTTTTAAATTAACTGGTCAATGGAAAGAAAAGAAAAAAGGGGGGTGGTTAGAATATATATAAATATATTCAAATCACAATGAAAGGAAATATTCATAACAATTACTGTCCTGATTTCTGCAACTGGACATATGATCATATCTGATATTTATGACATTCTTCTTTTACTACTCTATATATTCCTTCTGTTCACAGCAAGGAACTCAGTGGTCATGAATACTTGCTTGGTGGGCTGACCCAAAGCTTCATTCCTGAAGAGTCTGGGCCATTATCTGTACTCCTGGTATTGGTTTGTTGTAGTTTTCCATTTTCTCTAATCACAGGGCATGGTATTCTTTTAGTGACATTCTATGGATCTTCTGAATTCCAGACATACTTCTTCTCATCTCTGATGTGTAATAGCAACCATTTCCATTTAGTTGGGATAAGTCACTCTGCCCAGTACAGTAGTCAACATTTTGCCTGCTGATTCCCTGTCAAGAGAAGGCCAAATTGGCCAGATGGTATCTTGTCTTCAAGTTTAACGGAACTCTTGCTGGATCCCCTGATGAAATCATTTTCCTTTTGGGAACTAAGATCTTTAGACCAACAGACTTCAGATGACGTCATCAATAAAGATAGTGGTGAAAAGATGCACTCCAGTTTCTACTCTTTGACTCATGGACATTGAATCCTGGCTCTAAGGAAGACATCACATACAGTGGTACACCCGAGAGGACATTACCTCATGCCAGCCAGATTTTGCCACCCAGCTGATGTATAATACTAGAAAAGCTGTCCTACTGTTTTATCAGGACAACTACTGCATGGTCATGGGAACATAATAAGACCAGTGAACTCCATAATTATCAATCTCATTGTCATGTTTCACTTGCTCGGAGGTTGGTATTTTGGTCAGAAGTTACACTGTGTGTTATACTTTGATGGTGTTTTGTAAGTCCACTGATTTTGGTTTCAGCAGAAGGATTAGGTCAGAGAAGGCAAATCTATAACCAGAGTAAGTGTCTATTCCAGGAAGAACAAAGTAATGGCCCTTCCATGATAAAACTCATCGACAATTATTAAGCTGCCATTAGGAAGCGGGCTGATTCTACTAGGGAATAGTGGGATGTGGAAACTTATCATTGTGTTCTAATATTGGTAGGTTGAACACAGAGCAGTGGTTGTAGCTGGGCAGGCCTTGGGTGATTAGAAGTCATTTTGCTTAGTCCACATATAATATACATCCCTGCCACCAGGGCCATTTTGTATATGAGCCCTAAAGGCAAGAAAGGGATAGCTGGAAAAAAATCTGACTTTTATCTACAGGATGATTTACCTTGTTTAATTATTAAACCTTCTTCAGCATTTATATGGAATGCAAATATCTTTATATTCTCTGCTCCTTCCAAATGGCCTACGCACATACTTCTCGCCAGACCTCTTTGTTACCAAGTTTCCTCCAAGTCCTGGCCAGACCACTAGATCTATACCTCTGGCCATCTCGCCTTTCAGGCAAGTGAACAACCAGAGGCATTCCCTGAGTCTGTTGGCAGGGACAAGCTGGTGCCCTTCATTATGGAGCTTCACACATGCCTGGCCCAGGACTCAGAGGAGCTGACGTAGAAGGTCTGGCCATTCTGGAGAAGCTGCAGACCAGCTGCTGCTCTGCCGCCAACAAGGAGAGCTAGCAGATCAGTAATAATGCGTAAGTCAAAAGCATTTGGCATAACGCTGACCTTCAGAGCATAAGAAAAGGATGTTTTCCATTTCTGCTTTCCAAATATCACAGAAATTTCTCTTGTAGGCAAAACTTACTTGTAAACATTCAGTGAACGTAATTTTGTGAAATAAAGTTTAGCTTACTTATTAGCAAATTGAGCAGAAAGCAGTCACATAGGGCAATATTATGGATGGGAAGATGGAAGACACTTGAAAAATGTGAATAAATTGAGAGTGGTGGTAAGGAAAGCAGTTGCCAGTGTGCTTTTTGTTCAAGTGACTGGGTGAATGGTTGTATCAACAACTGATAGAGATAATAAAGATGATAGGAATGACTATCTTATCTCTAACAATTAAGTTTCCATTACAACTTAAAAATCCAATTCTTCCCAATGAAATCAGAGAGTAATTCCATTGCAGCATCCTCACCATCTTCTCTACTATAAAAGTATAGCCCCTTCATAGCTTTTGAAGGATCACAGTGTTCCTACGACTAATTAACTCTCAATGTCTTGGTCAAAGGAATGTCCTAGGGGCCCAGCCATTGCGGTAAGAGGGTGGCTGAGCAATCTATTATTTGCTTATAATAGATTTATTTCAAAACTTCTATCTCCCTGAACATTCAGACTTATTTTTTACACAGAATGTCAAGTTATTAGTATTCTATTCTGTGTAACAACATTGCTACAAACTTAGCGGCTTAATACAATAAAATTCATTATTTCACAGTTTCTGTGGGGCAGGAATCCTGCCATGGATTAATTTGTTCCTCTGCTGAGGGTTCCACAAGCTTCCAGTCAGGGCTGCAACATAAACTGAGGCTCCACTGAAAAAGAAACCACTTCCAAGATCACTGAGGTTGGCAGAATTCAGCTCCTTGCAGTTGTAGGACAGAGATTCAATTCCTTACTTCCTGCTGGTCAGAGGCTACCCTCAGCTCCTAGAGGTTGCCCACATTTCTTTGTCACATGGGGTTCCCCCCAATAGACATTTGCTTATTCAAAACCAGCAAGAGAGAGAAAGACAGAGAGAGAGAGAGAGAGAGAGAGAGACTCTCTCCAGCAATATCGACACTAAATTCCCATGTAATATAATGAAACCATATGCGTATAATCTTGCACATCCTGTCCCTTTTGCCACATTGTATTGATTAATACATCACAGGTTTCACCTATATTCAAGGAGTGGGAGATCACAGAAAGGCATGAACCAGAGAAGTCAGTGATCACAAGGCCAATTTCAGAGTCCATCTTCCACACCAAGGTATTTCCGAAATTTCAACTTCAGTAACTATAGGCCCCCATGAGCTGTTTTTTATTAGACAACCTAGAAAATTAACAACACTCTTAGGTGCTCAAACCAAAATATGAAATCCCTAATCCTATGTTAACATCATAGTGGGTATCCAGCTACATTTTTATTCAGATGCAGACATGTATATAGGGGTTTGCTTGTTGGTGACATTTGTTTTTATAAAAAATGGGAGCCTGAAATAAATAAATTTTATACACACACACACACACACACACACAAATTACACAAACAATTTTTTAAAAATCCCTAATCTTGAAAAACCATTTCCAAATTGGTAAATTCAGCCCAATAAAGCCTTATATTTGATATGCTATGAGTCTATGTCCTTAGGCTATACTACGGTTGTTTGTATATACTCCAGAGTTTTCCTATTACTGTTAGCTGATGTCCTGTAATGTTATCTGCATAACAATACAAACACATAAGCCTACATATGAACATATCTGATACACAGACTATCTTCCCCTAGAGCAGGCCATAGACTTCCCTGAAGGAGAGTGAAGTTGGAGTCTGAAGAAATTTACCATCAGCTTTTGAAGGTATCTGTCCTAAGTTTAACCATTGAGAGGCTTTTATTTATTAGTTTCAAATAATTAACTAACTAGTTTGTTTGTTTTTAATTAATGTCAGAGACAGCTAAAACTAAAATGATGTACAGAGGATGGTTTCCTTTTCCAGTAGGGAGGTCAGTGAAATTTGATTAATATTTCTTAATCATACTGTTGACTGACACTTCTCAATCACATCCCTCCCATTATAGAGTTCCAGTCCTATCCACCACTGTGGTCATGTTACCTGGCAAGGCTGAGATGTAATTCTGCAATTCTCAAAATCAGATTTTAGGCTTTGTCATCAATTACTTACTTGATTTTTAATAAGAGAAATGGGAATGCTCTTTCAAAATGCCATAGAGGCTTTCTGATTTCTCTTTCAGGCTTTGATTTGTTCATTTTAGAATTTAAAGTTTTCCTTTTATCTCTAAGACCATTAGAAGAAGCCAGCTTACATCAGCTGTTGTAATCCCTGTTTTAGTGTGGTAACTAGGCACCAGGTTCCATTTTGTCCACCAAGGCCCTGCCTTCCATCTGCATTTTATCCTGCAAAACCACAGATAAC
Source organism: Globicephala melas (assembly GCF_963455315.2). Classification (NCBI taxonomy): domain Eukaryota; kingdom Metazoa; phylum Chordata; class Mammalia; order Artiodactyla; family Delphinidae; genus Globicephala; species Globicephala melas. The sequence goes on along the minus strand of NC_083314.1, from coordinate 6,891,793 downwards.
AAGTTTGAGAAATATTACTAAATCACACAGATTACTAGTGTTTTATTCACAGCCAGCAAGGAGATTTCTATGTGAACCCCAAATGTGTAAATTCCATTTTAAGGTTATGTTTCTTAAGGACAATCCTGGTGTTAATTATTGTATTACCTTGGACCCTTCAGAAAAGATATACACACTCAAATGGAAAATTTGCAGAGAGTTTAAGAAGGAAACAACTTGCAAAGCTGTGAGGGAGGTTTAAGGATAACAACAACAAAATGAAACGCCAGTGTTAATATCAAAGAACCATTACCATCTTGTGATGGCCACTTGTATGTGTCAATTTTGCAGGGCTAAGGGGTATCCAGATAACTGGTAAAAACATTATTTCTGGGTGTATCTGTGAGAGTATTACTGAAGGAGATTGGATTTGTGTAAAGTTCATCGTCACCAATGCAGGTGGGCATCATCCAATCTGTTGAGGGACTGAATAGAACAAAATTGTGGAAGAAGGGCCAATTTTCCCTCTGCTTGAGCTGAGATGTACATCTTCTGCCCTCAGACATCAGTGCTTCTGGTTGAGAGCCTTTGGACTCAAACTGCTACTTATACCATCAGCTACCCTGGTTTTTAGACCTTCAGACTTACCACTGGCTTCTCTGGTTCTCCAGTTTGCAGATGGTAGCTCATGGGATTCCTTGACCTCTAAATCATGTAAACCAATTCTTCCAATAAATATTTACATAGCTAGAAAACTAATATGTCCATATATATATACATATAGCTACCTAGCTCTATCTATCTATCTATCTGTCTATCTATCTATCTATCTATCTCCTATTGGTCCTGTTTCTCTCAGGAACCCTGACTAATGCACAGTCTGAGCCTAAAATAATAGCTCTCAAAAGGGTAAGATTTTTGTCACCAGGAGAGCCGTGGCATCTGGAGACACTTTTGCTCACCCAACTTTGGGGTTGTTGTTGGAATTTAATGTGTAGAGCCCAGGTATGTGTGTTCACAGAACAACCTCCTTCCAGAGCAAGGGATTATCTGTTCCAAAGTGTCAATAATGCCAAGTTTGAGATCTGGCCTAAAGAGTTAAAAGGTAGGGAAGTTAAGAAAGTCAGAGAAAGTTACCTCTGAAGAGGGATGACTGAAAAGGTGCTGTCATTCCAAAGTAATCTGGCAGAGCCAGAGCCAGGGAATAAAAACCTGGTGTAACTTCTGCTTTTCTGACCTACTTACACTTCCAAAAGGGTGAACCCAACTGTATATCGGATGACAAAAAAAGCTGCACTGACACGGACTACAGAAATTCAGCCTGTTAGGGCACAGAGAAGAAAGAAGTGAGGTTAAGGATGAATCAGGAGTGGCAAATGAAACATATCTACCAGATTTATATGACTTGAGAGTATACATGACTATCTAGGAAAGGACTCTGAATAAAAATCTAGAAAAGAGCATTGAAGAACAACATGCATGTGATGTGGAGAGGAAAAGAACTTTAGAAAATATCAAATAATAAAGTAAAGAGATAGGAAATGCAAACGACTTTCTTTAATGCTGACACCACAAATCTAGATGCATAGTCCAAATGGGGGCCAATGTATGTCATTTTTCTTTTCTTCTTGTTTTGTAGAGTTTGGATGTTACATCACCCAATAAGCATCAGACATCTTGCCCTGCTCAGATATTTGACTTCCTATAAATTAGTAGCTTTTGAACTGTTTTCCCTAGATAACAAAACAGTGTGTATGGAGCATTCAAACTGCACTCTCTCCAAAACCAAATCAAAAATAAAATATCAATAAGTTCTACCTTATTTAATTTGTAAGACATACATGGGAAGAAATTTCTTAAGGCTAAATTTAAAACACTACAATATGTACATTATTTTCTTTGTTTTTTAGTCTTTGACCAATAGTTTTAAAACCGTAAAGAGACATCATATGAGTAACATCTGAGTAAAGCACATGTGGCTTTTGATTTTAATCTCCTTGGAAGCACTGAATATGCCATAGACATATGAAGAAAGAAAAGAGCTGTGTGCAAAGCAAATTTTCTTTCTATACGCACACCTTGAGAGTAACAAAGCAACTATCAAAAGTAAAAATTTAAGGACCTTTAGATCATTTTAAAAAATGTGACAATAACAAACATTTTTAATATCCCTGAGAAATTAAAGGCATTATTTCAAAATCAACTTTATTAACATTTTAGTAGTATTGATTTTGTGTTATGTGTACACACTTTGCACTTGTTTATGATGTTGAGCAATTTTTGTGAAACTGTCTCATTTACTTGTCCACCAGTTGCTTGCAAATATGAACTGAGCAGTTTCATAAACATCTGAACTCTACATTCAGGGAAAAGTAACATCTGTTTAAAAGAAAAAGAAAAAGTTTCACAAATGTTTCAAGGGACTTATGATTAGATTGTCTTATGGTATTTTGCAGACTCAGCAGTTAAAATATATGTGTATGAATGCGGAATATTATTTATATGTTCTTTGTGTCATAGAAGGAGAGGGTGGGGAGGGAGAGAGAGAGGAAGAGAAAGACATAGAGAGTACTCTTATAAAAAAAAGGAAAACCACTATATTTGTTTGTTATTAATAAAGTATGATAATTGGGAAGCACTGAGACATAAAAAGAGTACTGAGATTTCTAGAATTAGCCAATTACTATAAATTATTTAGCTAAGAACTCAGATGTATGTAGAAATTTTAATGGTATTAATTCACCAAGGAACATTCTCTCAATAATTTTGATTATGCTGAGAATTTAGGCTGCGTATATGAAACGTGTATTTTTTCCAAGAAATTCTTGCCCAGGAGGATTCGACTGTAACTTCATTGTTTACTTTGGGAACTTTCTGAAAAATGTCAATTTATCTGACTTTTCAAATAGTCACATTCTCAGAGCAACAATTTGATGGTGCAGACAGATAAAACACTGCTAGCAACAACAGGCTACTTACCTGGGCAAACCACTGACTTCTCAATAACAATTTACTTAAACAAGAGTCACGGGACTTCCCTGGTGGCACAGTGGTTAAGAATCCGCCTGCCAATGCAGGGGACATGGGTTCGAGCCCTGGTCCGGGAAGATCCCACATGCCGCGGAGCAACTAAGCCCATGCGCCACACTACTGAAGCCCGCATGCCTAGAGCCTGCGTTCCACAACAAAGAGAAGCCACCACAATGAGAAGCCTGCGCACCGCAATGAAGGGCAGCCACCACTCACTGCAACCAGAGAAAGCCCATGAGCAGCAAGAAGACCCAATGCAGCCAAACAAAGCAAAACAAACAAACAAAAAAAAGAGTCACTTTTAAGCCCTCTACAACACTGTGTCCATCAGCCCTAAATTCTTAGGGGAGGCTGCCTCCTAGCTATAGTCTTCAGCAAGGTCCCTGAATAAAGCTTAACTCACAACTTCTATGTTGTGTGTTTTTATTTCATTCAGCAATAGCAAAGTCTTTAATCACAATCACAGCCCCATATTAAAATAACAAGACTAAAAGCACCAGTACACAGAACCTAAAACCCTGTACTGCAAACTGCTGATATTCCCCTTCAGACTCACCGTACCACTCTGTCAAGTTGATGGTCTTCCATACAGCAGGAGGTCAACTCAGTTTTTCTGATCAACATGTTATTATTCTCATCTGTCAGGGAATTAACAGTTGAGAAAGTGGAGGCGGTTTTTGCACAGTAGTGTAGTATTTATACACATTTGTCTCTATGCTCTTGAAACACACTATAAGATTATCAGTTATGCATCACTGATTCATCTGTTTCTAATGGGAAAATCTGGGAATGAATTCCCCTTACTCATGATAGACTTCAAAATTGTGACAATCACTCATGCAACTGCCTTATGTTCAGGAAAAATATTACCGAAGTTTAAGCACAATTAGGACTATGAAAATGTTACCAAAAAGCCAAATGAAAGTCTTTTGTGGATTATGACCCATTTTAGGTTATATGGGAAACTATGACCTTCCTCTGTAGTATGGGGAAACTGCAACTCATGCCTAGATTTTGGGAAACACATGGAGGTCCAGAAATCATGAAGCAAAAAGGAATAAAAAAGTGTGAATACATAGAAAATGAAGGTACCTTCAAGAAAAATACACTTTAGGGAAGTAACTTGGTATGTGTAAATGACTGTATGTAATGTTTGAATATATCAATTTGAATTTAAAACATGTGTTAACGAAGTCAGACTATAGAATCCTCTACTATCTCTGAGCAGAACCACAGCAACCTTAAAGCTCCTCTTAACTAAACTTTAGATAGGTTTCTTCCTGACTATCAGCCTGACTTCCTTTCCTTAGAGCACTTACTTCAAATAACTTGAAGTTGTAAATTTTTTCTTTGTCCCTTTGAGAAATAAATCTCCTTCCAGCCCCACATCAGTTTTAAATCCCTTGTCTTCCTCAGTGGTCTGGGAGTCATCCCTTTTAAATGTAATCATCAAGGAAGGAAGCTCCCCAATCTTCTAGTTTCTATGGCTTTCCATAAGCCACAATTTGCAGATATGGATGGCTTAGTCACAGAGGAAAACATTTGCAAACTCAGGAATAATAGCAAGATTAACAGCAAGTCAGTGTTTTTATTTTGTTGAGTTGATAAAATTCTACAAGAGAAATTTTCTAAAATAAATACAACCTGTAGAAAACCAAGGCTCTGCAAGGCATGGTAAACATTCAAAATAAACCCAAACTAACATCCATAATATTCTAAAAAAATTAAGATTACTCAGTCAATGCATCCCAAGGAGACAGTAGATGGAGTTGGACTGTACAACATTTGTTATAAGTTCACTGTAAATACATTGCCATCTTTCCAAATTTTCCCTGGAAATTCTTTTTCTTAAAAACTGTCCCAATTCTCCCCTTCCTGGCTCTTTCCAACCTCCGTACCCTCACCCTCAGTTCATTAGGAATAATAATTTAGAGCACAAATGTCTTCTTATGTAAATTTAAGAATGTGCCACTTTGCCTTTCCTTTATTTTACTGATGAGGCCAACATGGTGCAAGAGTAAAACACATTAAATATCTATCTTGGAAGACTCTGGACTCACAACACTGTGAATAATTGTTCTTAATAGTTATTACTGTATCAGATTAATAATTTCTCCTTACTGAGTGTTCACTGAAAAGTTTCTTATAAATAGCATTATTCACATTTATGGTACTAAAGTTGATTAATGGATTACAGTATTAACATCTCTTTCTTTGATAGTATAGTGAAAATAAGGAGATAACAAAATTAGGGAGAAATTCTGGCTGTAAGTAAGATTATAATTAAAAAGACTATGAGGAAATAAATATGGATAAGGCTATGTGTTGTATATCTTAATCAGTTTAGATCTTCATTTACCATAACTGTGAGTAACCTAGTGATCTCAGGCACACAAATCTTTCTTCATTGCAAGACATCTTCTGGACTCCTGACAGTGATGTTTACTAAGCAACACAGATACCAAGATTTTTAATTAAAAAGAAAAGTTATGATGCATCAAGATGATAGAATGCTATATTTTAAAATTCACATTTAACAGAATATTTATCAGCAGGAAATATGGTGCTAAGATAAATCACATAACTAAAAAAAGCAAGATAACAATAGTATATTTAGTATGATGACATTTTGCATTGTAAGAAATGTCTATAAATATACACAAAAATAAATAGCAGTTACCTTTGTTTAGCAATATTTTGAGTGATATTTATGTTACTCTTTATTCTTAAATGTGCTTTTATTTTTTTATAGTGATCATATATTTTATGACCAGAAACTTCCTTTTCACAGGCAATCAAAATCTCAGTACACACTACTAAAATGAAGCAACACAAAAGCAAACCAACAACAAACCAAACCAAACAAAACAAAAATTTTGGTGACAATGAGAAAACAAATATTAAAACATCAGTGCTTTTAAAAGCTTGTTAGAAATTCTTGTATTCATAAAGAATGTTTACATCTAAATTACAGGTTTTAAAACCCACACATGGCATTGGATATAAATGGGGCCATATCAAAAATAGTTGTGTATATGTTGTGGAAATAAAGACAACCAAAATGAGAAAAACAAACAAGCTATGTGTATAGAATTTGCTTTAGTAGGGTAGTTAGCCATAGCCACTGTCACGCTTGGCAAAGAGTCAAAGACAGGCAGGAAGTGGAACAGCTTTACAAAGAATAGATTAAAGAAGAAATGGCTTCAGATATGTTCTGATTGGAGATTGTTGGCCTGGGGAAGCCAGAGGTGGCTAACTATGTGATTAGTTTGAAGAGCCTATTTGGATTTTTCTGGTTGGTCCTGAGCTGGAAGCAGGGGCAAAATTAAGGAAGTTGGCAATCATTGACCAAATCCTCACCATTTTAGTCATTTGCTACAGAGGTAGTGGGTTAGAGTTCTATTGTCATATATCATCTGCCATTGGCTGTTTGTATATTCAATCTCTCAGTCCCCCCCACTTTAGGTCATTCACTGTCTTATGTTTCTTGAGATCCAGATCTTTGCTTCTTGGGAATTGTTCAGCTGTCATCATAGTCAACTGTACTACCAATCTTATTGTTATTATGCCACCATGACAATCATCTGATGAAAGAGTGGATGAAAGAGGCACAGAAGCATTTAAAATTCTGGACTGAATGAAACAGATGAGTATCATGATCACTATGATAAAAAGAAGAACAACTAAGTCTCTATAAGATGCCTCAAAACCAGGAACCCTATTTTCCCAACCTAGGTGTACAGAATAAATCCCATAGTCCATGAAGATCAACCTTAGAGAGCCAATTATCTTTGTCCTTAAGGTAACATATAGCCTGTTCCACCTGCCTGTTGCATTGATCCAAGTACGGAAAGAAGTATTAACAACGACACAGACACCACGACTAGCCAACAAGAAATACATAGCAATGTGATCGTCCTTTACTACTCATGCCAATGAATTAAGACTGATTTGTGTTCCACCTATGGCAGAAATGGTATTGTTAATAAATTCATCTAAAATTAGTGATAAGTCTCTTACAGTCTTTTCTATTTATATTATTCCCACTAATGGGAACATCTCTCTTACTGTTACCAGTAATTCCTCTGGTAGAGTGCATGAATAAGGGTAGCTTCATCTGGGACTTGTGTCTGAATTGGACGTTCTAGCTTTGGTGATTTATAAACTTAGGGCTACTGTGTAAAGAAAAGTCTTTAAATACTATCCGTAAACTGCACGATTTATCCATCTGAGGCAAACAGGACCATGCATCCTGGCCACAAAGAAAACAGTGTTGGTAGAGGTAAATGGAAATTCAGGGGAAAAAGGAATTGTTCATGACACAAGGTGGAAATCAAGGCCTTGAATTAGCTAGGTTACGTATTTGGATCTATATTTGTAGTTTTTACATTGCAAATGTTTGACCCACCATCCTGTGAAGGTTGTTGAATTCGAATTTAGAATTATTTAGGATTTGATTAATAGATTGTAATGATTGGTTCTTTCTCTGATAGAGAACACAGGCTTATTTGTTTGAGGTCATTTGCCCATGCAGGTGCAAATGGAAACTCCACTGTTATAATTCCCTATAGTCTCATTTGATGAAATTAGACTTACCCAGAGGTTTTTATCATAGGATCTAGTGATGGATGGCATATCCAGCCATTGGTAAAAATAGAGCAGCGGCTACTGTTTGGGATAATCTAAGAATGTGTTAGAATGAGAATGTTCTGAAATAACAATTATGAGAAGGAGTAAAAAGGGCCATTTATAGATGGACAAAAACAAGGGGTTTATAGGAAATGAGAATTATTATTATAACAAGCAGTTAAAAAACAAAATGAGTATTAGGCAGGAGTCTTGGTTCTACATCTTGGGCAGAAGCCGTCTCCTCAAGGCCATCCACCTGTTCCAAAGATCCTAAGGCAGTTGCCAGCTTCTATGAATCAGCTGCTTCTAGAGGAATTCTGAGAATTCTCAATTTGAGGTTCTCCATTGGAGTAACCTTTTAATTGTGTAGGATTCTAAGTTACTTCTTTAGTTCCAAAACAAGGACCCAAGGGGTGGCTCCCTGAAATTTTACTGCTAAATTAGTTGTTATCAGTACCTGATAAAGTCCCTTACAGTGAATTTCAAGAGCAGATTTTTTTGTTTTTTAGTGCCACTTTAATAGACAAAATCTTGCTATTTAGGAATATGTTTTGAGAAGAAAGCTTTATTCTGTTTGTGGTTAGACTGAGTACAGTATATGAGTCCCTTGCAATATTTTGCCACATCTGCATGAATGCAGGGTCTAGTATTGGAGATGAAACCTATAAGCATGTGGACCTTCTACTTAACAAAAGTTCACAGAGGGGCAACCAATGTTTTCCCTGAGGGAGCAGACCATGTGGCCATAAGTCCTAGTGGAAGAACCTTTGGCCCAGGGAGTTCATGGGTTTCTGAACATTTTGATAATTTTAGTTTTATGATGATGTTGATTCTTTCATCCTTTTTAGAAGATTGGGGTGGCAAGAACAGTGTAGTTTTTAAGTGGTGAAGCCTTACAGAATTCTTTATGATGGTCCCTGACCATTTCCCACCTTTACAGTTTTTCCAGGATTGTGTTGTTGACAAGGGACACATGACCCTAAAATAACTTCAGATGTCTTTTTTTTTTTTTTTTTTTTGCGGTACGCAGGCCTCTCACTGTTGTGGCCTCTCCCTGTTGTGGCCTCTCCCGTTGCGGAGCACAGGCTCCGGACGCACAGGCTCAGCGGCCATGGCTCACGGGCCCAGCCGCTCCGCGGCATGTGGGATCTTCCCGGACCGGGCCACGAACCCGTGTCCCCTGCATCGGCAGGCGGACTCTCAACCACTGCGCCACCAGGGAAGCCCCAGATGTCTTTTTAAAAGTTCCCTCACCAATGTTGATTTAAGACAGTAATCAATCTGTATATACTACGATAAGTAGTGTCATGAAGAAATTTAGATAACATACATTTGAAATCTACTGGTGCCATCAAAAAGCCATCTTGGGAGTGCCAGAAGTTACCTAAATGAAGGGTTCAACTAGATCTTTTGCATTTTCCTTCTCAAAATCTGGGGATAAGCATTGATATTTTTTAATGATACCTTTGAATTCTTTAAAAGATTGTCCATTTAGGGCTTAAATAGGATCATAATTTTGGTTTAAGTTACTTGTTTGGCATAATTATCTTCTAGAACATTTTTTTTTTTGGCATGGCTCTCAATCTTCATAATAGCTACCTTTTGGTGTTATGTTTAGTATTGCATCTGAAAGTTTTTTAGCTTGTTCAATATTGATGGGGGTTCCTGCAGAGGTGAGAAACCTCCTGTGTTTCCAAAGCATTCCAAAGTTCTGTAATACTCCAAAAGTGTACCTGACATCTGTATATATTGGTCTTCTAGAGCTGCCGTAACAAAATACCAAGGACTGGGTGATTTAAACAACAGAAATTTATTTTCTCATAGGTTTAGAGGCTGGGAGTCCCTTCAAGGTGTCAGCATGGTTGGTTTCTCCTGAGACTTCTGTCTTTGGCTTGTAGATGGCTGTCTTCTCACTGTGTCCTCATATGATCTTTCTTTCCTGTGCTGTATTCCCTGCTGGAAGAACTGGTGTCTCTTCCCCATCATGTAAGAACACCAGTTCTATTAGGTTAGGGCTCCACTCTTATAACCTTAGCTAACCTTAATTAACTCTGAAGTAGCCCTGTCGCCCAACACAGTTACACTGAAGGTTAGAGTTAGCATAGCAATGGAGGGGGGCACATTTCAGTCTATAACACTGTATTTATGATTACTCTGTAGTCTTTAGCTGGTTGACAATCTCTGGTAAATGCAATAAATTCTTCCATCTGGGCTGACCTTCCCTCAGGTAGAGGACTATATTTTAAGAGAGAGCTGGAATGAGCCTGTCCTGCTTGATAACCTCCAACTTCAGTTTTAAGGAAGGATGCATCAATAAATAACACTAGATCAAGTTTCTCATGAGAGTCTCTAGTAAAACTGAGTGCAGTGCAGAAAAATCCCTGAGGCCAGAGAATCATAAAGTTCCCCCTCTACTGGTGGGGGAGGGTAGTGGCAAGATTTAGGGTGTTATGATTGTGAATGGTAATGAGAGGGAGGAAGTAGCAATCTCATAAGAGGTTAATCAGCTGGCTGAAAATTGTTAAAGGTTCTCAGTCAGTAGTAATGTCTGTACTAAATGAGGAACCATGAGGTCAAGCAGGGAACCTAGAACTAGTTCACCAGAAGTATCAATAATTTCTACAGCAGCACTTCTTGCCCAAAGACAAGGGGGCTAAGCCTTTGAACCCAGGTGAGGTTGAGGCTACAGTAAGTGAAGGGTATTTGATGGTTTAGTTGAAATTGAGTTAAAACTCCAAGGCTTGCCAAGATTTCTCATGCACGAATATACAAAAGGACTTTTTGTCATGTGGACAGGCTACTAAAGGAGGCTATATAACATTTTTCTTTGGGTTATAGAAGCTCTGGTCCTGTTTGGGCTCCCAGAGGAGAGAAAGTCTTCCTGAGGACTAGTCAATTCATAAAGTAGTGATGCTGTCTCAGAAAAACTTGACATCTATTGTCTGTAATATTCAGTTAAACCCAGAAATCGTACTAATTGGTGTTTTGTGAGGGATATGGGATAAATTTGGATGGGCTTTAGTCTTTCAGGAGAGAGGGTTTTTCTTTCCTTGGATAAGTCACTCACTAAATAATGGACTGTCTTGGCTAAATTGTAATTTTTCTTTTGAGATTTATGTCCTTAATCTGCTAAGGCTGAGAAGCAAGTAAACAGATTCCTTTTTATAGGCTTCCTTGTTCTTTGAACAAAGTAGGAGATGGTGTACATGTTATATCAGAACTGAATTCCCCCACAATTTAGATTTTTAATTTTTGATATGGGACCTAGGAAAAAATAAGAGGATATTTCAGTGAACCCTTGGGTCCTGACTGTCCAGGTGTATTGCTGTCCTTCCCAGGTGAAGACAACAAAGTATTGGCTGTCCTGTTCTAGAGGCACACTGAAAAATCCTGAGCAAAAATTCATGAGTGAAGCAAATAGCTTCAGGTAGGATGGACGTTAGGATGGTGCTTGGGTTAAGTAGTACAAGTGAGCAAGAGATTATGGGTATTTTGATGGCCCTGAGGTCTTGAAAAATAATTAATATCCTTTTCTGTTTGGTTTCTTTCCTAGAAGGACAGGAGTGTAACAAATCCTAGCACTAGATATGAGGATATCTTTGAATATAATGCCTTCAACTGTAGGTTTGATCCCTTCCTTTGCTTCTGACTTCAAGAGATATTAGGAAGGTTTGGATAATTGCTTGGTAGGATCCATCTGACCTTTAATAAATTCTGCTTAAATTATTTTTCCCATGTCAATGACTTTTTAAAAATAATTTATTTTCTTAGAGCACCTTCAGGTTTACAACAAAATTGAGAGGAAGGGACAGATTTTCCGATATGCCCCTGCTTCCACACACATATAGCCTGCCCCCTTATCAACATTACTCACCAGAATGGTACAATTTTACCAACAATGAACTATATTGACATCTTAAACACCTAAGGTGCATAGTCTACCTTAGGGTTTCACCTTTGTGTTGTATATTCTATATGGGTTTGGACAAAAGTATAATGACATATACCCACCATTATAACATAGAGTGTTTTCACTACCCTAAAAATTCTCTGTGTTCTGCTTATCCATTTCCCCCACACCCCAAACCCTGGCGACCACTGATCTTTTTACTGTCTCCATAGTTTTACCTTTTCATAAAGGTAATGTTATATAGTTGGAATCATACAATATGTAACCTTTTCAGAGTGGCTTCTTTCACTTAGCAATATGCATTTCAGTTTTCTCCATGTCTTTTCATGGCTTGATAAATAATTTATTTTTATGATTGAATAATATTCCATTGTCTGGGTATACCACAGTTTATTTATCAAGTCACCATTTTGACATTTTGAAAGACATCTTTGTTGCTTCTGAGTTTTGACAATTAAAAATAAAGCTGCTATAAACATCTGTGTGCAGCTTCTTGTGTGGAAATAAGTTTCTAATTCCTTTGGGTAAATACCAAGGAGCAAGATGGCTGAATCATATGACAAGAGTATGTTTCATTGTGTAAGAATCCATCAAATTGTTTTCCAACCAAACTGTCTTCCATTTTGCATTTCAGCCACTGTATGAGACTTCCTGTTGGTCTACGACCTCACCAGCATTTGGTGCTGTCAGTGTTCCAGGCTCTGGACATTCCAATAGGTATGTAGAGGTATGTTATCGTTGTTTCAATTTGCATTTCCCTGATAACATGTATGGAGCATCTTTTCATATGCTTATTTGACAACTGTATGTCTTCTTTGGTGAGGTATCTGTTAAGATCTTTAGCACATTTTTTAAACAATTTTGCTTATTTTCTTATAGTTGAGTTTTAAGAGTTCTTTGTGTATTTTGGATAACAGTCCTTTATCAGATGAGTATTTCTCTCAGTCTGTGGCTTACCTTCCAATCTTTTTGACATTGTCTTTTGCATAGCAGAAGTTTTTAATTTTAATGAAGTCCAGTTTATCAATTATTTCTTTCATAGATCATGTCTTTTGCGTTGTACCTGAAAAGGCATCACCACATGCAAGGTCATCTGGGTTTTCTCCATGTTATCTTCTAGGAGTTTTACAGTTTTGTGCATTTCATTTTCATGATCCATTTTGAGTTAATTTTTATAAAAGGTGTAAGGTCAGGATCTAGTTTCTTTCCTTCTTTCCTTCCTTCCTTTCCTTTCCTTTTTTGTTTTTTCTGCATGTGGATGTCTCAAGCACCATTGCTCAAGTTGCTCAAGCACCATTTGCTGAAGACACATATTTATTGCATTGCATTGCCTTTGTACTTTATCAAAGATCAGCTGACTATATTTAGAAGGGTCTATATCTGGGCTTTCTTTTCTGTTCCATTGATCTATCTGTCTATTATTTCACCAAAACCACACTGTTTTGACTATTGTGCCTTTACAGTAAATCTTAAAGTCGGGCAGCACCAGTCCTCAAACTTTGTTCTTCTCTTTCAATATTGTGTTGGCTATTCTGAGTTTTTGTCAGTATTTTTTTTAGTCCATAGAATGTCAGGTACATTGTCAACTTTATCTGGACTGTGCATCAATTATAATGGAGAAGGCAGTGATGTATCCAAGGGAGACACAACTGGGTTAGGAAGAGAGGAATTGCTTGGAATCTCAAAAAATTTTTCCACTGCTGTGCATTTAATGTTACAATTCCACTTGCAAAGTAAGTCTCCCTCTATTAAATTTTCAGCGGTGATAACACAAGTAGGAAGAAATGTATTTTTGCCAAGACCTCAAGCATTTCAATTAAGGGCTGTGAGAGAGGGAAACTCTGAGCTATTTGAAATACCTAAGACCTGTAGGGTATGTTTACTCTGAGTACGAGGTTAAGCAAAGGTGGCACTGTAAAGTATGGCCAGTAGCACCCATATCTACTGATAATTGATGAGGTTGCCTTTCTATATTTATAGTTAATTTACCTTGCATGTTTAAAAGTTAGGCAGGGTATTGGGCTTTTATTTTCCCTTCCTTGCATCACCCTCATTGATTTTAATTGAGGCATTTTTCTTTGTTTCTTTTTTTTAAGATGGGCAATATTTTTTTGAAGTGCCCCTTCTCCTTACAATGTCTCTAAGTGTCTTTGTCAATAGGTGGTTGTTAAGAAGTGCAACACCTGGCTATTGGATCAGCAGGACCACAGTCTATTTGGAGCCATGTTTGATTTTGTTCTAAAGCCCTTTTAAAATGTCATGCCAATTGATGTGGTTCAGGTAAAGAGCTATTTCTCATTCTAATTCTGTTTGTGAATTAGGTCTCCAGTTTCAAGGGAAACTATTGACAAAATAAGATGAAAGTACTACTGTGACAGTAGTACTTCCTTTAACTTCCAAATATAATTGGAAAGTATTTTCCAGTCTATCTTGAAAATCTTTAATTTTGACTTTTCTGTTTGCATAATTGAATTAATTGGTTCAATCTACTGTCAGTGAAAATCAATTAACTTGAAATGTCTATGGAATTATAGACTGGGACTCTAATAAGAGCTATACTTATATCCTTAAATATTATGTACTACATGTGGGTTTTCAGGAGTTAGTTTTTGAGTTGTAACTCCAGAATCAATTTATGTTTCTGTTGAGAAATCACACAAAGATGTACATGTCTAATATATCTCCCATGAAACTTCTCCCTTAAATAAAGACCTTCTTAATTTGATGCCAAAACATGAAATTCTCTCCTCTGTTAGACTGAAAACTAAGTTTTGATTTATAAAGACAGAAATAAGAAATTCCTTGGAGATGTCTCTTGAATAAGTTAATTTTAGTGAATTTCTCCTATCAAGGATACAGGGAAATAAAAGCTACACAATTCTGATCATCACTATTTATGCTTAATCGATCTAATATGAAATGAAATAATGGTCTGGTAAAATTTTACAAATTGGAAAAAAAAAAGTCGGCAGGAGTGCTAGAATCTTGCAATAGACTGTTTCACTAAGGAAAGGAAGAATCAACAACCACTTTTTTGTAGGAATTACTAATCAGATATGGACACCCTCCAAAAAGGGTTTATAGCTACTCCTTTTTCTTTCAGTATGCTGTTTGGGGCCAGGAGGATGTATGTCATTTTCCCTTTCCATCTTTCTGCTCTCGAGTTTAGAGAATACTCTTCTCCATGTTTGAAGCAAAAAACTCAAACTCTTCTTTACATGTTCCATAAGACTGATATGTAGGCATAATATATGACAACACCGAAAATAGCAAGGAGGAAAGGGAAAGAGGAGAGATTAAAATGAGTCCTTTTCATGATCCCCCCACCCCACACCCAGCACATGCTTCAGGCTCTAGACAACATTTTTTGCTCAGTGACTTACATTTGTTACTACGCAGGTATTTACAAAGAATTCATTGATACACTCTAGATGCTCTCTAAAATGTAGATGAATTGTGCCTTTTTAAGTATACCCAAATGCACTATGATTACCATTTAGACATTACCCTTTAGAGTCGAAAATAAATAAAAGAGAAGCAAAGAGGAACATGAAAGTGAACAGATTTGCTGTCTGTGCATCATATCCACAGCCCTGATCTCTTTCATAAGTTTCAGTGGCCCGTGTGCAACTACTCTATCTGATATCTTCATCCTGTTGGCTAAAAGGTTTCTCAAAATCTACATGCCTCAAATCTAAATCTTTATTTTCCTCAAGGAATACTTAGCTCAATTTTTCCCTTCCCACGAAATACCTGGACACAGTACACAAGCTAAAAGTTGAAAATCATAATTGGTTTCTCCTTTTGCTTCCTCCTCTCTATGCAGAGATATTTAGTACAAATGGCAAGGACACCTTAGAGAAAGGATGCTGGCCTTTCTGATGATTAAGACACTAATGCTTCCTTGATGAAATATACAGACATCTGAAGCGTTCTGGAGGAGAGAGTATGATTGAGCAGAGGCACTTAGGAAGCTAAAGACAGTGATTACATACGAGCTGGTATAGATGCATTTTACTGTTTAAAAAAAGCAACATAATTCTGGTTATAAGTAATGGGTGAATGCATGTTATTGCTAAGTGCCACCTATCCAAAGCCCTTCTGCCCTTACCTGTACGGTACATCGTGAATCTCTACTGCTCTCCATCATTATGGACACCACACTGGCCAATCCCATTCTTCTCTGTCACTGCTGCAATCCCTGTCTACCACATGGATAGTTACTACAGAGTACCAAGAAGAGTCTCCTCAGTGAACAAATCGGATGATGCCATTCTCCTGATCAAAACCTTACTATGACTTTCCTTTGAAATCAAAATGAAATGCAAACTTTCACCTTTGCCAATAAATTCCTACATTATTTCAACATTGTTATGTTCCACACTTCACATTCTACCACCCCCGCCGCCTTGTTCATTATTACTCAATCACAATAATCTTATTTCTCTTTCTAGACCAAACCAAATCCACTCTTACTTCATGACCTTCTACACTTCCTCAGGCCCTTTAATGAGCCAGCTGTTTCTCTACTTTGTAGTCTTACCTAAAATGTCGCTGCCCTAGAGGACATATTTCTGACCAACTCATGAGGTATTTTCTATCACATTAAGCTGTTTATTTCATTCTTGGCATTTATCAAAATTCGATTTTTTTTGAGTTTTTTGTATTTTCGTTTTTATCGTCTGTGTTTTTCAAGAACACAGAGACAAATTTATGTAAGGGAACTTCCATTATTTTCATAGCTGGTGACTGGTCATACTGGTGACTACTCCCAGTATCAACACACAGTAGAACCTCAATAAACTCTTGCTTAATAACAGAATAATCATTGTTGTCAACAGTATGAAAAACAAGTCTTCTCACAACCAAATGATATAACAATGACATATTACCAGACAGTAAAAATTGCTATCTTCATTATTTTTGTTAGAAATTCTAGCAAGTTTCTCTTTGTAATAAAGTTAACTTTTGAGAAACAATTGAATAGATATTCGCAAGAAGAAGTGAGATGAAAATTAGGACCCCTGAAATCTATACACAACATTGATTTTTAAATGGTGCCTAAACTACAGCAATTCTCCTTCACAGGATAATTATTCAGACTGAGTGATTGTTCATTGAATCAAAGTCTTTTCACCTGTTCTGAACTCACTGACTTTAGAAATGATGTTGAATGTAGTTACTGAGAGTTATGGGGAGAAAGAAAGCAAGATTTCTGTCATAATGTTCAAAGCACTTGTAGCTCTACCTTTGCCCTGCCCCTGCCTGTGTTGGATTTAAAAGGAAAAGAAAAAGGATTCACCACGTTAGAAATAAACACTTTCATTACTCTACAGCAACCAACTGAAACATTTAAAAATCAATTGTGGTTGATTTTTTTCTGCATAAAAGAAGTTGATAAATTTTACAGATTGATTTTTGTATTGCGTTTGAATAATTTGCAAAGGCAACATGTGGTAGAGCTACCATATATTTAGGACTTACTTTGGACCACTAAATTTTCTCATTTAATCCTAACAATTATTTAATGACGTTGATTAGAATAATCAGTTTTACAAATGAGACCCTTAAGTATAACAAATTTAGGCAACTCATTCAAGTTTATATAGCTCTGAGTAATAGTGATGGAACTTATTCCTAGGTTTGTCTGACTATAAAGCCTGTGACCTATCCATAAACAGCTGTCTCATATTTTTCTATCTACAGATACAGGGTAACAAAAAGACCCTTTAGGACTTATTTATCGACTCCTTTTCTCTTTTTAATATCAAGCATTACTATCATATTCTATTATTTTGAGAGGTTATTATAGTTGTTTCTCAAGCATTTATTTTAGAATAAAAAATGTTAGAGTTGAAAATGGACCTTCATGGGGCTTCCCTGGTGGCGCAGTGGTTGAGAGTCCACCTGCCGATGCAGGGGACACGGGTTCGTGCCTCAGTCTGGGAGGACCCACATGCCATGGAGCGGCTGGGCCCGTGGGCCGTGGCCGCTGGGCCTGCGCATCGGGAGCCTGTGCTCCGCGGTGGGAGAGGCCACAGCAGTGAGAGGCCGGCGTACCGCAAAAAAAAAAAAAGAAAATGGACCTTCAAAATAGTCTCATTACAGTCTATTGATGGGAGTATACATTGGTAGGATCTATCTGGAGAACAATATATTTTTTTTATTTTATTTTTTTTGCGGTACACGGGCCTCTCACTGCCGTGGCCTCTCCAGTTGCGGAGCACAGGCTCCGGACGCGCAGGCTCAGCGGCCATGGCTCACGGGCCTAGCCGCTCCGTGGCATGTGGGAATCTTCCCGGACCGGGGTACAAACCCATGTCCCCTGCATCGGCAGGCGGACTCTCAACCACTGCGCCACCAGGGAAGGCCCTGGAGAACAATATATTTTAAAAGACATCACAATATATCTACTTCTAGAAATGTAATCCTAAAGAAAAAAATCTTAGGGAAAATTAAATATAATTTTATTATCTCTCTCTTTATGAAAGAATTATGAAAACCTAAGTATAATCAACTAATTAATAGAAGATAAGTTAAGTAAATGATGGAACATTATGTAGCCATGAAAACTGTATTTTGAAGAGTAACATTTACATGGGAAAAAAGTTAACCTAATATTTGATTAAATAGGAATACAAAAATTGAACATAGGTTAAAGTCCCAATTTCAGCACTATATATGGAACTATGCAATAGAATGGAGAGAAATAAACAATATATGTCTGTTAAAGATGAATTTTTTTTTCCAAAAGAAGAGTCTAAAATGGTGGGTATTTTTTGTGTTTGTTTCCTTGATGAATGAACCTTTATACAGAATCACAGATTCATGGAATTTGAAAAAAAAACACAAAGAAACAAATATAGGCAGGCTCTAATGTTGCCTTGAGTAGACTGAGATAAAGTGAGAAAGACTTGGGGCAGGCCCTCAGTCAAAGAGAAGAATTGAGTTACTAATTCTATACTAAGCAGATTCTAGTGCTTTCCAATGGCTGAGATGGAGGATTGGGCATTGTTGCTATCTGAGTAACATGGGCATTTTTAGAATGATAAATTCTCTCTCTCTGGTTAAATCAAGGACAGATACTCTACTGGAAGTATCAGTAGCAAAGCCTGCTCCAGATAAAAGGGAAAGGTATTGTGTCCTCATCTCATTCTCACTCTTTCCCAAACACAGAAAAAACAAACTAAATGGGCAAACTGAGTGTACTCTTATCCTTCCACGATATCAAGGAATTTGGCAGTAGACATCTTAATCTTATAGAGGGTGACCATTTCCACACACACACACGTACACACACGGCAGGGGCTGTGTCATTATTTCAGTGTTTGTTAGGTTCTGATGATGACAGGACATAACACAATGATTCCAAGATAGATGAAAGGCAGAATTTTTTATTATCTAATACTTACAGGTTTGGAGGGGGAGAAGGCTGCCACACAGGGCCAGGCAGTGGGTAATCCCAAGGAAAGGATTAACAGCAAGCTGTAACTGTAGGAGTTAGTTTATCTACGGCAAGCTGGCTTCCATGTATGGCAAGCTGCACTGGCTATTTTGAATATTTCCATAGGTTTAAGAAAGAAGTACATACCCCTAGATTTTTGGCATCTGGCATTTCTGGCAGCTAGGGGTGCATGCTATAATCTAGGAGTTAGTGTCCAGTAAGGGAAGTGGTTGGAATTCAGGTTTAGCAAACCTGCTAAGTAGAATGAGAGTTTTAGCTATGATCTCAAAACTGTCAAGACAGCACCTGTGAAATGTGACATTACAACCTCTCCAGGAGAATATATATTTTAAAACACAGTCTATAATATATTAAACATAGCTTAGATTCCTAAGTTCAAAATGAAACTGCAGCATTGCAAGAAAGTTGCATCTGTAGATCTGCAGATGTGTGTGTCTGTGTGTGAGATCCTTCAGTGTTTAACTGCTTTAGAGGCAGTTACCAAAAGGAAGCAATTTGTTTTTCAAAGAAGCTATTGGGAAGAAATAGGCAAGGCCCCCCAAAATGGATTATCTCAAAGCCTCTTTATGAAGACATTCACTGATATTGTAAAAATGTTACTATTGGCTATCTTGAATGGTTTTTGTTTCCTTTTTTATACATACTTATTTTTATGAAGTTTCCTGCAATGTACATGTTTATTTTTTATAATATGCCAAAATAATCATTGTAGCTAATATCAGCCAATTTAAAAGATTATGATATTCAGATATACTCTAGATAAAGAATGTACTAAATATTAGCTTCCTATCACATTAAAATGTTAATGTTTTCTGAAAGACTGTGCTCATTTTTATAGATTATTTGACATTTCAATCACCCTCATTATCATATTCTTTATTAAATATCTTCCACTGTCATAAACCCTGTTCATGTGGACAGAAAGTAAAAAAAACTTTTTGGAGCTCACTTTCAAAGAGCTTTGACCTTTCTTTTTTTATGAAAGTTTTTATTTATCATTTGGACTTTTCATGTGTTACTTTTCAGTTGATCTGAATGTGTGATGACCTTTAAGATTTTGTTGATTATAAATCCTAGCTCCTAACAGTTTTTTATGTTTCATTTCCTTGGAGAAGCACAGACATAAGTAAGGCAATAGGATATAGGGAGAATACTGGGGTTTTACCACTCCTTCAGTAAATAGGGAAGAATGTATAAAATTAGTAGGTTGTCTTGTTGTCAAAATTAGGCAAATTTAGGTTCAGCAAAAAAAAAACTGCTGACAATTTGAAAATTTGAAACAGAATGGATTGACTTGCAGTGTTAAGTTCTTCCGTACACACACACAAAAAAGTGGAAGTTGGATGATTATCTTTCAGGTATATTTCATAAGAAATTCTTATATTGAGAGAGAAGAATCAGATGATTTTTAAGATTAATTCCAATTATGTAATTTTATAATTTTAAAAGTTTAGAAAGTTAAAATGTTTATCCTTTGAAAATAGTGACTTTCACCAAGACATAAGCAATGATTTAGCTAATTAGGCCTTTAGTTTTTAAATGTTTCTACCCTGATGATAATGGCAATGATTTGATCTATGCAAAGATCCAGTCCCTCTGTGGGCACCGTGGGGCAGCTCAGACTCTGACCTGGCCCAGCTCCTGCGTGTACTTGTCCCCAAAGTCCAAAGCTGCTAGAGCTAGACCACTTTCAGTTCTGGGAACACTCATCGTCCATTCAGATATTCCATAAATGCAGGGTTTACCAAGCCAATTGGCCTCTTCAATAAGTGGTGCTGGGAAAACTTGACAGCTACATGTAAAATAATGAAATTAGAACATTCTCTAACACCAAACACAAAAATAAACTCAAAATGGATGAAAAACCTAAATGTAAGGCCAGACACTATAAAACTCTTAGAGGAGGGCTTCTCTGGTGGTGCAGTGGTTGAGAGTCCGCCTGCCAATGCAGGGGACACAGGTTTATCCCCGGTCCGGGAAGATCCCGCATGCTGCGCAGCAGCTGGGCCTGTGAGCCATGGCCACTGAGCCTGTGCGTCCAGAGCCTGTGCTCTGCAACGGGAGAGGCCACAACAGTGAGAGGCCCGTGTACAACAACAACAACAACAACAACAAAAAAAAAACCCTTAGAGGAAAACACAGGCAGAACACTCCTTAACATAAATCGCAAGATCTTTTTTGACCCACCTCCTAGAGTAATGATAATAAAGACAAAAATAAACAAATGGAACCTAATTACACTTAAAAGCTTTTTCACAGCAAAGGAAACCATAAACAAGACAAAAGGACAACCCTCAGAATGGGAGAAAATATTTGCAAATGAAGCAACGGACAAAGGATTAATCTCCAAAATATATAAACAGTCCATGCAGCTCAATAACAAAAAAACAAACAACCTAATCAAAAAATGGGCAGAAGACCTAAATAGACATTTCTCTGAAGAAGACATACAGATGGTCAACACACACACGAAAAAATACTCAACATCACTAATTATTAGAGAAATGCAAATCAAAACTACAGTGAGGTATCACCTCACAAAGGTCAGAATGGCCATAATCCCAAAATCTACAAACAATAAATGCTGGAGAGGGTGTGGAGAAAGGGAATCCTTTTACACTGTCAGTGGGAATGTAAATTGATACAGCCCCTATGGAGAACAGTATGGAGATTCCTTAAAAAACTAAAAATAGAACTACTATGTGACCCAGCAACCTCACTACTAGACATATATCCAGAGAAAACCATAATTCAAAAAGACACATGCACCACAATGTTCATTGCAGCACTATTTACAATAGCCAGGACATGGAAGCAACCTAAATGTCCATCAACAGAAGAATGGATAAAGAAGATGTGGTACGTATGTACAATGGAATATTACTCAGCCATAGAAAGGAATGAAATTGGGTCATCTGTAGAGACGTGGATGGACCTGGAGACTGTCATATAGAGCAAAATAGGTCAGAAAGAGAAAAATAAATATCATATATTAATGCATATATGTGGAACCTGAAAAAATTGGTATAGATGATCTTACTTATATAGCAGAAATAAAGACACAGATGTAGAGAACAAATGTATGGATACCAAGGGGGAAAGGGGAAGGTGGGATGAATTGGGAGATTGGGATTGACATATATACACTATTGACGCTATGTATAAAATCGATAACAAATGACAACCTACTGTATAGCACAGGGAACTCTGCTCAATGCTTTGTGGTGACCTAGATGGGAAGGAAATCCAAAAAAGAGAGGATATTGTATATGTATAGCTGATTCACTTTGCTGTACAGTAAAAACTAACACAACACTGTAAAGCAACTATAGTCCAATAATGTTTTTTTAAAAAACACACACACATATATATATATATATATATATATATATATATATTTTTAGGCTTCCTGGCATCTTGTCCTTTCCCTGTAGGGAATTCCTCATTTCCTGAATTTTATTGGTGGCAACGTTGAGCTATACCTATAAGAACTAAAATACTGCTTTGTGAGCTCTTGTGATGCAAGTGAATCAGTACACATTGTACACTCCTTTTGTCAGGTGGGCTTTGGCTCTTGATCAAGTGACTCAAGAGGGAAAGATAGGAAGTTCTCTTTTTCTCCAGCTCAACCAGCACTGGCTGTGGTTACAAGGTCAAGATGTGTTTATAAGGTACAACCACTGTTGTGGCAATGATAAAATTTAAATCAAGTTCAACTGAGCAAACTGTCCTTTACAATTCTTTATAATGGCATTATAAGTTTCCACCTCATACCAGTCTATGGAAGACAGAAAAAGTTGTTTACGAGGAAGCCCTGATGTACTGAAGAAGGACTTGGAATGCATATTCTCCCACCAAGGCCAATTTCAAGCTGCCATGGTGATGTCACTGAACACAGAGTTTGCAAGGGATACTAACGTTTGGCTCTCAAAAGTGAAGGCATCTCCAACATACACACACACAGTAGAATCTGGGTTACCTT
This sequence comes from Globicephala melas, assembly GCF_963455315.2. Classification (NCBI taxonomy): domain Eukaryota; kingdom Metazoa; phylum Chordata; class Mammalia; order Artiodactyla; family Delphinidae; genus Globicephala; species Globicephala melas. The sequence continues at coordinate 6,868,798 of NC_083314.1, read as the reverse complement.
TTACATTAATTCTTGCTTGTATTTTAAAATTATTATGTCTTTGGGGGGTAGAGAGGTGTATATTTTTCTTATTCTTATTGTTTTTTTCTGGCTATTAATCACTTGTTAATTATGTGTTTCCATTTTTTTTTTCTTTCTCAGTCTGTGACTATTACAGTGTCTTCTGGCTCACAAAAGTGTATTTTTTTGATTCAGATTTTTCTTAAGATGTGTTTTATGCCATGTTTAGGAAAGTTTTTTCTGCTTCAAAAGTCATAAAGATACTCTCTAATATATTATAAAAAAATTTTTTAAACTATTTTTGCATCTAGGTCTTTAAACCAAATAGAAGTGACCTCTGGATGTGAAGGAAAAGGACATTTATTTTATTTTTCCATATGGATAACCAGTTGTATTATTTATTGAGTTGTCTATCCATGTACCTTTATCTGCAATGACATGTCTATAGTATATCAGGTTTCCATAAGAGCACATGTTAATTTCTGAGTTTCCATTTTGTTCTATTAGGCCATTTATTACATCTATTCTAATACTAGACTGTGTTATTTTTCATAATAAATGTTGAAATCTGATAAGACAGTTTGCTCACTTTTTATTTGTCAAAAAAAGTGACTATATTTGTCTCTATGCTTTTTCATGTAAAGTTTACACTATTTTCTCAAGTCCTACAAAAAAGCCTTCTAGAATTTGTCCAAAATTACAAGAAGTTTCAGATCGATTTGAAAAGAATGAACATTTTTATGTGTCATGGTATCCGTAGCCATTATATTTCTTCTCATTTTGAGGAGTCCTCTTTAATGCCTTTAATAAGATACTTTTTCCTCCATAAAGATGATATAGATATATTCCTCAGAAAATTATAGGCTTTGCTGCTATTTCCATTTTTTTTTCCATTTATCTTCTGATGGACACTTAGGTTGCTTCCATATCTTGGCAATTGTAAATAATGCTGCTATGAACATTGGGGTACACATATCTTTTCAAATTAGTGTTTTGTTTTCTTAGGATATATATCAAAGAGTGGAACAGCTGGTTATATGTTAGTATTGTTAAAACGACCATACTACCCAAGGCACTTCCAATATCTATCAAAATACCAATGGCATTTTTCACAGAACTAGAACAAATAATTTAAAAATTTATATGGAAATACAAAAGAAACCAAATAGCCAAAATATTGAGGAAGAACAGAGCTGGAGGAATCATGCTCCCTGACTTCAGACTATACTACAAAGCTATTGTGATCAAAACAGTATGATACTGGCGCGTGCGCGCGCGCACACACACACACACACACACACACACACGATACATAGGTCAACAGAACAGGAAAGAGCCCAGAAATAAACACATGCACTTATAGTCAATTAACCTATGACCAAGGGGGCAAGAATGCACAATGGAGAAAAGACAGTCTCTTCAATAAGTGGTGCTGAGAAAACTGGACAATTACATGTAAAAGAATGCAATCAGAACATTCTCTAACACCATTTATAAAAACAAACTCAAAATGGATTAAAGACCTAAATGCAAGACCAGAAACCATAAAACTCCGAGAGGAAAACATAGGCAGAACACTCTGACATAAGTTACAGCAATAACTTTTTGGATCTGTCTCCTAAAGTTAAGGAAATAAAAGCAAAAATGATCAAATGGGACCTAATTATAAACTTAAAAGCTTTTGCACAGCAAAGGATACCATCGGCAAAACAAAAAGACAACCTACTGAATGGCAGAAAATATTTGCAAATGACATGACCAATAAGGGATTAATCTCCAACATATGTAAACAGCTCATACAACTCAACATCAGAAAAACAAACAACCCAATTTAAAAATGGGCAGAAGAACTGAATAGACATTTTTCCAAAGAAAATGCAGATAGCCAACAGGCACATGAAAGTTGCTCAACACCGATAATCATCAGCAGAATGTAAATCAAAACCACAAAGAAATATCACCTCACATCTGTCAGAATGGCTATCAACAAGAACACAAATTACAAATGTTGGCAAGGATGTAGCGAATGTATATTGTTGGTGGGAATGTATACTGGTGCTGCCACTTTGTAAAACAGTATGGAGGTTTCTCAAAAAACTAAAAATAGAACTACTGTATCTTTCTCTTTATTCTTTTGTGAATTCAAAACTGCTCTAATTTTTTTTTTTTTAAATAGGGGATTATACACAGTGTGTACAGTAGGGAGCAGGAGTCTGGGAGCCTTTTTAGAATTCTTTTATCATATTATTTTTCCCCAAATTAGTATCATCCTTTTCAATCTTTGGTTTACTAAGACATTGCATTTTAAATATATTTATGCTTATACCTATTCCAAAAGAATTAAGACTCAGTCTCAAAGTAAATCTTTAAATCAGGTAGCATAAGCTCTTTCTAATCTGAATGCCTTTTTTGTTTTTTCATTTTCCCACCTAATATACTGTTTAGGTTTTCCAAATGTTGAATAGGAGAAGTCAGAGCAAAAATCTTTATCTCTTTCACAATCCCAGAGGAAAAATAAAATTCGACCTTTCACTATTGAAGAAGTTACCTGTAGGTTTTTCACAGATTCTCTTCACTGGAATTTCCCTTCTGTTCCTAGCTTATGAGAGTTTTAAACATGTATGGTGTAGGTAGGAATTATTTCATTATTGCATCTATTTGGGGGAGGAATATTTGACTGTAGTTGGCTCATAATTTCCTGTCTGGTCATGTAATACTGTCATCAGATGACTAGGAAGTATTCATTCCTCTTCCATTTTCTGAAAGAGTTTGTATTGAATGGTTATTATTTCCTTTTTAAATCTTTGTTAAAAATTTCCAGTGCAGTCATCTAGGCTTGATGATTTATTTAGAGGAACATGACACCAAACTTGGAATGTAGAGAAGAATTTGGTTCCGTTTTACTGTGGATATTGACCTATTTGTTGCAAGATAGTAATCATTTACTGAGGATTCTAATAGCTACATGGCACTTGGCAGAGTGCCAGGCTAATGAAAGAAGCAGTCCTTTTTCTTCAGGTTTCATAGAGGCATAAAGAAGATAAAAGTCAGATGAACAGTGATAATAGAGGGTGAAGTTTATGGGTAGAGGAATAACCAATGTTTTAAGTAAGAAAGCACAGAGAATACATAGAAGATGAAAAGGAAATAGTCTCTAGGAGTGATGAGTTCTTAAAGACAGTAATTACTACATATAGTCAAATATTTGAGTATCATGTTAAATAAATTGCCATATTTTCATAACTGTATCAAAAATCTATATTTTCGTTAATCAGCCAATTTTTACTTACATAAATTACATATACCATACACATATATAATTTCTTTATGTGTATATATATGCATATGTGTGTATAAAAATGTTTATCTGATCATCACCTTGTGACACACACCACCAGTGACACTACCAATGTCATCTTTATGACACATTGTGAAATGCTAATGATGGTTATTAGTAAGAAACAAATCTGAACTCATTACAATTATAATATAGGCAACTTTAAGTATCATACTAAATAATTTGTTCTTATTTCTGAAACCCATGTAGATTCACAGAACTTTCTCAACTGGAAATTGCCATAATCAGAAGTTTGTTTTAAAAGGGGTGATCTTGAAAGAATACATCAGAAGAATAACTGGATAGTGAGAACACAGTCATCCCTCAGTATTCAAGGATTGGTTTTAGGACCCCCTATCCAGGGATGATCAAGTCTCTTATTTTAAAAATCAGTAGTGTTTGCATAAACAAGCATATCTTGAGATATTTCAGGTTCAGTTTCAGACCATCAGCATGAAATGAATGTCACAATAAAGTGAGTCACACAATTTTTTTGGTTTCCCAGTGCATTTAAAAGTTATGTTTACTTTAATAAACATAAATAATAACAGTAGTCTATTAACACAGTTAATAGGCTACTATAACGTGGTCTATTACTTTGCAATAGCATTATGACTAAAAAAAATACACATCTCAAAAATATTTTATTGCTAAAAAGTGCTGACCATCATCTGACAGTGCAGGGTTGCTACAAACCATCAATTTGTTAAAAAAAGAAAATGCAATATCTTTGAAGCACAGTAAAGCAAAGCTCAATAAAACAAGGTCTGCCTGTAACCCATGCACATCCTACTGTATACCTTAAACCATCTCTAGATTATTTATAATGCCTAATACAATGTAAATGCTAATAAATTGCTATAAATACAATGTAAATGCTATGTAAATAGTTGTCAGTGTGCAGAGAATTCAAGTTTCGCTTTTTGGAACTTTCTAGAATTTTTTTCCCAAATATTTCTGATCCATAGTTGGCTGAATTTGCAGATATGGAACCCATGGATAGGGCGGGTTGATTGTACTGACAGACGTGCAGATAAGACGCTGTTATAATGGACCACCCGATTTAAGATCTCCATTAAACTTTGTCCTTTTATGACACGGATTTAAGGCGATTTGTTGATTATATGGTCAGCAAAAACTGCTGGCTTAAATTGGTTTTGTTTACTTCAGGATAGGAAATATAATAGTGGATTACCATATTAGTACAGCAGTCATTACAGATTTAACAAATGAGTGGCTGAAACAGATATTTGTATGTTGCAAATCTTCATTTTAGAAAGACAATTTTCTGTGAATATTCTTTCAGGGAAAGGTAAATGTGCCCATTCATTCTGTCCAGAAATCATTTCCTAAAGTGTAAATGTCATTCCTTGATTTAAAAAATAGGTATCAGAAATCTTTTGGATTGGAAAGACATGTCCTTAAACTAAAAAAGTAAACAATTTATAGTAAAAAGTAGTTTATAAATTGTCTGGGAATGATTTTTAAGACGTGCAATATCTACATAAAGTAGAGAAGTTTGCAGATGAACTTAAAAAGAGACTTGAATAATCATATTTCTGGACTTAAAATGAAACTATTCTAAAGATAAAATTTACTTGTAATTAAGATATAAATTTAATGAAATTCCAGTAGAAATGTTAAATGAAAACTTTTCTTACTTCCATAATAATTCATGGGAATGTTTATACTAGATATTTTAAGCTGGCATAATTAAAACCATGTGTTTCTGGCAATATGACAAAAATACAAGTTTCAGTAATGAAAAGTTACATGCAATAATTTATTTGCCATAAGTGGCATGTACAATTAGTAGAAATAAGGAGACTATTAAGTACATGGTATTGATAAAGAGGCTAAGCTTTGGGTAAAATATCATATTCATATATCATTCCACAAACCAAAATAAAATTTAATATATAAAATATTATATGTAAGAAAGAAACCATAAGAACATTGGAAGTGCATCAAAGTGAATTCTTTTGTAATATAAATGTACAGGGCTTTATGAAGACAGAAACAATATGAACCAATATATTGATATATGTGAATCCGACTGACAAAGGAAAAACTTCCAACATAAAATAAATGAACAGCAGACAAGAACTCCGTAAAATATCTATGGTATATATCACAGGTTAATCAGGAATAAAATTATTGTATATGAAAGCAAATCAGTAGTGGTTAAAAAGGCATGCTTTTCTTGACAGTCAGAAAGCACTGGGTCAAATCTGAGCAACAGAGCTTTGACTTCAGGTAATTTACTTAATTTCTCTGAGCTTCATTTTTCCTATATAAAAATTAGCGATTAAAGTATATATAAGATTTTTTGAACATTAGATGAATTTAAAAATGACATCACAGTGTCCAGCTTATAATAAGCACTCAGTACATGTCATCTATTAAAAAGACGAAAAAAAATGAGCAAAGGACATGAATTGGCAATTCTTAAAAAAAATAAATAAAAAATAGTAAGAAGGAAATAACCAAAAAATTCAATTACTCTACTAGTCATAAAAATATGTTTTAAGGGAAATATTATTTTTCACCTAAAATGAATAATACCTAGTTTTACTGAGTTTCTGAGGGTAGATAGAAATGTGAAAAGCGCAAGACAAGGGCATGTAAGGGGATGTGGCAACTGCAGTGGCAGCTGTTGTTTATGCGTCTCCAGAATTTATTTCTCCTTCTTTGGGTAGCATCATGCTGTTTTACACAATTGCACTTTGAAAAAAAGTAGCCTGTTTGCAAACTGATCAAGATCAGAGAACCAGAGTTCAGAGCATGAGTGAGAGATACCACAGCTTATCATCTGAATTCCTAGATTAGCTGCCCCTGGAAATTATCCTTAAACTTGCAAGCTTTATTTTTTTGAGAGTGAGTATAGCTTAAATCAGCTTTATTGCTTTAATCGTCTAGGTTGGATATTTTGTCACTTATTTCTAAAAGAATCATAAAATATTTAGAACTTAATACTTGAAGTAATTAGTAAGGTAGAGTAATTAAAGACAAAAATTCAGAAAAAATGGACAGAGAGAACAAAGACCTGCTGTGCTGGTGTGTGGTTAGTGATCCTTGTAATGTAGGCCTGCAAAGTCTAAACCACAACCTACTTTAACCTGTGACTCAGGCATTACCTTACTTAGTTTGCATCATCTGAAAACATGATAGAAAAAAAGTTTTATCACTTTCAGAGATGTCACAAAATTATGACAAATGTTTAGGTTGAAACTGGTTCCTTGGAAGCAGAAAATAGGGAAGATTTGGCAGATACAAACCTTCCTGTCTTTTCTTTCAATCCATAAACTGGAACTTTTGGATAGTTCACTATCGTTGTATCCCAACTAAAAAAGATGTGAGCCAAAGCAAAGCTTAAAGGAAGCATAAGAAATGAGATTGGGATCTGGGAGAACCCTGATTCTCAGGCCTGTCCTAAATGTTTACTATGATAAATTTAGGGACGACAAATGTGACAAAGTTCTTCACTGCAAAGCTGCTTCTGGGGTGCAACCTGATTCTAGAAGCAGATTACAAGGGCCTGCCCATCCAGGTCATGTTTCAAATTGTGTTAAAACAGAGAACATGTTGGAGGCCATTAAGATTAAATTCAAAGAGTGGACAGAACACTAAGGCTCATTTCTGACATAGAAATTCCCAAGTTGGGTTCCCCCCAAAAAAGGGAAAAAAGCAAAACAAAACAAACAATGAATCAGTAAGATCTCTTGTTTTAGCCATTAGACCATGAAAGTAGCCTGAAGTAAATTTAGTGAATACCAGTAATGTATTTTAGGAATTATTTCCAAAGTGCTGTGGTTTCTAGAATGGAGAACTTTCTCAAAGCCCATCTCATAAATACCCTTGGATCTGGACAAGAGATGCAATGCGCAGGGTCCTGTGTTTTGCAGAATCCACTTATCACAAACACAGTACCACAAAAACAGTTTCTGTGTCACTGTTTTATAAATAAAATTTTCCCCATCTCTGGCTGACCAAACAGGAATAATGGAAGAGGGACAGGATTGGGGAGGGGGTGCTGGATGGGGGCCTCAGGAGCCGTTTTGTGTCTGGAAGAAACATCATGGCATCTGCCAGGGGGAAGCAGAGAAAGAACTGCTGCTTTTGCCTCAAGTCGGCAGCCATAATTCACCCCAAATATGGGTTCAGGCAGACTGTGTCCCCAAGCTAACCATGCCCTCTTCCTCAGCTCTTTCTTGGGAGGCACTTAGAATTGCCTGGGAATCCTGAGTAGGAAAAGTGAAGCACTGTGTAAAGGCCTTGGCCTGGAGAGGCTTTCAGATCCCCTCCTTGGGCTGAGGAGTGGCAACTGGGGGCTGCAGGGTATTTAAACAAATCTCTCTATCAAATCAGAATTTATGCTTAAACACCTGACTTATTTATACAGTTAGCTTAGAATGTATTTATATGATGTAAAATCAGAGAGAAATACAAAACTAAATATTCTAAATATGCACTCTTAACTAGTATCCATCCTCCTTTTCTTTTTAATGAATTATACTTGTTTGTTTTAACACTTTGATTCTTCCCTTACTAAAGTGGTCTACTTAAGATTGAAAAGTGTAAACTCTGAGCATACGTTATACTGCGGAAATTTTCCTAACTCTGCCACTAACTGGCTCATCTATACTAACATCACTGAGGTCCTCTAAATATCAGTTTCATCCTATGTAAAATTAAGGAATTGTACTAGATTATATATATATTTTTAATAATCTTTATTGGAGAATAATTGCTTCACAATACTGTGTTAGTTTCTGCTGTATAACAAAGTGAATCAGCTATATGTATACATATATCCCCATATCTCCTCCCTCTTGAGCCTCCCTCCCACCCTCCCTATCCCACCCATCTAGGTGGTCACAAAGCACCGAGCTGATCTCCGTGTGCTATGCGGCTGGTTCCCACTAGCTAAACTATTGTACATTCAGTATTATATATATGTCGATGCTACTCTCACTTCACCCCAGCTTCCCCCTCCCACCCCGTGTCCTCAAGTCCATTCTCTATGTCTACATCTTTATTCCTGCCCTGCCACTAGGTTCATCAGTAACATTTTTTTTTTTTTAGATTCCATATATATGTGTTAGCATACGGTATTTGTTTTTTAGATTATATCTTAAAATAAATGGAACACTCATAATCAGAGGCTTTAAGGAGAAGCTGCTACCAAATGGGACAGAGAAGAATAGTGCTGTGTATCTTATTCTAGCAAACATATTAAGCCAGTCAGTAAAACAAAAAACAAACTTTTTGATCATTCTGATAATGTGATATAATACTCATTTTCCTAGTGGATTACTGAATATAAGTTACAGCATGTGATAATGAAAACATTATGTGGCACATTTTAGGTTAATTTAGGTTACTATGAACTGTCTAATTTCTATAAAGTCACAATTTTTTTTTTTTTTTTTGCGGTACGTGGGCCTCTGACTGTTGTGGCCTCTCCGTTGCGGAGCACAGGCTCTGGACATGCCGGCCCAGTGGCCATGGCTCACGGGCCCAGCCGCTCCGCAGCATGTGGGATCCTCCCGGACCGGGGCACGAACCCGTGTCCCCTGAATCGTCAGGCAGACTCTCAACCACTGCGCCACCAGGGAAGCCCAAAGTCACAATTTTATATTTCATAAAAATTACAGTTTTTATTCAAAATGTAAAAATGAAACTATAAATAATAGTGTCACAAGTTGTACCTTATTCTTAGGCTACCATTTTTATACTAAGAACTCTTAAGTTTAGCTCTGATTTTTCCAAAATGTTTCACTGAAGTGGGTATTTAGGAAGAGAAAAAAAGATTTAAATATGTTTAACTTATTAATTCACACAGTAAAATATATTTGTTTGTGACATGCATTTGAGCAATTTATTATATACATACTTCCCTATATCTATCAGGATTATTCACTGAAGTACCCTAAAGCAGAACTGGAGCATTTGAAACTCCATTATTTAAGTAATACCTCATAGTTTCCTAATATATTTCCAATACCCAATACATTTTAGTAGAGCTGTGATTTTTTAAATGTGATACTGTTTTAATTAAATATTCAGAATTATACATAGCTCAGTAGTTAACATTTCCTTTTACTAATTCTTTTGCTCATGTATATTGTAATATCAGTGACAATGTTATAACCACAACCAAAATGCAACTCATTTGCCAAAACATGTCTTTAAAGAATCAAACACATGAATTGTTAAAGGGTACATCTTATAATTTGCCCTGTTTAATGCCTCTTAAAATTTTATACAATAGCAATATAAATAATGGATGTGTGAAAACCATAGATATTAGTACAAGTGGATTTAGATGTAATTATAAGTTTTTCCTTTTATATCAGGACTTCTTTTCAGATGGAAAGTTTTCCATTTTGGTGTATATTACAGTTTAATCACTTGTATTTTAACTGTCCTAAAAGTAGAATAGAGGCTTATTGAAGTGCATTCAAAATCAAATTAAAAATGATGATTTTCCCTTCCTTCTTTCTCTTGGAAAACATTTTCCAACCACATGGGCTACCCAGCAATGTATTCAGAATTTGCACATAGACAAAGCTATTGACAAGCTCTCATTTAGAAAGGACTTAAAGAGTATGTTCAGAGTCTCAAACACATTAATCAGAAATATCCTGATGTATTCTAGGAATGAAATAAAATAAAGTTGGCCAAAATATTTCATTTGTTTCTCTAAATGAGTATCATATAGCAAGACAATTAATGATGCCACTTTTCAAATGCATAATTATGGAATATTTTAAATGATCACTGTATACATTTTCAAAGCAGAAAATTGGATGCCCATAGATAATTTGCTAAGTTAGTAACAGAATGAGTCTCTGAAAGCAAGGCATTGCTTCAAAGAGTGCTCCTGGAGAATATGTAAAATATGTTTTCATTTGGGAAAGGAGAAGAGATGTTAAATTTTCAAAATAATGGTAGTAAAGTGAAGCACAAAAATTTAAACAGTTGCTCAAAGAAATAATATAAAGAACCTCATATGTATTAAACAAAGGGAAGTTTAGATACTTTACTTTAGCATGAAATATAATGGGTTTTTTTAAAGGCATAACTTTCTTTTCTCATAAGCATCTCTACCCAGTTTATACAACTCCATGGAGCTCAAATCACTTATAAAATCTTAAGCCTATTCATTTTATCAAAAAAGAGATAAATATGTAGTAGAAAACATTTACAAAGCTAATTTTTTTTACAATTATTAGTGCCTCACAGTCCAATTACAAGATTGACCAAAAAATCTCGGTTCAATTTATTTAAAGAAATAGCTGGAGTCCAGACATTTTGAATAAATGCTAGTTTTTGTAAACCTGTTTTATACAAAAGTCCTTGACCCCATTTATTTAGCTAAAACTAGTGAAGAATTCAGTTGCTCAGACCAATAACTTATGAGTGAAAATACCAGTAATGTGTTTTGGTTGAGTGAAATTTGGGCTGCAAACTAATACAAGGCTTGACAAGATATCTCAGAGAGTTTAACCACATTTTCTGTACATTTTCTCTACTGAAGAATTTTTCTCTTTTCTGCCCTTATGACATTTGACTTTTCAATTCCTTCTCATATGGTGGATTATATTATTTATTTTGTATCAATAAATTATAAATTACAGGTCAGTAAATTATAGGTCAGATGTACATGTCCCTACCCCTCTGCTACCAGATTTTTAGCAGTGAAATAATAGTGAGGGTTATCAACATATTATTCAAATATATATAACTCAGTGTTTGTTGAATTCCTAGTTTTGACCCATGGTGAAAAGGTCAGTCCTAAAACATACTAATGAGATGTGCTCTTGCCATTAAAAATATTATAATCAAATGAGCCATATCCATGGAGATCAATATTATTTTGACATGTTAAACAACTTTGTTCTAGAAATAGTGGACCTAAAACAAATAGTCTGCCAGTTATTTCTCCAGAAAAAATAATTTAAATTTTATTCAGGATCAGCAGAGAATTGCAACTTGGGGTCTGCAATCATGGCAAGCCACATGCAGCTCTCTACATGGTAAGGGAAGGAGAATGCTTTTATAGAGGGTAAAAGGAAGGCTATATGAACAAAGAGTCCATGCCTTTTCATTGGCTGAGTCCTTGCCAGGAGAGAGGAGGAGTCTTTCTTCTTCCTGTTGGGCTCTGCTATCATCACAGGGTGTGAGAGTTCTCCCCTTCTGGTCACCCAACTCTATTTGAGCTTTCTGTTTATTATTATTATTTTTTTACAAACTGGTTATATTGAGTGTCCTATATGAAAAGCATCTCAATTGCAAATCAAAACTTGCATGTTCAAGAATCTGTATAAGCTACATTCAATCTCAGACTCATCACTATTCTTGCTCCACACTTTCTTAGTACATATGGCATGAATTTCTCATTTGGAAGTCAAGCAGATCTTGCACTCCTGTGGTGCTGCACTGAAACTGTTTAGAGAATGATTCTCTGTTTTTTCAAGTGCCCCCAGGGTGTCCAGAAGGAATTTTTGCAAGTCACCTAATCTATTCTAATTTATATTTAAACCAAATTAATACAAATATTCACAAATATTGTGTTACCATTTTCCTGCATTCTCAACCTCTCTTAAAGAGAATTCTGTATTTTTGAGATGTTCCCACAAACTATGCAATGAATATATATAATTTATATGATATAAAATATTGAAAGTCACACCAATTCAAATATATACTACTATCTTGAAAATCTTTCCTTAATTTCCCCTTCCTGGAGAATGAGTACCTATTTCTAAGAGATATTTTCCAAGAGACCCAAAGTGAATTTTGTAACTATCACATGGCCTATATATTTTAAGAAAAATATTCCTAAAACTTAATCTTCAAGATGGTTTAAAATGCATCTAGCTATTTGCATGTAATGTGGACAGAAAGTTAATTTTATTCATCTAACCATAAGTTTTATTTTAGATAATTGTTTAAATTGGGAGATTAATTTTAAAAGGAGTAGAGGGGCTTCCCTGGTGGCGCAGTGGTTGAGAGTCCGCCTGCCCGATGAAGGGGACGCAGGTTCGTGCCCCGGTCTGGGAAGATCCCACATGCCGCGGAGCGGCTGGGCCCGTGAGCCGTGGCCGCTGAGCCTGCGCGTCCGGAGCCTGTGCTCCGCAACGGGAGAGGCCACAACAGTGAGAGGCCCACGTACCGCAAAAAAATTAAAAAATAAATAAATAAATAAAAGGAGTAGAAAATCCTCAAATTACCTAAGGAGATGAGGTTACATTATAAGAACACACAGGACTTCCTTATTTTTAAAAGCTGAATAATATTCCACACATATACCACATTTTCTTTACACAGTCTATAGATATTTGGCTTGTTTTAGTATCTTGGCTATTGTGAATAACACTTCAGTGAACATATAAATGCAGATATCTCTTTGCGATCTAGATTATCCTGTCATTTGAGACAACACTGATGATCCCAGAGTATATTATGCTAAGGGAAATAAACCAGTCACAGAAGGATAAATATTGCATGAGATATCTAAAATAGTCAAACTCATATAAGAAAAAAATAGAATAGTGGTTACCAGGGGCTGGGAGGAGGTAAAAATGGAGAGTTGTTAAACTGGTAAAAAGTTTCAGTTATGCAAGATGAGTAAGTTCTAGGGATCTGTACAGCATCGTGCCTATTATTTACCTTCTTTTATAATGTTTTTTTCAGAATGTCATATAGTTAGAATCATACAGGATGTAGCCTTTTCAGATTGGCTTCACTCACTTAACAATATGCCCTTAAACATCCTTCATGCCTTCATTGTGCTAATTTTCAATTCCCAATGATATACAATATGAGCATATTATCAGTAGAGCAGTCTTATTTTCTATCGGCATGTCTTTTTTGATGAGATATCTGTTATCTTTTATCTATTTTAAATTTGATTTTTTTACTGTTGAATTTTAAGATTTCTTTGTCTATTCTGGATACCAGTTCTTTATCAAATATGTGTTTTACAAAGGATTTCTATCAGTCTGTCTTTGATTTTATTCTCTTAACAGTGATCTTTACAGAGTAAAAGTTTTTCATTTTAATAGATTCCAACTTATCAGTTCTTTCTTTTATGGATCATGTTTTTGGTGTTTTATCAAAAAAGTCATCATCAAATCCAAAGTCTCCTAAACCTTCTCCTATGTTATCTTCCAGACATTTTGTAATTTTACATTTAGGTCTGTGATCCTTTTTAAAAATATTTGTGCTAAAACATATATAACATTTTTTTTTGAGATTTTGGTCATTGTAAGAGTACTTTTCAGTGTCATTGATTACATTCACAATGTTGTTCAGCCATCATCAGTACTTCCAAAAAAACTTTTACTCTAAACATTCCAAATGGAAACTCTGTACTCATTAAGAAATAACTCCCTATTTCCCCTGCTCCCAGTCCTAGGTACTCTCTAATCTACTTCACGTCTCTATCTATACTAGATATTTCACATATGTGGAATCATAAAATATTTGTCCTTTTGTGTCTAGCTTATTTCACTTAGCATAATATTGTCAAGGTCCATCAATGTTGTCACATGTATCAGAATGAACTTCATTCCTTTTTGAAACTGAATAACACCCCATTGCATGTTTACATCACATTATGTTTATCCCTTCATCTAATGGAGACTTGGGTTGTATCCACCAAAAGTTGAATAATGCTTCAATAAACATTTTGATATAAGTTTCAGTTTAAGTTCCTGTTTTCAATTTTGGGGGGTATATGCCTAGGAGTGGAATTACTGGTAATTCCATTTTAGCTTTTTAATGAAGCAACAAACTGTTTTCAGTAATGGCTACACCACTTTAAATTTTCACCAGCAATTTAAGAGGGTTCTAATTTCTCTACATTCTTATTAATATTTGGTATTTTCCATCTCTTGATTATAATCGTCCTATTATCTCATGATGTTGATTCGAATTTCCCTGTTAGCTAATAAATGTTCAGCATTTTTAATATACATATTGACCATTTGTATATTTCTTCAGAGACATGTCTATTTAACTCCTTTGTCCATTTTTTAGTTGGAGTTTAGTTTTTGTACTTTATAAGTTCTTTATATATTCTGGCTGTCTAACTCATCAGATATATGACCGGCAAATACTTTCTCTCATTGTATAGGCTGTCTTTTCATTTTCTTGTTAATGTCAAGAAATACACAATTTAATTTTAATAAAGTCAAATTTATATATTTTTATTGTTGTTGTTCCTGGTTATATGTTCTACCTAAGAATTCTTTGCCACATCTAAAGTCATGAAGATTCATTCCAATGTTTTCTTCTGAGAGTTTTACGGTATTTAGTTCTCTTACTTAGATCACCGATCCATTTTAAGTTGATTTCTATGTATGATGTGAAGTAGCACTCCATCGTCATTTTTTTCAGGTGAATATCCAATCATCCCACATTCTTTGCTAAAGAGGCTATTCTTTCACCCTTGAATGGACTTGGTACATTTGTCAAAAATCAATTGACTATAGCTGTGTGGGTTTATTTCTGGACTCTCAATTTTTTACCATTGGCCCATATATCTATTGCTTTGCCATTACTACACTGTTTTGATCAATGCAGCTTTGTGGTAAATTTTGAATGGAGGAAGTGTGAGTTTTCTGTTTGTTCTTATTCTTCAATATTGTTTTGGTTATTCAAAGCCCCTTAAATTCCATATGAATTTAAGGGTCAACTTTTTTATTCCTGTAAATCATTGTTGGAGTTTTAATATAAACTGTGTTGAAGATGCAGAATGCTTTGAATAGTGCTGTCATTTTAATAATATTAAGTATTCTTATCTACGGATATGAATAATTTTTCCATTTATTTAGGGCTTCTTAAATTAGTTTTAGAACTGTTTTGTAGTTTTCAGTATGACTTTCACATCCTTGGTTAAATTTATTTCTAAATATTTTACTCTTTTTGCTGCTATTGTAAATGGGAGTTCTTTCTTATCTTTCTTGTCAAGGAGTTCATTGCTAGTGTATAGAAACTCAACTGATTTCCGGATATGAAACTTGTACTCTGCAATTTTTCTGAATTTTTTTATTAGCTCTGGTAGCTTTCTTGTGGATTCTTTGGACTTATCTCTGTATAGGATATTTTTCATCTTCAAATAGAGATAGTTTACTTCTTACTTTCCAATTTGGATACCTTTTATTTCTTTTTCTTGTCTAATTCCTATGACTAGAACTTCTAGTACAATGTTGAATCACTATGGTAAAAGTAGGCATCCTGTCCCTGATGTTAGAGGATGACTTTCAGTATTTCACCATTGAGTATGATGTTAGCTGTGGGCTTTTTATAAATGCTCTTTATCATATTAAGGAAGCTCCCTTCTATTCCTAGTTGTCTGAGTGTTTTCATCACAAGCGGATGTTGGATTTTTTAAATGCTTATTCTGTGTCAACTGATGCAGAGATAATCATGTGCACTGCCACTCCCCACCATTCATTCTATTAATGTGGTGTCTTACACTGATTGATTTTCTTATGTTATCCTTACATTCCTGGGATAAATGATTTGGTCATGGTGTATAATCCTTCCTCATGTTTCTTTGAGGACTATTTCACCTATAGTCATAAGGGATATTGGTCTGTAATTTTCTTTCCTTGTGATGTCTTCAACTGGCTTTGGCTTCAGGGTAATGATGGCCTGAAAAAATGAATTAGGAATGTCCCATTTCTTGAAAGCTTGAGTGTTGATTTTTTAATTTTTTCATAGAATTCACCAGCAAAGCAATCTGGCCCTAGACTTTTCTTTGTTGGAAGTTTTTGATTACTGATGTAATCTTTTTACTTGTTATAGATCTGTTAAGATTTTCTATTTACTTGAATTGGTTTAGATCATTTGTGTGTTTCTAGAAATGTTTATTTCATCTAAGTTATCTAATTTGTTGGTATATAATTCTTCATCAAATTTACTAATAATCTTTTATTATTTCTGTATGGTTGCTAATAATGTTTTCACTTTTCATTTCTGATTGTAGTTATTTGCGTCTTCACTTTTGGCTTTGTCAGTCCAGCTAAAGGTTTGATAATTTTGTTCATCTTTTCAAAGAATCAACTTTTGGTTTGATTGCGTCTCTCTATTGTTTTTCTATTCATTATTGTATTTATCTACATTCTATGCTTTATTATTTCTTTCCTCCTGCTAGCTTTGAGATTATTTTGCTTTTTTCCCCTACTTCCTCAAAGTTATGGATTTGAGATATTTCTTCTTTCTTGATCTAGGTGTTTATGGCTATAAATTTTCCTTTAAGCACTACCTTTAATTCATAGTTATAATATGTTGTGCTGTAATTTTCATTTGTCTCTAAATGTGCTTTAATGTCCTTGTGATTTCTTTGGTTCACTGGTCGTATGAGTACGTTGTTTAATTTCCACACACTTGTGGATTTTTTTTAAACTTTTCTTTCTATTATTATCTCCAGCGTCATTCCATTGTGATTAGAAAGATACTTAATATGATTTCAATCTTTTAAAATTTATTGAGAGCTGTTTTCTGATCTACCATATGGTCTAACCTGGAGAATCTTCCATGTGCACTTGAGAAGAAGGTATTTTCTACTGTTGGGGTGTTGAGTGTTCTATATTTGTCTATTATATCTACTTGATTTATACTGTTGTTCACTGTTTCCTTATATATTTTCTGTCTAGTTATTCTATCCATTATTGAAAGTATTTTATTGAAGTGCCCAATTATTACTCTAGAAGTGAATATTTCTCCCTTCAATTCTGTCAATGTTTTCTTCATATACTTGGGACTCTTTTTGTTGGTACATGTATGATTATAAATTTTATCTCTTCTTGATGAATTATTTCTGTATCAGTGTATAATGCCACTTTGTCTCTTGTAACGGATTCTGACTTAAAATATATATTGTCTGATATTAGTATAGCCACTATTTCTCTCCTTTGGTTATTATTAGCATAAAATATCTTCTTTCATTCTTTCACTTTCCACTTGATTTTGTCTTTGGATTAAAAACGTGTCTCTAGTAGACAGCATATATTTGGACCATTTTTAAAAATCCATTCTCCCAATCTCTGTTTTTTGATTGAAGAAATTTTGTCTATTTATATTAATGTAATTATTGATAAGAAGGAACTTCTGCCATTTTTTATGTATTATACTGCTTTTGATTTTCATTTCTTCCATTGCAGTCTTCTTTCATGTTTACTTGAATTTTTTTTCAGTAAACTGTTTTGTTTCCCTTTTCATATCTTTTTTGTATATATTTAAAATTTTTTTATGGCATAATGGAAGCTGTATGATTATATTTAACACCCTAAATTTACAAAATCTAGTTTGAATTGGTACTGCCTTAACTTCATTAACATACAAAATCTCTGCTGCTAGATAGCTCCACACCATTTTCATGTCTACTGTGTACAGTTAAGTAACTAAAGTCTCAGGTTACTCCACTGAAGACAGCTAGGTCATCTCCAGGCCACAGGTCTTTTCAGACCATAAATTTTCAAAGTCATTGTCTATGATGACTTGTACATGAATTCAAATATCTAGGTAGAATTTACCCTTATAACTTAGTGGATGATTAGGCTATAACCTCTTTATAGATTTCACTAACTCCAATTGTTATTATCATTTTAGATAAGAAATCTTAATCAGCTTTCTTTATATTTATGCTTTTATTTTTGATTTTCTGTTTGTTTTAACTTTGTTCTGATGAAACAACATTTTTAAGGCTACAATATATTAATCCATGGATCTTAAAATGTCATAAATTTATTAACTAATTTTTCCTGCTATGGTGACAAACCAAATAACTCAGGAAAAACAACATGCTTTGATTAAACGATGTGAATGTTGCCAGGTCTTTACAATGTAGCAAACAAAAAGTTATCCATATAGTACTTCTAGTTGCTTTAAGAAATATTTCCTAAAATCAAAAAGAGGAATATATCAAAAATAAAATCTATCTCTTTGGTCTTTGCAAGCAAACTAAATATTAGCATTCAATAGAACTTAAAGTTAGGATAAATATTCAGCATTAACTGCATCCAGCTCATGATGCAACTGTTTAGTATTGCTCCTGTCCATCATTGCTAGAGTAGGTGGCTAGCACTGAACATGTATGTTCCAAAATCAGTTGGCAAGAGCATGACATTGTCAGTTAAATGCTTTTTTTTTTTTTTTTTTTTGCGGTACGTGGCCCTCTCACTGTTGTGGCCTTTCCCGTTGCAGAGCACAGGCTCCCGAGACGCAGACTCTGGATGTGCAGGCTCAGCGGCCATGGCTCACAGGCCCAGCCGCTCCGGGGCATGTGGGATCTTCCCGGACCGGGGCACGAAGCCGTGTTCCCTGCATCAGCAGGTGGACTCTCAATCACTGCGCCACCAGGGAAGCCCAGTTAAATGCATTTTCAGTGGCTTTTCTATCATGATTCAAGTCAAGCATGTCTTTTTTTCTCACTTTTTACATTTTCATGAATTTGAATGACTTGAACATATTGCATTTCTATAAATAACTTGTATTTCTTTTATCACATTTGATTTTACGTATGCTGCACACAGACATACACATACCACCACCACCACCACCTTCAAAACCAGGAAAGAAAAACAGAAATCCAAATAATTCTTTTTTATGTTTGAGTTTTTATAATTTGAACTTTTCTATTATTTAATAATTAAATATTTACTACTTACCTATGAAATACTTTAAATAAGTTGTATTCATATTCAAGGGTTTTACTCAAGCCAACTTTGAATAAAATTATTGAATCAAATCTCTTGAATACTTATAATTATAGAACAATAGTATGCTCTATCTCTTTTTGATATAGCTAGTATCTAAATATATTCCTCAAAAATGGGATTCTTAAGTATACCTGAATATGATTTCTATTTCATAAATTGAGAAAATGAAAGATATTGAAGAAATGAAAGGTAAGTTTCAACAGTAATCTATTTCATAACTATACTAAGATGTACCTGAGTCTAATATATCTAATATAAATATATTTACTCTAAATATCAGCACAAACATCCCAAATGCCAGCACCTAAATCAGGCATAGATAATTCTCTGAGTATGATCTATCCCAGGACAATTTTGTCTCCATCTGTGGAACTGATAAACTAGAACACAAGTTACCTGCTTCCAAAATACGATTGTGGGACAGGCATAGATATTTCCATCCCCAAAAGGAGAAAATGGAAGGAAGAAAAGAGCAACTGATCTCAAGTGACTTTAAACTCTAGCAGGGAAAATTTCATTAGGTTGCAAGGCCTGCAAATAATCCTCCTTGGCTTGATGTTCTGCCCTTTGGGCTCAAGGGGGATAAGAGGACCAGGCTGTACAGAGAGCAGAGCCCACTGAAAGTTGTTATGATTTGAAAGAAATCTCAAAACATATAACCACAAAAGAAAATTCTGGAGAACTTTAAAAATATCCTTAAAAACATACTGGAGGGCTCCTCTGGTGGCGCAGTGGTTGAGAGTCCGCCTGCCGATGCAGGGGACATGGGTTCGTGCCTCGGTCCGGGAAGATCCCACATGCCGTGGAGCAGCTGGGCCCATGAGCCATGGCCGCTGAGCCTGTGAGTCCGGAGCCTGTGCTCTGCAACGGGAGAGGCCACAACAGTGAGAGGCCCGCATACCGGGGAAAAAAAAAAAAAAAATTAAAAAAAACCATACTGGATACTCTTAAATTGTCTTATCAGGGAAAATGCCAATAAAGCACACAAGGAGTAGAAAGTCTTTCAAACATAGATCTATCCAGTAATTCATACATATGGGCAATTCAGAAACTAGCCTTATATTGTGTCTTCTTTTACTTACATGCTTTTGTAAATTAACAGTGCATTTGTAACAGTAAATTTAATATATACATTTAAAATTTTAAGTAAAACATTTTAGTTTCTTGACTACTTATTCAGTCTAGAATTTTTGAGTAAGACTCCTCAAAGAAAGAAAAATAAGTTTTACTATACAACTATAAAAGATCAACATTTCCTAAAATCATGACTTTCTTTAAAATTCATGACAGCTTCTGTTTGAGTCTTTTGCATAACAAAAAATAGTCTTGACTCTCTACTTAAAATCCATTTATATATATATGTACTATTTAAGTGACAAATAGAGTCTTGTGCCATGAAAAGAAGTTAAGCTACCAAACAATGTGTCAAACAATACTTTTCTTGTAACTTCGTATTTTCAAAACTGCCTGGTTAATGACTTGGAAAAAAAAATCATGTTCCACTGTCCCATTTGAGGCCAGGTGAAATGAAGCAATATTGTCATCCTTCACTGCATATAGGCCCAACAGCATATCAAATTCTTTTGAGATAAACTGCAAACCATAAACTGATCTTTTTTTCCCCCTGGAAAACCTTATTTTGGCAACAATTTCCTGATATCTCCAACTCTTCTCATAGAAGGAAGACAAAATTTTTCACAACAAAATAATTCTGGGAGCATAGATATAATACTGTCATTTTTTAGCATGTTTATTTTTATTGTTTATTTTTCTAGTATCTAATGATACTAAGAGCTACAATTTATTTAGCACTACTGGGTACAAGGACCTATGCTAGATATTTGAATTTCACAATTATAAGGAAAACAGTATCTGCCTTTTTCAGATAAAGAAACTGAAGCTGAGAAAATTAATTTTCAAAAGGCCTACATGCCACTAATGGCAGAGTAAAAATGAAATATTATGTTTCTCTGTCTGCAAGATCTATGATCATTCCATTGTAATCCATAGCCTTTGTGACAATGGATAAACATGAAAAGAGACTTTATTTCCATTTCCACCCCCATTTCTTGCCATGAGCAGTATAGAATTGGCCCAACAGTAAAATTCCTTGAGGGGTAAATGGAAGAGCCCTTCTTTTGGATCTTTTTGCATAACTGGAAGTCTAAAGCCTTTGTCTTTGAGCACAACAAGGTTACTAAAGCAGACATAATAAGCTGTAGTCTTGTGGCTCTCCTATCTGTGAACATGAAACTAATCCAACTCCCTGAAAGGTGCTGGTGCGAAGATGAATGAAAAATCTCTTTAAGGACTGAAAGACCTCAATCGTAGACTAGCCCAGAACGTTTTTGTCCTGGAACAGATGACACCGTGGCTGACTAACTTCACTGTTTCTAAACGTCATGGGCTTCCTTCCAGCTATCATTTGCAACTCCTTCTATGTGGATAACGAGGGAAACTGCTCCATTGCCCTGTCCTTTTTGGACATTACACATCTTCCTAAGAGGTTACTGACATACTACTTTATGCATGTGGGAATATACTGATTCTCTCTGGTCAGGTGGCTGAATCTGGGGTAGAGGACTTAATGCCCAATGGTTAGGCAGAACAATTTACCACATCCATCCCCAAATTAACCCAGGATATGCAGCCTTTTGGTCTCCTCACTTATCTGAGGAAATTTCTACACTCACACATTCTAACTTTCTTCAATTCCTTGTTAGATTGCCTTTAAATTGGCTTTTTAGGCCATGTATGACAAACCCACAGCTAACATAATACTCAACAGTGAAAAGCTGAGAGTGTTTTCTCTAAGATCAGGAACAAGACAAGGATGTTCATGCTTGCCACTTTTATTCAACATAAATTTGGACGTCCTAGTCATGGCAATGAGAAAAGAAAAAGAAATAAAAGGAACACAAATTGGAAAAGAAGTAAATCTATCACTGTTTGCAGATGACATGATACTATATATAGAAAATCCTAAAGATGCTACCAGAAAACTACTAGTGATCATCAGTGTATTTGTAAAGTTGCAGGATACAAAATTAACACACAGAAATCTCCTCAATTCTATACACTAACAACAAAAGATCAGAAAGAGAAATTAAGGAAGCAACCTCATTTACCATCTCAACATAAAGAATAAAATAGGAATAAACTGACCTAAGGAGGCAAAAAACCTGTACTCCAAAAACTATAAGATGTTGATGAAAGAAATCGAAGATGACACAAATAGATGATACCATGTTCTTAGATTGGAAAAATCAATATTGTCAAAATGACTATACTACCCAAGGTAATCTACAGATTCAATGCAATTCCTATCAAATTACCAATGACATTTTTTACAGATCTAGAACAAAGAGCCTTACAATCTGTATGGAGACACAAAAGACCCCAAATAGCCAAAATAATTCTGAGAAAGAAACACAAAGCTGGAGGAATCAGGCTCCTTGACTTCAGACTATACTATAAAGCTACAGTAATCAAAACAGTATGGTACTGGCACAAAGACAGACTTATAGATCAATGGAACAGGATAGAAAGCCCAGAAATAAGCCCATGCTCCTATGGTCAGTTAATCTACAACAAAGGAGGCAAGAATATACAATGAAGAAAAGACAGCCTCTTCAATAAGTGGTGCTGGGAAAAACTGGACAGCTACATGTGAAAGAATGAAATTAGAACATTCTCTAACAGCATACACAAAAATAAACTGAAAATGGATTAAAGACCCAATAAGACCAGAAACCAAAAAACTCCTAGAGGAAAACATAGGCAGAACTCTCTCTAACATAAATCACAGCAATTTTCTGGATCTGTCTCCTAAAGTAAAGGAAATAAAAGCAAAAATAAACAAATGGAACCTAATAAAACCTGTAAGCTTTTCACAGCAAAGAAAACCAGCGAGAAAACAAAAAGACAACCTACTGAATGGGAGAAAATATTTGCAAATGATGTGACCAACAAGGAATTAATCTGCAAAATATACAAATAGCTCCTGCAGCTCAATATAAAAAAAAAAACAACCCAATCAAAAAATGGGTGGAAGATCTAAATGGACATTTCTTCAAAGAAGACATACAGATGGCCAAAAAGCACATTAAAAGATGCTCAACATTGCTATTAGAGAAATGCAAATCAAAACTACAATGATGTATCACTTCACACCAGTCAGAATGGCTATCATCAAAAAGTCTACAAAAGATAAATGCTGGAGAGAGTGTGGCAAAAGGGGAACCCTCCTACACTGTTGGTGGGAATGTAAATTGGTGCAGCCTATGGAGAAAAGTATGGAGTTTCCTTTAAAAACTAAAAATAGAGCTAACATATGATCCAGGATTCCCACTCCTGAGCATATATCTGGAGAAAACCATAATTTGAAAAGATACATGCACTCCAATGTTCATCGCAGCACTATTTACCATAGCCAAAACATGGAAATATCCTAAATGTCCATCAACAGATGAATGGACAAGGGAGATGTGGTATATATAAATATATACAATGGAGTATTACTCAGCCATAGAAAAGAACCATATAATGTCATCTGCAGCAACATGGATTGACCTTGAGATTGTCATACTGAATGAAGTAAGTCAGACAGAGAAAGGTAAATATAATATGATACCACTTATATGTGGAATCTAAAAAAATGATACAAATGAACTTTTTAACAAAATAGAAACAGACTCACAGACTTAGAAAACAAACTTATGGTTACCAAAGGGGAAAGGAGGGGGAGAGGGATAAATTAGGAGCTTGGGATTAACATATACACACTACTATATATAAAACAGATAATCAACAAGGACCTACTGTATAGGATGGGGAACTCTACTCAATACTCTGTAATAAATTATAGGGGAAGAGTATCTGAAAAATGATAGATATATGTATATGTATAACTAAATCACTTTGCTGGACACCTGAAACTAAAACAACATTGTAAATCAACTATACTCCAATATAAAATAAAAATTTTTTTTAATTCAGGAAAAAAATATAAAAAATATTTTTGAAACAATTGAAAATAAGTAAATAAATAGGCTTTTTAAAATTAGTCATTTCTCATTGTTTTGTGGCTTGTCCCATGTATGAAACAAATCTAATATGCTAGTTTTACATAAAAGATAGACATAGAACAAGGAAAAGAGCCTGTTGGAAATACAGATAGTTGACTGGTCAAATTTTATAAAGAAATATTCAGTATAATAAAATTTTGACAACAAAGGGGGGTTTTGTTGGGTTTTTGTTTTTGTTTTTATTTTTTGATTTCTTTGTGTGTGTGTGTGCATATTAACTATATTCAAGAATAGTATTTATTTCACAGGGTTATTTGAAGTTTAAATGATACAATTTTTTAAAATTCCCATATTTAAAATAAGACACTAAAATAGATATCATCATTATATACAGATTATGTTAATAACTATGTCAGTATTACGGAAGCTAAAACCACACATAGATATTCTTTTGGCAAGAAATAACAGTCTTTGCGTAGATGATGACAGCCTCTCAAGAAACTCATTAATCTATGCCATAACTTTTATTTTGGTTTACAGAAATCAATAGCAACATCTGTAAAGCTTTTCAACATGTACTTATGTTTTCCAGATCAAGATATTTCATTCTTGAAGTTCTTGTCTTCAACTTCCATTTTATGAATCTATTGGCACAAAACAACTTGGAGATTTGCCGATTGCATTATCATCTGTTCTGTGGAAATATTTCCTATTTTACATTATTTTACATCAAATCATTCAGTCAGTTGCTGCCAAACACAGCAGTTACCTCATCCCAATCAGGGGAGGTAGCTTCTCTAATTCCAATGATCAAGCACATATGCTTTATTCAAATCTGCTATTATTGAAACAGTTGGAGGGATAAAAAAAAAAACTATCAAAAATTTTTTGACTTTAAAAATAACACAATAGCCTAGTTGAAAAATTTAGAAAATCATATATGTACAAAATAAATAATCTGTAATCATGATAGCCAGTTTTAACATTTTTATGTATTTCTTCCTGGGTATATTTTCATGCATACTTAAACAAATTTTTTCTGTCATCAAACTCTAACTATGGTAATTCAAAATGGTTTACTAAGTATAAGTCTAACTTTTTAAAGAATAGGTGTATTTTTAAGGATGATTATCCATCTCCACTGAAATGAAATGGTTTCCTAGGCTATTGAAAGTAAAAAAAATGACAAATTTGGCAACATTTTTCATGCTCAATTTTGAATCTTCAAGCTGTTGATTATTGAGAAACTTCACCCAAATAACTCAGAGTATCTATAAATGGAGAAGTGAGCCAACATAAATAGTGAAAGTATACGAAAATAAAAGCATTCTATATAATATAGTTGGTAGAATTATGAGTTCTTAAAGCTGGGCTGCAAATTTCAGTTCCACCTGTCACTTGCTGAATTATCATGGCTAAACTGCTTTGCTTCTTTGAGCATCCGTTTCCCTACTGTGAAACAGGTGCAATAATAGTATCTAACTAAATGGAATTTTATAAGGCTTGTGAGATAATCTATGCATATACTCAGTAAATGTTAATTTTGTTATTATTATTAATATTTGGATGCTATAGGATGATTTACTTATTTAAAATAAATAAACTGAGCAGTTTTTCTGTAGGCTACAAGTTCAAATTAACTAGAAAGTTTGAAGTTAGAAAAACTGAAACAAAAATACAGAACAAATAAACAAAAAAACCCTGCCATTAGCCATGATATAAATTTATTGTTTAATAGTTTTCATATTTTCGGGTGGGGACTTTTATTTCCATATAATATGAATTTCATTTGCATCATATTTTATGTCAAATTAGCAAGTTAAATGTGTGGAGTATTATGTGCTCAGAAAGTATTTGCATGTTATTAAATGTTTTGAAATAGTTGTATGTTTTGAAATACTTGAGCGTGCCCCAGCTATTTCTCAACATAGTAATATTTTGTTCAATATACTGAATATAATAAATTTTAAAACAAAATAATCAAACTCTTTGGAGCATAACAATTTTATATGCAATCTTAAATTTTCATCTTGAAGAAAATATTTAAAATATTCTTAGATCAGTTGTCATATATATTTGGAAAAAAAGAATTTTTTCTTCATGGAAATAATCCTCTATTTTATTGAGAAATAATTACATTCATTAGAATATATCAGGATGTTTTAAGTGTTGTAATTAACCAACTTTTGGCACCATACAAAAATAAAGGGTTCCTGAAGACCACCTAGTAGTAAAAGCTACCAAGTGTTTTATTTAACATTAAAAAGCCAACAAATTTGGCTTAGGTGTCAGCCAATATTCAAAGCAACCCAGAAATTTTATCAGTTGTTTCAATGGTTCCTTCTAGAATCAGAGATCTTAAAAAGACCATTATGATAAACTAAGGAGGAAGCCCTGAGGAACAGAAGTGGGGCTGCGACATTATTTAGGTTCCAGAATCTCCACCAAGTTGACCTTCTGAAGCTCTGTTTGTTCAGTCTACCACTATAGTTGGAGTTATCATCACCTTATCTACAGAGAAACTGAAACTTAATCCTGTTCTTTAGGTATCTCCTAAGACTACACTAATGTGGGGGGAAACAATCTCTTCTGAAATGAAAAACTTCATCTATACAACGAGAAGATCTCGAATTTCAAGCAACTTTATGTATACCATAAAAATGAGTATTAGATAAGACCAAAAGATGAATGCAGTTCTTTTCTAGGCATATGCAGTTTCAAAACCAACACACACACGCACACACACACACATATACACACGCCCCAAAGCAAAACAAAATAACAAAAAACTCTGCCTTAAAGTGATTGGAGAGTTGAGTTATACCTAAAACAAAATGGGTTATTTTAGTTCCAGAGTAGTAAGCAAGGTCATATAGGTGACAAGAGACAATATAGGCAACAACAACAATAAAAACAACAATAAAAACAACAAAGTGATTCTGTTTTCAAATAACCAACAAACGGGAACACTTAAATGTATTAGATTTTTTTAAAAAATTATATCATCAGAACAAGGTATTTTTTAATAATGTTTATTTGATATAGACTGAAACTAGTTTGGCATAATATTCTTGTTTCTCTTATTCTATTTCCAAAATTAGAAACATCAGCAATCACCTTGTCAGTTTCCTTTCTATAAATGAAACAGTCATCATTGTACTTATTCTCTGTTTTGTCAATTTTAATGATATCACCTTAAATTTACTTTAAACTAAAAATGAATAAATTTCCTATTAGCTCTTTATAGGATCTCTTTGACCACTACACTGCTTCAAATATATCATTTACTGTGGCTCTGCTGAATAATTCAATCCAATAGATTCATGAATAGAAGTCAGTTATTTAGTGCTTGCTTAGCAGGTAGAAAATTCATATATATATATATGTGTGTGTGTGTGTGTGTGTGTGTGTGTGTGTGTTAATATATTGGTTTGCAAACTTGAAGTCCATGTCTTATTACATTTTTCAGATAACCCCATTTCTATTTACATAACACAGTTCTAGGTTCAAAATTTAGTCATTTATTTTGGTTGTATATGATCGAATCACATGCTTCTGAAGGGAAACTATTCATCTGCTTCAATTTGTTTTCTTTGCATGATACAAAATGAAATATCAGATTGATTATTATGGTCAGCATTATAGCTGCAGTATGAATCCCAGGCCTGTCCAATCAACAGCTGCTTTCATAACTCAGCAAAATGTGATGATATTATTATTGTTATTATTATTAATGGATCTGCAGATCTCTTTGCTAGGCATGGTGTATTTTCAGCAGAATATGTTATTGGTTCATTTATTTCTCTTAGTTTGCAACTTGTTTTTTCCTCATATCTGTTTCCTATTTCTGCTTACATCTTTTTACTATATTATCTCTGGGCACTGCATTTTTTAAAAGTCCATCATTTATTTTCTAGCAAAAATACTGGATAAGTGAGTTTCTATTTGTATTTCAAAAGGATCAAAATATAAGATACAAACCCATTTCATAGGGATGTTTAATTTTTTTTTTCATTTATCAAAAGGACCTCTTTTCCTAATATCTCAAAAAGCTTTGGTGCTTGTTAGTAAAAACTACATGCTTTACTTTTAGAGTAGACACTGAAAGTCTGAGAAAAACAAAAGATCATGTCTTCTTTTAATTTTAGAGTCAAAATAAAATTGATATCCTGATTGAAAACAAATTAAGACAATGAGACAAACTATGGTTGGTTTTCAAGCCACATTTTAATTTATCTAGACTTTAATATTATTGAAAATGATGTACTTGTGTTATTTTTATAAGTTAAAGACATGAACTAAATTGAGGTTTCAAACTCTACTACTGTAGTCTAAGATAGGAGACCAAACACAAGCCAGCTTTATACAGCTTACCCTCACTCACAGCACAAAATTCGGTGTCCTAAATATGGTAGATACTTCAGTAATAAACTTTAAATTTAATAGATTACAAGTTCACCATAACACTAAACTACCAAATTAAAAGATGCCTCCCGGGCTTCCCTGGTGGCGCAGTGGTTGAGAGTCCGCCTGCCGATGCAGGGGACACGGGTTCGTGCTCCAGTCCGGGAGATCTCACATGCCACAGAGCAGCTAGGCCCATGAGCCACGGCCGCTGAGCCTGCGTGTCGGGAGCCTGTGCGTCGGGAGCCTGTGCTCCGCAACGGGAGAGACCACAACAGTGAGAGGCCCGCGTACCGCAAAAAAAAAAATGCCTCCCTGGAAGATTGTAGTTGAAAGTAACATATTTATATTAATATTTCAGAAAGCCAATAATTGTATTTATTTTTCATCTCCACATGCCAATCACACTAAAGAAATAGTTTAATGCCTCTGCCGTTCCCTTAGTGTTTTGTAAATCTTTACTAATTTTAAGAATTACATAATCAAGTAGTCATAATAGTCTGATATCAATATTATTCTGACAAATGTGAAAAAATATCTAAACAATAATATGTAAAGGATTTTTTATGTCAAGTGAAAGAGCACCTTCTTAGGGAGAAAAACAAGACACCAATTCCTTACTAGTTAAGAAGCAATATATGGGATTAGAGGAAATAAATTGGCCTGGGAATCAAAAGTCTGGGTTTTAGGAATCTGTAACAACTTAGGAATGCATTTAAGAGCTGTAGATAATATATCCTAAGCTATGAAATGATTAGATTATGATTGCCTAAACTCAGTCAGTCTCAATATCTACAGGTCTAAATACAAGACAGTGAGACTGTTTTGACAAGTGCCTAACCCCATGAGAAGAGAGCTAATAACTGACCTGTTTACAAAGTGCCTGACATATGGTAAGTACTCAATGAGCAAATAAGTCCACTGAATATGAGTTAGCAACCTAATAAGACTGCAAAAGAAAGTTTAATAGCACTGAGATGATACAAAACTACATCATAAGAGAGGATTCTTCTACTCTGCATTCTCCATTCTCCTATAACAGTGTGTCCATTTGGACTGATGCCCTTTAAAAGAATCTAGGGAAAATAGATACCAAAGGTGACAATCAGACAAATCCGAGTTTGTTTCAAACCACACATTTTAATTATTTATGTTTTTATGTTATTGGAGATCAAAGTGATGACAGACAGAACATATATCTCATTTAACATTTAGAGATAAAATTTAGAATTGCATGCACGTGGGTTAAAACACACCAGCTATGTCATCATGGGCCAAAAGACAAGCTATCGACAAGCTTGTTGGTCGATTATTTATGCTTAATAAGTAAATCCCCTATCTCTAAAATGAAAATACCTATTTCATAGATATATTTTAATAATTAATGATGTAAAACATAAATGCTTAGCACTATATCTACCAGATAGAAGGTTCTCAATAAATGCACATTTCAGTCACGCTTTAATTATTTTCTTAAAACACATGAGAATTTTGATACAGAGGACAATTGTGAAGCATAAATTAATCTATTTGAATCTAGAAATTCCTATCAAAGAATATGAAACATCAGGTATTTGGTTAAAGTTAAGTTATGGTTATTTCAATTCTTCCTCATCTTTTGTCTTAATCTTTTATCTATCAATATTGTAATCTAGGAATAGGATTCTAATACATTTTCTGTCTCAGCCCACAATGTAATCTATTCAACTAATCTGGATTTCTCATAGATTTCAAGTTGCCCTGCCATTTCCTACCTCTCTTCTTTCATGCCTGCTTTTTGTCCTGATGCGATTGCACCATCATTGCCAGACTTCCAAGTTTGCATTTGCCACTTAAAACTAAGTTCTAATACCACCGCTTTATTGACTCTTGACTTCACCAAGAGAGCTGGTAATTGTGAACTAAACATTCCTCTTGATCACAAATTTAAAATATCTATTTTAGCAATTATTTCCTCCTAATTACTTACTTTCTTATCTATTTCTCTTACTAAACTGAGAGATTATTAACAAAATTGCTGAACATTACTTCTTATAACAATGAATTTTTCAGCAAGGTTGACACAGTCAAAAATATTTACTGAAGAGATTGAAAAAAAATGAATGAATCATAGTTTATTAGTATGTGATTTTATTGCTTTCTTGTATAAATAGCTACATATTGATCACAACATTTATATTCAAAACACTCTTATTTGACAATTTCCACACACACACACACAAAAAGTTAAAATGACATTACATACCAGGCAACCTTGAGCTTTGGAATAGAATAGTCCGTAATGGTTTTTAAGGGTTTGGTTTACCCATTGAGGTGTCCTAATATTTGCTTAACTTACATGAGTAATTGCAGATATTTAGTTGGCACAAAAGCCGTTGTCACTACATATTAAGAAACTATGTACAGATGAGACAATATTAACATGTAGAACCATAGATTTTTGCTAAGGTGATAGATAAAACTGATCATTGATCTGACAGGGGATTTAATAAGGTAAAACATCATGATCAAGTTATTATTTGCATAGACTAGATGCATTCTAACTTGGATGTGCATATTTTATAAAATAGAATACATATTACTTACTAAAGCAGAACAAATATAGAATATGTAATGAAATGTTTTTGAGACTATATTTCAGGTTAAAATTAACTCTAAAATTTATTTGATTTTCTTAGTTCACCAAAATGTATAGTTGCATAAATCCTAATTTAGATAATAATTTTTAGAATATTAAGGCATGGAACTCTGAAGATATATTAACAATGTTTTTAATGTAAAGCATTCTATTTCTATGATAGATAAATAGATGATAGATGTATGGATTCATTCTCTTCTTGTCCTATAATAAGAAGTTATCTTGAGGAAGCTAGACTTTTGTAATTCAAGTTTGCAGTCTATACCTTAAATTGAAAAGCCACTGTGGAAATTAATTAGTTTCAAATAATATTACAAATAATAATTTAAAAGTTGAAAAATATTAATGTGTGAAGATAACGCATAACATTGTTGAGAAAGCAGCTTGTTCTACTTTTCAAATGTTGCTTTAAATCTTTAATTTTTGAAGGCTTCAATTAACAATGGGAACACAGATAGTTCAGTGTCTTTCTAGCTAAATGATGATACCTCATACTTGATTTAGTTGTAGTGATAATGGTCAACCTTTTGGTAATGAGTACTGTACATTTTGGGATGAGTACGGTATACATATCTTGTTTGTTAATAACAAGACAATTAGTCCATATAAAGTTTGATAAATTAAGATATTCTATATTTATTCAAACAATATAAAAAGCCACATGGTATAGCTCATAGTACATTAAAATTTAGAAAAAATATTTCCACATTTTAATATAAATCTCCCTCGGAGCATGGTCTTAGAACACGCAGATCTTACAGGTTGTTTATATATCCTCATCTCTAGCACGTCTGTGTGAATATAGCCCTTTAAAGAGCAGTCCGTGCTCTTTGTAGACCTTCCTTGTTCACTTTATTGGAACTAATTTCACCTATATTCGTTGCAACCTTTACAGAGAAAAGTCTGAAAAATTAATAAAATAAAAAAATCTTTAGTGAAAATGTTATTGAATCAGGAGACCTCTTCAGTGGAAGGAGAGATAAAAATATGAAGAATAAAATGAAAAACTGCTATTGAAAAATACCTTAAGTAATATTTCAGTAGGAAAAAAACTCAATAAACCATAATGTTTTGACTAAAACTTCAGGTTGCAAATAGTCTTGATATTCTGAGATAATGTGTCCTTGTTTAGGATCAAATTGAAGGATTACTTTGCTGTAGGGTTCAAAGATGCCCCAGAGCACAGCATTTTGGGCAGAAGGAAATGAATAATTTTTTTTTAGACTCAGGATTTAAACTTTTGTTTTTCCCTTCCTACAAGGCCTTTGTAAAATATGCATAGTATCTTAAGAGATTACTTTATATACATTTATTATGTGTGCACAATTCTTAGAAATTGGAATTTTCCTTTGTACTTCAATGCATTTAAATACAAAAATATACAAAAAAATGCATAGAGCATGAAATGATTTTCTATATTTAGAGTGTTGGTAACATTCCATTGTTCAATATAATAAAAGTCTTTTCTATCAGAAAAAGGGAATATTAAAGCAATTATTGTTTGACACTCAAGTATGAGCTGACTGTTGCAGTTAGTGTCAGGAGTTTAAGAAAATCCGTACACTAAACCTTTAATTTATTAACACCTACTTTCATAGTGACTCATATACTCCTCCTTGTTCTTTTCCCCTCCTCTTTCCTCTCCCTCCTCCTCCTACTCCTTTCTTATCAACTTAATCTAGATGCAATTTGCATAGGAAATAATGAATTTTCATATTTAATAGTACAGTTTAGTACATTTTACAAAGTGAATTCATCTGTGTAACCAACACCAAAATCTAGATATAAAATACTTTCATTACCCCCAAAGTTCCCTCATGTCCTTTTGGTGCCATATCCACTAAATTGGTCCAATAGATTTATTTGCATATTTCAGAATTTTATAGGGATGAAATTATAGTGTGTACAATTTTGTGACTTTCACTTAATACAATGGTTTTGAAATTTATCCATGGTTTAGTGTGTATTATTCTTATTGCTAAGTAATATTTCATTAAATGGATATACCCCAATGTGTATCTATCCACTTCTTGATGGACATTTGGGTTGTTCCTTCTTGCATTTTTTGAAAAAGCTGCTAAGAATTTGTGAGTGGATAAGAAACTGCCACACTATCTTACAAAAGCGGTGTTATCATAGTACATTTCCTATAGCAGGGGATATGTGTTCTGATTTCTCCCCTCATCCTTGTAAAATTTGGTGTTTTCACCATTCCATGTAACCATTCTAGTTGACATATAATAGTATCACATTGTGGTTTGAATTTAAGTTTCCTGATAATTAATTATATGGAGTTTCCTTTCATGTGTTTATTTGCCATTCATATATCTTATACATGTTTTTTGTGAACTATTTTAGTCTACTTTAACTATTTTTAATTGAGTTGTTTGTTACTTTATTATTTCCTCTATATATTCACGTACTTAGGAGGAATGCTGAATTTACAACTAGAATAGTTCATTTGTCTACTCATAATTTCAGTTCAATTAGAATGGGCTTCAAGTGTTTTGATGATCTGTTACAGGTGGAAACATATTGACAGTTTCCACCACTTTTGAAAAGTTGACCCTTTATCGTTATGAAATGCTCCTTGTCTTGAGTTGAATTGTGTACTTCCAAGAAGATATATTGAAGTTGTAACTCCCAGAACCTCAGAATGTACCCTTATTTGGAAACAGGGTCTTAACAGGGGTTATCACATTAAAAGGAGGTAATTAGGGCAGGTCTTAATCCAATAGGACTAATCATCCTTACAAAAAGGTGAAATTTGTACATAGAAAGAGACACATACAGAGGAAGATGATATGGAGGCATTGAGAGAATGTCATTTGAAGATTGGCATTATGCTATCACAAGTCAAGGGGTGACAAAAATTGGCAGCGAACTGCCAGAAACTAGGAGAGAGTCATGGAACAGATTTTCCCTCACATCCCTCCAAAGGAACCAATTCTGCTGAAACCTGGATTTCAGACTTCTAGACTCCCAAACGGTGAAACAATGGATGTCTGTTGTTTAAGCCATCTAGTGTGTGGTGTTTTGTTAGGAACTCTTAGGAAACTAACAAACCTTCTATATATCTGGCAGCATTCTTTGCTCTGAATTCTCTGTCTTATATTAATATAATAACTCTAGTGTGAGATTATTTTTGCATAGAATATCTTTGCCCATCTGTTTACTTTAAGATCTGTTTCCTTATATTTAATTTTTTTCTTATGGATAACATAGAGATATGTTTTCTTATTTGAGCAGACTGCAATTTCCTGCCTTTGAGTGTTGAAATAATTTACATTTAATACGATTTTGATATGGTTTCAGTTAAGCCTGCCACATTGCTTTTTTGTTTTCTATTTGTCCTATCTATTCTTTGTCTCTCTTCTTCATTTCTTTTCATATCTTATTTTGGACTGGTTTTATTTGTATTTCACTTTATCTCCATTATTTGATTATTAACTCACTCAATTTTGACTATGGTCATGTATATACATTTTTTTATTTATCACACCTGATCTTCATACAATATTATAGCACCCTGTATATAATGCAATGAATGCAAAACTTATCATGTCCTGGACTCCTTTTATTCTCTGTTCTCCAACCACAGTGAACTTGCTGAGTCCCTTGAATGTACAGGGCTTCTTCCCACTTAAGTGCATTCATGTGTGTTGTACTCTTTGCCTGCATACATCTCTCCTGCACACATATATAGTTAACGCTTGGATTAATTATGTTTACTGATACTGTTACCCAGAATATTTCAGTTAGAGGTGATGATGATACATGTGTATTTGTTGTTGTTATTGTTGTTTTCATTCCTTGGAATTATATTAACATGCCAAAAGAAAAAACAATAATTGTTTTATTGAAGGACATATCTAAACTTTTCTTCTTCCTACTGAATAAGAACATGTTTTTAAATATTAGAGTGGATTTAACTAATCCACCAAAATTTTGAGAGCAATTTAAATTAATAGCTCTTAAATTAAGATAGAATTCCTGTAAATATCTATCAACTATCTTCCAAGAATGTGTGTGTGTGTGTGCGTGTGTGTGTGTGTGTTTCAGGTAGCCTCTAAATTACATTTATTCCCAACCTAGGTGACCACACCCTGGAGTATCTATGTTCTTTTTCTTTTCATTTTCATAAAGACTGTGTAAGCGAGTGGTTTCTTCTTCATGACCTACCATTTCTTTTCCTGAGGTAAAGGTTTAAGAGAAGAGGAAAAAATGCCTAAAGAAACTCTATTTTCCAAAGTATATTATTTTACTTTAATTTTCATAAATACTAGACCATAAGAAACTGATACATACTAAGGATATTTAGTATTTTACTATGTGATTGGAATTTTGTGATATATAATTATTGCTCTTAATTGTTTATAATGGATAAATGTGTAACGTATTCTCACATGTGCCAAAAATGTTTCTCTATATAAATATCTTTAAAACATTGAATTTTTTAAATAAAGAAAAGGAGTTTGACAGAGACTCCTACAATCTTTCATCCTTCATTCTTCCCTGCACTTCCTCATTTTACAATACAACCCCTTTCAAAATTAATTAGGTTACATGGACACCAAAATTGAGACTACATTTCACTAGCAGCTAAATAAGGCCAAATGACTAATTTATGGCCAGTGGATTGTGAAAGGATTTGAAGAATGTAATTTCTCAATCATGCCCTTAAAATGATTTGATGTCTGCTTCTTTCACTTTCTTTATGCTTCCCATGGGCTGGAATACAGCAATAGAATGTCAAAATTTATGGTGCAAAGGAAAACTATAACTTAGTGGCTGCCAGTACAAAAATATACGAGGCCCATGGATGATGTCATGGAACTAAGCCACCAACCTCCCTGAGCTCCTGATCTTCATCTAGTTCATTACATAAGAGAGCAAGATTTGTGATTTCACCGTGTAATGGTGGTTACCTTTATTACTACAGATGTGCCTATTCTATTACTTATCTCAATTAGACTTTTCATTTGTAAAAAGCTGGAAATCAAAATGCCAAATACTCAATATTTCAAACACCAGATGAACATATCTTTCGTACAAACAAATCACTGCTTTTCATTCCTTAGTTTCCTATTTTAGTATATATTTTGTCAAACCCTTCTTGCTGCAACTACTAAAAAGTATAGGTAAAACATGATAGTATACTTCAGTATTCATTTTTTATATTAAAAATAATTATTATAGTAAAATATTTTACTCTTCTGAGATTTTTTTCTTAGTGAGAAGTGAGGTGTACTTTTTGTTATTTTTGTCATTTTATTTCTGTACTTCTGACTATAATTATAAACTAAAACTGTCAGGATGAATTATGAATTGGATTTGGTTGTTCCAAAAGCTATTTTTTAAAAAGAAAAGTTAAATAATTGCACTTTATTTGTGGGCAGAGAATTTATAATTTAATTGAATTTATACATTTAAGAGTCACCACCAATATGATTTAAGCATTTTGCAAGTATACTTATTACAAATATAAATTTATAATTTGTTTTGTCAAAAGATAAAATTACGTATAGTCATACACATATCTAAATTTTTCCTCTGTATATACTGATCAATGTGAATATTTTATAAAAATAAAAGTTTAAAATATGATTTATTTTCCATTTAAGCGCACTGCTCTTAAAAATGTCATATAGTTGAAGGAACCTGAGATTTGTAAGTAGTCCCATTTTATTGTTTTCTATTATTTTGTGAATCAGTAAAAACTTTTATTGTAAAATGGTAATATCATGATATACATTTATTTGTGAAATAAAGTACCTATTTCATTATCTCTTTTACCCTTCGTTTCTTGCCACTGTCATATAGCATGCCTCTGAAGACAGCTACATCCACAGAAGCTGTTCAAGTAATTTAATGCTGGTTTTATCAGCCCCTACCTCACATATTTTCACAAGGATTAATAAAAGCATGCTCATTTCTCAAAGGGTGATAAAATCTGTGTCTCTTATAATGATTTATATTTACATGGAGAACACAAACGTAGCTTTAGAAAAACATAGCAATCAATGTAGAAGTTGGTTTTTAATAAGATAAGTATAAATGTCACCAGTTCATCTGGCTTGATTGAGCAACTGCGTAAAATGCATCTAGCCATTTTTCTTTTCAGGTTTATTCAGTTAAAAAATATTGTCTGCATGTTTTATCAACTGGGAAACTAAATGACCATATAAAGCATGGAAGTTGCAGTCCTTCTATTGTCCTCAATAATGTGGAGTTTTCTCGTATTTTCTAATATTCATATAAATTAACTTTTCAAGTTAAAAACTGAATTAATGTGAAAACATTTAATAAGCTGTAAAGCATGTAATACATAATTTTGTGATGACTGATACAAATTATCTCCCTTCTAATTTCTGTACATTATACTGCAGCTCTATAATGTATAACTGAAATATTAAACATGGAGTATAATACATATTTTCCCAAGCTACTCAAACTTAAGAGATATATAGTAAAGTTTTAATAAAGGTAAAAATACTGTTTTTAACTCAACCTTCTCCAGTGTAGTTTTAGAAATCTAATTCCCACCTCAAGTTCTTTTCATGTTGCTGACAAAATCCTTTCTGTCTCTTAAAAAGAGTTTATTAGGTCTATCAGTTTTATTAAAATGAATTTACAGGCAGTCTTTTCTGTATGTAAGTCAGACACCTTGCATGTATTTAACATTTTTTATGTGTTGAAATCTCAGAACCCCATTCCAAAACACTAATACATGAAAAACTGACTCTGACATTTTCTTGAATGTACACAAAAATAAGCAGAGCCAAATTCTTAATTTTCTACCTTAGTAAATAAAGCTTTTCTCACAGTCTAACAAGTCTCAGTAAATAGCGACTTATTTCTTCTCTGTTACCCCAAAAGAAACAACAACCAACACAAATGCCACAAAGTTGGACTCATTCTCGTTTCCTCTCTATGTTTCATTCAAAGGATCAACAAATACTCATACCCGCACCTCTTTCAAAATATCTCCTCTGACTCATTTCCACTTTGCAATGTCTACCCTGGAATAGTTACTGCAAGAGTTTTCTGACAGGTCTCTCCTTTTCCAACTTTGTCCCACCAGTTTCTCTTTAATGCGGAAGCGAGGATGGATCTTTGTCTAAATGTTGAAAGACATCACTCCTGATCAAAACATACAGTAGTTTGAGCCTCTACAATGGCTTTGCATCTCTTTCAGAGTAAAACCTAAAGTTCCTAAAAGCCTTAAAAATCTAGGCTTCGTTCTTTTTAGAATTCTTTTCCTCTAAAGATCTTTATAACTCATGCCTTAACTTTCTTCAGGTCTTGCTGAAATATAAGCTTTCCAGATAATTTTCTCCTAAGACTCATAAGCAATATTCCACTCCTTATATCCCCTTATTCTACTTTACCTATTTTCATAGCACATCTCATCACCTCATTTTATACAGATATAATACATATGATTTAATATTATATAATTATATATTACCATTTGTCTCCCAAACACCAGAATGTAATCTTTACAATAATTAGGACTTTGTTCACATAGATTTTTTTATGAATTCCTAGAGCCTTGAATGCTGTTTAGAACAAACAGTAATTTGATAAACATCAGTCGAATATATTAACTACAGAAAAATAGTCTTTACTTGAACCGTCTTCAAAATCATCACCTTATCTCTCTTCTGAGGATGTATATACAGCACACTTTTGAGAATATGTACATGTGTGACTGAGTCAAAATTAACACAGTAGCTAAACCTGTATCTCTCTTCTTTTAAACATATTTCTACTTTCCATTTGCTTCCTCTATTTCTGTGACTCCCAGTAACTCATTAACTTAAAATTGCAGTTCAAAAAAAAATCCTCTTCAACACACATCAACTGCTGTTGCCAACATTGCAAATATTTTGTTCTTGCTAAATTCAATAAATATTTCAGTTCTTATTTGACTGGCTGGTGACATTCAATGTTATTAACTACAACATTCACATAACACCAAACTCTCTTTTTCCCGCTTCTGCACTTTTTTGGCTGATACTTGTCAGTACCCTTTGAAAGTTCTTCTTCTGTTCTCTGGCTTTATATTTTATTCTGAAGTAGATAATGTGTTGTATATTTATATTTCAAAATAGATTTTTGAATAGTTTGAATGTTGAAGAAAAAAAGTAGCATGCATTTTTCTTTGAATCACTATTTACTATAGAAGAGAATATAATTTATAAATGTCAAATACTATTTTATTAGAAAATATGAAGAATGTAATATTTTTGAAGAACCTTTAACTGTGTGTGTATATATATATATATACACACACACACACACACACACACATATATATATATATATTGCTATAACTGGAAGAATGTATAGAACTGGAAGAATGTATAGAATCTAATCAGAAGTATTGGGTTGGCCAAAAAGTGCCTTTGGTTTTTAAGTAAAAATAAAGGACACATTTTTTCATTTTCACCAAGAACTTTATTGAACAACGTATTCACCCTTTTGTTCCATGACCTTCTGCCATTTTTTCAGGCAACTTCATAATTCTATCTTCCCAAAACTTTTTATCTTTTTGAGCAAAGAACTGTTCCAGGTGCCTTTTATAGTCTTCCAGGGAATTGAAATTTTTTTCCATTAAGAGAATTTTGTAAAGACAGAAATGAATGGAAATCCAAAGGTGCAATGTCTGGTGAATACAGTGGATGAATCAGAACTTCCCAGCCAAGTTGTAAGTTATATGCAGTCTTGCATTATCCTGATGGAAGATTAATGTGTTTTCTGTTGACATATTCTGGACGCTTTTCATCAAGTGCTGCTTTCAGTTGGTCTAACTGGGAGCAGTACTTGTTGGAATTGTTTGCTTTTCCAGAAGGAGCTCATAATAGAGGATTCCCTTCCAATCCCACCATATACACAACATCACCTGCTTTGGATGAAGACCGGCCTTTGGTGTGGTTGGTGGTGGTTCATTTCACTTGTTCCATGATCTATTCCATTCCACATTATTGTACAGTATTCGCTTTTCATCATCTGTCACAATTTGTTTTAAAAATGGAATGTTTTCATTGCGTTTCAGTAGAGAATCACACGTGGAAATACGGTCAAGAAGGTTTTCTTCGCTTAACTTATGTGGAACCCAAACATCAAAAAGATTCACATAGCCAAGCTGGTGCAAATGATTTTCAATGCTTGATTTGGATATTTTGAGTATGTTGGCTATCTCCCGCATGGTATAACATTGATTGTTCTCAATGAAGGTCTCAATTTGATTGCTATCAACTTCAACTGGTCTACCCGACCGTGGAGCATTGTCCAGAGAGAAATTTCCAGCACGAAACTTCGCAAACCACTTTTGACACGTTCAATCAGTGACAACACCTTCTCCATACACCTCACAAATCTTTTTTTTCCGATTCAGTTGCGTTTTTACCTTTCTTGAAATAATAAAGAATAGACTGAAAATTGTTGCTTTTTTTCTTCCATCTTCAATATTAAGATGGCTACACAAATCATCACCAATTTTAATGTCTTTTTTTAAATGCATGTTGATATGACATCTGCCATATACAATGTAACAAAATTGTTTTGAATGAAGTTAAAGACAATTAAGTGCTACTAGAGCCATCTTACAGAAAAAAACGAACAAACCTTTTGGCCAACCCAATACATAGAAGTATTATTTACCAAAATAACAACATAATTTCATATGAAAACTGTCTGGTTAAAAATAATGTTAACTCTAACATAAGGATGTTGGTTTAATGAAATCAAATGTAAATTCCATAATCATGTAAAACATGAGCAATTAAATATCTGGTAGCAAAATATGTTATTGCTACATTAATAAAGAAAAAGTCATAAAGAAAGTCATAACTTTCTAAAATTTGATATTTGAAAAATCTTGAAAAACATATTTTTTTTACCAAAATGCAAATGATGAACAGCATAAATGTAAGTCTTTCTGTGGAGTAAATATTTGGGGACTCGATTGTTTTTTCATATTATAATCTAATTATTTGATACTTTATATTAATATTTGCTCCCCATATATAAGGATATCTGGGATGGTAGTTGGGAGAATAAATTGCATGAAAAATGGATGCCCTCTAAAAATAGAAATCTACAATTTTTGTGCATGAAAACATGTCAGTTTCATTCTTTGAAGGATAACTATTTGACCACTTACCTCCAATAAAATGTCAAAATTAACTAAAGTTTGGTTTTTCCTGAATAAACACCCATAATAGAAAATCTTTATAGGAGGTTCTCCCTTTCATTTCTCTTGTACAAAACTCCAAATTCTGGCATCACTTTCAGTTCATTATGAGTCCCAGAATTCTTAGTTCATGAACAAAAACTTTCCTATATCTGAAATAACTTACTGAATATTCCCCATATTTTCATGTCTTAATTAAAAATGTGGCCCAGCTATAAGGTGACATTATCTTTTGCAGTTCGTTTAGATATAAAATATTTATTCTTACTGATCTTCTATATGAAGGGAAGTAAACTTAGCATCTTTTTAACTCATCAATTTTACCTCCAGACAATAATTATCTCACTATTTAAAACATTACTCGTCGTTTTAGTTCATTTTTTCTATAGTGCTCTCTACCACTTCTCATTGCTATATTCTATAAATTGACCAAACACACATTTTCATTCAT
Organism: Globicephala melas; assembly: GCF_963455315.2. Classification (NCBI taxonomy): domain Eukaryota; kingdom Metazoa; phylum Chordata; class Mammalia; order Artiodactyla; family Delphinidae; genus Globicephala; species Globicephala melas. The sequence continues at coordinate 6,827,003 of NC_083314.1, read as the reverse complement.
TGATATTTGGTTCTTGACTCATATTCTCTCTATGCTGACCAGTCATATTACAATCTGTCCTCTCAGCTCTCTAGTCAAGATTCTGTGATTAAGATTCAAAGAGTCAAAAGTCCTCTTCTGCACTCTTTATTTGTTGCCACCCCCATGGTCACACCCCAGAATTTACCACTGATCAATACTAAGCTCTGATATCTCTAAGGCAGCTGTCACACTGTCTGAGCAGAACCTGCCATCCCTCCTGCTTCCATACTTAACTATCCCCATGTGAACTGAACTTCCAAGTTAATGCATTGTTCCTCTGATCTCATTCAGCTAAGGATCCACAGTCAGCCTGAATGTATCCTTTGATGACCTACTAAATGTCCTTAGCCCTATATCTTTTTACTACTCCTACAAAGCAAAACTCTAATCCTAGATCAGTATTCCTGGTTTTCCTGATCCTTTTTTTTTTTAATTGAAGTATAGTTGATTTACAATGTTATGTTAGTTTCAGGTGTACAGCAAAGTGATTCGGTTATACATATACATCTATATTCTTTTTCAGATTCTTTTCCCTTATAGATTATTACAAGATATTGAGTATGGTTCCCTGTGCTATACAGTAGGTCCTTGTTGGTTATCTATTTTACATATAGTAGTGTGCATATGTTAATCCCAAACTCCTAATTTATCCTTCCCCCAGCCCTTTGCCCTTTGGTAACCATAAGCTTGTTTTCTATGTCTGTGAGCCTCTGTTTTGTAAACGAGTTCATTATTTCCCTATTCTATTTTGAACTTCCTACACTCCTAACCAAACATCTGACATCCTTATTTTCTCTCCAATCTCGGCTGATGATCTCCTTATCTAGTTAATATTAAGGAAAGTAAAGTCAGGAAGAAGGCATTAGAACAGAACCCCTTTAACTTTCTACCACCAAGTAAACAAACTACAAATAAATTGCATTGATCTTTTCTTACTTCTCCCTTAAGTGAATTCTACTGGGTAAGATTACAATAGAGTTTCCTGAATTTCTTCATCATCTTTGGGCAATGCCCTTTAATTTTTCTCTGCAGGCTTCCCTTTCTATCCAGCCATTATTCATTGGAGTTCTTCAGTAATCTCTTATGTGTATATTCTCTTCTTACTTTATATGTCATCTTCAGGTGACTGTTTTGAGTCCTGTGACCCCAGTTGTCTCTAGTCTTGACCACCCTTTTCACCCTCAGATTTACATACATGACTTGCATCCAGGTATCTCAACTTGGGTCGCCGTTGAGCATCTCATATTTACCAGATTCATAAACGATATAAACGACCTTTCCCAAATTTGCCCATTTCTTAGTCTTCCCTATCTCAGTGCACAGTACAACTAACCATCTTTATTCCAAAAAGAAAAAAAAAAGCAGCCACATTTTTCAAAATCTAATTCTTTCTAAATCCAAGTAGTCAATCAGTCTCTAAACTTGATCAGTCCAACCCTACATATATGTCACTTGCTTCTCTCATTCTCTCTATTCCCACTGTCACTACTGCAGTCCGTTTCAAAACCATCCTTTTTACCTAGACTATTGAAGTAAGTTTCTTTCTGGTCTCTCAACTCAACTATTAACCAATGTCAACAGTTTCACACTAAAACTAGAGGGACATCATTTTAAAAATCAAATTATATCATTGAACTCTATTACTTAAATGTGTTTTGTTTCATGTGATCCTTAGGATGGTGTTCAGACTCTTTACAACGATCCATAATACCCTGCATGATTTTGTACATTTGTTGATGCCCGGTCTTATCTGTAGCTGCAATTCCTCAAGCTGTTTTCACTTTAGCAATATGAAACTACGTTTGGTTTTTGAAGATTATGCTCTGTCCTGCTTTAGAACCTTCACGACACTACTTTTGCTCTCTTTCTTCTCCTTCATTATGTTACCCAATTCCTATTAGTCTTTTACGTCTCATCTAAATGCTGCTGCTCCAGACCAGGCTCATTCACTCATTTAGTTGCTGCATGTCTCTCTGCATCTCTCTTTTTATTATGCTTATTGTGCTTAAGTTATTTGTTTTTCTTACAGATGGCAAATACCTTTCTGGGCAGGAATGTGCTTGTCTTATTCATATCACTGTCTCTGGTATCTGTTACAGTATAATATTGTTGTCTAGTGCGTCTCTTGAAATAATGCCTAATTTTGCTTCAAGCTTGCATTTTATTTTTTTGTGGGATGTGTGTGTGTGTGTTTGTGTGTGTGTGTGTGTGTGTGTGTGTAGTTTAGTGTATGTGGATATTATTTCATTTGCCTTTTTCCCTTGTACTAGAATTTTAGCAAGTGGTGGTCTAATTTAGCTCCCTGGGTAAGGCCATGTATATCCTCTTGTTTCTAGTAATTTTCCTATGATTTACATTCATGGGGAAAGCATTTAAACCACCCATTTGAAATGTTTATTGTTTGAAGTAAATTCTTAGTAAGAACTTCATCCTCATCTTTCTTTGTGTTGACTTAAACATACCAGGTGCTAAATAAATTTAATTTGTAAATAATTCAATAATTAGACATTATCTTGACTGGTTTGCTAAATTGTATTTCCTCTGCCTCTGTAGGCCTACTGTATAATGCCAGATAAATATACATATACACTAATATTGAGAAAATGATATGTTGACATAAATTCTGTGGCACTGAAACCGAGCAGGACCCTGCGGGGCTCCAGAGCATGGAAGCTTTTTGGTCCCCAGTTTCCTGTTTGTAGGGAAAAGACTCCAGCCTCGTGACCTTCCCTGAGTTCAAAGGGCAGGTTCAAACAGTTACTAATCAGGGAAGGGATAGGTGCAGAGACAAGGGAGGAGCAGCCAAGAAACAACAGTGCAGCCTTGGGGCAGGGTCCTGGTTTCACCTGAAGGGATACAGGTAACAATATCTTTCAGCTCTTTACAAAACTAAAAGCCCCAACAAATGGAAGATGTTGGCATTCTTCATTGCAGAGAAGATCACAGTTTGATGACCTCCAGAAGCTCATCAGGAGACTACCTGAGGCCAGACTAAAGGAGCACAGGCCCTGCACACACCCTGATCCTTATCAGCAACCCCACCCTTGACCCATTGCTATAAAACTCCTCACCAAATCCTCCCATGTTGGGACACACAGTTTTGAGAGGCATGAGCCTGCTGTGCCCCCCTTTGCCTGGAAATACAATAAAACTATTCTTTTCTACTTCACCCAAAACTCTATCTCCGAAATTCAATTTGGCACTGAGGCTGAGTTTTCAGCATCAATTTGCACAGAGGCTGAGTTTTCAGCATCAACGTGATGTGCACTAAATTGCACGTAACAGCAAAATTTGGTGATCTTTAATTCACCTGTAGTTTTTCCTGATAATATGTGTGTGGCCAGGACAGTGTATTTGACCTCATGTTAGGTGGAACAGCTACATTAATAAGCTCCTATGAAGCAAATGGGCCAACTATTTCCCACCTATTTAAGTCATCTTTAAATAGATATAACTAAAATATGTTGTTCCCTTAGATATTATGAATTCTTTTAAGGGTGATCTACAGAACCATTTAAACTATTATATATTTTCTTATAAAAAGAATAATAATTTGTATTCTTATAGCATTGCTAATTCCTTAAACTTTAAATTATTAAACTAATTAAATAGCAAATCCAAAACAAATGATTGGTTTTAATTCTCCTCATTTTATATGTGAAAATGACTGAGCCTAAAAATTATTATTTATATACTTTTCTAACCAAGATTTTAATTAAAGTAAGTTTTATGAGTTTACAGTATGAAGTTAGTATATTAAAATGTGATATTTTAATGTAAAATTTAAACTATAACCTGTGCTCATAAGACAAATGTAAGATATTTAGAACAAAATATAATTTGAGTTTAGCTACTGAGCTACCAATGAATAAAATGTGAATTTCATTGCTGGCGTGCTGTCCTAACTGAATAAGTTAGTGCATCTTTAAGTCAGCAGAATGCTGGTACCTGTTTTGCTGTAGCATAACATCTGACCTTGCTCAGCTGCAGGCAATAAGACACTTTCAGATTCAGAGTCAGTCCTGCCCAGTCACTGAATATTCTGTTTCAAGCACTCACTAGTTAGTGGAATATGACATTTTTGTTATTCACTGAAGCCCAATATCTGATTTGAGATAAGAACTGATAACTCCTTGCCATGAAGCCAAATTCTTGTTCACACTTCTGCATTATTTTCCTAATCCACAGGAATAGGTTTCAGTCTTTGTTTCTTGATTTTTAATTTTTTTCTTAAGGTAATCCACTTATGGGATCTCCTCTGAATCACTTTTTATCTGGCTATAACCTTTCTACCTATGACCTGCACATTCTTCTCTTTGTGAATATATTCCAAAGTATTAGGACCATCTAGAATGAAGATAGTGCTTCTGGATTAATTCTGAATAGAAGTGCTTCCTAAAGCCCTCTGGCCAAGACTGGCAAACTCCACACCATTTCCCTTTCCTTTTGAATCTATAGCTAGTTGATATTTCCCAGCCTTACTATGGCAGGTAATATAGTTCTAGTCAATGGATATGGGTGTATGTGATATACATCTGTGTAGTCTGGGTACAGAAAAATTCCTATATAATGACCACTCTCTTCCACATGCACTGGCTAGATGTCAACACACACAGTAACCTTGGCTTTTAAGTAAGAAATATCAAGCCTGTCATTTTACGTTATTGTGATTTCAGTTCTAGGTATTTTTGCTGTAAGATTCTTTGCCATAAGCAGTTTCTCTGCAAGCAGTTTTGCCACACAGCTAATTGTAAGATAATTTTGCCCTAAAAGATAAAATAATGAAAATAAAAGAGGTACATTGGAAAGGACGTACAGAAACAGGAAAGATTAATTTAAAATTTTTAAAGATTTTTATTGTAGAAAATGAAAATGCAAGAAGTATTTGAACACATTTAAAATGTGTGTAGAATTTGTGCCAAATTGAATCTTGGAGACAGAGTTTTGGGTGAAGTAGAAAAGAATAGCTCTATTGCTTTGCCAGGCAAAGGGGGACACACGGAGCTCCTGCCCTCAAAAACTATACGTCCCAACCCGGGAGGATGTGATGAGGAGTTTTACAGAATAGTTCAAGGGTGAGGTTGCTGACAAGATTAGGATGTGTGCAGGGTCTCCTAATTTTGATGACCTTCTCTGGTCCATTTAATCTTGCCTCAGGTGGTTTTTTGGCTACTCCTCCCTTGATTAGCTACTGCTCACATCTGCCCTTTGGAACTCAGGAAAGGTCATGGAGGCTGGAGTCCTGGGTACAAGAAATGGGGGACAAAAAGGCTTCAATGCCCAGGAGCCCCACAGTGTCCTTCTCAGTTTCAGAATCATGGCAATAATGCCCAAATAACTGATTTTATTCTGTGGATTGTACCTAAGCACTTATCTTTAGAAACTTTCCTTCATAATATTATACATTTTTTTTTTTTTTTTGCTTTTTGTTTCCTCTCCTCATTCGGTGTTGCACTTTTTCCTTTGTGCTAAAATTCCTTTCTTCATTAAGACAAGTATCTGTTTCCAAACACTAGGATGCATATCTGTAACTGAGCTTTGTATTGTGCAGTGAAAGTCTTCTACACTGCTGTGTGTTCTAGGAATACTGTCACATGTCCATTGATAGCCAGATTCTGTGCCAAATACCAAAATTCTGTCTACATCACGTTCTCCGCTATCAAACAGCAAAAGATTTTCATCATTTTCAAGAAACTTATACTCTTCAGGAATCACTTAACTGTTTCTTTGTTGGGAATAGAAGGAGCTTAATTCTTTTGCCTCCAGCTGCTAATATTGAGTGATAGATTTGGTAAAGACAGCACTGGAGAGCAAACTGTTGTTATCGAAATTAGCTAAGGAATTAATAATGAATGCTCTCAAAGACTGTTGTGAATTTTTTTTTTTTTTTTTTTTGCGGTACGCGGGCCTCTCACTGCTGCGGCCTCTCCCGCCGCGGAACACAGGCGCAGGCTCAGCGGCCATGGCTCGCAGGCCCAGCTGCTCCGCGGCACGTGGGATCCGCCCAGACCCGGGCACGAACCCGCGTCCCCTGCATCAGCAGGCGGACTCTCAACCACTGCGCCACCAGGGAAACCCTGTTGTGAATTTCATATTTGCCATAGCTTGGTCAGCTTTTGGTTTTGATGGGTGGAAGGGAATGACTGTAATCACCAGAGGATTTGCAAACTGATATGTTATCATTTTCTAGTACCGTGTGCAATCTGGCTTTACACTCTCTAATTTCATACTTCCAGTAAGTTTTCTTATCACCTTACCTTCTAACAAATTGATATACATAGTTGTTATCATGCACTATTTCAAGAATGCATGTCTACTCATCACTATAGACCACTAAGATTTATATAATGCAAAAACCGGAATATTTCAACAACAAAGAAATGAAACCAGTGTCAACCAACTGAAACCAAACTGTCAAGCCAAACTCTCAATTACTTATTTTATTTTTAAGGCAATATTGACTGGTGGCTGACTAGTTGTGCAGCAAACTGTGGTGAAAACAGTTTCCAGTGGAAAACACTGTGACAAAATGTTTCCAGTGAAAACACTAGACTCTGTGATGTTAAGGTTCTGTCTGTTATAGCAACCAGGGTTATCTTAAGGAATACATCCATCCACCATTTAGTTTTCTTCATTGGAAATTTTTTGCCTGAGCTCATCTTTTTGTTTGGTGATGGTATGCTGCTAAACATTGCTTGCATAAGCTTTGTCTAGACCATGCTCAGGTCCAGATTAATGCCCTTTGCTTTACCAACAAGCAGGTCAGTTCTCAGCATACCTTGAAGCTGAGCCTATTCAAGACATGATGAAATGTAATTTAACGTATTTCCTTTCAGAAAATCTTAATAATTAATCACTGACATAAAATTATTTGCATTGAGATTTAAGAATTGAACAAAGCAGGTGAGTTTTACTTTATGATTACTAATGACTAACATCTGTTTGGTAGTTACTATGAGCTAGGCATTGTTTTAGAACACTTATTTTACATTGATTTCATATGATATAAAACTAAGACTGAAGAAAACTGAAAAGTGAAATTTCCTTCATTATAAGCCAACTATTGTAGTGTATCTCCAGATACTCTAATTTTTCATTTTTTTCTTTGTATCTAAAAACCCTATTATGATTCTCTTTCATATATTTCTCATTCACTCAATTTTGGTGCACATGGATTTGCTAGACATTCCAATTCCAATCCTGCAGTGCAAGAGGAATAAATCAACTTATTGACAGTCAGCTCCCACAGCCAATGTGGTTGTAACTTGCACTTGAAAATAACTGTCATTATTTTGTACCAGAGGAATATATGTTAGTACTTTGAAACACAGCTGTCATTTGAATTGGAAAATTCAGTTCACAAATGTAAATTGCCACAAGGCCTTAGATTTAGAACTAGTATAATCAGATACATTGTGTGAGATAATTTTCCCACATTGGAAGACTGTCATTACACATTGAGGTAACCATTCTAAATAACAGAAGAATATGGTGAATGCATTAAGCAAAAGTGAAATAAAACATTTACCGGAACGTAAGTATTGACATGCCTAAGAAATATACCAAAACAAACTTTAAATCAGTTATAGCATAGTGGAAATTTTATATGCAATCAGATTTTTCATACACAAAAACACAGTCATATAACTGAATAAATCTGAGCAAAGAATTGGAAAAATAGGGAGAGGTTTACATTTTACTGATAAGAAGCCAAGAGACAGACCTCATGGAGTCATGGGGTCATGAGGTATCACCAGTATTGACTCCTGTGAACCTATCAGATTATATGTGAAGGAAAAATTATTTATGCAACCACAGAAATAAATTCAGAAATTTTCTTTCTTAGAACTACCTTTATTAAATCTCTCTCCCTCCCTTCCTTCCTTTTTTTATTTCCTCCTTTCTATCCTTTCTTCCTTTGTCTATTTTTCTCTACCTTTCCTACAGAAGATTTTATGAGTACCTATATGAAAAGGCAAAGTCCAAATACTGACATACAAATTCATATAAATACATGCTACTAAAAAATAAATCTCTTACACAAACTGATATAGAAGAAGAAAACATGCTTAGGTGCAGGCTTGTACCTGGGAAGGAAGCACCATGATTTATAGATAGCTATAACCACATAGATTATAATATAAATTGCCCAAAGAAAAGGGAAGACATATATTACAAGAAGAATCAAAAGTGAAAGTTCACTTGAATATATAAAAAAACCTAAATATACCTGCTGAATTTATCTTACTCTCTTACTGCGCAATATGTATTCATTCCATTTCACATGTAAGTTATATTCAATTGCAATAATGTTTACTCCTAATCTAATACAATGTTTGTACCTGCAATGGAAATTATATCTAACCTTTCCCAAAGAATGGCAGGCACATTTTTATAAGGCTCCAAGTTTTTTAACACAGTCTTTCTGTTTTGATGCAAGTTGTGATTTCTGATTGGCATGTCATTCTGACAATGAATGATAACTTCACCTTACCCAATGCACCCAAACATAATGGCAGAGTGAAACAAAATACCTCTCCTTTGGAAAAAGAATGAAGTTGGGGGGAAAATAATTTATAGCATAATCTCCATTGAAGTCTGGAGAAAAACAACAACAACAACAAAACAAAACATTCCCTGCCCAATAGAATAGTATGTGCTTAGGTCAGTGAATTTAGCTGTATCCAGATTTGTTTACTGGGATTATATCTCTTGAATGTTTGTTTACCTTTGATGAGGAAGAGATATTAGAGACTGTCTTAGTCCGCTCTGGCTGCTGTAACAAAATCCTGGTAGCTCATAAACAACATACACTTATTTTTCATAGTTCTGCAGACTGGGAAATACAAGAGCAAGTTGCCAGCATGATCATGTGCCAGTGAAGACCCTCTTCCGTGTTTGTAGCTGGCGCCCTCTTCCTGAATTCTTACTTGGTGGAAGGGGGAGGGATCTCTATGCAGTCTAATAAGAGCAATAAGCCTATTCTCAAGGCTCCACACTCATGATCCAAGTATTCCCCAAAGATTCCACTTCCTAATACTATCACCCTGGGCATTAGGATTTCAACATGTAAATTTTGAGGGGATGCAAACATTCAGACTATAGCAGGGGCTATAGATTTTTGATGGTTTTGAGGTTTCTCCCACAAGGCACCACTCCTTTAGAATCACAGTTAGATTTCTTTTAAGTACTAGGAATTATTTTTTAGTAACCAACACCAGAAACCTAATAATGGACTTTGTGGTTTTCATCTCTAATTATCAGACTTCATAGCTCTTTTGTCCTTTCAATCCTTGGCTTATTGGCTTCTGTTTAGGTCCAGAACTAAAGTGAATTGACATATGTCTCTAGAAACCATGATACAACCCACTTGATCGTAATTTAAAATGGAACCAATTTTTAGTTATTTTAGAGATTTTCAGTGGAAGATATGAAATTCCATATTGTTCAATCTGATATTTAGGAAAATCTAGAGTAGTGCTGTAAAGGAGAAATATAATGTGAACCACAAACATAAGCCATATATATACATATAAATTTAAGTATTCTAGTAACATAGTTTTAAAAAAGTAAAAAAATAATGGTGATATTAAATGATATATTTTATTTAATCCAATATATCTAAAATTCCAAAATACTATCATTTCAAAATGTAACTAATACAAAACATATTTTACTTTGTTTAAACAAAGTTTTTAAACTCTAGTGTGTTTTATACGCTTAGAGCACGTTTCAAGTGCTCAATAGCTCCGGCAGTATGGTATTTCACAGTGCAGAGAGATCAAATTTTCCATTTCGTTGGATCCTATTTTTTTCCCTCACTCTCATTCATGAGTCACATTCTGTTTTGCTGTCACTAACTTTATCTTGGAGCAGAAAGATCAATTCTATTTCACATAATTATTTGGCACCCATTCCAGATTTTTGGCTTATAAACAACAGAAAAAGGGATGCTATTGTGTGTTTTGATCTGTTTTCATAAAGACCAATTTATATTGCAACTGCAAGAAGTATTCAACCAACTACAACATTTTCACATATTTCTCCAGTGTTCTAAATCTCAGTCCTCAGTCACTGCTATACCCCAAATTAAATCCATAATATGTTTTAAGTCTGTCACTTGTCACATTCTGTGCTCATGTACCTATCTTCTATATTACATATGGTGTTTTCTGTTCAAAGTGAAAAATCCACCCCTGACTCTGGTCAGTAAAGGATGTGCTGTGGAACTAATAACCGCAGTGCCCAGACATAGGGTGAGCTGAGCTAAGACTATATTCCAGAACACAAAATGACTAAAGTCCAGCCTTTCTCTCTACCTCTTGGGTCTGCGTATCTCTGTCAGTATTCTTTGTAGAAATGCTCTGTGTCAGGACAAATAAAATGTTGAGACCTGTGCTTCACAGCTTCCCTGAGGCTATGAAACAGAGTTTGTCTTCCCAGCATCCAAATATCAGTCTGATCCTATCCCTATTTAGTTGCTTGTGCACCAAGTCATACACATTGAATGTGGCGTCTCCAAAGTGGTCCTACAAGTATAGGAAACAAACAGACACAAAAACCAAAAACTATTATAGTCTGATAAAAAGAGGTTTTCTCCTTGAGATTTAGGATTCTACATTATCTACTTGACTTAATCAGTCAAGACAAAGTATCTCGGAAGAATCCTTTTCTATTATATCAACTCAGAACAATCCTAATGAACTATCTTTTTCCTACCTGCAATATATATGGTAAGATTATATTTTTAATATTTAATATTAACCAATGTGTTCTTTCTGAGTGTTTTATTAATTTTTTTAACTTACCCTTACCCTGAGCCTTGAGCCAGTATATGCCACATACTACTTTAGGCAAAGATTATCAGACTAGAGCTAGAGGTCAAAAAGCATACATTTTTTAGTCTTTTTTTTTGGTTTCCAAATTTCAAAGCTGTGGTCCAAGTACAAAACGGACAATATTTTACAATAGATCCAGGTCATCTTTCCCTGCCTTGAGGCTAGATGAAGATTCCATGGGCTTCAAAATGTCCTCAAAGGAAGTACTAGGCTGTATGGTGTGATAATCATGAAGGAAGTCAGAGCTCCACGTTAGCAAGCATTGATTTTCACCAGGGAGCATCGTAGAAGCCAATATCTAAAAACCACCAGTCTCCATCCTTGAGCTCAGGGTAGCTTACCTTTGCCAAAGGTTTCTTAGTTCTAGATGTTCCTGCCTTGTGTATGACTTTTCTCAACAGAAGTCTGTATGTCACTCATTAGTAAAGCCTGTCCTTGTCCTGAGATCTGTCTCAGCCAATGTTTCTGTTTTCCTGTACTGACTAAATATTTTTCAGTGACCCAGGAGAACATTTATAAGATGCCCAGAACAGAAGGTGAAACTTTGAACCCCTAGGAATTTAGTCATAGTGGAATACTGGGAAAAGAGGAGGCCTCCCTGTAACAAAGAGTGAAACTTCTTCACTATTTCCCATCCAACCTGAAGAGTAATGAATCAGAGCCTCCATCACACATGTATGTAGTGAAGGACCCTGAGAGATTTGGAGGTAAAGTGACATGAATCTCAAGCAGGACATCTTTCAGGTAGATCTAAAACCAACTTCTTTTTTAACAGGGTTGCTGATGTAACCATCAGGCTTAAAATGCAATGTTAATATGACAAGAACCTGGGATTAATTTTTTTTTGTTATTAAAAAAGTTCATATCATCCTGAGAATTTCAGTATCCATGATGATTACATAACAAAAGTCACACAACTCAATAGCAAAAAACCATAAACAATTCAGTTTAAAAAGTGGGCAAAAGGGGCTTCCCTGGTGGCACAGTGGTTGAGAGTCCGCCTGCTGATGCAGGGGACACGGGTTCGTGTCCCGGTCCGGGAGGATCCCACATGCCGCAAAGCGGCTGGGCCCGTGAGCCACGGCCACTGAGCGGGCGCGTCTGGAGCCTGTGCTCCACAATGGGAGAGGCCACAACAGCGAGAAGCCCGTGTACCGCAAAAAAAAAAAAAAAAAAAAAAAAAAAAGTGGGCAAAAGATTTGAATAACATTTTTCCAAAGAAGACATACAGATGGCCAACAGGTACATGAAAAGATGTTCAGCATCACTCATCATTAGGGAAATGCAAATCAAAACCACAATGAAATATCAGTTCACACCTATCAGAATGGCTATTATCAAAAAGACAATACATAACAAATATTGGTGAGGATATGGAGAAAAGGGAACTCTTGTGACCTGTTGGTGGGAATATAAATTGGTACAGCCACCATGGAAAACAGTATGGAGATTCTTCAAGAAATTTAAAAAATAACTACCGGATGATACAGCAATTCCACTTATGGGTATTTATTCAAAGAAAACAAAAACACTATCTCAAAAAGATATATGCACCCCCATGTTCTTTGCAGCGTTATTTGTAATAGCCAAGATATGGAAACACCTAAGTGGCCATCTGTAGTTGAATGGCTATGGAAAATCTAATACACACACACACACACACACACACACACACGCTCACACGCGCACACACACATACACATATATATGAATATTATTCAGCCATAAAAAAGAATGAAATCTTTCCATTTGCAACAACATGGATGGACCTTGAGGGAATTATGCTAAGTGAAAAAAACAAACAAATAACTTAGATACAGAGAACAGACTGGTGGCTGCCAAAGGGAAGGGGGGGGTTGAGTAAAATAGGTGAGGTGGGTCAGAAGATACAGAATTCCAGGTGTAAAATTAATCCTGGGGATGTAATGTGCAGCATGGTGACTACAGTTAATAATACTGTATTGCATAGTTGAAAGTTGCTAGGAGAGTAGATCTTAAAAGTTCACAAGAAAAAAAGAATTGTAACTATGTATGGTGATGGATATGAACTAGACTTAACTGTGGTAACCATATCATGATGTATATAAATATCCAATCATAACGTTATACACCTGAAACTAGTATAATGTTATATGTCAATTACACCTCAATTAAAAATAAAAACACCACTCAGTGGTCATTCCTACCTATCGGAGGCCTGAGCAGTGGAAGCTGCGGACCCGTCTTCAGGGCCGGCTGAGGGCTCCAGTCTCAGAAGGGAACCGCTGAAAAGGCACAGATGGCGCCTGCCGCCTTCAGACCAGTCCCGACCTCAGGTTAGGTAGCGGTAAACTCAGGAGCTGTAGCAGGACCTTCATGACGGCAGCCAGCACTTCCTTTACGACCTCCGCAGCGTCTTCACAGGAGGAGCGCTGAGGCGTGACCTCCAACGGGTGCTCATGGGAGAGAGGGGTCACGCATGCGCAGAACTCCTAGTAACGCCGCCTCGGCCGAGAGAGCTCCTTCGAGTTATCCCTCGGGGCAGTATCCACACAGCACAAAGGAGAGTCTGTGTTACTAGAGTACTATAGGCAGGTTCACAGAAAATGCCTCGCATGGAATTCACGGCTCCTGAAAGGCTGCCCGGTTCTGCTGAGTGAGGTTTCAGGAGCGAGGTGACCAGCAGTAGGAGTGGTGCCCGTGGCAGCAGCAGACTTCAGCACAGCTCGCTGGATGGTCTTTCTAGAGGATTTCCAACGGTAACAACGGGGCGACCTGCCAGCAGAAGTTTCCCCCGGGTTCTCTTCTGATTTAAAGGTACCACCATCACTTTTCCTTCTGTAAATGTTCTGTTCTATTTGGAAGTTCAGGCTGATGCCAGCAAAGCGGGTTCCTGCTACAAGGAATTTGAGGACATCCTCCTTCACTTGCATGACATCAAGGGCTCGGGACATTATGAAAGTTTCCATTTTAGTCTTGATGGGAACCCAGAACAATGATATATGACCCCTCTCCGGGCAGCAAAGAAAGGCTTGCTTCGTGGCATTGATCTTGTGAGGCTTGGTTGTGGCTGTTATTGTAATTGTTTATCAATAGTCACTTCTCTCCTTCTGAAACAGAAGAGGATTGTATTTATTCAGCATCTTAGTGTTAGATGTAGCCTATACAGAAAAAATTGTAAAATTAAATAGCTTAAAATAAGGGTAAAATCTTTTTTTTCTTGAGTCTTTAATTATTTTTCCTTTAGAGGCTTTAATGTTTGTCATATTTATTCTGAAAACTTAACAATATTCCAATTTCTGAATACAAGGACAATGATTTTCTAACTTCCTTATTCTCATAGTTTGACATCATCAGTATCTCCAAATCTTGTCACCTCTTTTTCTCCTAATGTCTCTCCTTAACCTTTTTCTTTCCCAAAGTGGCCTAGATCACACTTTTCAACCCTCCCTCTGTATTATCATTGCTCTTTCGTTCTCTATTCAGTAAACATATCTCCCCAAACAAACTCCAAGCCTCCTAAAGATCTACCATATGGAAATTAACTTCTATGGGAAATCCTACTGAAGAAATACATAAACACACCCACACACCCACATTATACTTACTAAAACTCACCTCCACCACCCTCTCCCAAACACAGGCACAGTCCAATGAAGTAATACATTGAATTCATTTTTCCTAACCTGCATCATCACTTAGCACTTCTTAATATAACACTCCTCGGTTATCCATACCATGTTCCGAAAAGTCATTCCAAGTATTTAATACTCTCTCCTCAATTCTTCTATCATACCATCACTCCATCATTCTCAAATGCATCACCACTTCATCAAAAACAAACAAAAAACAAGCAAACACACCAGTCAATTAATTGGAGCTTCACTTAAGTTATTCTCTTCCACCTACCAAACAAATTTCTATTCTCTCTGATCCTTCCCACCTGCCCTCCAATTTTATCAGTGGTTAATACTTCCATCTTCCTTCTAAATTACATGATGTCCTGCATATATTCTTAAATTTCTCTAATTTAAAACAAAACAAAAAATACTCAACTCTATGTCCCCCTTTAGAAAGGACATTCCAGTTGGACTGCTGCAATTAAATTTAAGATACAACTGGAAATAGTTATCTCCGAAGTCTAGTGGGTAACCTGGAGGAACTTCGAGTAGTTTGGATATCCCGGGCTAGATGCCTTTAGCAATAAACCATTTTACTTGGGTTTCATAAGACTCATCAGGTTCTGTAAACATGCTCTATGGTGTGCATGATGACATCCAGGAGAAATCGTGCCAAAGTGATCAAGGAAAGACTATGAAGTTTGGAAACTTAACCTTTGCAGCCAGCTGCAAAGAGCACTACTATTGATGATAGACAAGAGCCCCAGCCATGGAGCTGCTAGAAAATTTATATTCCAGCTGTCAATAAAAATCTGTGGTCCAAGGTAGCAGCAGGTCTGTGTGGAAAGGCAAGGTAAATAATTTCAAGTTCACGATCTACATTTCTTGATCAGGAATTGAATTTACTCATTTAAGAAGAAAATACAGTGCTAAAAATATGTTTGTGTAAGCAGTCTCACATTTTTCACTTCTTAAAATTAAATACTGAAATGATTTCATTGGCACATTTGACCCAAGTACAATTTTCAGTACTTTTCCTAATAAATTATATTTCATTGTTCTTAAGGTAATTGTATGATGTAAAGAAAACATGATTGATATTTTTTAACAAGCTCCCTACATATGTCCCTAAATTCCCACATTTAGAGGCTGTCTTCTTAAATTCCCCCACAGTTTTCTGTGGTGTGCCATGCAAATAGTATCACTTTTATTGAATGTTGTGATGTGAAAAAGTTGGGAAACATTACTTCAGTACCTCGTCTCTCGCCTTCCCTTCTTAGCTGAGCTTTGCAGAAGAGAATCTTGACAATACATTTATTTCATCACCTGCAATTCGATACTAAGCCCACATAACTATTCATTAATAACCATGGCTTCATTACAAAACAATTTGGGGTTATCAGTAATCTTCTGGTGGCCAATGCATCAGACAATTCTTGGAATTAATATAAGCACTCTCTCCTGAATTTTTGGCATCATTTACAACTCCCATCTGTTTCAAAAATTGTAGTCCTGACTTTTGTGACACCGTTTCTAACCCCTAAACTATTTGCTCTTCCTTATCCCGCTCCATTGTGAACCTATTTTCTTTCATTTGACATTTGAATGATGGGATTCACCAGGGTTTCCCTTCAGTCATCTTGTTTTGTGCTACGTGCTCATATCTAAATATCACCTATGTGCTCGTGATTATATAATCTCTCTCTCCAACCCAAACTTCTTTCTTAAGTTCCAGACCCGTGAAAACTTCTTCCTCTTTGACATAGTAACCTGTGTAGGTACCACCAGCTCAAAGTATGGGAATGAGAATTTGTCATATTTTATTTCTGATTATATGTTCTTCTATTTTACATCCTCTGGCAGTCAAACCACAACCTTGGATTCCTCCTTGACTCCTTATCTCCTTTACCTTTAATATTCAAATTCAACCAAGTTACCAATTCTACTACCTTACTGTTTCCAAATCCCTTTGGTCTCCTATAAAATAATCATTTTGCAATAATTTCCTCTTATTAATCTCAAAGCCTCAGAATCTGTTTGTCATATTGTTGCTCAAATGTTCTTTATACAACTCAAACTGTATTGTGTAACTCTTCTCATATTTCTTCATGAAATCTTTATTCTCTAATTTATCTAACCTCCTAAACATAGTATATAAGATCATTTATAGACTAATGAGCAAACTCTTTGATCTCCAATATGAATGATTTATCCTCAAAATTCATGTTGCCACCATGCGAAACTAATTGAAGAAAAGCAAATGCATGCGTAAACCTCTCATGTCTCTGGGCTATCACTCCTCCTGGACCGACCTTAGTGATGAACCTCACTCTTTGCTTTATCTAGTTATTGCCTCTGCTATAAAACTTCAGTTTAGACGTCACCTCTTGTGACTTGTGGAAATTAAGCCTTCACTATTCACACAGCCTTTCTTCTTTGTATGCTTGATGCTTTCCTAATCATTCTGCATTATATGACTTTATTTTCATTAGTTTCTTGAAGTCAGTAATTTTTGGATGTCATCTAGATATTTTCAGCAAAAGCATATGACATAAAGTAAAATAATAAAGTATTATTTATTGGAAAAAAATGAAAGAGGATATCCTGTTCCAGCTAGAGTCTGGTACATCACTTAATCAGGTGACCTTCCTTCGGCTGAATTTTGCTGATGTTCTCATTGTTTTACTTTTGTTATCATATTATTTTATGTCATCATAATAAGAAATATACATTTGAAAGAACAATGAAACATAAATATATTAGAAAATGTATAGATAAAACATCACCAATTAAGATAAAATACCTTTTGACATATAGAATTCTAGATTTTGTTCATTTTAATATATTATTAATTTTTACATTTTATCCAGTGACAAACCTTGGATTTTTTTTAAGTTGGCTTAAATTTGGTACTTAGATTACACAGCTTAAATTTTATAGCTATAAGGAAATGAAAAAATTTTAAACTTATAATGGCTATTCATTTAACATCACTCAATTTAATAACACACACTTAAAAATGGTCATTACATAAGAGGGAGACAAGCTGCTTGCTTTGCTAAAGGGAATTGGCAAAAGCACTAACCACATAATTTGCATCCTTCTTTGCGCATATTGTGCCAGGAGAAAATGCTTATAAGGCTATTTCACTTGAATATTTTAATGTGCAATCAATTATGAATGGTAATATAGCCATGGCTTCCTTATAATAATGACTATAATAATAACAATTAATAATATATACAGTTAACAAAACAGATTCAGTTCCTCATTAGATTATTTTAGTTAAATACGTAGAAGTTAAATAACAACAGTTACGTTATATAGTAAATGCACTATGACATTTTCAGTAACATTTATAGTTGTTCATAATGATGAAGAAAAATTAATGCTTCTAGTGAAATTTGATATGAGTCATAAAGTGAAAACAACAAAAAAAATACATGTAATTAAAATGCCTTATACATTGGTAAGTATTTCAGAGAAAAGTATATCAGTTCCAAATCTTCACCCTGACTTCCTTAATAGGACAAAGAAGTTTTAAAGTCTAGACTACGTTAATTAATATTGAAATACTCATTTGATCTTTGGAGCTCTCTGAAGTAAAAACCAGAGGAGACAATAAATTTCTAAATGCAGTTTTTGTTGACAATACATTTTGTTGTCAGGCTTAAAAAAGACTATTTGTATTCTGTTGTGGTGTGTGTATATTTTTAGATTATGACTATATACACATATATATACACATTCATGATCTAATATATATGCATTACTTTGATCTATTTTAATTGTAATTTAAAGACAAGTTTTTTTTTTTTTTTCTGCTGTACGTGGTCCTCTCACTGTTGTGGCCTCTCCCGTTGCGGAGCACAGGTTGTGGACACACAGGCTCAGCGGCCATGGCTCATGGGCTCAGCCGCTCCGCGGCATGCGGGATCCTCCCGGACTGGGGCACAAACCCGTGTCCCCTGCATCAGCAGGCGGACTCCCAACCACTGCGCCACCAGGGAAGCCCTAAAGACAAGTTTTTGAGGTTAAATGCATCTAATATACCCATTGAAGGTGCCTGTGGAATTAACTTATTGTTACCATATATTAGTTAAATAATGAATTTATCAGGTTAAAAAAATGGAATAATATCTACAGCAATATATTACCATCGGCACTAGAAACTTAAAACCTCAGAAGAGATTGATTGCAGATATATATTATTATTTTTAATTTTTATCAAAGTAATATACTCTAAAATATGCATGTATACATCTCCAAACAGTGAAAAAAAGAAGCTACTTCTTTATTCTAGGCACACGGTCAGAAGTAAAATTTCTGTAATATTGAAAAATTATTCCTCAGAGAAATATTTTTTACCCTATCCCTCCATTTGTTCTAACTAGATTAAATGATTATGCTATATAATCCTTGATATTTCCTACAAAGGATTTATCACAATCTATACTTACTTTTTGCTTGCTTATGTGATTGATATATCTCTTGTATTTTGACTATTGGCTCCATGAAGATAGGGCCCATGCTGGGTCATTTCTCCTCAAGGTCTAAAATAGTGTGGCAAAATATAGATGTAACACTCTATTTTCAGATGAATATATGAATCCAAAAGGGATGAAAAGCAAATTCGATGAATGCTGTATAATATTTACAAATAAAACAAACCATTAAAGAGAAGAATCACTAGTCTATACAAATGAACAAATAGAGCCAGAGATGGATAAAACTAAAATAAAATTAGTAATGTGAAATATGAGAAAGTAATTAGAAAATAAGTGGTAGAAAATATGGCAATATGAGAATGTTTTGTACAGCCCTGTGTTAATAAATATTATTAATTATTTTAAAAAATAATTGAAATAAATAAAAAATTTCATAAATATGTTAGCAAAATGATTAAAAATATATGTAATCTAAGAAGACTAAATCACAAAAGGAAATTTTTAAATGTCAGTAAATTATAATCTGATACTCCTTCCCCAAATAACAAGATGATAAAATGTTATGCCTAGGTTATTCTGTAGGTGAATACTTACAAACCTTCAATGGATACATAATTATACAATTTAAATTACTAGAGCTAGATGAAAAAATACAGTGTCCCCATTTTTTTTACAAGAGAGTATCCACATGCAAATGTCATTCACAAGAAAGTTATAAATTAAGTTCATATTTAAATATTGAATCAAAAGCATTAGCAAATAATGTTTAGCAGTATGTTCAATTAATAATATAGCATGACCACATTTGTATACCTTTAGGAATGCAAGCAGTTTGCCATTAAAAATATTATTATTTACATTCCTTATATTAATAGGTTTACTAAGCTAAATACTTAATGCCAAGACATTTCTAATAACGTTTTGAAATTTAGAATAGCTTTAGATTTGCAGAAAAGTTAAGAAGACAGTAGAAATTTTCCATATTCCTCTCACTTTTCTCTATTAAAACATCTTACATTAGAATGGTATACTTATCACAATGAATAAACCATTCCATTAATGAATGAACCTAATTCAGGAGAAATATTTCAAGCCAGAAAGAACTGGAAGGCAGTATGTGTGTGCGTTTGTGAGCACGCATGTGTATGTGAGAGAGTGAGAGAAAGTACTTTCATTATTAAAGTATCACTGTAATGACAAAAAAAGCTATACACAAATAAGATAATTAGAAATCAATTTTAGAGTCACATCTGTCTCAATTAGTTTTATTTTGGGAGATCTCTCAGGATTTCAGAGGCATTTCTGCTGTGAAAACACACAAAGACAAGTCGATAAAGTAGAGAATTTGTTATACGTGAAGTAGTTAATTAAATCTGCAGGTCAGAGAAAGCTTCTGGATAATACTGATCTGTTACTTTTCCCTTCAGTTATGGCCAAGTGAGTGTTGACTAATCATAAAAGTTAGATATACCATTTGCCTTTTCTGGTTTACTCATGACATCATTGCCTGGAATGAATGATGGAAAACGAAGTATGGGAAATCACTCTGTTGGTGTCATATGTGAGTCACATGTCAGTCTGAGATGGTAAAACAGTGCAGGTGGACTAATGTTGACTTAATTTCCCTATTTATTAGCATGGAAAAGATTTGCTTATGTATGAATGAACAGTAAAATAGGAAAAAATATACCTTGTTTTGGGATAGGGTAGCTCAATATCACAAAAATTTTAATTTCCCCTATAACAGTGTATAAAATCAGTGCAATCTCAAGCAAAATTGTAAAATCAAAGTTTGGAAATAGTAAGTTGGATTTTCAAAGTGTCCCTCAAAAATATATATACCAGATAATAGCCAGAAACAAATTCTTTAAATGTTGAGTAATAAGAGGAAGCAATGTATATGAGATACGAAGAGAATAAAAAATGTAAAAATAGAAATATTTTAAATTCAATAATTTATAAATTAAATTAATAATTTAAGTAAATAATTTAAATAAATTTAAATTAAATAATTAAATAAATTAAATAAGTTACCAGAAACTGGCAACTTATTCAAGGAAATGGAATAGAAGTTGTATAAATGGACTAGATATAAGTAAAATGTAACCTTTAATAAAGTTGGAAGTTATATAAGTGAGTAAATTCAGATTTTTATTTTTAAAACTTGTCATTAAATACTGCTATCCATTTGGAAAGACAACAAACAAATACAAAATCAGACCCCTAATTTATATATTCATGCATCTGATAAATATTTTCAGCATATACTATGTGCCAAGCAGTATATTGGTGATTAAGAATATAGTGGTGAACAAAACAGATATGATTAAGACAAAAGCATGAAATAAAGACAAGTTTAATAAGTGCTTATGTTCTTACTAGGTTGTAAACTACTATGGCAGGAATACTGAGTATCCAGTATTTAATAGAAAGTGCATAATATACTAGCTTTAAATTTACATGCACTGATTGAAAGAATAAACAGGAAGTGGAATAATAGAGTAACATTTACAGATGATAGAGATAAAAGCAAAATACTACATAGGATATCACAGAAATTTTCTTAAATTAGTGAAACATTGTATGTGGGAGAGTTATGAAGAGTAGGCAAGTTTATCCATATAAAAGTGTGGGCTTTATTTGAAGTACTTTTAAATTATCCATAAGATTATTTAATGCACCTTTTATCCTTTCCTCCTCCCCTATTTCCTGACTCCTTTTCCCAATTCATGAAGAAGTATTTACACTAAATATCAAGAAGTGCTTGAAACCTTATACATTTTATTGGCACCAGTGACTGCTTGTGGAGTGTTACAATAAGGTGATTTAACTTCAAAATTTTTATCAGCCCTTAGATCAGGGTATAATCTCTAGAGATCTTGGGGACAAAGAGTTTAAATGAGCTTTTAGAAAGCTGAGGGAAAAAGCACACACAACACACACACACAACACATACACACACATGCACAACACACACTCACACGACACACACACACACACACACAGAGTCACTTCTCTTGACCTTAAAAAAATCTTTGGAGGTTGCATAATGAAGTCTATTATAACCTGAACAATAGTTAAAAGGGCACTTATGATCCCAGGCAACTTCTTTTGTAAAGAGGATCCATTGTCTGTTCTGTACTAATTATGCTTTGATTTGCTTGCTACATAG
This sequence comes from Globicephala melas, assembly GCF_963455315.2. NCBI lineage: Eukaryota > Metazoa > Chordata > Mammalia > Artiodactyla > Delphinidae > Globicephala > Globicephala melas. The sequence continues at coordinate 6,804,925 of NC_083314.1, read as the reverse complement.
AAGATGTGCTTTCTATTCTGTAGAATTTCTGTGCTTGAAATTCTACTTTTTTTAAAATCTGGGTTTCAAATATATTTGAATTAAAACTGTTTAAAATGAGAAATTGATTACGTAAAAAATGTTAACGATAAAGACTATAGCTATCTTATACCTAACCAGATATTTGATTAACGTAGATAAATGTAAGTCTTTGTTTCCCAGACTGCCACCTATTGGATTTATACTTAAATAGGTTTTCATTTTCTGTACTGTATTTAGTTATGGAACTGCATCCAATTTATTCATATTGCTTTGTTCTTTGGGAATGTTTTTGAGTTCCCTAGGAGATAGAACCTGAAATAAAACTTAGTGTTGATGCTTTATTTATTGTGTGATGTAATTCCAGGACAGGAGAAAGGGAAAAAGGAAATGGAGAAAGCTAAAAAGCAAATACAAAGTCTTCCGAGTTATTAAGGCAGGCTGGTTCTGAGGCTGTAATTGTTAATCATCATCTACTTCTCTACCACCTATCATAGTATTCCCTTGTTTCTAACCAGTAACTTGGCTGGTTTGGGTTGCCTGAGTAGTCTTGTATTTGTTAGGTTAAGGTTACTATAATTGTTCACTGACAGTTATTTCTGAGCATCGTATGCAAAAAGTGATGGCCCCAGGGAATCTACAAGACCCCAGACATATTACCTTTGCCCTATTTTGTATTTAAAACCCTATATCCATATTGCAGTTCAGGATGAAGGCCCCAGACGATAATGTAACTTCCTTTACCTATTGATAATTGGAGCTTAAAGTGGCCAGATGGTAGTTGCAACTTCCAGGCAGTGTCCTCCAACTATGTCTCTTGTCAGATATGTTCACTTCTAGGAGACAGGACTCCTAATCCAGCACACCCTAATGTTGTTGGAATGAGAACCCCAAATGGAGCAGTGAGTCTGTAGAGGGCAGGTCCTCTCCTTTGCTATTCTCTCCTGGATAGTGTTGTACACCATGCATTGGCTGCTGGCAGTTCAGTGCGTATCCTGCATTCTAGATGGCAGTGCCCCAACCCTGCAGAGTGATATTTCAAAGGTGATATCTTAGCTGAGTCTTCAATAGACTGTTCCTTCATTCTATCAGGGAGGCTGCTTCTGGAAAAGATAAGTGAATCCTGTGTCATGAACCAACTCATACTTTTTTATTTTCTCCTTAGTCTAACTGGGTCAGAGTAATTGTAGCCTCTATTCTCTCATTTGCTTTACACCTGCCTCACTAAAGCTTTTTAAATGTGAAACTAATCCTCAAAGTGGGTGGGTCCCTTGGTATCCTCACTCTTCTAGTCCTTATCATTCCAACAAAAGAATCATCTTTCAAGCTCTCAGAACTTTCTTATCAATCTACCAAAAAATTGCACTGTTGCATTTTTTAAGAGTTTGCTATACATCAATGATATTCATAGTTTGGGGACTGGATTTTAAAATTCGAGAAATATTTACTTTTTGTCTACCCTAGAAATACATTTGGTATTTTGTTCTTGTTCTTATTTTTGCTATTCCAAAAATTATTAATACCATTTCTATTTCTTACACTGACCCTCGCTCACATATTGTATCACATGTCCTTGCACCAGCTAGGAATTTGAGTTTAATCCTCTGATATTATATATAAATTTAAGAATATTACCCATTTCAATATTTTCATTTTAATCAGAATCAGAGCCTTAAATTAGAAGGACGAAGCAGTGATAATGGTATATTGGGGTGAGGGGGTAATACTTCTCTTTCTTAATACATTTAAATAAAGCGTCACTTGATTTAGGTTTATTCTAATGCCTACAAGTATATTCCCATTTTTAGGCGTCTAGAATTCAAAACCTTTCACAGATTCAATCTAAATTAAACTAGTTAATATATTTTGTATCATAAATAATTAATAGATTTCTAAAACAGGTAAGAAAATAGTATGTGCCCTAAAATGCATTTTCTTATCTGTTATACAGACTAGCTATGAACTTAGTTTTGCAAATATTAAAGAGTACTGATTGCATATTAGTAACTACAGGAAATATTATGCTTGCCTTCAAGTAACTTACATTCTAAATAAGGCAATACCACAAATCAATTTTTATTTAATTGCTTTAAACTTTTCTCCTAAGATGTAAAGCTTGAGTATTTAATCAAAAGAAGTATTTGAGAAACTTTGGGGAAGAATATTTTCATAAGAAATGAATTTGGGAATCTATTGATAATATAGGACTTAACGAATAATTTTTTTAATTTAGAGGAAACAGCTTTGAACCAGTTGAAGAAACCAGTGTTGTTACTATAAATGTCATAGAAGTGTTTAAGAATTATACACATTTATGTGGAAATAGTAAAAGATTTTTCTGTTACTTAAGTTGGTGCATACACATTAATAAAACTGGAATAAATACAGGATAAATATTTCCTAGTTATTTGTCATTTTTTATTTTCAACAAAAATTTCCCAATATTTTACACTTAACATAAGTAGTTATGTATGCCCATTATGAAAAAGGAAATGTTATACTGAAGATTCCAATGAAAAACATAAATGAATCACACAAATATTCCAAATTCTTGTAAGTTACAAAAAATGGGACTACAGTAAGTCTCAAAAGTGCTCCCTGTGAACCTACACTTTATTGAAGAATTGTTTTCATTATGAAAGGGAAGTTAATCTACCCCAGTGCTTTGGCAGTGCAGCTGGGACTAAGAAGGTTTATCCCTGCCTTTTGGTGAATCCACACAGTTAATAGAGACTTAGGTAAAACTGTGTTGACAGGAACATCCTAACTATGTGTGGTAAATCGATGGTATTGATTTCAGTTATGTCTGATTTCTGCCTTGGGATTAGCAACTTAGAGTTTAGGCCCCAGTTAACCATTAAATATGATTTCATGGCCCCTTGCTTGCTCACATGATTCCCAGTGAACAACCGTGACTCCACTGATGCCTTAGATAATTGTGTTAGTTCAGTTATTCCTATTGAGCATAGGAAGCAGGTATCTCAAGGACATACTGGATTTATTTAATGGAGGTTTACATGAAGCAGTCAGTCATAGGAAAACACTTGATAGCATCTGCCTTCTCTGCATATTTCTTAAATACATGATTCAGGAAGCTTGGGACAAGTGAACTTTGTACGATTTCAGGGTTATTCTATTGTGAACTGGCCTGAGTCATTTTCATATATAATAGGAGTAGCCTGTGTTTAGAGTTACAGTTCTCCATGATCTCTTCCAGGTACTAATGAATGAAAGCCGAATACCAAATCCTTCCACCATGCTGATATTTGTTAATCATACTTTTTTTTTTTTTTTTTTTAGCAAGCTGGTATAAAACACTTACATGCATTCAATTTTGGAGGCTTGATTTAAAAAATGACTCTGTTCTTTTTTTATGTGCTCTGATCAAAATTTACTTAAATGATTCATTCTAAGAAGAGAAAAAGTATTCTAGAGGCAGAATTCTCTTATCCTTAGGAACGCTATGAGGCCACCAATACTTAGATCCATTGGTTGGACACAGAAATAAGTAGTCAGCAAGCCTTGGGTTTCATTCTTAATGTTACCTGCTACATGGTTGCAAGATGCTCAAGGTCTGCCCATTCAGGGATACAGAAGATTTCTAAATATTTTAAACAATTCACCTATACTACTAATCTCAACAAAGAGATCTCATTTTTATAACCTATACAAGCCACTAATTTCAAACTTGGTTACACATTCATAATGCTAACCATATTTAGCAAACCTTCTAATATTAATCAAATAAAATACAACCAAAGCACATGAAGTAGTCATACCGGAAGTGTGAGCTTTCTGCTTAGAATGTTAGTAGATGCTCCAGGAATATAGACTGACCTAATACCCACACAGCAGCACATTGTACATGCACAAATAAGACATATTTTGTAAGTAAAAATTTAATCACTTGTGATTCACTCAGAATAGAGCACAAATGGGAAACTGTTTATCTTCCTTTTACTTGACCTACATGAGGGAAAACAGTCATGGGGAGTGAACATTCAATATTAGTAAACAGATTTCAAACTCAGGATTGAATGCGTTAAGGAAAAAGTATGTATTCTAGGCATGCTGAGTTTGAAAGATACCTTCTTCCATTTCTTATTTCAGAATGGGGTAAATATGAAGCTGGTCATTTAGAATTAAGAGTATATGACTTAAGTGGAATTGAAGTTAAAATATTCATTTGAGGCCTTTGAAGGAAAGAGAATTTTTATAAGGGAGCCTCAGATAGTTTCTTCTTGGAAAGAGTATTGCTATCAAATGTCAAGGCAAACCCATAGTGAAGACAGCAGGGAAATTGACATTTTGGAGAGAGAAGCATGAAATACTGGGTTTCTTTCTATGTGGTTAGTCCAGTTTGTCAGTTTAATAAAACAATCAGAAATTCAGATTCCGGGCTTTCCTGGTGGTGCAGTGGTTGAGAGTCCGCCTGCCGATGCAGGGGACACGGGTTCGTGCCCTGGTCTGAGAAGATCCCACATGCCGCGGAGCGGCTGGGCCCGTGAGCCATGGCCGCTGAGCCTGCGTGTCCGGAGCCTGTGCTCCGCAACGGGAGAGGCCACAACAGTGAGAGGCCCGTGTACTGCAAAAAAAAAAAAAAAAAAAATTTAGATTCCAAGCACTTTTTTTTTTAACATCTTTATTGGAGTATAATTGCTCTACAATGGTGTGTTAGTTTCTGCTTCATAACAAAGTGAATCAGCTATACATGTATCCCCATATCTCCTCCCTCTTGTGCTTTTAAGGAATACATAAATGCATATTACTGTAACAGCCAGTATTCTGTATCATCACAGCAATTAAACATGACTTTTGTTAACTTCATGAGTCCTAGCAGGAACAGGAAGAGAAGAAAGTCCTCAGTAAGGCCATGGTATTGATTCATTTCTGCATATAAGTAAATGAATGTGTGTGTGTGTGTGTATATATATGAATATATATATACATATATATGTATATATATATATAATGCATATCATGTGCGTGTACATATTGCAAGGGGGTTCCGGAGTCCTGGTGACTTGACTTGACCTTGCCAGTAACTATACTGTATATCTTATCAAGCAAGATATTTAGACTCTGTGGGGCTCTGTTTCCATTTCAGTACGACTGCAGGAGAGGAAGGCCTGGGTCTATGAGGTCACCCAGGTTCTAGTATTCTTTGATTCTCCTTATCTTTAATTTAAAACTAAATTTTTCTTTTAAAACTTTGTGTTCTCTGTAGATTATCATCAATGGCTGACACTCAGAAAAATAAAGTTTGGAAGGCTGGAATTCCTCGATAGCTTTGAAAGTGTTTGCCTCTTGTAGAGTTGTATTTCCAGAAACTTACAGCAGGAAACTGTCGTGCCTTTAAGTCCTGCCTTAAAACAAGATAACACCTTGCTACTCAAAGAAGGTAGGAAAATGAAATACGGAGTTATGTGATTTTTCTTATCAAATACTGATCATATCCTCAACGGCAAATATGTTTTATAATGCTTTAAAGTAACTGGGGTTTTTTATGACTACATTGTGTGAGCATCTTGTTTGTATGTGTGTGAACCTGCAATTTATGAGATTATGTTTACTGAAAATTATCATGAATATTCTGGATCATTAAGGAGTAAAAACAAAGGAAACTTCACTAAATAAGGAAAAATTCCCCCAATCTGGCCTATAATTAGAGTGAATTCATGAGCTACATTGCTTTTTACTTAATATTTTAAAGGGATTCATGGCAGTTGTCTGCAGAGAGGCTCATTTTTTATGAAATGGTGAATTGAATGGAACAGTGGAATATCTGCCACAGTCACTTCTTCCTTTGCCCCCTGCTACTAACATAATTTCAGCCCTTCCTTTACCCTTAACCATGTCCATGTTTATTAGGAAGGGGCTCTAATAATTGGAGAGTTTACACTACAGTATTCTTGATCTCAGTATGATACGTTAAAGATGTAGCTTCTTGGCACACTGAAATTAGCCTCTTGTCCACAGAGTTTATTTCTGTTAAAGCCTCCAATCTAAGCAGGATATAATAATTTCATAAGAAATTAAATGAATATGGAAATTAAATGAACATTTAAGTATCAAGCAACTGTGATTCAGAACACAATCATACATTTGTACTCCTTTTAAAATTCTGACATGAGCTATGTAATCATTCATGATTTATAAATGTATATTTAAATAATTTATTATATTGAAAAGGACACAGCTTTTTAAATTTTGTAATTAAGCCTACATGTATAAATTTTAAAGACTTACACTTGTCAATTTGCTATGACATTCTAATATAATCGTACCTTAATTATCACAACTCACTATTATTTTTCTTGGCTATTTTAAAAAGTTCTTTCTGTCCTTTTTATCCCAAATAATTTTATTGCCTCAGAAACCATCTTAAAAGTGATGTTTTAGAGATAAATATATAGTTTGTGATTTGAGGGAAATCTTTATCTACTTGAAGATATGTCTTTTGCAATTTTAACTATGTTGTTAAAAATTTTGAATGATTTCTTTCTATAAAGACAACCATTAACACAGTGAAGTAAATTTGTATTTTATTGTTAACAGGAAAGGGTAAGTTATAAATTACTGTGTGTATTATAATTGTTTTACTATAAATATTTTATGCAAATACATGCATACAAACCAAGAAACGATTTTGGTAATATTTCTGCTTATTATTTAATCAAAACTTTTATTATTTACTTTCTAGTTTTCATTTAATTTGTAATACACATATTTTGAAGGAAATAATTATTAAAATCATTAGGTCAAATATTAAAGTTAAAATGCCATATTAACACTAGGAAAGAACACACTATGACTCCATTTAGTGAATTGCTTCTTAATCTTAAATCTCAGTTTATTTCTTCAAATCTTCATAATATAGCTTACCTGTTGTCAGAATGTCTTAATTAATCAATATTTTAATTATGAATATTTACTGTTGGGTAAAAATAAACATTTATATAGACACAAAAATACTTCTATAAATATTTATGAAAACACTTCTATTTTATGTTAGTTTGAAAATAAAGGTTGTTATTGCATCACACAGTCTACAAGCTATTGAATTAGAGATATTTGTTGAGATGGATTCTAACGACTATTATATGTTAAATGAGAATTACTTTTAACAGACAAAAAAGCAATTTATATTTGTAATACATGAAACAGGCAAATCCTTAACATCTCTATATTCAAAATAAATAAACTCTCTTTATAAGCCAATAAGAGAATAACTCAGAAAGCTAAAGGTAAAAGACACAAAGGTGATGAAAAGACAATTCACGGGCGAAAATTCAGTGAATAATACACACCTGAAATGTGAATGTAACATAGGACATTTTGATTCTAAAAATCAAATAGTATTTTTTAACTTATATTGCGAAATATCGAAAATGTATTTTTTCCAGTATGAGAAACATTCACAAAATGTTTATATGAGTGAATCAATGCAATTTGTAATAAGTTCACTTAAGAAAATTAAAAGAAAAAAAGTAGGCTGAACAAGGAAGGGCCCTCAGATGACACAGCCAGATAGCTGAGGTCTAAAGATGAAAAGAAACCTGTGTAGGGGAAGAAGAATTCTCCTCCACCCTTCAGAGGTTCTTTTGGCTGTTCAGATTGTCAAATCAACATGAGACTAATGAACAGGGGAAAAAACAAACATCCACAACCCCACATACATGAAACGTTCAAAGACAGAAAGGTGTGCACGCCATCCTGAGCTGAGGAATAGGATAGGGGTCTGGGGCATCCAAGGACAGGAGGATTTACAGAATGATAAGAAGGACAGATGTTGGGTAATTAGATGTTTGCCACTCAGATAAAATTTATCTCTGGTAATAACTTTTTTGGAGGAAAGACCCCCAATATAAATTATTCTAGGTAGATAAGAGGGGACAAAAGTTTATCTTGAACCTGCAGGGTCTCGATTGCCTTTAGCTCAAAATAATTCTCAAGCAAAAGTGGCACATTGTGGGGAGACTCGTTCTAAACCTCTTCAACTGTCATGTGAAAAATAAGGTGACAGTGCAAGCAGCTTGTGTTGAGGAAGAGCTTGGCTTCTTCCAAGAATTATTAGAAGAATATCAGACAATATTGACCAGTCTATTTTAGTACAATATTTTATCCTAGTTTAAATTTAATTTGTATATATGCTATCACAAATATATGTACACAAATTTGTAAATATATATAAAAAAGAAATGTTTCCCCTAGTCCCTATTCTCCTTCAGTACCCCCAAAGTGAGCAGATGCCCATGGGGAAAAACAGCCCATGTTTTTTTTAGCATGACCACCACCGGTTATAACTGAGTTCCACATTCAGCAGTGTTCACTTTACCTAGGTCAAGACAGATATTCAGACTAAGCCCCTGTGGGAAAAAAAGAGTGATTCTTAACTTCAGAAAAGTATTTTTCAGTCTGGAATTCTTGATTTCAAGCCATAATATAAAACTAGAGTACTTTGTGTTTTTAAACATATAATGTTTTTCCCATTTTTTACAGCAGAAGTGATTATTTTTCCAAATCATTTCAACTACATTCTATGTGGAAGCAAAAGTACAAATTAATTTAATTTGTAACTATGTAATTCATAAATATATGAGTTTTACAAATAGCAAACATTACATTGCTCTGGAATTTAGAAAATACAGATTTTTATTTTTTTAGCTTTTTATTTTAAATTAATTGATTATTTTTAATTGAAGTATAGTTGATTTACAATGTTGTGTTACTTTCTGCTGTACAGCAAAGTGATTCAATTTTACATATATATATTCTTTTTCATATTTCTTTCCATTATGGTTTATCACAGGATATTGAATATAGTTCCCTGTGCTATATATTAGGACCTTGTTGTTTATCCATTCTATATATAATAGTTTGCAACTGCTAATCCCAAACTCTTAATCCATCCCTCCATCACCCCCTCCCCCTTGGCAACCACAAGTCTATTCTCTATATCTTTGAATCTGTTTCTCTTTCATAGATAAGTTCATTTGTGTCATATTTTAGATTCCACATCTAAGTGATATATGGTATTTGTCTTTCTCTTTCTGATTTACTTCACTTAGTATGTAATCTCTAGGTCCATCAGTGTTTTGCAAATGGCATTATTTCATTCTTTTTCATGGCTGAGTAATAGTCCACTGTTACACACTCACACATCTTTATCCATTCATCCATTCATCTGTCAATGGACATTTATGATTTAGATTGTTTCCATGTCTTGGCTGTTATAAAAAGTGCTGCTATGAACATAAGGCTGCATGTATCTCTTTGAATTATAGTTTTGTCCTGATATATACCCAGGAATGGGATTGCTGGATCATATGGCAACTCTATTTTTAGTTTTTTGAGGAATCTCCGTACTGTTTTCCATAGTGGCTGCACCAATTTACATTCCTACTAACAGTGTAGGAGGGTTCTCTTTTCTCCATACCCTCTCCAGCATTTATTATTTGCAGACTTTTTAATGATGGCCATTCTGACCAGTATGAGGTGGTACCTCATTGTAGTTTTGATTTGCATTTCTCTAATAATTAGCAAAGTTGAGCTTTTTTTTTTTTTTTTTTTTTTTTTGTGGTACGCGGGCTTCTCACTGTTGTGGCCTCTCCCGTTGCGGAGCACAGGCTCCGGACGTGCAGGCCCAGCGGCCATGGCTCACGGGCCTAGCTGCTCCGCGGCATGTGGGATCTTCCCGGACCGGGGCACGAATCCGTGTCCCCTGCATTGGCAGGCAGACTCTCAACCACTGCGCCACCAGGGAAGCCCGAGCATTTTTTTCATATGCCTATTGGCTATCTGAAAATACAGATTTTTAACCTGATGTTTAGGAGAATGATATGTGAACAGTGAACTATATAATCTGGAACATATATTAGAGTGATTTAATAGTAATTTATCTACATGTTTACTTACTTTATATTACCACCAATATTTGTTTTACATTAATGTGTGTATGTGTGTGTACATGGGTGCTATTCATTTTAAAAGATGCAGAGAATGAATTTGACCATATTTAACTCACATTCAATAAAGAAACTCAACACTCTAAAAACAGAAGAAAATTTTCTTAATATGATAAATAATATATAAAAGTCATCTATAGCATCTAAAATCAATGGTAAAATTAGGGAAATTTTTTTCCTGAGATCAAGACTGAGAAATTAGGTAAGTTTCTGTGCATCTTGTTCTCATCATATATTTGTAAAAATATATTGAGATGCATAATCAAAAGTGTCTGTTACCTTCTTTCTGTATATAGTTTAATTCAGTTCAAAGTTAAAATAAGAGAAATTTGTAAAATACTGAAGTACAATTTATATTTTTCCAAATCATTACAGAGAAGAAACTGTAGAACACCTTATCAATATTTAAATAAAGTTCCCAGCAGGATAATAAGGCAAGTGCAATAAATAAAAATAAGCAAATTTTGGAGAGAAAAAAGAAAGTTTTATTTATAGATTAGTATCTGTTTCAAAGGCAGTAAAAATATCTATTGAAAATCTGTTCAAATTAATAATTGTGCAAAGTCAACGATTTGCGATCAATATTAAATATTAGTCGTGTATCTATATATATCAACATTACAATGAAAAATTAAATATGTGAAAGGAAACTAATAACAATAAACATAGTAAAATATGCATACAACCTCTATATTGGAAACTAAAAAAGCATTGCAAAGGGAAATTAAGGAAAACATAGATAAATGAAGGGATATACCATGTACATGGATTCAAAGACTCCATAGAATCAAGAAGAGTTAAAATCATCTTGAAGAAGAAAACCAATGCTCAAGGATTTGCATTGCAAGATAACAATATCTTTTAAAAATTATGATAATCAAGAAAATGCATATTGGTAAAAACATGTTCAAATAAGTTAATGAAATACGATAGAGGCTGCATACCATGACCTACTTACAACAAAGATTACGCTACAATTTAAGAAGCATGGTCTTTGCCATAAATAATCCTGGGTAACATTAGAAAAAATATATCTTGGTCCCTAAGCCATAATACAAACGCAAATGTCAACACAATAATATGTTTATATCTAAAATATATATACAAATATTTTTGTGATACTGGAGAATGTAAAGATTTATCAAACATGACACAAAAAGTGCTAACCATGAGTGAAAAATCCAAAATATTTAATTAAATTAAAAATAAGTAATTTTGTTTGCTAAAACACATCATTACAAAATTGAAAGTGTAACCCATATAATGAGAGGAGATATTTGCAATGTATATAGAATAAAAGGATTTACATCCAAAATATATTTCAAAATTTTACAAATTGGGCTTCCCTGGTGGCGCAGTGGTTGGGAGTCCGCCTGCCGATGCAGGGGACACGGGTTCGTGCCCCAGTCCGGGAAGATCCCACATGCCACAGAGCAGCTGAGCTCGTGAGCCATGGACCCTGAGCCTGCGCGTCCGGAGCCTGTGCTCTGCAATGGGAGAGGCCACAACAGTGAGAGGCCCGCGTACCGCAAAAAAAAAAAAAAAAAAAAAAAAAATTTTACAAATCAATAATATTTTAAAAAGAGCCAGAGGATATAAAGAGACATTTCACAAGAGAGCAGATCCAAATGGCTGGAAGCAACACAGTACATTTGTATAAAATACAATGGTGACAATCTAATATACATTCTGAAAAGTAGAAATAGTGTAAAGGTTATTTTCACTGTTCTGGGGCATTGTGAATAGGATTATTCAGAGTGCTACTGGTAGGATAGTAATGTTCTATTTCTTGATCTGGGTGCTCATTACATGCATGTCATTACTTGTGAAAATATACTGAGTTGTAATGTTACAGTTTGCTTTCCACTATGTATATTATACTTCATTTAAAACAGAGTAAGGAGGGGGATGAGGGGAATTACTGGAGGGGAAGTGTAATCTATTTTACAAGTAATTTTAGAGAAGAAACTTTAGAATTATAGAATATTTGGGGATTCAATTTGAAGGCAAAGGGGAAAAGAAAAAGAAGCAAAGAAATTAAGTGATAAAAAATATGAAAAATAATAATGTGAATAGAATAGCATGATGATTAAGAGATGAACAATAGACATACTTAAATCAGAAAGAAGGAAATCTCTTGTAAAACAGCAGACACATCTCAATATTGTAGTTAAAGGAATGGTTTGGTAACATGTTAAATGCCTATCAGTACAAGGTTGATTAATACGTCATTATATTTATAATAATTGTTCTAGTCATCTTAGGTGTATTTTTTCTCAGATTAATCATATTGCTAAAAAACATGAAGTCATCTTACTACCCTGAAAATAAGAGACAGTGGAGGTTGAGAATTCCAAAGTGTCAGGAATTTAAGGGAGGAATTTTAAAGAGGAAAAATGCTCAGGAAGGTAAATGCCAAAATTCATATACAAATCCCTTCTTTTATTGTATAACTCATAAGCTGCACATTTGTATGCTAAGAATCCAAGATACTCAGAACTGAAAACTTCTGGGTGATTTGATTTGCTAAGTAGTGGGGTGAAAAAGAGTTGAATTCAGGCTCCCACCAATGTTTAGGAGTCTTATGTCTTGGTAAACATGCCAGGCAATCAGCTGTCATTCAAGGCCCATAATATTTTGGAAAGGCTCCTTAAACACACCTGACCTAACAAAGCCTAAAACCAAGTCTCAAAGCATCAAGCACTATGTCATCTGCCTGCCACAAGAAAACACCTAGAGAAAGTTAGCATCTTACAGAGACTCTAAATTTGTCATTCAAAATATCTTTCGTTCAATCAAACATCATGAGGCTTGGAAAAAAAAAGCGTCCAGGAACAATGCATTGACAACATAGACAAAAACTGAAAAATGGAAACAGCTCAACAAACCATATATTAAAGTTACTTATAATACCAATTGCTTTTGGAACTTGGAGAGAATATTGCCTATTGTTATTTTTTAATAAACCTATATTTTATTATGTGCATATATTTCATTCATTGTTAGCCATATTGAAAATTCTCCTCAATAAAGCTAGATCGTAATATTTTTGAAAAATATTGTTTGATGAATTGTGGCTATGATCCCTAGAATTGGAGGAAAAAACTAATTTATAAATGAATTGTCACAGAAAGAGAAGGGGCATCCATATGTGACTTTAACTGCATCTAAACATACAAAATCATTGGCATTTTCTGGAAAAAAATCTGGTGTGTGTGGATACTTACGAAATCCAAATAATGTTTGAGATAAGTTAGACTCCTCAAGTTATATGCCCTTCTGATCCCTAGTGCTTGTTATTTTATGTCACATATTACTCAGAGGAAGATATTAAAAGTTAATATTATGCCAGAGCAAACTGGCCATATACCAGTTTCCTACATCTATAAATCATGGGCATGAAATCCTGGGGCAATTTCAAACATAGTCCTCTTGGGTCAGGGAACCAATGTGAAGATTCTGCCAGCTGTCTTTTATATCAATGTCCACTATACATTTTTGATCTGGAGAAATAAATTCAGAGTGGAATCCTGGAATTTTCAAGTCTACTTACCAGATAAACCCAGGGTAGAACTTCATTTATCAGTTGTTCTCACTCTGTTATAGTTAATACCTCTCTCTGTTCAAGTAGCACAGTGGAATTTGAGTCTCCAAGAATTTTTTATTTTTCCTTTAACTAAGGCCAGATAGACCTCTAGAAGTCTGAATATCCCATTTCTTTTAAATGCCCTTAGATCCCTGTTGAGAAAACAAGAAGAAAATACCTTATTGGGATGGTTTACAGAGTCTTTTCTCAATGAGACATGGCTTCCCATTCATTCAACCAGTTCAAATCAGGAAATGATTCTCCCATGAAATTAATCAAGTTAGTCACTTATCATCAGACATAGGGATTTTTACCTGTACAATTCAAGTAAGATTTTTTAGGTACTCCATCTGTTTCAGCCTTTAGTTCATTATGATCAGTTAGCCACTGACAAAAATGTTTGCAGGTGAAAATACTCTGTCTACTGAGCCAGCTCCAAATTCCATTGTAGTAAACATGCCTACCTTGTCTCCAATCCTTAAGACTTGCTCCTTGCCTTTTGCCACTTCAGGAACTTATTCTATTGAACTAGAGCCCATTTGAATAGTGGCGTCTCTCATAATTATTCCCTGCTTGCAGTGGGCAAATATTGCAAAACTTTTCAGACATTATCCCCACACACTACTCTAACCCTCAGTGCACATCCAAATGCTTTTTTTTTTTTAAGATTTTTTTCATGTGGACCACCTTTAAAGTCTTTATTAAATCTGTTACAATATTGCTTCTGTTTTATGTTTTGGTTTTTGGCCACAAGGCATGCATGCTCCCTGACCAGGGATGGAACCTGCACCCCCTGTATTGGAAGGCAAAGTCTTAACCACTGTACTGCCAGGGAAGTCCCCCCAATACCTTTTTTGAAGAAAGTGTTTTCTGTGACATCTAAGGGAAAATGCCTTTTTGTTTTCTTTATTTATTTATTTATTTTTGGCTGTGTTGGGTTTTCGTTGCTGGGCGCAGTCTTTCTCTAGCTGCAGCGAGCAGGGGCTGCTCTTCGTTGCGGTGAGCAGGCTTCTCATTGCGGTGGCTTCTCTTGCTGCGGAGCACGGGTTCTAGGCACGCGGGCTTCAGTAGTTGTGGCAGGCGTTCTCTAGAGTGCAGGCTCAGTAGTTGTGGCTTGTGGGCTCTAGAGCGCAGGCTCAATAGTTGTGGTGCACAGGCCTCATTGCTCCACGGCATGTGGGATCTTCCCGGTCCAAGGCTCGAACCCGTGTCCCCTGCATTGGCAGGCAGATTCTTAACCACTGTGCCGCCAGGGAAGCCTGAAAATGCCTTTTTGGGTGTTAAGCAATTTGCATGCACATCAATAGTCCTATCCCCATAAGCTCCGTTATTCCTTCCTACATATTACATGGAATTATGCTCTTTCAAACTCATTTAATATAGGCCATATTTGAAGCCACACTTTAGTCAAAAAAACAAATTAATCGTTAGAACCACTTCCAGCTATGAGGCTAACACTGTGAATTCAGAATACTTAATCTGTATATGTAATTAAACCCATTTGGACAAGCTCAGCCTAATTCAATGTTAATGCTCCTCCTTCCCTGATCCAGCATCCTTAGAATCTATTTCTGCATGTACTCCCATGATCTTGACAGCATAACTTGTTAAAATGATACTAGATTTTTAGTGTGCTGTACCCCAGTGCATACTTTATACTTGCATCTCCCCCCAACTGAGATCTACATAGATTTAAATCTAATTATAGGTATTGTAGCCATGAGAGATGCTAAAGGTAAGTTTTGAGGAAAGATGTTTACAAGACAATTGCCCAAGTGAAATCATTAGAGAGAATTAAACAAAGGGAAGTTAACTTTAGAATGGGAAGGAGGAATTGCTTCCCCAGGAAAAGAGGTTCGAGGCACACAGATTCGTCAGAATTCCCCATATTGTCCCACTGCTATCCAAACCCTAGTTTGCTAATTATAGGACTGGAAAGACTGTGAATTGTAATTCAGCAATGTGTAGACTCATAATCTGTGTCTAATTTTCTGAAATATTTGCATTATGGCTAATAAGAGCTAAGAGAGAATTTCAGGGAAATCATAGATGCTCTCATTCTTTGATCATGACTTGAAATGGATATTTAAATTGATGACATTGTCCATTTCTTTCTATAATCGCTCAAATGCACTCAGAAAGAACTAACTCAAAACAAAGTATTTTATGCAGTATTTATGCTATAATATCTTATTGCACTAGTCACTTGTCTCTTAATACATGGATTTCCATAGCAGCTTTATTTCATTCACCTTCAGGTAGAAAATTGTAAAAAAAAAACAGTCTTTGATACTGCCTGCTGTGTTTCTCAAGAGTCCCATTTTTCACTGCTAATTTAACTCCTGCCTTCAAATCTCTTCAGGTCAGATAACCAACAACAAATTCCTATCTTCATGGCTTTATTTTCCTGGAACTATTTTCATTCCTAAATAATGTGCTCAGTAACAGAAGACACTCTATTTTAAGTGCCTTATATTTTGATGTCCAAGTCCACATAATTGGGAAGTCTTTCTGTTGATTTCTGAAAGCATGGGATTTTTTTTTTTTTTTTTTAACTAACATCTCCAGTGTGCTCAGCACACTGAAATCTTCAGATTTCTTTACAGGTGTGAAAACAAGCAGACCTGCCTACATTTATACATTTGCAAATAGGATTGAAGTTCAGGTTTGGTCTCACTTCAAAGCTTTTTTTTTCCCCTGATAAAAATTGAACCTCCTGATTATATTATGTTCTAGTTCATTGTCTTCTCATGTCCCCTCTTCCTACAAATAGACTGTAATTCTGTGACATGTTTAAGATCTTTCAAATTACTTTTAATGATTTGGAGCAACACGCAAAAGAAATAAAGGCAACAAGAAATAACCATTGAAACTGAAAATATACACCCAGAGACAAAATTATATTCAGAAGATCACAAAGAGAGCCAAGAACTGAGTGCTCTCTACTTAGGCTGCAGCTGCAGAGAATGAGAAAGTTTCTGATTATAAAATTATACATCTCAACTGTTGAATATTTGGAAATTACAAAATTCTTATAAAAGTAAAAGCATACACAATCAAACAATGAAGGACAGAGACTGGATATATTTTTCATGCTCCTGGCTTAAATTATATTTGTAAGCATTTTCCCTGGATGTAACAATCATTATAAATTTTAACATATGTATATTTTTGCATAATATAGCCTGCTACATGCTTGACATCTATATGGAGTTAGTAGAATTATGCTCTATTACTTATTAAACCATGTCACTAGTTCAGTTGTTTAGGATGCTTCTGACTTAATCATATTCAGTTGTGCTCATTTTCGATGTAAAAATGTTTCAATTCCATATGCCAACTGCTGCTTATTATCAAAGACCTCCACTCAAAAAAAGGTTATAATTATTTGCACTTTCACACTGAATATGATCTATGATGGAATAATTCCACTGCACATTTTATATGTAAGAGAAACTCATAAATGTATACTAGAAAGCATCAACATCAAAACATCAACTGCTATAAACATCAAAAAGAGCAGTATTTTGTTTAAGAGCAAAAATCAGGAAAAGTTAAATATTCTTTAGCTAGTGAATACATAATAAATCCATAAAATGGAGTATTATAAAACAGGAAAACGAAGAAACCATATTTACATACACAAAGCAACATGCATCTGAGTGAAAAAAAAAAAGTATAGTCTTCTAAGACAGGGCACCAACAAGAAACAGCGCACACTCTCACATTAGAGTAATTCCAGGCAGATGTACTCATAAAGCTGGGGAAGTGGGTAAACTAATGAGAGTAAATGAAAACCTGGTATGAAGCAGGCACCAGGTGACTACTTCCTTTCGGAACAGCCTCTGCCACTTGTATTCAGTACCCACTGGCAGCTTCTGTCTTAAAATCTAATGATAAAATTCAACCTCCTTATTAATTAAATAAAGTGATAATTTAGAACGGCTAGCCCTAACACCTTTTATTTTGATTTAGAGACACATGTTTTAGGAGATATATTACAAAAATTGTAGAGACTGCTTTAAAAGAAGTGAATATTTCCACTCAGCATGTTAAGTGTTTTGAAATATTTTTATAATTTTTTTCTATTTTTCAGTGAAAAAAATTATTTTACAGATGTGGAATATGAAGGCTTGAGAAAAATTACTGAGCTGCTTATGTTACCTATGAGGAGCAGAGAGATTTAAATTCAGGGTTCTTTTCATCATGATATCAATATTCACATTGTGTAACATCACCAGAAAATTTTTAAAAATAATCTCACATTCAGAGTATGTTAACTGACTTCTGATATTCTTAAAATATTTCTAATACACAATTTTGATAAATGCACTGAGATGATCAAATTCATTTATTTTCATGCAGTAAGGATATCTTAGTCATTCATCTGTAAAAAATAATTCCTAGCTTTTGTAGACAGAACAAAAAATAAAATTCGAAGAGAGGCAATGAAATCAAACGTGATTATATATATATTTTTAACATCTTTATTGGAGTATAATTGCTTTACAATGGTGTGTTAGTTTCTGCTTTATAACAAAGTGAATCAGTTATACATATACATATGTTCCCATATCTCTTCCCTCTTGCGTCTCCCTCCCACCCTCCCTATCCCACCCCTCTAGGTGGTCAGAAAGCACCGAGCTGATCTCCCTGTGCTATGCGGCTGCTTCCCACTAGCTATCTATTTTACGTTTGGTAGTGTATGTATGTCCATGCCACTCTCTCACTTTGTCCCAGCTTCCCCTTCCCCCTCCCGTGTCTTCAAGTCCATTCTCTACGTCTGCGTCTTTATTCCTGTCCTGCCCCTAGGTTCTTCACAACCTTTGTTTTTTGTTTTTTTTTTTAGTTTCCATATATATGTGTTAGCATGCAGTATTTCTTTTTCTCTTTCTGACTTACTTCACTCTGCATGACAGACTCTAGGTCCATCCTCCTCACTACAAATAACTCAATTTCGTTTCTTTTTATGGCTGAGTAATATTCCATTGTATATATGTGCCACATCTTCTTCATTCATTCATCTGTTGATGGACACTTAGGTTGCTTCCACGTCCTGGCTATTGTAAATAGAGCTGCAATGAACATTGTGGTACATGACTCTTTCTGACTTATAGTTTTCTCACGGCATATGCCCAGTAGTTGGAATGCTGGGTCGTATGGTAGTTCTATTTTTAGTTTTTTAAGGAACCTCCATACTGTTCTCCATAGTAGCTGTATCAGTTTACATTCCCACCAACAGTGCAAGAGGGTTCCCTTTTCTCCACGCCCTGTCCAGCATTCATTGTTTGTTAGATTTTTTGATGATGGCCATTCTGACTGGTGTGAGATGATATCTCATTGTAGTTTTGATTTGCATTTCTCTAATGATTAGTGATGTTGAGCTTTCATGTGTTTCTTGGCAATCTGTATATCTCCTTCGAAGAAATGTATTTAGGTCTCCTGCCCATTTTTGGACTGGGTTGTTTGTTTTTTTGATATTGAGCTGCATGAGCTGCTTGTAAATTTTGGAGATTAATCCTTTGTCAGTTGCTTCATTTGCAAATATTTTCTCCCATTCAGAGGGTTGTCTTTTGGTCTTGTTTATGGTTTCCTTTGCTGTGTAAAAGCTTTTAAGTTTCAGTAGGTCCCATTTGTTCATTTTTGTTTTTACTTCCATTTCTCTAGGAGGTGGGTCAAAAAGGATCTTGCTGTGATTTATGTCATAGAGTGTTCTGCCTATGTTTTCCTCTAAGAATTTGATGGTGTCTGGCCTTACATTTAGGTCTTTAATCCATTTTGAGCTTATTTTTGTGTATGGTGTTAGCGAGTGATCTAATCTCATACATTTACATGTAGCTGTCCAGTTTTCCCAGCACCACTTATTGAAGAGGCTGTCCTTTCTCCACTGTACATTCCTGCCTCCTTTATCAACGATAAGGTGACCATATGTGTGTAGGTTTATCTCTGGGCTTTCCTTCCTGTCCCATTGATCTATCTTTCTGTTTTTGTGCCAGTACCATACTGTCTTGATTACTGTAGCTTTGAGGTATAGACTGAAGTCAGGGAGCCTGATTCCTCCAGCTCTATTTTTCTTTCTCAAGATTGCTTTGTCTATTCGGGGTCTTTTGTGTTTCCATACAAATTGTGAATTTTTTTGTTCTAGTTCTGTGAAAAATGCCATTGTTAGTTTGATAGGGATTGCATTGAATCTGTTGATTGCTTGGGTAGTATAGTCATTTTCACAGTGTTGATTCTTCCAATCCAAGAACATGGTATATCTCTCCATCTGTTTGTATCATCTTAAATTTAGTTCATCAGTGTCTTATAGTTTTCTGCATACAGGTCTTTTTTCTCCTTAGGTAGGTTTATTCCTAGGTGTTTTATTCTTTTTTGTTTCAGTGGTAAATGGAGTGTTTCCTTAATTTCCCTTTCAGATTTTTCATCATTAGTGTATAGGAGTGCAAGAGATTTCTGTGCATTAATTTTGTATCCTCCTACTTTACCAAATTCATTGCTTAGCTCTAGTAATATTCTGGTAGCATCTTTAGGATTCTTTATATATAGTATCATTTTGTCTTCTAACAGTGACAGCTTTACTTCTTCTTTCTGATTTGGATTCCTTTTATTTCTTTTTCTTCTCTGCTTGCTGTGGCTAAAACTTCCAAAACTATGTTGAATAATAGTGGTGAGAGTGGGCAACCTTGTCTTGTTCCTGATCTTAGTGGAAATGATTTCAGTCGTTCACCATTGAGAACGACGTTGGCTTTGGATTTGTCATATATGGCCTTTATTATGTTGACATAAGTATGCTCTATGCCTACTTTCTGTAGGGTTTTTCTCATAAATGGGTGTTGAATTTTTTCGAAAGCTTCTTCTGCATCTAATGAGATGATCATATGGTTTTTCTCCTTCAGTTTGTTAATATGGTTTATCACATTGATTGATTTGCATATATTGAAGAATCCTTGCATTCCTGGGATAAACCCCACTTGATCATGGTGTATGATCCTATTAATGTGCTGTTGGATGCTGTTTGCTAGTATTTCGTTGAGGATATTTGCATCTATGTTCGTCAGTGATATTGGCTTGTAGTTTTCTTTTTTTGTGACACCTTTGTCTGGTTTTGGTATCAGCATGATGATGGACTTGCAGAATGAGTTTTGGAGTGTTCCTCCCTCTGCTATATTTTGGAGGAGTTTGAGAAGGATAAGTGTTATCTCTTCTCTAAATGTTTGATAGAATTTGCCTGTGAAGCCATCTGGTCCTGGGCTTTTGTTTGTTGGAAAATTTTTAATCACAGTTTCAATTTCAGTGCTTGTGATTGGTTTGTTTATATTTTCTACTTCTTCCTGGTTCAGCCTCAGAAGGTTGTGCTTTTCTAAGAATTTGTCCATTTCTTCCAGGTTGTGCATTTTATTGGCATAAAGTTTCTTGTAATAATCTCTCATGATCCTTTGTATTTATGCAGTGTCAGTTGTTACTTCTCCATTTTCATTTCTAATTCTATTGATTTGTCTTCTCCCTTTTTTTCTTGATAAGTCTGGCTAATGGTGTATCAATTTTGTTTATCTTCACAAAGAACCAGCATTTAGTTTTGCTATTGTTTCCTTCATTTCTTCTTCATTTATTTTTAACCTGATCTTTATGATTTCTTTCCTTCTGTTAACTTTGGGGTTTTTTTGTTTTTCTTTCTCTAATCACTTTAGGTGTAAGGTTAGGTTGTTTGTTTGAGATGTTTCTTGTTTCTTGAGGTAGGATTTTATTGCTATATACTTCCCTCTTAGAACCGGTTTTGCTGCATCCCATAGGTTTTGGGTCATCGTGTTTTCATTGTCTTTCTTTCTAGGTATTTTTTTTATTTCCTCTTTGATTTCTTCAGTGATCTTTTGGTTATTAAGTAGTGTATTTTTTATCCTCCATGTGTTTGTAGTTTTTACAGATTTTTTCCCGTAATTGATAAATAGTCTCATAGTGGTGTGGTTTGAAAAGACACTTGATAAAATTTCATTTTCTTAAAATTATCAAGGCTTGATTTGTGACCCAAGATATGATCTATCCTGGAGAATGTTCCATGATCACTTGAGAAGAAAGTGTATTTTGTTGTTTTTGGATGGAATGTCCTATAAATATGTTAGGTCCATCTTGTTTAATGTATCATTTAAATCTTGTGTTTCCTTATTTATTTTCATTTTGGATGATCTGTCCATTGGTGAAAGTGGGGTGTTAAAGTCCTCTACTATGATTGTGTCACCGTTGATTTCCCCTTTTATGGCTTTTAGCATTTGCCTTCTGTATTGAGGTGCTCCTATGTTGGGTGCATAAATATTTACAATTGTTATATCTTTTTCTTGGATTGATCCCTTGATCATTATATAGTGTCCTTCTTTATCTCTTATATTAGTCTTTATTTTAAAGTCTATTTTGTCTGATATGAGAATTGCTACTCCAGCTTTCTTTTGATTACCATTTGCATGGAATATCGTTTTCCATCCCCTCACTTTCAGTCTGTATGTGTCCCTAGGTCTGAAGTGGGTCTCCTGTAGACAGCATATATACGGGTCTTGATTTTATATCCATTCAGCCAGTCTATATCTTTTGGATGGAGCATTTAATCCATTTACATTTAAGGTAATTATCGATATGTATGTTCCTATTACCATTTTCTTAATTGTTTTGCGTTTATTATTGTAGGTCTTTTCCTTCTCTTGTGTTTCCTGCCTAGAGAAGTTTCTTTAGCATTTGTTGTAAAGCTGGTCTGGTGGTGCTGAATTCTCTTAGCTTTTGCTTGTCTGTAAAGGTTTTAATATCTCCATCGAATCTGAATGAGATCCTTGCTGGGTAGAGTAATCTTGGCTGTAGGTTTTTCCCTTTCATCACTTTAAATATGTCCTGCCACTCCCTCCTGGCTTGCAGAGTTTCTGCTGAAAGATCAGCTCTTAACCTTATGGAGATTCCCTTATATGTTATTTGTTGTTTCTCCTTTGCTACTTTTAATATTTTTTCTTTGTATTTAATTTTTGATATTTTGATTAATATATGTCTTGGCATATTTCTCCTTGGATTTGTCCTGTATGGGACTCTCTGTGCTTCCTGGATTTGATTGACTAATTCCTTTCCCTTATTAGGGAAGTTTTCAACTATAGTCTCTTCAAATGTTTTCTCAGTCCCTTTCTTTTTCTCTTCTTGTTGGACCCCTATGATTCGAACGTTGGTTTGTTTAATGTTGTCCCAGATGTCTCTGAGACTGTCCTCAATTCTTTTGATTCTTTTTTCTTTATTCTTCTCTGTAGTACTTATTTGCATTATTTTATCTTCCAGGTCACTTATCCGTTCTTCTGCCTCAGTTATTCTGCTATTGATTCCTTCTAGGGAATTTGTAATTTTTTTATTGTGTTGTTCATAATTGTTTGTTTGCTCTTTAGTTTTTCTAGGTCCTTGTTAAACGTTTCTTGTATTTTCTGCATTCTATTTCCAAGATTTTGGATCGTTTTTAGTCTAATTACTCTGAATTCTTTTTCAGGTAGACTGCCTATTTCCTCTTCATTTGTTTGGTCTGGTGGGTTTTTGCCTTGCTGCTTCATCTGCTGTGTATTTCTCTGTCTTCTTATTTTGCTTAACTTACTGTGTTTGGGGTCTCCTTTCCGCAGGCTGCAGGTTTGTAGTTCCTGTTGTTTTTGGTTTCCACCCCCAGTGGCTAAGGTTTGTTCAGTGGGTTCTGTAGGCTTCCTGGTGGAGGGGACTAGTGCCTGTGTTCTGGTGGATGAGGCTGGATCTTTTCTTTCTGGTGGGCAGGTCCGTGTCCAGTTGTGTGTTTTGGGGTGTCTGTGACCTTATTATCACTTTAGACAGCCTGTCTTCTAATGGTGTGGTTGTGTTCCTGTCTTGCTAGTTGTTTGTCATAGGGTGTCCAGCACTGTAGCTTGCTAGTCATTGAGTGGAGCTGGGTCTTAGCCATGAGATGGAGGTCTCTAGGAGAGCTTTTTCTGTTTGATATTACATGGAACTGGGAGGTCTCTGGTGGCCCAATGTCCTGAACTAGACTCTCCCACCTCAGAGGCACAGGCCTAACACCTGGCCGGAGCACCAAGACCCAGTGAGTCACATGACTCAGAAGAAAAAGGAGAATAAAAGAAAGAAAGAGAATAAAAAGAAATAAAATACAATGAAATAAAGTTATTAAAATAGAAAAATAATTATTAAAAAGAAATTGAAAAGTAATGAAAAAAAAAGAAGAGAGCAACCAAACCAAAGAACAAGTCCAGCAATGATAACAAGCACTAAAAACTATATAATAAAAAACTATATAAAAACTATACAAAAAAAAAAAAAACGGACAGAGGGAACCGTACGACAAATGGTAAAAGCAAAGCTATACAGACAATATCTCACAGAGAAGCATACACATACTCACTCAGAAAATGAGGAAAAGGAAAAATATATATATATCGTTGCTCCCAAAGTCCACCTCCTCAATTTGGGATGATTCGTTGTCTATTCATGTATTCCACGGATGCAGGTACATCAAGTTGATTGTGGAGATTTAATCCGCTCCTCCTGAGGCTATTGGGAGAGATTTCCCTTTCTCTCCTTTGTTCACACAGCTCCTGGGGTTCAGCTTTGGATTTGGCCCCGCCTCTGCGTGTAGGTCGCCTGAGGGCATCTCATCCCACACAGACAGGAGCGGGTTTAAGGAGCAGCTGATTAGGGGGCTCTGGCTCACTCAGGCCGGGGGTGGGTTGTGTGTAGGGGGAAAGGAGGGTTACGGAATGCAGGGAGAGCCTGCGGCGGCAGAGGCCAGCATGACGTTGCGACAGCCTGAGGTGCACCTTGTGTTCTCCCAGGGCACTTGTCCCTGGATCACGGGACCCTGGCAGTGGCAGGCTGCACAGGCTCCCTGGAAGGGGTTGTGGATAGTGACCTGTGCTCACACACAGGCTTCTTGGTGGCGGCAGCAGCCTTAGTGTCTCATGCCCGTCTCTGGGGTCCGTGCTGATAGCCAGGTCTCGCGCCCGTTTCTGGAGCTTGTTTAGGCAGTGCTCTGAATCCTCTCTCATGCACCCCAAAACAATGGTCTTTTGCCTCTTCGGCAGGTCCAGACTTTTTCCCGGACTCCTCTCGGCCAACTGTGGCACACTAGCCCCCTTCAAGCTGTGTTCACCCTGCCAACCCCAGTCCTCTCCCTGGGATCCGACCTCTGAAGCCCGAGCCTCAGTTCCCAGCCCCCTCCTGTCCCAGCAGGTGAGCAAACAGGCCTCTCGGGCTGGTGAGTGCTGGTCGGCACGGATCTCTGTGCAGGAATCTCTCTGCTTTGCCCTCCACACCCCTGTGGCTGTGTTCTCCTCTTGGTCCGAAGCTTCCCGCCTCTGCCCCCCACAGTTTCCACCCGTGAAGGGCCTTCCTAGTGTGTGGAAACCTTTCTTCCTTCACGGCTCCCTCCCACTGGTGCAGGTCCCATTCTTATTCTTTTGTCTCTGTTTATTCTTTTTTCTTTTGCCCTACCCAGGTACGTGGGGAGTTTCTTGACTTTTAGCAAGTCTGAGGTCTTCTGCCAGCATTCAGTAGGTGTTATGTAGGAGTTGTTCCACATGTAGATGTACTTCTGGTGTATCTGTGGGGAGGAAGGTGATCTCCGCATCTTACTTTTCTGCCATCTTGAAGGTCTCCCCTGATTATATGTTTTGGTGTAACTCTACTACCTGCATAGATTCAATTTTCACGAGAAAATGGGATTTGTATAATAATATAGCGTTTACTTAGTCAAGATAGTTCAAGAAATATCATTTTCTACTTCATAATTCCATTTGTTTTTCTTTGAAAATAAAAATCTTTGAGGACATGTAATCAAACTGAAGACCATTGGTGGAAACAGCAAATGAATTGGTCAATATTTGGCAGTTAATTTCCTCAGTATAGTTGCTAATATTTACCCATCCTCAATCTCATTCAGTAGATTTATGTTTTCTGGATATACACATAACTATTAATCCATTAACGTGTGGTGTCACTTCCTAAAACTGGACTACCATCCCAGATTTATCTGTACAGTACCATAGTTTCTGAGATAATGATACAAATAATTTTCAGTTAGCCAGTGAGCTTTTAGAATATTTTGCCACAGAGAATCTGATTCTTTGGATTCAATTAGATTCCCCTTTGCTTTGATTAGATGAATGAACAAAAAACACTCTACCTTTCTACAAAAAACAGTAGTCTGGAATGGTTACTTTGTTATCTTAAAGAGATTTTTATTCATAGACCTGCTGACAATTAGTCTTTTCCTAGCCCATAACTCCCAAACAGAAATACCTGAAAGTGGTCTCTACTTTAAAACTGACAGAAGAAGCAAAGACTGAATTTATTTACATAATCATTATAAATTTTACACAGACATGTAGATATATATTACTCAATCTGTCGGTATATTCCCTCCTAAATTCTCCTAAATGCCCATTCCTAAGTCATGTTTGTTTATTTATATATTCATTCATTATTCAGCACTTAAGTGCATACTATTTGTGTATATATATATATATATTCAGCATACACAATGATGAAATGAGCTAACTATTAAAAATACTGAGGTGAATAAAGTACTGTCTTTGTACATAATTTGACAGATAGATATTCAGAATGCTTGTGTTGCAATGTGAGTGTCGTAGTGAATGCATAGAGAGGGTAAAATGGATGCAGAGAGAAAAATATCATAGTGCTTTTTGAAAGTTTTTCCTGTACTAAAAGTGACTCCTACATTTTAGGTTTTTGTTATTTAATGGCATAAAGCAACCCCCATTTATGATGCCCACCTTCTGCAGGATAGAAGTCTGGGCATGGCATAGATGGATTCTTTGCTTGGGGCCTCACTAGGTTGAAATCACGGTGTTGCCAAAACTGCACGTGCATCTGTAGATAAATATTCCCTTCCAAGATCACCTAGATTGTTAGGACAATTAATTCCTCATGGTTGTAGATCTGAGGTCCCGATTTTCTTACTGGTTTTGGCCAAGAGTAGCTGCCAGTTGCTAGTGGCCCCACCCAGGTCCTAGCCACGGGGCCCTATTGTAAGGTACCATCTTACTTCAAGGACAGCAGGAGAATTTTCCTCCAGTTGGCTACAAGGGAATGTTACGTAACATACATAGTCATGGGAGAGATTTTCCCATCATCTTTGACATATAATATAACTAACTGAAGGGAAGCACAATTCTATCATATTCCCGGGTCCCATGAAAGCTCAAGGGGAGAGAATTATCCATGTGCTTAAATGAATCAGTATTTTCTGTTATGATTTGAATATGTCTCTAAAGAAATTCTTCTTTCCATCCATAGCTGCTTAATATTTTGTCAAATCTTCTAGTATGTCTCAAATTTTACTTTCATTTTTAAGATACCTGTATGGTGTGTGATGGAGGTTTTTTCCCAAGTAAATAATCAGTTTTCCCTCCATCATTTATTGAATTATCCACTCTTTTTCTGTTTACCTGTAATTTTAGCTCTTTCATATATTATAGATCTGGGAGCTCTCAATTCTGTTTCATGTTGTTTTCTACTTTTTAACCAATAATATATCTTTATTGGCACAGCCTTGTTAAAAGTGTAGATATAAAATAACTTGTTCACAATCATATTTTTATTCTTCAGAGGGTTTTGTATACCCTTGGATCTTTACCAAATATATTTTAAAAATAAATTTTCACATTCTACCAAAAAGATGCCATAATTATGATTGGAGTCACATTGAATCAATGCGCTCACTACAAAAGATTTGACATCTTAGTATAATTGCCTGCTCATCCATAACATTGTTTCTTTTCTCCATTTATTAAGCCTTCTTGAATGTTCTTTAAAATGTAATATATAATTTTTGTATAATGTCTTTGTATATATTTTGTGATTATTTCTGCTAGATTTGCTTTCTTCAGTGTTCTCCTGAAGTTCGTATGGATGTTAGAATAATGCGTTCTACAGTGGAAGCAAGAAAACCACTTAATTAGAACACTTTTGACAATAATCCTGTTACAATAGTGATGGACCTCAGAAATCTCAGTAGAGATAAAACCACTTTCTTTTTCATAATTTACTTCCATATCCCAATATTATTATTATTTTTAAAATAAATTTATTCATTTATTTATTTATTTATGGCCACATTGGGTCTTCGTTGCTATGCGCAGGCTTTCTCTAGCTGCATTGAGTGGGGGCTACCCTTCGTTGTGGTGCGTGGGCTTCTTATTGCCGTAGCTTCTCTTGTTGTGGAGCACGGGTTCTAGGTGCATGGGCTTCAGTAGTTGTGGCACGTGGGCTTCAGTAGTTGTGGTACGTGGGCTTCATTAGTTGTAGCTCGTGGGCTCTAGAGCGCAGGCTCAGTAGTTGTGGTGCATGAGCTTAGTTGCTCTGCAGCATGTGGAATCTTCCCGGACCAGGGCTCAAACCTGTGTCCCCTGCATTGGCAGGCAGATTCTTAAACACTGTACCACCAGAGAAGTCCTCAGTATTATTAATCTCAGAATTGTCTTCACAAATCTTGACCACTCCATTTTTCGTATTTATTAACAATGTATGGGAAGGTGACATATGAAAATGTCAAAATATTTGTGTATGTGTGTATAATTGACATATAATGAATAGAAAATATATGTTAAACTTATAAAAATTTAATTAAATCTTTCTAAGACAT
This sequence comes from Globicephala melas, assembly GCF_963455315.2. Lineage (NCBI taxonomy): Eukaryota > Metazoa > Chordata > Mammalia > Artiodactyla > Delphinidae > Globicephala > Globicephala melas. Next base: position 6,776,697 of record NC_083314.1, on the reverse strand, counting down.
TTATAATACAATAAATAGAGAGAGCAGGGTGCATAACACTGGAAAACTTACTGTAAACCAGAAACTAGTAGAAAAAAGGCATTGGTTTTATAAAGACATTAGTTTTTATAATGGTAAGCCTCATTATTTCTCTTAGTTGGTGAAACCCCAAAAGAGAACACTTAACAATTTTCATTTTTGTAGTGCTGCAATCAGGCAATCTTAACTTGGGTCAAGACATCAGAAGCTTCAGGGTGATCTATGGTCATTTACTCAAATATCTTAATCCCTAAAGGTTTGCTCTCATCATAGTTTAAAAAAGTTTTAAAACAGTGTGTATTATATAAAGCATATTAAATGACTAAAATCAAATATGTTTATGTATATAAATAGATAGATACACATATATATATATTTTAAATGATAGTGCATTAGGCTAGGAGTAGAATAAGATCCAGAAAAGTGGTAACAGTAATTAGTAATCATAATAATAATAACAATTGTGGCTCTCCTATTGAGTGCTTAGTACATGTAACATACTGTTCAAGTGTTTTACATAACTGATATCTATCTACAGTATGAAAATGGCTTATTATAATACCTTATTTCCTAAAATTAATATGCATTGTTTTATACAAACACTTTATACAAAGAGGGTAAATGAGAGTCAGAAGTGCAGAGTAATTTGGTCAAACTCTCTCACTCCAATGTTGTCGCTCAGATTATGGGCTTTCTGGCCAGAAGATTGTTATTTTGATTCTAATGTTCACAAATGTAAAATGGAGCTACAATAACCCATATCTCATTGAATTGTTTTAGAACATAATGATAGTAAAATTCATAATGTGTAACAAAATGTAGGGGATCAACAAACATTATTTTATAATATATTAACATAAATTTAAATAATCTATCATCCCTATAATACTGAATTACATATAGATAAAATATTATGTGCATACATGTAATATAATGTATTGCACATACATATAATATATTGGTATATCATAATCACATCAATATAACTATGACTATATAAGTATAAAATATGGGGATATATGGTATAAGCATGTTGTAGTTTATAGTATATTATCTAATATTACTTATTAATTACCATCAATGTTATTAACCAGAGTTGAAATGTAATCTTTGTAACTTCAATAGTATTTACTATTTTCATAATGACATTATAACTTTCAAGAAATCCAACACATATTAAAAGTTTTTCAATTTATTTTTCTATCCTTAACGTGAGGGATGAATTATGTCACCTTTAAAGATACATTTTGCTGTAAAATTTGATTATAATTTTTTGTGCAGAATATATCACAAATTTTAATTCATCCTTACATTCAGAATTTTTATTCTATTTACTTTCATTTAATTTTTGAAATACAAATTGCTATTTAAATAAGTTTTTCACAAACTTTAATTTTTTTATATAAACTGTGATTGATACATTTCACATTGATGCCATTTTCTGGAAAAAATGTGAAAAATTGACTTGGCTATTCAGAAATCACTATATTTTCAGTATTTCTACTTTTCATTTTTATTTAACTTGAAAGAATATATCATACATCTAGCATTTTATGTTGAGACTTTTGGTCGTACTGTATAATTTTGAGTCAATGAAATGTGAATTTCTAATTCACTTGTGGATTATTAAGACTAACTTTTTAACCTCTAATATTTGCTAAGGAATTACAATTCATGATCAGAAATATATTTTATGTCTCAAAGGTTTAATCTTCTGTCCTGAACTTATTTTTATTCAAGGCAACTAGGCAAAGTCTAAATGTTCTTTTCATGAGCTGTCCATCATTTGCATTACATGAATAGATAAATAAACATAAATCTGGAAGAATGTACAAAATCAATTAACCAAACAAATCATGCATAGAACTCAAAGGACATAAATTGTAAATGCTAAAAATGTACTCAACCAAAAATTGTAACAGCTTCCCTACATAATAATTATTGCATTTTTTTAATATAGTTTATTTTTATTACAATCATTTAATCTAAGAGTCAGCCTGAGTGTTAACAGAGATAAATAGGTGCATTCTTGTTCTTAATTATTCTTCATTTTTTAAAAGTGGAAAGTATCAGACTCTCTTAGATGAGTGTTTTAACCAAAGTGTAGAACATTGTCAAACACTCTACACTTGAAACTATAGAATACAAATAGAATCATTGCCAAAAAACAGGTAGCGTTTTGTCTATTTAAATCTGTATTAGTAAAATGAATTCTTAAGCATGACCTTCTGCACAGAGTGGTGTTATTAACATTAGAAATTTTGAATTGCTCTAAAGTGTGTATTAATATATTTATTTATATGATAGATGTGCTTTTGCCTTTGTGCCATGATATTTTCTCAAACTTCTGTCTGGTAAACTTTGTAAATGAATAAATTAAGGAAAATCATGTGTCAACTTTGACCTCAAAATACTCAACTGTTTTCACATTTAGCAAACTAACTATAGCTCAGTCTGTAGAGGAAGTAATTTGAATATGTAAGATGTTCTTGAACCTTCACTACAGTACTTTCTTGGCCTGATTATCTCCACCATGACTGTGAGTTCACTGTCATGCACTGTATGAATCTGGGCCTCAAATAAATACTTTTTATTTTAACTCTTCTCAAAGTTACTTGCTCTTCAATTAGTAAGTGGTTTCTGCTACAGCTGACTTACAGAGGTTGTTAAGTGGCCATGAATCTAGTTAGTTGCCTACAAAAATCCCCAATACACTCTTGAGAATTTGCTCCTCCACTGAGCTGGGATTTGGGTTTCTGAATAATACAGTAAGCTCTCAGTTCAATAAATTATTGATAATGACATCTTATTACTAAGAAGAATATTTTATATTTGAGACCTCATTTTTTTAAAAAGGGAAGTTTCCATAAGCATGGTTTCTATATTCTTTCATTTGACCTTTGCAACATTTTATGGAAGGTTGGATAACAATGACTATTTAAGCTTTAATTTTTCTTTAGTATAATGATTAAACCAACCCATTTCAATGGCTGAAACTAATTTTTTCACATTATTTTTCTATCCCTTTCTTTATTATTTTCTTGGGGTTAACAGGTTTATTTCACTCTCCATCAAGCAATAGTGTTTATTTTTTTTCCTGTCATCACTTATGTTCAAGGTCTACTAAAACATCACCTGAGAGATTAATCCCACTGCAAGTTCTAACCTGAGTCCTCAGGTGGAGGTAAATCTACCAGAGCCAAGAAAAATAAATAGGCTGCTGAACCTATGATTCATTTATTTGAATATTTTCAACTTTGTTGCTTGTGTGTTACTGATATTCGTTATTCTATATTTATAACCAGCTTTGCACACATGCTTGGTTTTTTTTCTTTAAATCAAATCTCTGCCATAGACACTTGTTATTTTAATACATTTGTGTTTCATCTACCCTTATCTTAACATTATGCTCAGTTTCTCTTGTTATCCATCTCAAGTTAATTCATCATGGCCTGGTTTTCTTTGATATTAATTTAGCATGATTCAAGCTGTGCAATGAATTTTCAGTTGCTTACATCAACAACTGCCAGTCTGTGTGATTTAAGATACCTTTGATATCTTTTTGATCTGTTTAGTTAGTGATTCAATTATTCTGAACTCTAGGAGTAATTGCTGACCCAAATTTTACCAAAGGACAGTAAGACTGCATCCCATTGCGTTTTATATGTTTCTATTGTCTAGGGTTTTCTTTGATGTTCTGTCCAGCCTCAGTAGAACTGCTGTTCTGTGTATTTAATTATATTTTATCACATATTTTAAATGAACAAAAATTAAAATGTAATATTTAAGTATCCATGCTCATAATGAGGGGGAATTAAGCTCTACATCCTGGTGAGAGAATAATTAAATAATATGTAGACATGTTAAAATCACCCCAGAAATTAATGTCTATTGGGAGAGATACTTTGAGGCTATGCATCTATACTGTTTCTCCTTATCTGTTTGTTCACAAATTTTATCATTCATCATTGGTCTCACCTACAGCAATTATTGTGGTATTCTCATGATGATTTTCTATTTCCCACATTTCTTCTACATTTGTTATTTTGAACTGTTTTGTAAGAAAGATTTGTCCTTTATTCCTTTATTTACATCAGATGGATTCATGATTATCATATTAGTTTTCTATTGATGCTTTAAAGATATTGCACAAATTTAGCAGGATACAACAGCATCCATTTATCATCTCACAATTTCCGAAGTCTGGGCATAGTGTAGCTCAGCTTGTTCCTCTGCTCTGAGGTGCACAAGACAGAAAGCAGGTGTATACAGGGCTGAATTATTTTCTAGAGTCCTTCCACGCTCACACAGGTTGTCGGTGGGATTTAGTTGCCTGCTGTTGGAGGCCTGAAGTTTACTTGCCAGATGTCAGCCAGGTGTCATTCTCTGCTTCTAGAGACCACCTGCATTCTCTAACTCATAGTCCCTTTCTAAGCCAGCAATGATGGGTAGGCCCTCTCATGCTTTGAATCTTCCCTCTCCCTCCCTCTTTTGCTGCTTCTGTCTGACTGCTCCCAGCTGGAGAGAAATCTCTTTGCTGTTAAGGGCTCAAGTGATTAAACTGGGCCCATCTGGAGAACTGAGGATAGTCTCCTTAAGTTTTATAACCTTAATTATATCTGCAAATTTATTTTTGCCATGTAACATAATATAACCGAAAGTGGGGCCTGGCTGCTCGCCGCTGAAAAACCGATAAAGAGGCAAGGTTGGTGGAAAGGAAAGTTTCCTTTGTTTTAGATTCCAGCAACTGCTGGGGTTGAGTGAGGGGGAGGGCCGACGCCTGTCCAAAGGCCGACTCCCCCCGACCCACTGAGAATCAGGGGGCAAGAGCTTTTATAGGCGGAGGGAGGGGGCTACATGCAGAAATAGCACAGTCAGCTCTGACAGTCATCTTGAAATTGGTCGTGTGGTGGTCTGATAACGTCATCTTGATTGTTTTAGGTACAGTTAGTCTTCAGTTCCAGGGTTGGTTTGTTCCCATTTCCTTGAGGCCAGTTTTCAGAATTGTGGCAGCTTATGTCATGGCTGCAGCCTGGTCATCATGTAGTTCACTTCTTCCACCTGGTGGGGGTCTCATTGTCTATAAGACAGCTCACAGGATACAGCTCAGTATTATCTGTAGCCCTTGAGGAGGGACTGAAGGTCCTTAACTATGCTTAATGACTAAACTACTATTATTTGGTCTCCTTTAACTGCTTTCCTTTGTTTCTGCATTTTCTTACTCTCTGATTAAACTTATTCTTTGGCTAAAGTTTTTCCACAGACAAAAGTCAGGCTGAGGACATGGGGGCCATAGACCATAGGGTCTTGCTGCATTTCGATAACATATTCTGGGCAACAAAGATTAAAGGAACCCAGATCCTCCCTACCAGTTATTTATTTGTTTTTTTTCGATTTATAAGAAAATAATTTTGTACTGTGTTTTGTTGCTCACATTCGTCTAGCTTTGCTCATTAGAAGCTTTTTCAGGTTGGTTCCTATGCTTTTTTTCATGCCCCTCCTCCTTTTAAGCACTGTTTTACTTTGTGACACTACTGAATGCCCCAAGCTCATCTAGTATTTTCCCTACCCTGGCTCCAACAGTGAGCAATTTCTATAAGGAGCCCTGCTTTCTTTTTTTCTGAATTTCTTAACACATTCTCAAATCACAAAAACAAAAACAAACAAACAGCAAAAAACCCGGATCAGGGTCAGGGGAGGGATAAATTTGGAATTTGGGATTAACAGATGCAGACTACTATATTTAAAATAGATAAACAGCAAGGACCTACTGCTAGCACAGGGAACTATATTCAATATCTTGTAATAACCTATAATGAAAAAGAATCTGAAAAAGAATAGATTTATATATATAAAAATATACATATAAATATATATAATTAATATATATAAATATATAATAACTGTATATATAAATATACATATAAGTATATATAAATATATTATATATATATATAAACTGAGTCTCTGCTGTACACCTGAAACATTGTGAATCAACTGTACTTCAATAAAAAAATAAAAATTTAAAAAAACAGATCAAGCATGAGGTAAGAGAAAAAACCCAATATCTATAGCTAACACAAAACTAGGAGACAGGGAATACGGCAACTTCCCATTACCTGGAAACAGGTAAATAAACACGAATCTTTCAGTCAGCTCTGGAGTCTGCATCTGATTGGTGACTTGAGAAGAGACTGCAATTCAGATTTAGATGCTAATATTATCCTATTGTTACCTCACCACTTCCTTAAAATTGAGGTAATTCTTTGACATTATGTCCTTTAATATTGCCTTTCTCCTTCTCTCTTGATTTTCTCCTTCTGTAACTTCTTCGAGCATCATGTCTCTTAACTTCGCTTTTGTATTTACATTTTAAAAATTTCTGCAATGTATTCCAAGTCATTGGTTTATGACTACCTACAGATTCAACTGTTGCTTTGTCTTGTGCTTGATACATCTACTGAGACTTTTAAAAATATTTAAATTTTCTTTGTTGTTTATAAATATCAGTATGGGCAAAGGTAGAAGCAACAGCTTATGTGCTGAAAAACTTAATAAAATTAGTTTTACCCTTTATCACAATTTCTCTTGTATACATATGTACAAATGCTGTTACTGCTATTTAATCAATGAAGTCCCTAAAATGAAAATACTCTTTTTAGGCTCTTTATTCCAATATTTCTAATTTAAAAATGCACCTTATAAGCTATACTCTGTGGGAATACCCCATATCAAAAATTTGACAACCTTTGAATTTTAATACAGACTAATTTGACTATTAAACTAGACGTTACCAAATCCTTTCTCCTATACCTAGCTAAATGTTTGCTAATTCTCATTTTATACACAAGAAGGCTGAGACATAGAGTGGTTAAATTTCAGGGGTTAAAGAGTAAGTAAAGTGGTAGAATTAGCACTCAAGTCCCCTGGTAATCTGATGATGGAATCTGTGCTCCTAACCACTATTGATTACTACTTTCTTTGCAGTGAATAAATACAGGGAACTCTACTCAGCACTCTGTGGTGACCTAAATGGGAAGGAAATCCAAAAAAGAGGGGATATATGTATACGTATAGCTGATTCACTTTACTAGACAGTAGAAACTAACACAACATAGTAAAGCAACTATACTCCAATAAAAATTAATTTTTTTAAAAAAAAGGAATCTAGAAAAGATTTTATATGTCACTTTGTTGTCCACCTGCAACTAACACCACATTGTAAATCAACTATATTTCAATAATTTTTTTTAAAAAAACAAAAAACAAACAAATAAATACTGAGAGTTTCTGGTAGATGTTGTATCATGTAGAAAAGCCATTTTGGTCCAAAGAGAAACATGTGAAAATAAAGTGTACGACATCTGCCTTCACGGAATTTGCATCCGATTTAGAATATTTCTGGCAAAGTTTAATTAACTTGTTGAGTCAAATACTATTGTAGAGAACCAAATGCAATGTAAGATCCATACTATACATTTTGGGCACTATAGGGTTGGAGTTGATGGTCATTACGATCAAGAAGTTAATAGTGGGGCTTCCCTGGTGGTGCAGTGGTTGAGAGTCCGCCTGCCGATGCAGGGGACACGGGTTCGTGCCCCGGTCCGGGAAGATCCCACATGCCGCGGAGCGGCTGGGCCCATGAGCCATAGCCGCTGAGCCTGCGCGTCCGGAGCCTGTGCTCTGCAATGGGAGAGGCCACAACAGTGAGAGGCCCGCGTACCGCAAAAAAAAAAAAGAAAAGAAAGTTAATAGTGGGCAGATTATGGATTGCACCAAAAATTAAACATGTGAGACATAATGGAATGATAGTTTAAAAAAGAGATATAGAATGTTCCTATACTTTTTTCTGGTATGAATTTAATGTGCTTTTAAGATTTTGGGGGTTTTTTTCCTTAAGACTTCTCTGGCGTTTGTGGATATGGAAAACTCTCTCAGTTTATAATCTTACAGCACATATTAACTCCTTAGACTGTTTATCAAAGTTATATTAATTGTGAAGAGGCGTGAATAATGTCCATTCTTCCAGCTACACCATAAGCTCCGTGACATCCTGAGCCACATTTACTGTACTATTTACTGTTTTCTATCTTTTCTCATGACATTTAGATGTCAATAAAATGATTATTTAATAAAACAAAACAACTCTTTTCCTTAAAACACCGTTTAGCCAATTTCACATGAGAAAAAAACAAATACATTACATTTTAAAATCATGCCTTCCCCCACTTTAACATGTGAGATTTTTTTGTTTTATACAATTTGTCATACTTTTATGTTCATTCCTTATAGAGTAGCAATGTCTTATTAACCCAGAATATCAACTTCAAAATACTGATTCCATAATTTAGAGTGCTCATCCTATGTCTTCCTGAACTAAAGATGTATTTATGAATATTAAAAAATAAACTCCACTTTTATTAAATTAAATAAAATGGAAGTATATTGAAATGCATAAAGCTGTTCTTACATTTAAGATTTTTTTCTTGAGCTAGATTCCCAGCATTGTAATTACAAGAGCTGTGAGGGTACATTGGCATATTGAAATAGAATGATTTTCAGATTATGTAAAATGCTTTCTGAAGGCATATCACATATGATATTAATAAGGTAGCTAGAATTTATAATTAAAGCATTTTGCCATAGGAAACATGGAAATGCTTTATTAGAGAAATCACATTTTTTTAAATTATATTTTATTTATGTACTTTCTTGTGTCTGAATGTAGTACACAGTAAGAATTTTTGACTGATTTTAGTCTTTGCAAAAGCAGTTCATTCAAAGGAGAACCACTCATGCTTATTGTCATATGCAATCATGAAATGAATAGACATTCAGTTTCCTGCCACGGGTTTCTTGTATTATTCCGTCACGTACCACATCAGAGGTTAGATGGGAAGGAATTTGCTAAATTTTGGGATCCAGTAGTTGCATACTTAAAATTTACTTTTTTTTCTCTAATTATTTCTGTTCTCTGAGGTCTCCTCTAGTGTATCAGTATAAACAAATGTTGGGAAACAGAAACATTCCACGTGTATAAAGCAGAAATGGAGTTAATGTAGAGAAGTATAAGACATAAAATCAACAGACGGCCTGTAGGAGTGAGAATCAAGATCCATCACTGAAATTAATGAGTTCAGGCACAAATGGTCACAAAACTATGGAAACAATAAAAAGATCAGTGGTTGCCGGGGGTCAGGGAGACAAACAGGCAGAGCACAGAGGACTTTTAGGACCTTGACAATACTCCATATGATATTATAATGATGGGTTTATGTCATACTTTTGTCCAAACCCATAGAATTTACAGCACCAAGAGTGAACCCTAAGGTGAACTATGGACTTTGGGTGATTATGATGTATCAATTTAGGTTCATCCTTAGTAAGAACATACGATCCTGGTGAAAGACATTGACAGTAAGGGAAGCTATGCATATGTAGGAGTGGGGCGGGGGGGTATAAGAGAAATCTCCGTACTGTCCCGTAAATATTGTTGTTAACCTAAAACTGCTCCAAAAAAATAAAGTTTTATTTTCTTAAGTAAAAAGAACAAATGGTCATTGCTTTGATCCAGGGATCACAGCCTCAACTGCTGCTTGCAAATCAACTAGAAACTGGCCACCAAAATGATTGCTTGCTTGCCAGAAGAAACAGCAAAAGATGTTCTTCTTAAACATTCCTTCTGGGTATCAAACAAATACTTCTTAATCTGGAATGTATCTCCTCTCCAGAGGCAATCACAAGGAAGTAGGAAAAAAAATAGTTTTGAGCTTTTCAGTCTCTAAGTTCAGGAAGGTGCACTAGGAGAGGATAGGATGGATACTGAGAATTAATAAGCCACATCCTACACTGGTTTCCAATGAAAGATCTATATAGCTTACTACATATATGTAAAATTCTACTAATAAAGAAACAACAAATGTTCCCACCTAACGTACTGCACTTAATGTGCACACACACACACACACACACACACACACGCATTGAACATTTTCACAAGAGACACCTGAATGTCCTTTTAATTACTTTGTCTATCTGTGAGTGATTATTATTACTATAATTCAGAGATCAGCAAACAACCACTACACACAACCTCTTTATAAGGTGGTCTGGAGAGAACAGATAACTAATGCTACTGTGCTCATTTATGCAACTGGCCATAGTTAATATTTTTGAACTTCTTTTTTCCACTACATGTCCTTTGTTCCATTAGTTTTTCAGGTGGCCAGGGTTGTTTATTTGGGGATGAAGAAGACCAGTATCTCTATTACTGAGGAGTCATAGCTATCTTGGTATTATGCCTACTTGGGTTCTGTAATCAGTCATTTTCTTTTATCATTGGGCATAGCAATTAATACAAAGTGCTTTGATTAGTGGTCTCCAAGCATTATTATTCAAGTACATTGTAGAAGAAATTTGAAATAAAGTGGTTTTTCAAAACTTTGTAATAAAATGTATGTCACTTTAAATTTGATATCTAAAACTTTTCACAATTAAAGCAGTTCCAAGGTGTATAGTTTCTGAGGTGCTGTGATTATTGCTATTTTAAAAAAAAAACTTCTGCTTTTCTTTAGGAGATAATCACAAGAGAACTCTCTTGCACCCTAACAATTTGAACAAGACATCTAAGAGCTTAGTTGGCAAGGAATCTAATTAACTAAAATCCAGAAAGTGACAAGTTTACTGGGGGAGGAGAGACCCACAGCTACTGTTATTCCTGGCAGAGCAGCAGGGAATCAAGGAAGCTGCCACAGATGCAAGTAAGAACACTGATGAAGTGGATCAAACTTGTAAAACCCTAGGGTGGTCTGGCATGAGAGCCCGGAATCCCTGGGAGGCCCAGACACAACAGGAATCTCCATGCAGTTTCCACGTTTTACTCAGCCTTCCATGGGGAGCTCCTGAGGGTGACTGGCCACCTAGCAGGGTGGAGCATGAGGACAGACAGCCACCAGGCAGGCAGTGAGTGTTGCTGATCTGGGAGGAGGAGGGGAGGGAAGCTGAGTCTCTCCCAGGGGAACACTAAAGGCTCCTGCCAAAATCTGATGCTAGAGAAGCAACTGAGAGAAACCCGTGCACATTCCAAGCCACCTGCTGATAAAAGATGGTCAAGGACATTGAAAGAAGAAAAAATCTACCTACTAAAGATTAAGCACAGAGAGTTTGCTGAAGTCAAATGGTGGAGGGGAGCAAAGAGAGAAACCACACAGGTATCTGGGCCCCACACACGAGGTACCAAGAAGCAGCACCGTTCACTGGGGTGGGTAGATGCCTGGAGAGATGCTCCCTGAGATGCACCTTCAGGTGCTGCTGAGTCTGAAAGTAGGGCAGGTGATCTGCAAGTCAACTCATAGTGCCACTCAAGGAAACTTCTCCCAAGATACACAACCCAGATGGTCTCAGTTCCAATTAGATTGACTTCATCACACATGCCAATGGCCTGACAAAAGGCGAGATATGACATTTCCTGAGCATGTGTTATTATATATAATATATTAACATTGCTTGCTTCAGTCTCTGTTGTTCTGTTACTTCTTTTTATTTCTTTTGTATTTTTTTTTAATTGGGGAGTAGTTGCTTTACAATGTTGTGTTAGTTTCAGCTGTACAACGAAGTGAATCAGCTGTATGTATACCTATATCTCCTCCCTCTTGGACCTCCCTCCCCCCCCCGCATCCCACACCTCTGGGTCATCACAGAGCACCAAGCTGAGCTCCCTGTGCTATACAGCAGGTTCCCACTAGCTATCTGTTTTACACATGGTAGTGTATTTATGTCAATCCCAATCTCCCAATTTATCCCACCCTCCCTTCCCACCCCCCCATGTCCACACATCCATTCTCTATGTCTGCATTTCTATTTCTGCCCTGCAGATAGGTTCATCTGTACCATTTTTCTAGATTCCACATATATGTGTTAATATATGATATTTGTTTTTCTCTTTTTGACTTACTTCATTCTGTATGACACACTCTAGGTCTATCCACATCTCTACAAATTACCCAATTTCATTCCTTTTTATGGCTGAGTAATATTCCATTATATATATGTACCACATCTTCTTTATCCATTCATCTTTTGATGGACATTTAGGTTGCTTCCATGTCCTGACTATTGTAAATAGTGCTGCAGTGAACATTGGGGTGCATGTGTCTCTTTGAATTATGGTTTTCTCAGGGTATATGCCCAGTAGTGGGATTGCTGGGTCATCTAGTAGTTCTATGTTTATTTTTTTTTAAGGAACCTCCGTACACTGTTCTCCATAGTGGCTGTATCAACTTGCATTCCCACCAACAGTGCAAGAGGGTTCCCTTTTCTCCACACCCTCTCCAGCATTTATTGTTTGTAGATTTTTTTTGATAATGGCCATTCTGACCTGTGTGAAGTTATACCTCATTGTATAAAACTCTTAGAGGAAAACATAGGAAGAACATTCTTTGACATAAATTACAGCAAGATCTTTTTTGACCCACCTCCTAGAGTAATGAAAATAAAAACAAAAATAGACAAATGGAACTAATTAAACTTAAAAGCCTTTGCACAGCAAAGAAAACCATAAGCGAGCTGAAAAGACAACCCTCAGAGTGGGAGAAAATATTTGCAAATGAAGCAACTGACAAAGGATTAATCTCCAAAATATACAAACAGCTAATGTAGCTCAATATCAAAAATACAAATAACCCAATCAAAAAAATGGGTGGAAAACCTAAACAGACATTTCTCCAAAGAAGACATACAGATGACCAAGAGGCACATGAAAAGATGCTCAACATCACTAATTATTAGAGAAATGTTCTATTACTTATAAAACCTTACATTCAAACCAAATTTTAGAAAATCTATGAAAAAATTATAAAATATGACAGAGCATCAAGAGAAGAAAAAGTCTGGAACCTGAGCCAGAGATGGAACAGAGTATGGAATTATCAGGCAGAGTTATAAAAAGTACTATAAATATATTTAATGATACATTGCAAAAGGTAAACAGTAAACATGCACAGATAAAGAAGCTTAGCAGTGAGACAGAAGAATAAAATAAGTCAAATTAAAATACTGATATTGAAAAATAAGTTATCAGTGATGAAGAATATTTTGTTGGACTAATTATCTGAACAAAATAGAGGAAAGAATTGGTACAACTGAAAAACAATCAATAGAAATTATCCCAACTAAAACACAGAAAAAACTGAGTAGAAAAATAAATTTAAAAGAGTGTCCAAGATCTTGAGATAACAGAAAAATATGTAATTGGAGCACCTGAGAAGAGAGAAGATGGAACAGAATAAATCTTTGAAGAGATAATGTCCAACAATTTCCCCACATTAAAAGCATAAACCAATCCAAGGGGCTCAGAAAACCACAAGAACAATAATTGAAAAACACACACACACACACCCCAGGCACATCCTTGTCAAACTGCTGAAAACCAATGTAAAGGAAAAATTCCTAAAGAAACTAGATAAAAAGATAAATTATGTACAGGAAGACAGCAAGAAAAATGGTGATTGAGTTCTCATCAAAAACAATGGATATTAGAAGACAATGGGAAAACGTGTTTAAAGTACTAAGAAAAAATAAAAACTATCAACCTAGAAAACTAAAGCCAGTGAAAATATCCTTCAAAAATAAGACCTAAATAAAAATACTACAGACAGGCAAATACTGAAAACAACCCTTTAGTCAAACTGTACTGCAAGAAATACTAACAGCAGTTCTTTATACCAAAGGGAAATGTTACTAGATAATGTTGCAAAATGCAATGAGGATTTTCAGGTAGAATAATCTCTCTCTCCTTCTCTCTCTCTCTCTCTCTATCTCACACACACACACACGGATCTCATAATTACTCCAAATATATTAAATACGTGTAATGAAATTATTTTAAAGGCTTTGTTGATTGCTTGATAGAAAAATAAACAGCTATGTGTTTGTGTGTTAGTATTCATACACATATTTCCTAATTCTGTTCTCTTAGATGGTTTAAAAGCAGAAAATCCTCACTAACAATGAACCTACCTTATGCTCAGATCTTTATTTTTAATTAACATTCTTCAATGAAGGGAATGAGGGCTACTTGAAGAAATAGCAAAGTCTACAGCTGGAACAGTAGAAAAACAAGATAAGCCTGAAGCATCTTGCATTGGTAGAACATAGGGAATATCTCAACAGAGAATAATGGATGAAGCATGTCAAAAAGAAAAGGAAGTCAATGTGAAAATCTCCCAATTGTGAAAGTTGGAATAATTTGAACAAAACAAAGAATTATAGTATTGGGTTATACAGCAAAGAATGAAATAGTTACACTTTTATAATTGTTTAAAATATTGCCTCTGCATACATGGCAAATATCAGACAGTGTTACAGTTTTTTCTTTAGTCATCAAAAATAATTTGAAAATAGGAGGAGGGAAGATGTCTATTGTGAGTTTTTTTTTAATTTTTGGTCCATCAGTTATTTATAGATGTATTGGTTTCCACCTGCTTGTGAAGTTTCCAAATTCCTCCATTACTTATTTTAAAAATTCCAGCTTTATTGAGATATAATTGACATATAACATTGTATACATTTAAGATGAATGGGGTGTTGATTTGATATATATTGCAAATGCTTACCACTTAGCATTAGCTAATACCTTCAGACCATCGTGTAATTACCATTTTTTGTGGTGAGAACATTTACAATCTACTCTCTTACAAACTTTCAAGTATATAATACAGTATTATTAGCTATAATCACCATGCTGTGTATTAGATCCCCAGAACATGTTAATCTTACAACTGGAAGTTTGTATCCTTTGACCAATGTCTTTCCATTTCCCCTGCCCCCGTCCTCTGGTAACCATCGTTTTACTCCCCGTTTCTCTGAGTTAGGCTGTTTTGAATCCACATATGAGTGATATCATACAGTATTTTTTTTTCTGTAACATTTCATTTAGTATAATACCCTCAAGTCTCATCCAAATTGTAACAATGGCAGGATTTCCTTCTTTCTAATGGCTGAATAATATTCCGTTATACATATAGCATCTTTTTTATCCATTCATCTGTTGACAGACATTTAAGTGTTTCCATATCTTGACTATTGTGACTAATACTGCAATGAACATGGGGGTGCAGCTATCTGTTCAAGATTTTGATTTCAACTCCTTTGGACATATATGCAGAAGTGGGATTGCTGGATCATGCAGTATTTTATTTTTAAATTCTTTGAGGAACCTCCGTATTGTTTTCCATAGTGACTGGACCAATTTACATTCCCATCAATAGTGAACAAGTGTTCCTTTTCTCCACATCCTCACCAATACCACATCTCCTGTCTTTTTGATGATGGCCATTCTAACAAATGTGATATTTCATTGTAGTTTCATACTTAGTGATGTAGAGTACTCTTTCATGTACCTGTTGACCATTTGTATGTCTTCATTGGAAAACTGTGTATTTTTGTTTCATTGTGTTGCTAAGACTTGCTAAGTGGATTCTTGGGGTCTCCCAGAGCTGTTTTTGTTCATGGATAGCTGTCCAATCATTGATCTTTGTGGCAGAGGGCGAAATGGAGAAGCTAGGTTCTCCCACATTGCCACTATTCCTCTGTTATTTATTTCTGATTTCATTCTGTTGTGTTTAGAGCACATACTTGTTTGATTTCATTTCTCCTAAATATATTGAGACTTTTGTATGGCCTTGCATTTGGTCTACCTTGAAGTGTGTTCCATGTGTACATGAAAAGAATGTGAATTCTGCTATGGTTGTATCGAATGTTCTATAGAGTCAGGTTAAGTCTAGTTGGTTTATAGTGTTTCCAAGGTTTTAGCACCTTGTTGATCTTACACCTGATTGTGCTATTCATTATGGAAGATGGGGTACTGAAATCTCTAAATCTTATTGTTGAATTACCTATTTTTCCTTTCAATTTTATCAGTTTTGCTTCTTGTATTTTGAGGCATTATTATTAGGTGAATATAGGTGTATCGTTGTCATATCACCCTGATTGATTGACACTTTTATTATTATAAAATATCTATAGTCAAGGAACTTTATGTCTATTTCATTTAATATTAGTACAGCCATTTCATTTCTTACGGTATCTGTGTGCATGTTTCAATCCTTTTACATTCAGTGTATTTGTAACTTTGGATCTAAATTGTGTCTCTGGTAGACAGTATGTAGTGGTCTTCTTGACTATGACTGCCTGGAATAATTTCTGCAACATAGAGCTGGGGATGTGATGAAAGATGCAGGTGCCCTGCCCTTCCTGGAGCAAATATGCAACCATAGACTGGGTGCTTGGGAGCAAGGAAGCTCTGTGTTCTTAGCCCTGTCCTCCTGGAGTAGAGCTCTGTCATGTTGAGCTGGAGGTGGGGGATAGGGAGGGAGCATGTTGTGACTCACTGCCCTGGCTGAGATTTAGTCAATTTTTGTTAATTTATGCTCCTCTCTTTTCCATATGCTCTTAGGACAATTTACAGAGACTCCAATTTTGTATGTATGTAATTTTCACCCATTAAATGTCCATTTCACTGGGGAGAGAGTTTGTCAAGCACCACACACTGCCATTCTGGAAATCCTTGTTATTTTCCCTGTAATGCAAATCTGCTGCAATCTGCTCCATCCTATCCAAAAGCAGAACCATTGCTTCGCATTTTTTTAGTTTCTTAGCTATCACATTTTGCTTTGTTTATTAGACTGTTGACCAGCAAAAATTGAGAAAATGACAAAAAGCTTAAGACACAACGTAAGGCTTACCTTTCAGAGGCTCCATTTTCTCTGGCATCTCGACCCCTGAAGTCCAAGGCACCTTCAGATCCCTGCTCTCCAGTGTCTGTCTAGCTACCTGAAGCTGCTCTCATCGTTCTGATCTTTTTCTTAACTTCTAAGCTGCATACCAATTAAGAACCATCATGTGTCTCAAGGAAAAAGCAGCAGAAAATATCAGGTTCACCTTGCTGCATTTTCTTTGTGCTGCATTGACTCTTAAATCTCAGCTGCCTTGGATGCTTTCTAGGGCTTTCAAATGTCAGCATGTTTGTACTTCACCTGGCTTTTACAGTTGTTGTTTGTGTGCTACTCAGTCATAACCAGCGTGCACTTAACTGTCTAAAGGGTGCGCCTCGGAGCATGCCTAGGAAGAAGTGTCTGAAACATGTCGTGACAACTCTGTTAATGTACCTATTAGCCTTCAAACAGAGATTTTTTTTTTCCTTGAATATGTAATTTTATAATCAAATTGATCCCTGTTTTGTGGGGAGTTGTTTCAATGGTCACTTTCTGTTTCTGATAATTTTTTTAAATATGTGTCTATGGCGTTACAATTATCTCAAATGTTTGGAGAATATTGGAATTTGGGAAAGGAATGTAGGAGGAAACAAGTTTTGTGTGTATTTTAGTTTAGTTTTATTTTATATTTGAAAATCATGTGAATCATGTATGAATTTGATCATAGGTCTCCACTTCATTCTCACTTCAGTTAAAGGACATGCACTGTCAATCAATAGCTTAAATTGAATTGACATTTAAGTGTTCAGAGAGATTGGACTCTTTCAGCATTATCATGGAAAATTATTGCATAAAAAGTTAGGAAATCAAAGAAGCATCATTTGATATAATTGAAGCAAACATCTATCTTCAGAAAAATAACTAGAATTCCATATATATATATATTATTTAAAAAAAAACAGCGTCCAACAAGAGCTTTATGTTGGTGAAGAAAGGAGTACATTTACAGGTAAATAAAGCTGGGTTCTGTTTTGTTACTGAGGTACATGCAGAGAGATTGCCCATCACATGTTAAGCAATGCAAACAAAGTAAGATGAATTAGAAAGTCAATGGAACAAGTGAAAAAAAAATTATAACAATGAGAGATATATAGGAGCAATTCTTTAGTTGTGCAGGGCTCTTTTTAAAGTATTGTATCACACTGTAATTGTAATATTTTTCTAAGTTGTATAAAAAATAATAGTGCATCTTAACAATTGATGACACTCTCTAATGTATGAAATGTGATATTGAGCAATATTTTCTTCTGTGTGCTTAGTACACAGTGCCTTGTATATAGCATATACCAAAAGAATGTTTGTGGATGTTTAAATTGTGGGGTTTCCAGCTGATATACTCAAATTATGACATATTGTTTTGAAATAATTTATATTATAATTGTGTCTTAATTTCAAAAGTTTAAATGCTTAAATTTTTACACGTGAAATTTTATGTGAAATTTACATTTCCAGTTTTATAAATATTTTATATTTTGAAGTCTATTAAGGGTTTAGGATAAATGCAATAGTATATCACATTTGAGGTTTTCAGAAAAAATATTTTGATTATTTGTTTACAACAGATCTCTGATTACTTTTGACAATTTTCACAGCAGAGATATATCACTAGAATTTTCTTTAAGTCTCAGTTGATAAAATGTTGAAATGGAAATTATTGATTTAGCTAGGGTCTGCTGGCTTGAGAATCTACATTTTAGAAAACAATGAATTTTCTCTTCCCATTGATTTGACTTGATTTTTTTTAAAGATTTTTTGATCTGGAGCATTTTCAAAGTCTTTATTGAATTTGTTACAATATTGCTTCTGTTTTATGTTTTAGTATTTTGGCTACAAGGCATGTGGGATCTTAGCTCCCCAACCAGGGATCAAACCCACACCCCCTGCACTGGAAGGTTAAGTCTTAACCACTGGACCACCAGGGAAGTCCCAATATGAGCTTTGAAGTGAAGTCAAGCAGTAGTACGTTTAAATCTTAGTAGCAGCTATGTAATATACACTAGCCCAAATTATATTTCCTCTAATAATCCATATTTTTGTCAAAGAATAAGTCATCTTTAAAGAAAGACCATGTGATTAGAATTAAAAATACCTTGGGCTTCCCTGGTGGCACAGTGGTTGAGAGTCCACCTGCCCATGCAGGGGACACGGGTTCGTGCCCCAGTCCGGGAGGATCCCACATGCCGTGGAGCGGCTGGGCCCGTGAGCCATGGCTGCTGAGCCTGTGCGCCCGGAGCCTGTGCTCTGCAACGGGAGAGGCCACAACGGTGAGAGGCCCACATACCGCAAAAAAAACTCAAAAAAAACCCCAAAAAACAAGCAAACAAACAAACAAAACCCTTGAATAGAGTAGAATCTTCATAATATGAAGGAAAGAATAAAACTTCAGTGATGCAAGGAATTATCACAGTATGTTTATGTTACAATTGCTTTATATTTTTTTAAGAAGAAAACCAATAATGTTCCTTTTTTGTTTAGATGCTAGCATCAGAAATCCATTTATTATTGAGTTTTGTTTCATGATCTTTAGGGATTAAACTTCAGGGATCCTAAGAACAATCACCGTGGAGATGTGTAACATCTCTTATTGCTTGACTGAGCACAAAAGCCTTAGGAATAATCCTAGGGGGGCAATCCACTCTCCCACTGTGTAGTTAAAAATCATTTATGCTCCCTGGATTCAGCACTCAAGCAGGCCGTGCTAACAGAGCAATGCAATTAACCTTTCCTATAAATTAAATGTGCACATTTTCTGTGTAGCACTTGCTTAGAATAATTTTCTATCATTTGCAGAATGTGGTAGGAAAATTTTCTACCAATGGCTAGGTGGTTTGAAGATTAATTACAAATTTAATTTTTTTTAACAAGTTATCTCTTTTCAGGGGAAGGAGAATAGCAATGTGTGTGTATGTGTTTGTGTGTGGAACTATTTTTCTCCTTTATTACATTTCAAAAAGCACACATTTTTCTCAAGAAAATGAGATTGAAATACACATTTTTTGTCATTAAAAACATTCATGTTTTTAATTAAAACATTAAAAACATTCATGTTTTTAATTAAAACATTAAAAACATGTTTTTAATGTTTCTAATAGTTAATTAAAACAGTAAAAACATGAATTTTTTAATGATAGTTTCATTAATGTTATTTTCAAAATAATTTGTCTTTATTAATTCCACACATATTTACCGTTACATTATTATTACATTATTGTGCTAAGAATACAACATGAGATCTACCCTCTGAGCACATTTTTATGTGTACAATAAAGTATTGGTAGCTACAAGCCCAGTGGTTTACAGCTTATCTCTAGAATTTATTCATCTTGCATAATTGAAACTTTGTCCTTTGATGAGCAAATCCTTACTTCCCCTCTCCCTCCAGCCCCTGGCAGCCACCATCCTGCTTTCTGCTTCCATGGGTTTGACTATTTTGGGTACCTTCATTTAAGTGGAATCATGCAGATTTGTCCTTCTGTGACAGGCTTATTTCACTTATCATATGTCTTCAAGTTTCACCCATGTCATAGCTTATTACAGGATTTCCTCCATTTTAAAGGCTGAATAATATTCTATTGTGTATATATACCACATTTTCTTTATCCATCTATCCATCAATGGACATTTAAGTTGTTTCAACATCTTGGCTATTGTGAATAGTGCTTCAGTGAACATGGGAATGCTAATATGTCTTTGAGATTCTAATTTCAGTTCTTCTCAATAAACACCCAGAAGTGGAATTACTGGATCTTGGGTAGTTTTGTTTTGTGTTTTTAATTTTTTGAGGAACCCCTACATTGCTTTCTATTGCTGCTGCACCATTTTGTATTCCCACCAATAGTGTACAAGTGTTCTAATTTCTCCACATTCTTACCAATATTTATCTTTTGTTTTCTGAAAATAGCCATCCTAACAGGTGTGAGATGATATCTCATTGTGGTTTTATTTACATTTCTCTGATGATTAGTGACAGTGAGGTCAAGCTTCTTATACTACAGAGGAATAATATAATACTGGCCTAAAGACAGACATAGAAAGTTAAAGTGGTTGCCTTTAAGAAGTAGAACAGAGTGCGGTGAAATGGGGGAAGGGATTTTATTGTTGTTATACCACTTTGGACTTTTATTTAAAATTTTTAAGTTGTTTATTCTGGCTTTTATTTCAGTATATCTAAATACTGTACTATTTTTATTTATACATTTTAAACATTATCTATTGGTTTTTATTTTGTTTTTTATGATGTTAGATTTGCTTTTTCTTCTCTTTTCTCTTCCCTAGCACATCCCCTCCATTCCAGTATGGATTTATCTCAACATAGTTGTATTAATATTATAACTGCTCTGTCAAATAATGTTCTATAACTTTGGTTACTATCCCTTTTCTTCCCTTAAGCTTTCTAGTCTTTCTTTTTCTTGTATGCATCTCCTCTCATTTTTGTTGGCTAGTTTTCTATGTATAGGCATTCCTCAGAGATATTTCTGGTTTGGTTCCAGACCACCACAATAAAGCAAATATTGCAATAAAGTTAGTCAAACAAATTTTGGGATTTTCCACTGCACATAAAAGTTATGGTTACACTATACTGTAGTCTATTAAGTGATCAGTAGCATTATATCTTTAAAAACAATGTAAATATCTTACTAAAAATACCATTATTTACAAAATATACTTTACTGCTAAAAACTGCTGAACATCATCTGAGCATTCAGAGAGTCTTAATCTTTTTGCTGGTGGAAGGTTTGCCTGAAAACTGACGGCTGCTGATTGACCAACTTATTGGTTGCTGAAGGTTGGAGTGGCTGTGGCAGTTTCTTGAAATAAGACCACAATAAAGTTTGAACATCGATTGACTCTTCCTCCCGAGAACGGTTTCTCTGTAGCATGCAATGCTGTTTGATAGCATTTCACCCACAGCAGACTTTCTTTCAAAATTATAGTCAATCCAGGAATTCCCTGGCAGTCCAGTGGTTAGGACTCCGTGCTTTCACTGCCAAGGTTGCATGAATCATGAATGTTCTTGATGGCATCTAAAATGGTGGATCCTTTCCAGAAGGTTTTCAATTTACTTTGTCTGGATCCACCAGAGGAATCACTATCTATGGCATCTATAGCTTTATGAAATGTATTTCTTACTAGATAATAGAAACCAATGTATGGAAATTCTTCTTCTACATATTACAGTTTATATTTTTAAGCTATCAAGGAAAAGCTCTAATTTGCTTTAAATGTAGTACAGCAATACCCACATGGTCTACAAAAAAAAGGAGTTTCATGTTGGTTTTCTTGTTGTAAATTTTGAATTTTACATACTGAGGGTTTTTTTTTTTTATTCTGAGTTATTTTATATTGTCTGAGTATTTTCATTGAAATGTATACAATTTATAAAATATACATTTCTTAAATAATGAGATTTGAACATCAAAATTATTCCTTGATCAATGGGCTGGAGAATGGATGTCATGTTAGCAGGCAGGAAAACAACATTAATCTTGTTGTCCATCTCCATCAGAGCTCTTGGGTGACCAGGTGCATCATCAATCATCAGTAGTATTTTAAAAGAATTTTTTTTTTCTGAGCAGTAGTTCTCAACAGTGGGCTATAATATTCAGTAAACCCTGCTGTAAACAGATGTGCTGTCCTCCAGGCTTTGTTTTTCCATTTATAGAGCACACGCAAAGCTAATTTAGTACAGTTTTTAAGGGCCTTAGGATATTTGGAATGGTAAATAAGCATTGGTTTCAACTTAAAGTCACCAGCCCCTAACAAGAGGGTCAGCCTATCCTTTGAAGTTTTGAAGCCAGGCATTAACTTCTCTTCTCTAGCTATGAAAATCCTAGATGGCACCTTCTCCCAATAAGGCTGTTTTGTCTACATTTAAAATCTATTGTTTATTGTAGCCACCTTCATTAATTATCTTAGCAAGATCCTTGGGATAACTTGCGGCAGCTTCTACATCAACATTTGCTGCTTCACCTTTCATTTTTAAGTCATGGAGATGATTTCTTTCTGTAAACTTCAGGATTTACATTGCTAGCTTCAAACTTTATCATTCCTGTGTTCACTGGAGTAGCACTTTTAATTTACTTGAAGAACTTTTCCTTTGCAGTCACAACTTGGCTAGCTTTTTGGCAGAAGAGGCCTTGCTTTCTGCTTATCTTAACCTTCATCATGCCTTCCTCACTAAGCTTAATCATTTCTAGCTTTTGACTTAAAGTGAAAGACTTGGGACTTTTCACTTGAACATCTAGAGATCATTGTAGGGTTATTCAATGGCCTAATTAATTAATTTTAATATTGCTGCATCTCAGGGAATAGGGAGGCCTGAGTAGAGGGAGAGAGGCAGGGGTATGGCCGGTCAGTGGAACAGTCAGAACACATACATTTATCTATCCAGTTCATCTTCTCATATGGGCCCAGTTTGTGGTGCCCCAAAACAATTACAGTAGTAACATCAAATATCACTGATCACAGATCACCATAACAAATATAGTGATGAAAAAGTTTGAAATATTGCAAGAATTACCACAACGTGACACAGACAAGAAATGAGCAAAAGCTGTTGAAAAAGTGGTACCCATAAACTGGCTTGATGCATGATTATCACAAACCTTCAGTTTGGAGGAAAAAAACACAATAACTGCAAAGTACAATAAAGCAAAGCTCAATAAAAGAAGTTTTACCTGTATATAACTATTACTATTTTTTGCATTTTTTTCTATATAATTGCCTAATGCTATGGAATTATGTTTTCTATAAGATCAAATAAATCAACTAGTATATCAGATTTTTTTTTCCCTTAGTGACATAAGAATAGAAATCCTCTCTCATTCCCTTTAATCCTAGACTAGTTATTCTCTTGGTCTCCTTCGCACATAATCTCTGATTATCTCCGTTTATCTCTCTTTCCTGGATCCAGTGTCTCCCTTTTCGGTTTGATTAAGCATATCCTTTTGTAACTTCCAGAAAATGTGTACGTGGAATGTCATTTTAGCAATTTTGACCATCTAAAAATGTCTTTATTCTGACCTCACACATAATTGATCTCTTAGCCAGGGGGATAAACCTCAGTTGGTAATAATTATTCTCAGGGTATTTCTAAATTTTTTTTCACTTTTGTAAAATAACACACACACAAATACACATAAACCAATATAAACCAAACACAGATGTATAAACCAATGGAAAACAATAAAGAATCAAGAAATAAATCCACATATATATGGTCAACTGATTTTTGAGAAGGGTGCCAAGAATACACAATGGGAAAAAGATAGTTTCTTCAACAAATGGTGTTTGGAAAACTAAATATCCACATGCAAAAGAATAAAAATGGACCTATGTCTTACATCATATACAAAAATCAACTAAGCACCATCTATGTGCAAAATCTCACTGATGGTGGTGAATACATGAAGATATCCTCCTTTCCTGCAAAAAAATGTAGGTGTATGTACAATCCATTGAATATTCTATTTAGGATAAATTGTCTCTTGAATATACTTTTGTAATATATACTGATTTTGCTACATGAAGGTATATATATTATATATATAATATGTTTTATATATATATATATATATATATATATATATGTAGAAGAAACATGGTGTACCCACAGAAGTAAACATTATTTTTGTTGGCTATCTGTTTAACTGTTATTTCATACTCTACCTTTAACCAATGAATACACTTTTTTCAATAATTGATATTATAGTGCATAAAAACAAGACTGTTAAAACATATTAATTGATGATTTCAGTTCATTGTTCTAGATATGCTAAAATAATGAAGCTAGATAATATTAACTCTTCATTGATAAAAAGAAGGGCTATATAACTGCTAATCACATTTTACTCTGCTAAGTGAAGTGGTAGTAATAAAAAGTAACATAAGTAGATAAAAGAGGAAGGCTACATAGCTTATTTCAGTTAATTAAAAGATTTTTTGTGAAATGAATCCAAATCAAAACATCTTTTCTATATAGTTCTGTGAAAATAAATTCATTGAATTTCAGCACCATTAATCTAAAAGGAAAAAGCATATGAAGGTTAAAGAAAGAAGGATTATATATTCCATCATAACAGTACCTTTCATGTAAAAAGAATTATTTCTTATACATCAATAATTAAAATAAAATAAACATGTTTGTAGAAATTTAGAACACCTACTGAGACTGCAGCTACAAATACTAAAACGTTTCTTTGGATAACAGAGTAAATCATGAGTTGCTTTGATGCATTAATTAATAGTTGTTAATTGTGCAGAGAAAAAAATCATAGCATCTGACAGTTTTGAATTTGCAAAGGACTGGATTTTTAATCCTATTGCTATGGAAAACATACACTGTAGAATAAGGGATTATTTATTAATTAATATGTACAGTAATTAATAGAAAAAGCTTGTTCTGTTTTTAGTAACCTTGTTAAAATCAGGCAATCTCAGGAATATAAAAAAGTAGAATCACAGAAGTATATGCTATACAAATATAATATTCTGACCTTCACATGAGAAAATATTGTTTATTTTATATAAGATATTTAATGCAACATGCATCCACAAACCTGAAAGATAACACAGGGTTATTTTTAAATTAATATTTATTTCATCAGAGCTATTAAAATACATTTGTTCCATTTCAGTTCATTTATTATTTATGTAGTTCCTTTCAGTAGTATATTTTATCCACTTTCTAAAACTAAACACATCCACTTCTAAGATAAGGAGTTCATAGAAATAGAGATATGACCTACATTGCTGATTCTTTAAAATAATATAACACATAAATAAAGGGAGTAAAATACATTATTTTAACACAGGCAAGTTAATTTTCTGCCTGGAGTTAAAATATACATTTTGGTTGATCATTGGAGAAAATCAGAAATAGAAATACACCACTTAATATCTGCTATATTGTCTTTAAGTTCTACCTCACATTTCCTTTTTTACACGATATATATGGAGAAAAAATTTTATTTTCCTTACAATTCATTGGTTTTTACTCTTCTGTTTACTTTGTCTTCACATTCACTCTTTGCTTTACCTTCCAAAATGCCCTTTCTGTCTTCCGTGGGTTTTTCTAAGCGAGAGTTTGTGTTTTGTTATTTTATAGCACATTTCTGTGACACTGCTTGGCACTTATTGTTAGATAGTATGGTTTTATGCTGTCATCCTAAATAAGGAGGTAAACTGAGGCAAGCTTGAATGACCAGAAATTGAGTTTATTCCGGAATAGCCAAGGAATCTCATTCAGGGAAATGCGCACTGCAGCAAGATCCAGAGAGTCTGCTGAGGGTTTGCAAGAAGTGAAGAGAGGGGGAAGTCAGCCAGAGCCCAAGCAGTAAGTTCCTTGGCTTGAGGATGGGGCCAGATTCCTTGGTGGATGATCATTGGTCAGGAGAGAAGTCTTGATCATCTGTAAATCAGGCATTTATGGGAAATCAGTCTCTAGTGTGTTTCCTTATTCTAAGAGCATGCATGAGATTCTCAGTTTCATATCCTTCAGTTCCATTTTAGATTGAAATCCTTTCACAGTACTTACATATATGATATTTTAAGTGATTACAATTTTTCCATGGTATCATATACAAATGGATATTTACCATTATCTGTACATAAGTGAATTATGAAAATGAAGGCCTAACCTAGCTTACCTAACATAAACAAGTCATAAAACACAGATCATATTGCTTTAATAACTTAGAATAAATCTGTAATAAAGTGAATAAAAGACCATCTTGAGGAGGAATGATAATATATATTTCACATTAAATTATCATTTTATTCTCACTGGAAAAAAGCTGCAATTTGTAGAAAAGTATTAACTTCTCTCCAAAATTCATATTGATAAATAATAAAAATAATATGTAGTTGACTGAGTAAATAAATACATTTTTTACTGGATCTTCTTATTATATAAGTACATTATGAATGGACTCTAAATATTTGCTCTTCATAGGCACAGTTCCATAGCCAAGTAATTATTAGAATAATTTTTTTCAGCAATTTTACTTTGTCTATCTCTAGATAATTTTTAAAAGTAGCTTTTTTTAAAATTCTAATTAACTGGATAAATTCCTTAATTCTAAAATTACTTAGTAGATGTGCTACTGTCAAAACAGCCTGAAATCAACTCCACTGAAACAAAGAGTGGGAGAATTTTCAGGTGGGATGGATCATAGACCATAAATGTTTGTTACTTGGCCTTACATAAAGGAAAAGTAAACTTTCTCAAATCTTTGTGACAGGAGATATTTTTTCAAGTTGAAGCAAGACACACAATTGGAGCAAGACACCAAGAGTGGTTCTACAGGAAGAGAATTTTAAGGATGAATTTTCTGAATTGGTTCTGGGGTTTCTGGAACCATTTGGAATTGGCTGTCTAATCTGATTAGATTTAAAGAAGCTAATGATTCTATTTCCAGTAGGAAACAGAGACTGATAGTCCTTGATGTGAACTGTTTATAGAGTACACAAAATATTGGCATTGAATACTCCTAATAAACCACCTATAAGAAGCAATGAGCTAAGTGACTCTGTATATGATACCTTTGTACATCGTCAGAAAACTAAGGAATATAAATGAAATTGGTTGGCTTGCTGGACAAAGTGGTAAAAGAAAAAGATGAGGTCAGAGATTTAAATTCCCCACTCAAGAGCCCCATAAAAGACCTAAGAGCTTCTAGGTAATGTCCTGAAGGAGAGCCTTATCTCCTGTAGCTCCGGAGCTGAAATTGCTAAAAATCAGAGCCACATTCTGCAATTGGCTACATTAAAATGCAAATTGAATTCCCAGTCTTGCAGTGTTTCTGCTGTTAGTGAGGGCATCAGTTGGGAGAGAATGGAGTCTTTTAAGTTGGGATGGGAACACATGAAAGGTGCTGATAAAACTGGGGAATATCAAGCCCTTAAATTCCAATGAGTCTCCTCTGCCAATGGAATAGGACTTCTCATCCTCAGAGAAATTGGCCTCCCCACCCGCAGTAGCATCCGCTTCTCTAGCACAGTGGTACCTCCAGCACAGTGGTGTTGGCCTTCCCACCTCCATCTGAGGGGGTTAATCCTGCAGAGGCTGAGGAATTAGTAATAGCCTCCTTGGAGGCAGTTGCCATGCAATACAATGCAGAATCTCCACAGCACCTACCCCCATTATCCCTCTTTACTTCTAGACTTCTAACTAGCCTCAACTTCAAGCAGACCCTCAATGGTGAGATGCAAAGTGTGACTCATGAGGAAGTACACTACACTCCGAAAGAACTACTTGAGTTTTCCAATTTATGCAAACAACTCTGCAGAATATGTGTGGGAATGAACACTGAGTGTATGGGATAATGGTGAGAGAAATATAAAGTTAGATCAGGTCAAATTGACTGATATAGACCCTAACCAGAGATTCTTTATTTAATGATGTAGCTTAGGGAGTTATAAAGGCTCTAACAGTTTGGTTGTTTGATTGGCTGATATATGGACCAAAAGAAGGCCTACCATGTGAAAACTGGAAATGTTTAACCTAAGTTGGTTTACTGGAGAGAAAGGGATTCAACGGCTTATGGATATAGGAATGTCAGAGTGGATTTGTCATTTAAGATTTACTCAGGTTCACTGGGAGGATCCAGAAGACATAATTTTCACCAGTATTTTGAGAAACCAGTTTGTAAGAGGAGCCCAGCATGCTTCAGGAGTTCTATAATCACTCTTCTCTGTAGGCTGAACCTTAGAGTGGGAATCAGCCACTCAACTGGAAGACCTAAATGCAATGGGAGTAGTTGGATCTCGGGGTAGCAGAGGTCAAGCGATGGCACTCAACCACCATAGACAAAGTGGGCATGGTTACCATACTGAACAGAAGAGTCAAATCTACAATCAAAATAATCTGACCTCTGACGTTGGCTAGTTAAGCCTGGTGTTCCCAGAAATGAAATAGATAGAAAGCCTACTAAATTCTTACTTGATTTGTATAAGCAGAAAAGTTCTAGGTCAAGTGAACAAGAGTCTAACTCACATCATAAGAACAGAGAGTCACAACCCCTCAATCAATTCCCAGACTTGAGCCAGTTCATAGACCAAGAACCCCTTGAATGAAGGGAAAGGCCAGCTGCCTTTAAGGAAGGACCCTGATACACTACTGGAAAAAAAAAAATTTCAGTGTTAAACTTTCTCCCAGACCTCCCCAAACAGACTTAAGGCCTTTTGAAAGGTAAGCACTGATTCAGGAAAAGGAAATAATCAGAACTTTAAGGGACTACTGGATGCTGGCTCTCAACTGACAGACCAATTCCAGGAGACCTAAAATGTTACTGTGGCCCTCCAGTCAGAGTAGCTGCTTATGGAGGTCAGGTGATCAGTGGAGTTTTAGCTCAGATCCACTTCTCGGTGGGTCTAATGGATCCTTAAAATCATATTGTGGTCATCTCCCCAGTTCCAGAATGCATAATTTGAATAGCATAGTGAGCAACTGGCAGAATCCCTACATTGGTTCCCTGACCTGTGGAGTGAGGGCTGTTATGATGGCAAAGGCGAAGTAGAGGCCATTAGAACTATCTCTACCTAGAAAAATAGTAAATCCAAAGCAGTACCATAAACCTGGAGGAACTGCAGAGATTAGTGTCACCATCGAGGACTTGAAAGATGCAAGGGTGGTAATTCTCAGCACATCCCCATTGAACTCTCTAACTTGGCCAAACTCAGACAGATCTTGAAGAATGACCAGATGATGACTCATTGCAGAATCGTACCAGATGTGGTTTCATTGCTTGAGCAAATTTACACATCCCCTGGTAACTGGTATGTATCTATTGAGCTGACAAAGTTATTTTTCTTCATCCTTGTCCATAAAGTCTACAAGAAGGTTTGCTTTCAGCTGGCAAGGCCAGCAGTACCCCTTCACTGTCCTACATAGGGACATATTGATTCTCCAGCCCTGAGTCATTTTAATTTGCTGGGACCTTGATTACACTTCCCTTCTACAAGGTATACTAGTTTATTACATTGATGATTTTATGCTGATTGGACCTAGTGAGTAAGAAGTAGTAACTACTCTAGATATATTGGTAAGATATTTGTGTGAAAGAGAATGGGGAATAAATCTGAATAAAATTCAGAGGTCTTCTATCTCAGTAAAATTTCTAGGGGTCCAGTGATGCAGGATATGCTGAGATATCCTTTCTAAAGTGAAGGTTACATTGTTGCATCTGGTCCCTTCTACAACCAAGAAAGAGCATGAACCAATTCCTGTGACAAACTTCTATCTATCTATCTATCTATCTATCTATCTATCTATCTATCCATACATCCATCCTACTGGTTGTTTCCCTGGAGAACCCTGACTAATACACGTCTCCTAGAGACTGGGAGATAGGGCACTATCTTCGTTGATGATTACATTTCAAAGGGATAGGTTCTAGGTCCTTAAGGAAGACATTCTTGGGTTTTAAAACAGACAAGAAGCTTTTAAATAATTTACACCCCAAAGGGGCCAAGAAAGAAATTACAATTACAAATTTTCCAAAGTAAAGCCTCTGAGAAAAGGGAGATCAGGGACATAGAATCAGGAGGGAGCCTGTCTAAAATTTGGACAAGGTGAGGAAACTTTGATGTTGTCTTGGTCACTAGATATAGCAATGAGATCCAACATCATAGTTTATAGTTTATATTTTCTCTATAGATCTTTATTGAAGCATATCATATTCATCAATTAAAATGTGCTAACTTTTCTGTATGTTTGACTGACTTTCCTTATTTTTCTTGAGTAAACTTCAAGATATAAATAATTTACTTTTCTTTATTTTTAGTTTATTTGTACTTAACACCTGTCAGTTTAAAAATTGAAAGTAGTGGGCTTCCCTGGTGGCGCAGTGGTTGAGAGTCCACCTGCCAATGCAGAGGACGCAGGTTTGTGCCCCGGTCTGGGAGGATCCCACATGCCACGGAGCGGCTGGGACCGTGAGCCATGGCCGCTGGGCCTGCGCGTCCGGCCTGTGCTCCGCAATGGGAGAGGCCACAACAGTGAGAGGCCCGCGTACCACAAAAAAAAAAAAAAAAAAATTGAAAGTAGTATGCTCCAATTTATTATGTAGATCAGATTTTATTAGTTTTTCTTCTTATTTATATATCTTTTTCCTGCTGCATTTTATGATTTCACTATGCTTTACAGCATTAATGTAGAGAAAATCAGAAATTTACTCACGCCTTTAACAGCTGAGCTTACGTAGATAAATATTCATGACATATGCAATATGTTTGTTGCATTAAATTGAATGTGCCATTCTAAAAACCGTAATGAAATTGTTAGCTTCTAAGAGAATAGTATAATCAAATGCATTGTACTCTGTGACTCACTTGAGATATTCAACAATTTCTTTTGAAACTTTGTGGTTGTAAATGTTCTCTAGTCTAAAATTATATTTGATTTTATTCAAGATCCCTAAACTAATTTATACATCTTTATGTAAAGAAAGGAAAAATATGTCCAGTATTGTTAGCCTGTATTATTGCTTTCATATCCTACTCTAGAATTAGAATATTTGTGTTATGTGTATCACATTTCACTGATATAAATTATTTTTTTTAATTGATATATTGGCTTCCTTCTGTATCCAGGTGTGAAAAATTGTCTAGGATAACCCCAACCCTATGAGACTTAACATATTAAAGGGCCTGAGTTGATTAAGGTTAATTTTTAAATAACCAAGATTAATTACTAAGAATTTCTTGTTGAAAATAACCTTGGGAATTCTGACAAGCCAGGTAAGAAAGTCAACTTCAAGATTCTGATTTTACTTTGTTTATAAACTACAGATACAGTGAAAAATATTAGCTTTGGCTCATGGTTTAACAATGATATTCATAGTTCAACTTTGATATTTGACTTTTCTAAAGTCTGGAAACATTCATCTTGTGTTAATATATATTACGTTTCTAGTCATTAGGTTTGAGCTTTCTGCCTTAATCATGACCCTTTGCTTTCGTAATTTCTTTAATTTTGTTAGATCCCAAACACGTTATTGAGCTACCTATTCTGACTAGTCTTGCACACATGGCAAAAATGATACTTGGTATTGATGCCAAAAACTTGGCCTCTGTGCACCGGTGCTGAATCGAATCTCAGAGACAGAGTTTTGGGTGAAGTAGAAAAGAATAGTTTTACTGCTTTGCCAGGCAAAAGGGGACACAGGACTCATGCATCTCAAAACTCTGTTTCCCAACTGGGGAGGATTTGGCGAGGAGTTTTATAGCAATGGTTCAAGGGAGGGGTTACTGTTAAGGATTAGGGTGTGTGCAGGGACTGCACTCCTTTAATCTGGCCTCAGGTGGTCTCTGGTTCCTTTAATCTGGAATAAAGAATGCTAACACCTTCCATTTATTGGGGGTTTTAGTTCTGTAAAGTGTTCAAAGATATTGTTATATGTATCCCTTGAGGCACACCAGGACCCTGCCCCAAGGCTGCACTGTTGTTTGTTGACTGCTCCTCCCTTGTCTCTGCATTCCCTGCCTTCTATGATTAGCATCTGTTTGAAAGTCTTCCATGCCCCGGAGCCCCACTGGGTGCTGCTCAATTTCACTATGAATCCATCTATATATTGGTACATATGTATACATTTAACAAGTACTGCCATCATTAGGTAGGGTGGACTGGGCCAACAAATGTCAGGAGAAGGTGGATAAGAATAAGAAACTGATGAAATTGACTTGCATAAGAAGTCACTTGTTTTTTAAAATTAAATATTACTATATTCTAAACATAATATACTTCACAGTTACTTTAAGTTTGGTATCTAAAAATAGTTACATTCAATTATCAAAACTAGGGCTTACCTGGTGGCACAGTTGTTGAGGGTCCGCCTGCCGATGCAGGGGACACGGATTCGTGCCCCGGTCCAGGAGGATCCCACATGCCGCGGAGCGGCTGGGCCCGTGAGCCATGGCCGCTGAGCCTGCGCGTCCGGAACCAGTGCTCCGTAATGGGAGAGGCCACAGCAGTGAGAGGCCCGTGTACCGCAAAAAAATAAATAAATAAATAAAAATTATCAAAAACTTATTAATATGTATGCCATGCTATGCTAAGCAATTTACAGACATGGTTTATCTCTCATAAGTAACATTTAAAAATATATGAATTCATTTATGTATGAATTCAAATATAATTCATAGACATGATTATGTTTATACTTTGCTTTTCTGTTTGCTGGTTTGGCAAGTTACTTAAATTGCCTAAATTACTCATTAGAAAGATAAGGATAATGACACATATCTTGTAGGCTTGCTGTAAATATTAGAAATAATGTAAATAAATTGACTACCCCGTGCCTGACGCATTCGTAGGACTTAGAAATTAGTCTCTGTGAACAGGATTTCTGAGATAGTGAAGTGAGTGGCTAGACAAATCTACTCCCCCAAAAAAACAACAATAAAAGAGGACAAAATATTTTATGACTCTGGAAATCAACTAAAGGTATACATCTAACTGGAAAGTGATTCTCTGTGAAAAACTATGCAACTTTGAATAAGAGCCGTGGGGGCCTGTGGTGGTCTGCCTAGAGCTGCTCCCACTCCCCACGCCCACTGTGTTCAGCACAGCTGTTCTGTCAGGGTGGAATGAAACAGGCAGCTTCACTGCCTGAGGGACTGACTTTATTTGGAGCCAAACTCATAAAATCTCATGCCCAGAAGCATCAGTAACAGTAGAGACCTTGGTGGCAAATGAATGGGCCAACTAGCAATTCAGCTGGCCTAAAGTTGCCATCTTGGTGGGGACAAATAATTGACTGGAAGCCCAGCCAGAAATTTGATTTATTAGGGATATATGAGAAATAAGGCAGCCATAACGGGCATGGATGAGCTCTCCATATAACTGTTTAGGATGACTTAAAAACCGCCAGATCTTTGAATACACCTCCTAACACACCTCCAGTTCCATTGGCAAAAGTTGGTTGTTTACTGCGCAAGGTAGTTAGCACAACTGTTGACAATTGTAGCCTGATAACAATTAAAAAATGCTGACCTCTATGAAGTTAGGCATAATTTACAAAAAAAAAAAAAGTAACGAATTACAAAAGAAAGGATATTGAGACTTAGAAAGGTTAAGGTGGTTGTCATCCACAGACTTCACTATGTAGAGCCATAAATCCAAGTAGAAAAGACAGAGCATCATGTGCAGTGATACATGATAGGTATCATATGATTTTGTGTGTGTTTTGTTTGTTGGTTTGTTGTTTAGTCTATCTTACAACGGACTTATTTCTAATAAAAGGATTGGTATGAGTCAGACATGGGCCCAGAGTGGCAAGAGCTTGTGTCTTAAGTGGAGAAGAAACAAAAGGTGGTAAAAAATGTTTAGAGAGAGAGATAGGAAAGAAAATGAAACACCTGGGCCAACTGAAAATGTACTTTATCTCTTTCCAATGAATTATCTTGGAAATATTTATTTATAGTTTATTTATTTATTGGCCGCACCATGTGGCTTGCAGGATCTTAGTTCCCCAACCAGGGATCGAACCCAGGCCCCCGGCAGTGGAAGTGTGAAGCCCTAACCACTGGACCACCAGGGAATTCCCATGGAAATATTTAAAGTATAGACATCTAGATGAACACAGTCGTCTCTTGATTTTTAAGTAAAATTTTATTGGAATACCTCCACACCCATTCATTTTCACATTGTCTACTGCTGCTTTTGCACTGAAATGGCAGTGGTGAGTAATTCCTAGAGAGACCATGAGACCCATGAAGCCTGAAATATTTACTCTCTGGACCTTCATAGAAAAAGCTTGACAACCCCTAATTAAGATTTAAGAAGACAAAATTTATGTTGTATTCAGACTTATAGAAAAAAACATTGTTTTATGGTGCATGAGAAAGTATCTACATATCTCCCTTAATTATAGATGGACAAATAACATTTTTTGAGGTTCATTGACAAACCCAATGTTCAAAATTAATAGTAAGAAAATTCAATATCTGAAAGATTCTATGAAATACAGGATAAAACTAACTTTTCTAAACACACATTCTCAAAAAGGAAATAGAACACCAAAGAGTCACTAAGAGAAATAAAAACGTAAGAAAACCTTGACTTATGGTTATATACATCGTTTTAAGTATTACCTCTTTTGGAATATAAATAACTTGTAATTAATTTCCAAAACTAGTTCTGAAACTTCCCTAAATCATGTGGGTTATAGGTTTCCAAACACTTGAAATTAAAAAATATTTAAAGAGATTTTAATATGAATATTCAGGTTTTCCTTTTACTTTCTCAGTGTCTCTAAATCTTTGCAGAAAATTAGTAACCACAGGTTCACACTTAGTTCTTTCATTTATTTTTTTCGTGGTTAAAGAGTAGACAGATTGAATTAAAAGAGGACATTCTGTAACAATATACAAATTTTGAGAATAAATCCTATCTATATCAATGAAAAATAAATTAGCATCTTGGGGAAGAGGAAATTGATAAAAAATCCATAATATCACAAAATAAGATCAAGATTGAAAATGCAAAATTGAGTATAAATTGATGATTAATTTAAGAATAAATTGTGAACTTTATATTTTTGGGGAATTATATTGTGGTTTCCCTTTAGGGTTGCCAGATAAAATATAGGCTATCTAGTTAAATATGAATTTCCGATAAACAACTAATATCTTATTTTAGTACAAATATGTCCCCAAAGCATTCACAGGGCATACTTATACTAAAATTAAAAAAATAAAATGTTGCTAATCTGAAATTCAAATTTCACTTGTCATTCTGTATATTTATTTCCTGTAATCTGGCAAATCTCTATTCCCTGCCCAATTCTGCTGGTACATTTACAGTTAAACAGCTCAGTTTCTGAGTAGTTCGTCTGCAGAGCAGCAGGTATTCTACTGTGAACCCTCAGGGACAGCTCTACCAAATATAAATAAGTCTGATCCTATTTGCCTCCCCTTTTCTAAAGCTCTATGCTAATTTGATTTACCCTTCCTCTCTGCTATATCTACTGAGCAGTGATAGACTGGTTCTTTCCAAGCAAAGAGGAAAAGTCTACCTTCAAACTTCACATCTTCACTTAACTCTTTTCCTAAAAATGTATGTGATCTGAATTAATTGTCTTAAAATTTTAATGCTATAACTTTTTTTCTGTTCTAAATGTCAGTGTGGCTTTTTTTTTTTCAATTTACTTATCTCATTGAGTTGGATCATGGCCACATATGAATGTGAAAAGGGTGAGAGAGAGAACTAATATAGAGTTTCAATTCAGAATATTTGAAGTATTTTCATATATTAAATGTTATTATGTGCCAGAAACTAGGTGATCTATTTTACATGCATAATTGTGGTTCAGCTTGGTGAAGTAGATATGATTTCCATCTTAGAGATGAGGAGCTGAAGCATTAGATACATTGCCCAAGGGCACATTTGTAATAATAGTTTTGATATTTGAAGTTAAGTCATCTAACTGTATGGTTTATGTTTTATTTTTTCGCACCATGCTGCATACATTGTAATCTTGACTTATTTAAGGATAAAGGCATCTGGAAAATGAGAGCATTAATTATAATAAATAAGGTATTTCATTGTTGAAAATTATAATTTATACTTAAACAATCTGCTCTGATTTTATTTTCAGAACAAAAGTTGAAATCACTAATTAAATTCCTTAGTTAGTGTAATATCAGAAACTGTGCGGTCAGAGACTACATGAGTTTCTATAATTGAAAAGACATATCACATTAGAAGAGAGCATAATAATCAGGCAGTGGCAGCAAAGATACAGAAATCCTGTGAGAACTTGTTGCAGTCTTGAGGGAATCTCCTTATTAGTGATTTCTTTTAAAATGCACACTAGTAGAGTGTTTGACACTCAAAAAGAATAAAAATTAAATATTTTGGTGTTACCAGCTCTCTTCTGTGAATTAAAGAGTGACACCACATCATACCAACTGGTTGTTAAAATTTGGATGTAAAGGATTTTTGAACATAAAATAAGAAGGAATCTATTATAAAATCAAAGATCTAGAAGTATGGTTGGACATCATCAAATTAAAACCCTCTCCAGTTTTACAAATTCTCTTTAGTGGTATATCTGTTGGGGTTTAATATTCATCTTTGTTAATTTAAATAATTTAATAAAGATGAATATTAAGAACCCCAACAGATGAACATCACAACATTTCTGTCGAGTGGTTGCCCCACCCTTGCTCGAAGTTATCCAGTGGTAGTCATTTAACTATTTTGTAAAAGCAGACCAAATTCTTTCATAAACATTATTAATTTGTCCTACTTGGTACTTTTAGAATTACCTTTGTGAACATTAGATTTAGATATAAATCATCCTAAGTATGATTTAGGATAACCTAACACAATTTCTTCCATTTAAAGAAAATTGAGAATCAGAGTTTAGATCTCTAAATTTGTGTAACTCATGTATAAAAGATACGGAAATAAAAACAAAGTCCCCTTAAATTTAATGGTCTGTCGAATATAACAAATACCTACACAGAATGATCTTGACAGTATAAAAAACATAATAATCTAATAATAATATATAATAGAAATAGAAATTTATTAACATTCTAGATACACCCCCTGGATCTAACAAAGTAATATTTCCATTATCTTTCCTTATATAACATATTGCTACCCCCATTTTGACTTTTAACTATGTATTGTAATATTTTTACACCTTGAATTATTTCAAATAGTATTTTTTAATTTCCAAGTATCTTGTCACTTAAACCAAGTATAAATTTCCTTGGAATAAAGTCATGTATTTTTTATTGCTCATAATTCACAAAAGTATGCAAGACAATCTGTGAAATTAAAAGATGACTGACCTAGGAAAATCTT
This sequence comes from Globicephala melas, assembly GCF_963455315.2. Classification (NCBI taxonomy): domain Eukaryota; kingdom Metazoa; phylum Chordata; class Mammalia; order Artiodactyla; family Delphinidae; genus Globicephala; species Globicephala melas. Next base: position 6,739,089 of record NC_083314.1, on the reverse strand, counting down.
AGATGGAATGACAGGCACAGTAGTGGTAGGAAAGATATTGTGGAGAAATAAAGTTTCCTGGATTTTTCAAAGTTCCTGTTGAAAGCTCTAACTTTCTGGGACATGGAAACATATGTGCTATAAAGCTGGAGACTGTCTGATTTCACTCCCCCTTAAATACCTTGACATACCACGAGAATTAGATCTGTAGCCATTATCTGGTTAATTGATCTGATCCAAAAGGATCAAATAAGACTTTATCTCTTCCTGAAAGGGCCAAATGCTTACAGCCTGGCTGGACAAGTTTCCTAGGCGCTAGGAAGACTGGAAAACTATCTAAGTATTTATCTTTCTAAAGGAAGGAAGCCCAGAATTTAGAGACATCACTCGATTGTAAAACCTAGAGAAACCTGGGGTTATCTGGCCCCTGGGGACACTTTGTTCATATAGCAAAGGGCTGGAGATAGGATTCAGGCCCATCAGTTTCCAGGGAGATTCTCTTAGGAAGGGAAGGAAACACCTCCTCTGTAGGACCGCTGACTTGTCTCTAATCATGTCACCCTGTGGATAAAGACTAGGGAAAAGGGGGGTTGACCGATGTACTGTTTACCATGAAGTGTTTCACGTAAAATTCATCTTTGGTCTAGAACACCACATGAGTACATTCAGGATAAAATTGATACAGGTGAACATTAGAACCCCAACAGATACATCAGAAAAAACTGCAAGAAGAGCATTATGCATAGTACTTAAAATATGCAAACTCACTATTTCAAAAATGAACAAAACTACAAATATAAGCATTTTATATGGGTAAATATCTGGAATTTAATTTATCATTGTTCAAAATTTACATATTTCTGTACATTTTTATATCTGTTGATTTCATTTTACAATTTCATTATGTCACATTATTAGGGAGACAAGGAAGAGTGTAGAAACATAAGCTGATACAATAATTAAAAGAATGAAATTAGAACGGTCCCTAACACCATACACAAAAATAAACTCAAAATGGATTAAAGACCTAAATGTAAGGCTAGACACCATCAAACTCTTAGAGGAAAACATAGGCAGAACACTCTATGACATACATCACAGCAAGATCCTTTTTGACCCACCTCCTAGAGAAATGGAAATAAAAACAAAAATAAACAAATGGGACCTACTGAAACTTAAAAGCTTTTACACAGCAAAGGAAACCATAAAGAAGATGAAAAGACAACCCTCCGAATGGGAGAAAATATTTGCAAATGAAGCAACTGACAAAGGATTAATCTCCAAAATTTACAAGCAGCTCATGCAGCTCAACATTAAAAAAACAAACAACCCAATCCAAAAATGGGCAGAAGACCTAAACAGACATTTCTCCCAAGAAGATATACAGATTGCCAACACACACGTGAAAGAATGCTCAACATCATTAATCATTAGGGAAATGCACATCAAAACTACAATGAGATATCATCTCTCACCAGTCAGAATGGCCATCATCAAAAAATCTACAAACGATAAATTCTGGAGAGGATGTGGAGAAAAGGGAACCCTCTTGCACTGTTGGTGGGAATGTAAATTGATACAGCTGCTATTGAGAACAGTATGGATGTTCCTTAAAAAAACAAAAATAGAACTACCATATGACCCAGCAATCCCACTACTGGGCATATACCCTGAGAAAACCATAATTCCAAAAGAGTCATGTACCAAAATGTTCATTGTAGCTCTATTTACAATAGCCAGGGCATGGAAGCAACTGAAGTGTCCATCAACAGATGAATAGATAAAGAAGATGTGGCACATATATACAATGGAATGTTACTCAGCCATAAAAAGAATGAAACTGAGTTATTTGTAGTGAGGTGGATGGACCTAGAGTCTGTCATACAGAATGAAGTAAGTCAGAAAGAGAAAAACAAATCCCGTATGCTAACACGGTAATATATGGAATCTAAAACAAACAAACAAAAAAACAGGTCATGAAGAACCTAGGGGCAAGATGGGAATAAAGATGCAGACCTACTAGAGAATGGACTTGAGGAGAGGGACGGGTAAGCTGAGACAAAGTGGAGAGTGGCATGGACATATATACAATACCAAACGTAAAATAGATGTGGCATGGACATATATACAATACCAAACGTAAAATAGATGTGGCATGGACATATATACAGTACCAAACGTAAAATAGATAGCTAGTGGGAGGCAGCCGCATAGCACAGGGAGATCAGCTCGGTGCTTTGTGACCACCTAGAGGGGTGGGATAGGGAGGGTGGGAGGGAGGGAGATGCAAGAGGGAAGAGATATGGGAACATATGTATATGTATAACTGATTCACTTTGTTATAAAGCAGAAACTAACACACCATTGTAAAGCAATTATACTCCAATATAGATGTTAAAAAAAAAGTATGCTGCTTAAATATTTTGAGATTTTATAAATTTTGTCTTCAGTCTGAGATTATATTCTTTGATTGAGAAAATTAAATAATTATGACCTATTACTTATGTAAGCAAAGGAAAATAAATGAGAGGACTGTGCTTTCAAATATGGATAATTTTTTAAGAGGAGTTTCTTAAATAGAATTAGAGAAAATTCTTTAGATATTTATATTATGGTGTTGAAACAAGAGATGTAGGATGAAGCGATAGGTACAGTTTAAATTATTGGCATTAGTGTCATTTGATTTCTGTTAGAGTGAGCTATCTATCTTCAGTGTAGAGTTAGAGTTTGACACAAAATAATTCACTTCACCGTGTGTAACAATACTCCTTATTTAAAGCAATACATCCCAATATTTAAAATTTAGGAATTTTACAACTATATCTTATACCAAACCTTATTAACTAGTTTTGAAAATTGGTGTTTACATCATAAAGCTCATAGTTGCTGTCAGATGTTTTCTTTCTTTTTTTTCGTGACTAATCTTGTAAAATTATTTTATAGGACTCAAATATGTAAATTATTAATAGATCATATATATGTAGTTGCTTTTATTTAGAAATTCAAAATAGTTTAATCTGATAAGCTTATTACTAAAGTGAAAGGAAAGTATATTTTGAGCTACTTTATCACTTTCAGGAAGTGAACATTGTATTTGGTAAATCAGCACAAGAATTTATTGGGCAAAGGCTACAAACTGCCCATTACAAGACCAATAAGTTCTGAGGGTCTAATGTATGACATGATGACTATACAGTTGACCCTTAAACAACGTAGGTTTGAACTGTGCAGTTCCGCTTATACAAGGGTATTTTTCAATAGTAAACACTACAGCACTACATGGTCCATGGTTGATTGAATCCGAGGATGTGGAAGAATCTTGGATATGGAGGGCTGACCATAAGTTATACTCTGGTGAACCCCTTCATTGTTCAAAGGTCAATTGTAGTTAACAATACCATGTTGTATACTTGAAAGTTACTAAGAGAGTAAGTCTTAAAAGTCCTCATCATGCAGAGAAAAAAAAAAAAAGTTAACCTTGTAAGGTGATCAATGTGTTAACTAATCTTACTGTGGCAGTCATTTTGCAATATATACATATGGCAAATCACCACATGGTACACCTTAAACTTACGCAGTGTTATTTATGACAGTTGTATATCAATAAAGGTAGGAAAAAAGAAAGAATTGGACATACGGAGAAATGTCTGCAGAGAAATTTCGCTCATAAATTCTTTTCAGAATTTTCACATTCTAAAAGGCTGTGGGCGATAAAATTGAAGGATGCTCTGATTCCACTCATCATTTGATAACAGTTAGCAGACTATGTGGGAAAGAAATTGTCCTTGTAGCAAGATAGAAAAAGTCATTTGATTACAAGTGGAAAACAAGGAGGAAGAGCCAAAAGAGGGGTTAAGAACCCATTGCACTGTAACCAAAGAACAATTGATTCTCTGCTTTTATATATTAGACATGTGAGCTTGATCAATATTAAAAAATATATTTTGTAAGATACACACTGCAAATTCATCAATATATAAAATATATGAAGAAATTGTACACATTGATGAAAACATAAACAAACCAATCAAATAACTGGCAAATCTCACGAACAATTTACCAAAGCATGGCTAATATCCTCATGAAGATATATAGTCAAGGAAATGCACACTAAGTCTTCAGTAAAATAATATCTCTCAACCACTAACTTGGCAAACATTAAGATAACTGATCATATCAAAAATTAAAAGATATGTTTTGACATGTGGTCATTTCCCAAGTTCTTAAAGCAGAGGGAATGTGTTAAATGACAAAAATAACATGATTTAGTAATGAGTTTGAAGTCCTTATTAAAGGAGAAACTACCCATGGATTGAGGAGTACCGTGCCTCACAAGCAGTGGAGCTTTCTTCCCGAGGGATTTTGAGCGAGAGCGAGTTTCATGGAACGTTACAAGAGGCAGCGTGCGAATGGCATGATCGGCTAGGAGGTCGGGCTTTCCTGATAAGGCAAGCAGGTGCCGTTTTCTAGGGTAAGGTTAAGCTAGCTAATGCTGAATTGGAGGATTGTGACTGGTATTAGGTTTCCTTGACAATGATGTCAAGCCGTAAGCACAGGCTGACTTAGGTTTAGATTTGTGACGTGGGCTGGGCCTCCAGGGTGGTTTTCACTCTGTAGATCTCAATAGCTGTGTTAACTTTATCAAGTGTGTTCTTGTTAAAGTTAGGTGTGAGCGGAGGATTCTGGGGCAGGTTTTGGGGGTGCAATTATAATCATTTTAAAGTCCTACTAATTCTTTCTTTTAATTAATTTTATTTTTGGCTGCGTTGGGTCTTCGTTGCTGTGCACGGGCTTTTTCTAGTTGCGGCGAGCAGGGGCTACTCTTTGCTGTGGTGCGCGGGCTTCTCATTGTGGTGGCTTCTCTTGCCGCCGAGCACGGGCTCTAGGTGCGGGGGCTTCAGTAACTGTGATTCGCAGGCTCTAGAGCGCAGGCTCAGTAGTTGTGGCACACGGGCTTAGTTGCTCCGTGGCATGTGGGATCTTCCCGGAACAGGAATTGAACTCATGTCACTTGCATTGGCAGGCGGATTCTTAACCACTGCACCACTAGGGAAGTCTAAAAAGTCCTACTAATTTTTAATTTTAATATTTTAGGAGAGAAAAAGTTTTAAAGGATTTATCAAAATTTTAATATGGTATAACTTTCAATATTGCTTCATATTCAAGTATAATCTCAGTAACCTTGTTCTAACTATATAGGCATGATTTAGCCTCGTCAAAATCATGTTACTAAGACTTGCAATGCCTGTGATGTGAAAGACTAGGTTATACTGTAATACTTATAAGAAATATAAAATGCCAGATAAAATATAACAAAAATGTTTGTTAAAAAGTATGCCTGGAGTCACAAAAGAAAAGGAAATTCCCATATTTCAGCAGAAGATAAATTGCTGAAAACCATAGTAGCTTTGACTCACGAACTGTTTCTGCAGCTATGCTGGGGAGTTATTGGATCCAAGAGTTGGTGCTCAGGCTTCACAGCCCACATGGGGACCAGGGCAGAGGTTTTGGGACTCAATCTAGAGCTCTATACAATGCTAAAATCTCATTCTAGGGTGAGGGAAAAATAAAGTCCTACAGTTCCTTATAACCATAGTTGGCTTCTGAAGGAAATATTTAAGGATAGTCTTCATAAAAAAAATGCAGGAGTGGAATGCAATTAGTAATGATGAGAAGAAAGAAGGGCAATTATGTTGACATCAATCAATAATGATAATGATTACTTAACAGCTGTGATTAAACAGAAGAGGTAAATAGGTAACAATAAAACATTGGAGGGAGTGACCAGAGGAACAGGCTTTTAAGAGCCATGCATTATTCAAGAGGTACTTTAATGGAGCTTAAATCTGTCCAGCTTTGTCTTGCATCATACTCTGCTGATATCCCAAACCAGCTGTTCTTTCCTTCAAGTTCTAAAATGCTTTATTCTCTTCCATCCCATGGCCTTTGCACATAACATTTACAATGCCTAAAATATAGTACCCCATTTTCTTGTTAAAATACTGTCTTCATCTTTCAAATCTATTATTTTTGAGAGAAACTTTCACTGATGCCATCAGCCAGATTTGATGCAGTATTGGGTAATTCTTAAGAACTCATGCTGTAGCCCCAGATGTCTGGGATTTGCTCCCAGCTCAGCCACTTACTAGCTGTATGGCCCTGGGTAAATACATTAACATTTTTGTGTTTCAGTTTTCCTCCTAATATGGTTGTTGTGAGGATAAAAAGATTTAATTCATAGAAAATGTTTCGAGTAGTGTTGGGAACATAGTGAAAACGAAATCATAGTTATTAATTATTATGACATATCAAATATCTTTATACGGACAGCACAGTTTTCTCCTTGTAACACCTAGAAAAGTTGTAATTCTTTTGTTGAATAATTTGATCTCTATCTACTTTGTCCACCAGCCTTTTACTTGCATGAAGGCAGGAACCACGGATGTTCTTTGTCACCATTTTATCACTGCACACAGCATTGAACAAGTCCCTGTAAAATGACTAAGTTGATTAACAAATAAATGAATTATTTGTCTGTGTCATAATATTTTCTATCATAATTTAGACATTTGGAAACTGAGTGACTGGGAATAAAAATTAGTCTACTCTAAAGCCATGGAGTGCAAACCTGGGGTACTTCTGTCTATACCGCAGCTGCTGATCAAAAAGCCCAGCACATGCAAGGGCACACAGAGATTTCTGGACCCACCCAGCTACCAGATTGGACACAGTGAATGGGTGTAATGCCCTAGGTTCCCAATGTCTTCCTGGAGAGGCCAGATGATGAAGTTAAGGACCATAAGAGTGGGACTTCTCCAATTGGATATTATATACATGTATACATTTTTAATCTCTGAGTAAAAACTTGTGACAAACTTAGTAGCATCAAGCAAGACAATTTTTTTTTCTTCAGTTTTAATTATCAGGGCCTGGGCACAGTTAAGGTGAGCCCTCTGTTCACATTCTCACAAGGTTGCAAGCAAGCTGTCGTCTGGTTGGCATTGTCATCTGGAGGCTTGGCTGAGGAAGCATGTGCTTCCAAACTCATTCAGGATATTGGCAGAATCCATTCCCTTGCAGTTGTATGATCGAGGCTCCTCACTTCTTTATGGGTGTTGACTGGAGGAAGGGGCTGTCCTTATTTCCCTGCCATGTGGCCCTTTTCATAAGCAGTTCAGTTCCCAGAATGGTGATTTGCTTCTTAAGGCCACCAAAGTAATAACTTTCTACATTCTGCTAAGACAGAGTCTTATATAGTGAAACATAATCACAGAAGTGACATCACATCTCCTTTGCTATAAATAGTAATTCAGTCAAGGAAGTGGCAGCCCAATATCTCTAGTCAGATGCAAATAACAGGTCCCCCTTGCATTCCAACGGCTTTATATAAGGAGGTGCTGCACTGGGGCCGCCTGAAGCTGTGTTCACTACAAAGTGAGAAGAACCATCAGATAAAACCTTCCCCTTTCCTGCGGGTCCTTCCTAACTCAAAGAAAGCTATTATATGCCTATGCAAAGAAGTCTTGAAATGGAGCAGTTGTACTTGTTAAGAAGCTTTGGCCAGTTCACTTAGTTTTTCATCTCCCTCTTTCTCTGCTTCCAGTTCCTTTCCTTCTTAATCCTCCTTTTCTAAGATTGAATCTTTTGACTATATTAAAACTTTGTAAAAGTGAAAAAAGACAGGCTGAAGACAGGGCCTCGAGGATAGGAGAGGCCCATCTCCTACAGCGGTGGGGCTGACTTTGCCAAAAATCATGTTTAGAAACCAACAGTGAGGGTGACAGCACTGCAAATGAGACTAAATTTCCGGACAGGATAACCTCCTATGTCTAAGTCAGAGCCTTCACCTGGGACCTGTAGGTCGCTGAAACATGGAAAGGCAGTGATCAGAGGATTTGATCCCCAAATTCCCCTGAATGCTCCAAGCTGGCAGAAATGGCCCCTCCTACCTTTGGAGAAGAAAACAGACATTGTGTGTCAGGAAAATCACAGAGCAAGCTGTTTCAAGAGGTTTGCTTTTTGCCTCTGTCTCAAAAAACACCACTTTCTATAAACCAAACCAGGGCAGCTTTAATTGAAGCCCAAGCAGAGAAGTGCAATCCCTGCTCCAGAAAAACATGTTACAGACTAAAGGAATGGTATAACCTGTCTAAAATTTACCATAAAGAACTGGGGTTATGACGTGTTCTCAAAGCCAGAGAGCGTCCAGGATAGGAGATGCCCATCTCCTGCAGCTGTGGGGTGTGAGACTGTTTCTTATTTGAAAAGATACATGCACTTCTGTGTTCATAGCAGCACTATTCACAATAGTCAAGACATGGAAGCAACCTAAATGTCCATTGACAGATGAATGGATAAAGAAGATGTGGTACATATATACAATAAAATACTACTCAGCCACAAAAAAGAATGAAATAATTCCATTTGCAGCAACATGGGTGGACCTAGAGATTGTCATACTAAGTGAAGTAAGCCAGACAGAAAAAGACAAATATCATATGATATCGATTATATGTGAAATCTGAAAAAAAATACAAATTAACTTATCTACAAAACAAATAGACCCACAGACCTAGAAAACAAACTTATGGTTACTATAAGGGATAACAGGGAGAGGAGTGGAGGAATAAATGAGGAATTTGAGATTAACATATACACACTACTATATATAAAATAGATAATCAACAAGGACACATTGTGTACCACAGGGAACTATATTCAATATCTTGTAATAACCGATAATGGAAAAGAATATTAAAAAGAATATATACATACATATATATATGTATATAAAACCAAATCACATTGTCAGAAAATAACACATTATAAATCAACTATACTTCAATTTAAAAAAATAAAATAAAATAGTTGTATGAAATGGAATTAGAGTAGTATATAAGTGAAATCAATCCAAAATTGAAAAATTACACTAAAACACACACACACACACACACACACACATCCAAGTATATGCACCTACATGCTAACCAACAAAACAAATGTTGAAAACCAGATGAATAGAAAACATGAAATGAGTAAAATAAGATTGTAAGAATGAATCAATATATATGAAATTAAATGTGCCAAAGTAATAAATTATCCAGGTTAAAAAAAATCAATAAGTCAATTTAAAAATAAAGTTATATGCTTTTTTGCAAGGGGATAAGTTTTAGGCTCTAAGTAAATAAAAAAAATTAGAATTTGAAATTAAAAGAACATAAATTTATAAGCAAACCAAATATTTAAAATATTGATGATGTGTTTATGTTCATGTCAAACAAATAATACGGTAAATAGTAGTATTAAAGTCATCAGGATGATAAAAATCATCCTGAGTATAAATTATAAATATGCATGCATCTAATAATAGCATCACATATATACAAATGTAACAATGTAGAAATGCTAAGAAGAAAAAAAACTTAAATCCAAGCCAGGAGTATTAACAAGATGTTAAAAATTGATAAAGATATAGAAGATTTAAACTAAATAAGATCTTGATATAATGAGTATAGATAGAACATGGCACCTAACAAATGTAGGATGTATATCATTTTCAAGCAAACATAGCATATCCATAAAAATTAATCAGCTACAAGGTAATGAAGCAAGTCTTATTATATTCCCAGAACCAGTATCCTAAAGAACACATTCTTGACCAGAATGCAATTAAGCTGGTATTTGATATAAAGGGATTACTAAGGAACAACCACATCTGAAGTTAGGGAGAAATAAACCTACTCTTGTAAGTAACCCTTAGATGAAAGAAGAAATAATAAAGTGTAAAATAATATGACTGAATGGTAACAAAAATACTGCAGAGTGAAACTTCTCTTGAAGCTGAAGGGGTACTTTGTACAAAATAAAATACATTTAATTTAAAAATAAAGATAGTGACAGAAAATGCTGCAAAAAGAAGAAAGTGTTATAGCTGACAAGCCTACAAGTACAGGAAGGAAAATAAAAATCTTATTTATTGTCTAACCGTCCGTGAGTGTGCGGAAGCCAGGAGAAATCTGGCTCCTTTCCCAGCTGAATATAAATGAAATTAAAGGAATTACAAGGCGCAGGTTACTGATCACCAATAGACTTCTGTGCAGTATCAATCACATGAGGAAATGTATAATTGCTCCTACTGGGATACAAAATTATTCCAACCAACATGTTCCTGCTCTCAAAGATGAGAATTATGAAGAAAAATGGAAGAAGTTAAGCTAGCTCTCATGAGAAATAGAATGGTAGTTACTTAACTGAAGTTTTAAACCCAGCAGGAATCAACAAAATTCTTCCAAGTGAACTGCTTATACTTGTAAAATGGACTGACACACCAGATGAAATGTTAACAAAATGTTCATTCAAGATTAACCGGTTCATAATTCAAGGGAAACACATTATTTTGCCATGGTACCCTTTATTTTACTAAATCTATTTCATAATTTTTTATCATGCCTTTTATCTAATGGATTTGAAATCATTTATTACATTACCATATAATATCATTAGGGAATCACATAAAAACAGTTTGAAGTGAAAACATTGCAATGGGTGTTACAAGTCACCTGGATTGAGCTATTTATTATAACTGGGCTCTAAATTTGATTTATATGTTCATGGCACTAGAGTGTGGGCACCTTGAAGGCAGAACTAATGTAACATTCTTTTTATTACCACCTGAACGGAACTTAAAATATCCAAACTAATGAATGCAATTAAAATTAAAAATAAGTCGTGATATGTTTTATTTTAGAATTTTAAAATAATGCTTGTTCAACAAGTATTGAACATATACTTGTGTCAAACATTCAGTAGTTAACAAGGCCAGACTGCTTTCCTCAGGGAGCTTATAGCTTGGTGAGTGAGAGGGTCAAGAAAATATGTAATTTCAATACATTGTAAGGAGTTCAAAGACAGAGCAAGTTCACATGTTCCATATGCATATAAAACAGAACCTAAACAAGAGTGGGGACCTAGAAAAAAAATTCTTGGCACATTTTCTGTGATCAATAAGTAAAACTTAACCAAGTTATAAACAGCATTCTGATTAGACAGATTAATAAATGCATTTGAAAAAAAGCATTTCTTTCCAGAAGCTTATTTTATGAGTGTTTCTACACACAAAAAATGACAATATATTTTTCCTACCTTATAAATCCTGTAAAAATAAATAATTTTAATTAAATAGAGCCACCTTTCTCTACTGAATTCATAATAGTAAAAAGACTTGGGACCATAGTGAAGATAGCTCTCATTCAAGATATAGATACACATTCAGTTTGTAAAGCACTGAATATGTTTAAGTAGAATTATCTTGAGAGTTTATTAAATCACCTAAACTGAATACATGTTTATACTCCTGCCTTACATTAATTAATGATGTGCATTTCTTTTCTTTTTTTCTTTTTTTTTTTTCGGTACGCGGGCCTCTCACTGTTGTGGCCTCTCCCGTTGCGGAGCACAGGCTGCGGACGCGCAGGCTCAGCGGCCATGGCTCACGGGTCCAGCCGCTCCGCGGCATGTGGGATCCTCCCGGACCGGGGTACGAACCCGTGTCCCCTGCATCGGCAGGCGGACTCTCAACCACCGCGTCACCAGGGAAGCCCAATGATGTGCATTTCTTAAGCAATTCAACTCAGTCCTGTTTTCCTCCAGTGTTGAAACAGATAAATTCGTCTTCGTTTGAACCTGAGATGAGTCCATTGGCTTGGGTTTAAAACCATATTTAATAGAAAATGGCTTTTCTAAAACAAAAGATCAGTCTCAGTAATGTGTGAAGCTCATTCTGTGAAAGCTGTGGAGAAACTAGGACATGGGAAGGAAGTGCAATTGTATCTTCCACCACAGGCTCACTCTAAGGTAGAGTCGCCTTGAGTAGAAGCAGAAAGAATGGTAAATAGTTCCTTCCATGCTATTTAAATCTCTCTGTCTCCCTCCTTCTCTTTCTCCTTCTCCCTCTCTCCCCCTCCCTTTCCTTAAGGGGCAACAGAATCAGGCATCCTCAAGAGATAGAGCAGGAAGATTAAAGCTGTCACTTCTCAGGAATCCAATGTATTTCTTTCATATAAATGTGTCGTGAATGGCAGGAATCTAGTGAATAGAGATGGGAACTGAAGCCAGAGAGTTAATACTTGTAAAAATAATATCACACACTTCATTAGAACTTTGAAATTCCAGACGTTATTCACATATGCATTGTGAAGCACATTATTCATATTTGCTTGCTTAATCCCCTAAAATGGATATGATTATACCTCACCCCATGGGATGCATGTATCAGGCAACATGGTTTCCAAACGCAGGCCAAATGATTCTCCTGATACTATGTATGAACTGCTACATTTTTGCTATATAATGTTCTTTATTTCAACCAATTCAATATTCTTTAATGACAGTAGTTAACCTAAAGGTGTTATTTATGGTGTAAGTTCAATATTAAGGCCTAACAGATATGAGGTTACCACTAGAATGTTTCAAAAATATCTGGTATCTGTATGAAGGAGGACATTATTTTTTAGCATATTTAAAGTTATTTCAATGTATTGATGCACAAATGCATAAGAAAAGAGCCAGGGTAGATTCCTGTTTTATACTCCTGAAAATGTTTGTTTATCAATTCATTAAGAACATTACAACTGATTCTGATTACAGTTGTATTAAGGAATACAATCTGTAAAAAATGTATAACGGAATATTATTGCAGGCAAAACTTATAAAAGGCATGAGTCTTTAATGTCAAAGTCTATAAAGCTACAAGTAATTCAGTTTAGCCCTAACATACTTCACTGTGTTGGATTTTATATTTGAATCGTTGGAGTCTAAAACGTACCTTTTTTTTTTCCTTAGCAGAATATTTCCTTGATTGACTTAATTTGCAATAATTATGAAAGGAAATTACATACATTTTGTTGGAAGATTTGATAAGATAATATTTTGAGGAGAAGATAGTATGGCATTTAAAAAATGAACGATTATTTGAATCAAATTAAACTTGGCATTGCTATTAGAGTAAAGAAAACATAAAAACTTGGGCACTTGGGCTTCCCTGGTGGTGCAGTGGTTGAGAGTCCGCCTGCCGATGCAGGGGACAGGGGTTCGTGCCGTGGACCGGGAGGATCCCACATGCCGTGGAGCGGCTGGGCCCGTGAGCCATGGCCGCTGAGCCTGCGCATCCGGAGCCGGTGCTCCACAATGGCAGAGGCCACAACAGTGAGAGGCCCACGTACCGCAAAAAAAAACCATAAAAACTCTTGGAACATTGGAACACACAATATTGAGAAACTCTTGAAATGCTGGGGGATAAGAAATCTGCAGACCACCATTCATGCTGAGCATTTTAACAAGCTCTACAATGTACAAGAGTATTAGAGAAACACCCTATTCAAAATGAGTGAAACTCACCATATTAGGGGCAACTGATATTCAAGGTATTTAAAAGTCACAATATTCATGATGAATCTTTCTGCTGTAAGTAAATAGCTTTTTACATGCAATGATAAAAATCGCATGATTGTCAAGGCATAGAACTTATAAAACAGTTTCTGACTATAAACAATCATTAATGCAAGAGAGAAAAGAGGCAGCTTCCTGGAAGAACATAAGGTAAAATATCAATTCTCCATTTAGTAAAGAGTCTCAAAAATATTTTGAAAACTCATATTTTGATATGATTTTACTTGGCTTCTATTATTTCCAGTCCAACCATAAATGTAGATTGTCTCTGAAACAGCAATGTTAAGGGTTAAAAAAAAAAGGGTCCATAAGAATGATGCTAAGGGCTGGAAATAAGAAGAGGGGAACCTTAGTATGATAGCCAGGTACATCTTGACAACTGAAGAAGCATTCCTGAAAAAGTGCTGATCTTAGAAAAGCTTTTCAAAAGTGATTTTTCCATATGAAATAATGGCAAAGAACTTCATTAGCAAATTTTCAAGACGCCACCCACTACAGCTGATTAGTTGCAATCTGTGGGCTGTGGGGAAGGGCTGCTGGCATTGTCCCTGCATCTGCCTCCTGTCCAGGAGAGGACTGGTCCTCTGAAGAGAGAGGACCCACCCACAAACTAGCCCCAAGTTCCTTCCACACTCACGTTCTTCCTACAGGATACTAGGGACTAAAAGCAATTGCAGTGAATGGCTTGCATGTACTTTTGCAGCCAGAGTTTCCGATGAACCAGAATGATGTCTTGACAGGAGGTAAGGGCGAAACACAAGTGGTCAGATAAGCAGAGTCAGCTTCCACCACTTCTGATGACCATAAAGAGCTCTTCCAGGCACAAGACAGTGTGAAGCCATGTAGGTGGTGCAGCTGCATCTTACCAGTCCCTGGTGGTGCATAGTTATCATCCCTCAGTGCCTGTTAATACCTGTGTTTTGAGATGCAGCCTGTGATTACACCATTTGAAACATTGTTATTTAAGCAATGGGTAGCAGCGCTGTTCTAGCTGGGATCTAGCAGTGAACAAAGTGTTCAAAGCTTGCTTTCAAAAGAATTACAGGAAATACTGACAAACAGATAAGCAAATTAACATGTGTTATAACAGGGGTTCCCAACCCCAGGGCCGCACAGCAGGAGGTGAGCGAAGCTTCATCTGCTGCTCCCCTTCACTCCCCATTGTTCACGTGACCGCCTGAACCCGTGCCTGTCCCAGAAATGTTGGGCAAAGCTGTATTATAGAATAACTGAATTTTTTGTAAGGACTATGAAGAAAAATAAACCACAGTAAGGGGAGAAAAATTGATGGGAATTACTACATTAGATAAAGAGGTATGGTAGCCCCATAAGTAACGTTTTTACAGATGATGTAGTACATGTAAATGTAAAAGAGAATCAAAATGCAGGGGTCATGGTAAGGGGAGGATATAGTAATTGTGGTTTAGTGTCTAGGTTGCCCAGAGAAGAAATCATTTCCCAGTGAAACTCTCTCAGCTCCATCTATGTTTCTCCAGACTGCTAATCTAATGCCCCGTCATTTCTCACTTAGAGCTTATTTTAACCTTGATTGGTCCTCCCTTCATAAGGCACACCAATGCTTTTCACAGAATTTTGTCTTTTAACTTTGTGCCTTTACTCATAGAGTTCCCTCTGCCTGAACTATTTTATCCCTCTGTCTTGCCCCCTTACATTTAAAAGGTGACTACTAATATCTCTTCACACCTCAAACATCTGAGTAGTTTCATTCTTTGGAAAGCCATCCTTAACACAGAAATGACTCCAACTGACACCTTTAGATTTTGTTGGCCCTGTTTCCCTCCTTGTGGTAATTACCTCTTTCCCATTCGTGGCCTGTGCCTCCACTCATTCCACGTGGTTCTGGTGGATTTGTTAATAAAGCGATTCCTCCCCCACCAGGGCCAGCATATTGGCCAGGCTGCCTCTGAAGAGCCACTTATCCCCCTGAAGCCAGTGGTCATTCCAAGAAAAGGCATCAGGTCCATGGATCAGCAGTCAAAATTTTTACAAAAATGATAAAGAAAATGTTATAAAAAGTAGCCAATAATAGGAAATAGAATGAAAAGATGGAGAGCAGGTGACAGAGTCATGACAACATTGATCAATCCGTGGACCCAGCCTTTCTTGAAACCTGTCAGTCCTTAGAATATCAAGTTATATGATAAAAAAACAAAAAAGACATAGAAATTTGATGGGTTTTAAAATTTAATTTAAAATTAACTTTCTAAGTAATTTTACTCTCCCATATCTTCATCAACAATACAGATAAGACATTAGGTTGTAACTCTGCTTATTCATCTGTATTTCTCCCTAGACTCTGAAATGTGGGCAGAGTAGGATAATGTTTGCTGGTTTGCTGTAACATTCCCAGGGTTACCTAAAGTATTGTTCACATTCTATCATTTGGGAAATATTTATAAAAATCTGAATCAAAATACAACAATCTTTATCATATTTTCCACGTCATTTTATGTCATAACCCTGAGGTGGATAACTCTGAGGCTATGTTGAGGTTTTTTCTTTCCTTTTCCTTTTATTTAAATGGAATTGTTTCTTCCCCTTCTGTTGATCCCACCCATTACATGGGCTGCAAGTTATTCTCTCTTAACTATAGAAATAGGAAAGTCTCAAAAATCAGTGGAGATTTCCATTAGTTTATGACATGCGTCATAAGATGAAATTTCTAATTATTTAGATCACAACTAAAAAAATAACACACAAGAATCTGGTGACTTTCACTCATCCATGCCTACTGATGCTTTTGTAAGTACCAATTATCTATATTAAAAATATTTTTGCTTGAGGTACCCAAGTAGGTTGTGGTTTCTTCACACGACTATGAATGAAATAGACTAGAGCATCAAAGTGTTTCTAAGGAAAAGACCACCAAAAATGGCACCTGGGATATTTAATCCATTTTGAGTTGATTTTTGTGCATGGCATAAGATAGAGGTCCAGTTTCATTTTTGCATGTGCCTGTCCATTTTCCCCAACATATTGAAGAGACTATCCTTTCCACATTATATTCTTGGCTCCTTTGTCATAAATTAATTGACCACTGATACGTGGGTTTATTTCCAGGTTCTCTATTCTATTTCATTGATCTATGCCTGTTTTAATGTCAATACCATATTGTTTTGACTGCTATAACTTTGTAATATAATTTTAAATCAAAGAGCATGAAGCATCCAGCTTTGTTTGTCTTTCTTAAGATTGTTTTGGCTATTTGGGTCTTTCATGGTTCTGTACACATAACAGGATTGTTTGTTCTACTTCTGTGAAAAATGCCTTTGGAATTTTGATAGGGATTTCATTGAATCTGTGGATTGCTTTGGGTAACATGGACGTTTCAGCAATATTAATTCTTCTAATCCATGAGCACAGAATATTCATTTCTTTTTGGCTTTCTCAATTTCTTTTATCAATGTCTTATAGTTTGCAGTGTAAAGATCTCTCACTTTTCTTTACTAAATTTACTCATAGGTATTTCATTATTTTTGATGCAATTATAATTTAACATCTAAAGTTCAGGCTACATTTTCTGCTAATCTTATCTCTTTTTTATTGAAGAGGCCATCTAGCTGTTAGAGAGAACACCATTTATTAAGGTAGGTTTATCAGATATTAATCGTGGTTATACGCAGTTTTCTTCAATATAAAAGCTTTAATAAGTGCCTTCTTTATTAAGGTATAGCTTCAAATTTCTATGTGATATATATGTGTACATATATATATTAAGTATATTTAGTAAGTTAGGTAAGTAAGTAAAAAAGTCAAACACTAACCTTTGATTTTCTTCATTCTGCTAAGATAAATGCAATTTTTCTGTTAATTCAATCAAGTTATTTGGTGAATTTCTACTTAGGAAATTTCTGATTCTACTTAGGAAAGTCATAAATAAAAGTTTTTGTTTGTTTATTTGTTTTTTTGTTTTTAATGCCATGGGATGCCCTTCATGCATTCTCATTCCCTCCTACCATATTGAATTCTTCTAAAACTACTATAGTTGACCATGACCACAAACGAGAATAAAGTATTATCCAAGAGTTGAATTTTTTTATATAGATGGTCAGCTTCTCATAAAGATTCTCTGATTTTACATCTTATAAAAAGGGTAGAGGATAAACTCACAGACTGCCTGATAAAGAGCATACTCTTTGCTAGTCAAGAAGGGAAAAACAAGTTCTAATTTCATAATTCAAGATTATCTATGGAATATTACAGATTATCATAAAGTGTTTGAAGACTTCAACCAAGTATATTACATGTGAAGGCCACATATTTGAAACAAAACAATCAAGGAATTAACTCTCTAAACATAATATCAAAATATAGTGCAAAAAATATTTTTGAGAGATTATTGAGTGTTGCTACTATTGTCACAGTTATTAAAACAACTACTAGCTAGCTCTTATATATTGAGCCCCTAATATACACTGCAAATGTAATCAGCATTCATACAAAATATCATGTAATACTCAGAACATTTATGAAAGTAGGTGACATGGTTAATTCAATTTTATGTGTAAAATACTCATCATAAAAGCATTCAATAATGTATACAGTGTCACACAGTAACTAAAAATTTTTAGATTTAAAACTGAGACCAAGATGTATTTTATTATACTCTCACAGCCAGCAAGTTGTATTATTTAGGAAATATTTTCAGTGAGAAATAAGTGATGCCAGGAAATCACTAATGGATTTAATCATGATCCTAATGCCATATAGCATATACCATTATATTTTAATAAACTTTCTTTAACTTTTCCCTGACTAATATTCTTGCAAATAGGTATAAGCAGATATCTATATGTGTTCAGGGATCTGGGTGTCTGGGTGGGATCTCAAGCCAATAGAAGAAGTTTGGCATGCCTAAATGTTATTTCCAGCCCCTCACAGTTACCACTACCAGAATAGTCGTTACAAAATATACTATAATTTTCATATAGAAAAACATCCAGAAGCTGTGATATGTTTTCATTATTGTACTTATTCCTCATTAAAATGTAGAATTGTAAATTATGTATTAATAAAAAGGTATTATGTGGAATGTTTAGGGATTATTTTTGCTACTTCATTAATTCAGATGTTCCTCATGAATAACCCACAAGGTAAAATGATCAGCAGTGCATCCCTTACCAGCTCAACAGATTTTCTTCTGTTTATTTTTGCCTTTCTCTCACGTATTTATAAGCAAGAACGAGGACTTTACCAAAAGGGCCTTAACAGTCCCCACAGCTTGACTATACTTCAGACATTTTTTTAAATTAATTTTTATTGGCATGTAGTTGATTTACAACTATATGTATTAGTTTTTTTTTACAACTATGGTGTATTAGTTTCTGCGGTACAGCAAAGTGAATCAGTTACACAGATACATATATTCACTCTTTTTAGATTCTATTCCCATTACAGAGTATTGAACAGAGTTCCCTGTGCTATACAGTAGGTTCTTATCAGTTATCTATTTTATATATAGTAGTGTGTATTTGTCAATCCCAATCTCCCAATTTATCCCAGACATTTTTTTTCTTGATCTCCTCATTCTTCGAGCATCTACTTTAGAAAACATGTAAATTCCTTCTCTACCCTGTCGATATGTGAACGTTTTACAACCCAGGAATGTCTTTCTTGAGAACCTGGGAGCCCTCCTTCCTAATCAAGAAAGATAAGGTCCCTTTATCCTAGTCTCTGTGGAAAGGTGGGAACCTAACTTCCATAAGTGACAATTAGTAAGCAAAGATGGCCAACCTTCAGGCTAAGGGCCTGTAGTACTTTTTCATTAGCTCACTCAGTGTTTACAAATCCCCCCAATCATTTGTTTCAGGGGAGTTGAATTCAAACTCTCTCCTTGTAATAGTCTCGATCTTTATCACAATGTCTTGAATAAAGTTCCCCTTGCCTATTTACTTCTTTCTAGTGCAATGTTTTTTAAAGATCTGTGACTCTTTTCTGTTAATTAATAACTAAAGAAAGAAATATTACTCTCAAAATCCATAATGATAGCTGCTTTGGTCAGTCTGGGCTGCTGTAACACAGTACCATGGATGAGGTGGCTTAAACAATAATTATTTGTTTCTCATAGTTCTAAAGGTTGAAAGTTCAAGATCAAGTGCAGCAAGGTCAGGTTCTGGTGAATGCCTTCTTACTAGTTTACCCATGGCCATCTTCTCATTTATCCTCACATGACAAAAAGAAAGAAAAGTCTAGCTCTATTCCTCTTTTTATAAGGACACTAATGTCACCATGAGGACTCTATATTCTCATGCCCTAATTACCTCCCAAAGGCCCCACCTCCTGGGACCATTCCACTGAAGGTTAGGGTTTCAATATATAAATTTGGGGGGGGGGACACAAAGATGCAGTCCATAACAGTAATAGATCATGCTTTTTATAGTCAGCAGGACTTAGTTAGAATGTTCATGGTACTATGTCTTTAACAGAGTGATGTTCCCTAAGTTGGCCTTATTTCATTGTTTTTACATGATTTACCCCGTTTAATTATTATAAATATTCACCAACTTTTATAAACAGTTGTTGAATCCGCTATAGGAAAAATTTCAAAACACCGATATGTTGCTTGGTCAAAGAAATACAAATCTACTTAGCAAATTGGAGCTATGTTAAAACTCAGTTAATTATCCACCATTGAAATCATGAATAGGACATTACAAATTTATTTTAATCACAAATTCATTTAATGCTCTTTAACTAACGTTTATTGAATATGCCCCTTTTTTCTCAGCAAACACCTACAAGTTCATTATTGGATAAACAGACACATCATGAATCTAATCTGTTCAAATGAATGAATCATTGATGTACCATCATTATCACTTCCAAAATGTTCTGAGCTTTTTATTTGAGATATAAATTACCACATGTGCTTTACAAAACACTCAGCTCACTGTATGAATATATCAGGATAATTATGACTATGTATTATTTCTGGGGAAAAAGTTGTATCATTATCCTAAAAAATTAATTAGCCCATTTTGACATATACCTTTAGAACTATTCAAAATTGTTTAATAGGAAAGTTTTGTCTTGAAGCACCTGTAGTTATTTTCCTAATTAGTAAAATATTTCCTTAAAGGAGTATTTAGCCCTTAATATGAATATTAGTCATAATATTCTTCCTCCTTACCTTTCTCACAGCCAAAAATAACAAATAAAAATATTTGAATTACTGATTTTTGAAAATAAAATAAATGTCTTCATGATATAAGTAAAAGTAACTGATAAAAAGACAGTGACAAATTGGAAATATACTTTCAATACGTGGCAAAAATATTAATTTCTGTGAGGAGAAAAACCGAATTTATAGGACATTAAGAATACAACTGGACATTAGACATGAAAACTTAACTTTGTTTATAATAAGATTAAATCTTACATTTTAAATTGTTTTATCTAGAAAATTGTGGGGAGGAAGAGTAGAAATGGGTGGAGATTGTAATAGGGGCGGGGCAGGCGTCCAACCCCTATCAGCGCGAGACCTTTACTGCAAGAGCCTTAGCGCCGCGGTTGGAGGTCCTCTTCTACCTGGCCGTGGTCCTCATGGCAGAGGGCAGTGAGAGGAAGATTGCAGCCTCCTCCCCGGGGCCCTCCAGGCCTTTCGGCCTCTGGCAGCCGGGTGAGCTGGTGACAGGCTGAGGGCCGTGTCCCGCGGAGCTCCAGAGCCCTCGGCACTTTGGCCCAACCCACCAGGCCCAGGCCTCGAAGCAGTCGTGAACCTCACCCCAGTCCCTGCCTCGGCGACCTAATGGCAGCAGCGGTCCCCATGGGTCGTGGTGCACAGAGGCCTCAGCACCTGGAGTACACGGACACTGTCATCCAGGTAAGAGCTTCAGCCAGCTTCAGACTCTGCTGAAGTTTCAAAACTTGGTCCAGCTTTGATCAGTTGTCTACCCCAGGAGGTGGCCAGAGGTCAGGGTTCAGTTGCAAGGACTTTGCACAGCATTACTTCAGGTCCGCCTCTGTGGTTGGGCTGTTCTCGAAGAAGGGCAATTGTTGGCAGCTGGGAATTCACCCGACTGGTATTTGCTACAAATGATTCTCTCCAGTTTAAAGGAAAAACCTGAGGGCTGGCAGGGTCCTGGGCGCCTGGCTCCCTCAGTGATGAAGGCTGGGCAGGGTCTGGGGACCTGGCCTGGAGGGCACTGCCACCTGAGATCTGCTTCTTCAAGCAGGCCTGGGCACTGGTGGGAGGACCCAGACTGGTTGATGGATGGACACTCCCGGGCAGGGTAACCAGCCTGCACACCGATCCCCTCCTCCTGGCCAGGACCTGGACCCTGGAGGGCAAGAGTTGAGCCTTGGGACCTTGCCCTTTCTTGTCAGTACAGAGAGTAACATTTGTTTTGATGGAGGCTTACAGGAGCGTTGTGACCTGACCATGACCTGACCTCAAGAAAAAAGGATCTGACCTTAGAAGTTTGAAGCAACTAACCACACCCCTCCCTTACCTTTCCCATGAAAGGGCTTTGCTGAAAGCTTTTGGGGAGTTCAGGATTTTCTAAGGCATGAGCCGCCCGTCTCCTCGCCTGGCCCTGCAGTAAACCTTTCTTTGCTCCAAAGCTTCAAACTCGACATGTTGGTATTGTTTGGCCTCACTGTTTGTCAGGCACATGGACTTGCGTTCAGCAACAGGATATTTCAGTCAAGAATAGAACCTCTTTTTATTCTCAACGTGTTACCTTTGTCCATCTTCACCCTGAAATGTTCACTATCAACTGTATTTGGGGGGCAGATCATTTTCTCCCATATAAATTATTTTCTTAATCAGAGAGTAAATTGTGCGCCTGAGATTCAATTTCGGAAATAAAATGTTTACTCTGAAGAGCCAAACTTGTCCTTGGAAGCACACCTTCTAGACAGCAGCATTTGGACCCATCCTGTGCAGAGTCCAGTTCATTCTAAGTTTTATTGTGACCTGTCACTATGGTAATATGATAATGCACATCTTGGCATTCCGTTCCAACCACCACTCAGTGAACTGAGAGGTTCACATAAGGTGACAGGTGAGAAGCTCTCACTTCCACCCCTTGAGAGTTTGAAAATGGGCAATCTGAATTGTTCTGGAGGTAGGTTCATATTCATCCTCTGAAGGCTTTTCCTTCAAATGGGCTGGTTAACTTTTACTGATATATGTTCCTCATCTTTTTTTTTCTTTTTTCATTTCTACCACATTTATCTACAGAGTTATAAATATATTTTATAGTTATATTACTTAAGTTATATTTTTGATTCTTCTGTCAAGCCAGCTGCCTTAAATATTTTCCTAAATTTAGAAAAACATACTATCTCCAAATGCCAATTTTGTACACACTCTACCAGAGAACAGATAAAGGGAACTCACTCATTATGCTTTTACTGAAGCAGGAGAATCTTAATATCTCCTCAGCAATGGTCATTATAGGAGGAAAGGGGAATTACAGCTCAGCTCTTCTAAATGTAGCTGTCAAAATCTGAAACCAATATTCAAGGTCTAAATCCAGAAAGTTTCATAAAGGAAAGAAACTGGGATTCACTGGCTGGATTTCCATGGGTTGCTGTGGACAAAATCACTGGCTGTTTGGCGGCTGCCAGCGAGTTTGGTGAGAAGGGCCAGTGCCATATATTAGTGGAATGAACATTTGGTCACTGAGGGAAGGAGGGTCTGTCTGGTGATTCTCAAGGAGAATCCTGGGGTGGGGTCTCCAGCCTCTGAGTATGGAGATGACTTTCAAAAAGAATGTGGGATTCTATTGCCTTCCACTACAGGGTCTAGAGAATGATGAGTTTATAGAGCCGGAATTTTAGTGAGGAAAGACTTGAACGCTTGCCCATTCTTAGCAAGCCCTTGGTCCAGGCTGCTCGAATGGGTGCTCAGATCAATTGTCAGTGAGACTTAGAGCATCACAGACTTAATTAAGCCACCAAAGCCCAGCACAGATGGCCACCTCCCCAGTTAATTCATGATAACTACTCATCCAAACTTGGTCAACTGAAGGGAAGCTGATTCTTGGTAGAGCCATCATGTGGCCTTTTGCTTAGAAGGTTCTGAACTCTGAGCCAACCTAGCAGCGTAACAGACCACTGGTCACTCAGCATGGTGAGCTGGTCATTGTGAAGGATGCTTGTGAGATAGTTGGCAACATGAAGAGGCTGGGGAGAATGGACACAGTTGGAATTCCTGTAGTCCTTCAGGGGGGCTTTGTTCGGAAGAAACTGTTGTATTTTGGATGAGGGATTGAAATATAGAGACGAAAAGTAGGGTAAGGATTTGGGTTCTTTTCTAGGCTCAGGCAGCTCCTCCAGGGCATCAGCTCTCACGCACAGAAAACTTGGGGCAGGAGAACTTGAGAGAGAGAGTGAGGGCAACTCCTGGTTCAGGGGTCCAGGGGTCTGTCCTGTCCCAGATCCATCATTCATCATGGTTGTGACTCTTGGACAGTCACTTATCTCTCTAAATTTCCACACCCTCCACCATAACATATGGGTTACAGCCCCCACTTTGCCCTCCCCTTCACCCCCAACAGGGCTGGGTGTCAGACATGATAATAGATATTCTCCATGAGCTGTAAAGCATTGTTCCCATGAAAAAGCTGAAGAGTAAGCTTGAATCCCCCCTTTACTTGGAGCCATCAAATCCCTTCCCTGCTTTCAACAGCTACGAAATGTCCAGCTTATTCTGCCATCATTCAGGATTGAACACTTATAGAGCATTTGTGAAGCACCGGTCCTTTATTTTTCAAACATTTTACCTATATTTAATCATTTTTGGCATAGCATGACATAATGCTAAAAGTAGGCCATATTAACTTTATACATCTCAGAACAGGGAACTGAGCCAAAGAGGGATCTACATATCTTTCCCAAGTACATGCTTATTCTAAACGGGATTTGAATCCAGTCCATCAGTCATGGTCCCAATGGTTTGCTGAGTTTCTAGACGTTCTCAGTTAAATAAAGATATTTGCCCACAAAACCTGTCTGTTGGGTGTTTTCATTACACACCAAACTGCAAGATCTTCCTAAGTCCAACTTTGATTCAGGAGGCTCTGCTGGGCAGCTGGTGAGAAAAGGGACCAAAGGATTGAACTGTGAATAAATTATTGCTAATTTCCCCATGGTCTTCTGCCAGCAAGATGTCAATAGTTGTCTCTATCGTAATGCATTTCCCAGGATTCTGCTTCCAGAATGCGAGAAGAAGAAACACTGATCAGAGGTCAAGAATATCAACCCCAGGCTGGGTGAAAAGGATCCACATCCGGCCACATTTTAGGGTGCACCCTATAAATGACCCAGCTGAAGGTACTGTGGAAAATTTCTCATTAGGTTCACTCAAGAATAATTATTCTAGTTTATTCAGTGCCTCATATTTAAGAAAAAACTATGAAATATTAAGTAGTATTCTTTTATTTCATGTGTTCAAATTGAAACTTACTAAGCCAGCTGGTACTGTTTTAACCATGGAAGTAAACATGCATTTAAAATTCAACATTTGGTTCATGTTTAAGAGTGAAGATGGTCTCTAGTTATGGTTTAGACATTAGCTGATTTTTGAACATTAGCAACAACACATCCCTCCCTGAAACCATGTTTCGAGATTTCTTTAAATTATTAGACATTATTTAGAACAGGATTATATTGACATAAAAGTTGTACAGGCAATACCGAAAATTCCTGTATCCTATCACTCCAGTTTCAGCTATTAATAATATATAACATATGTGAGATACATTTGTTACAATTAGTGAAACAATGTAAGTATATTTTTATTAATTAAAAGTCCATAGTTCACCTAAAAGTCACACTTGTGTTGTTGTATTCAATGATATTTGAAATATGTACAATATTATTTGTCACCATTATGTTGCCATACAGAAATCTGTACACTAATGTTCATAGTAGCATTATTCTTAGTAGCCAAAAGATAGAAACAATCCAAAGTCCATCAGGTGATGAATGGATAAATAAAATGTGATATAT
This sequence comes from Globicephala melas, assembly GCF_963455315.2. Taxonomy (NCBI): domain Eukaryota; kingdom Metazoa; phylum Chordata; class Mammalia; order Artiodactyla; family Delphinidae; genus Globicephala; species Globicephala melas. The sequence goes on along the minus strand of NC_083314.1, from coordinate 6,713,685 downwards.
ACACAGAATGGAATAATTTTCAACCATAAAAAGGAATTAAAGATTGACTTACGCTACAAAATGAATGATCCAAATAATATAAAAAATATATTATTGTTAGTGAAATAAGGCAGGCACAGAAAGACAAATATTATATGATTCCACTTGTATGAGGTACCTAGTGTAGGCAAACTCACAGACACCGGAAGTAGAAATTACCAAGGCCAGGAGCCAGGAGTAAGGTGGATTACGATTTAATGGGTACAGAGGTTATGTTGAAATGATGAAAAAGATTAAGATGTAGATTGTGTTGATGGGTACACAGCATTGTGAAAGTAAGAAATGCTACTGAACTGTATACTTAAAAATTATGAAAAGCATAAATATTATGTATATTTCATCACAATAAAATAAGTCAAAAATCCAACAGAATGGACGATGAATGAAGGAGCAACATATTTGATTATAAGGAAGCTGAAATAGTCTTGTAACATTTCAAGGAGAAGGGGGATTTGGAGGGACTTTAAAATGGGCAGAGGAGCCGTGGGACTCTATACTGAAGCATAGTGCAATGTTAGTGTTTAAGCTTTTTCAGACTGACCCTTTCAAATGGATTAGGTTCCCTACAGCTAGAAAGCTAAAGGTTCTCTTCCTCATTTCTGAAATGTTCCTCCCCTTTGCCTTCCTCCACCCACCATGGAGGTTTGTCCAACAGCACCTCAGTCCACACTCATTAACCACCTGCATCCATACACTCCCACCCTGTGTCCACATTAAGGAGGCTCTATGAGTAATTCCTGAACAGCATCACCAGTGTCCTGACACTTACTCTGTGTCCTCCTAGAGCCCCCTGAGGACCTATTGGAGGAACTGCCCTATGTGAGGGCAGAGGAAGAGGCTTCATCTCCCTCCACGGTAAGCTCCCCTTATTTATCAGAGATTAAAAGTTTGCTTCATTTCTTTTCTTTTCCAATTGATTTCAGATATGAAGATCTACAATGTTCAAGACAGCTGATGTATACAATTTTGCTTGGTTGGATGAATGTTGATTGAAGGTCTTTCCCAACAGATAACTCATTCAAAAGGCCATTTAAAAAATGACAACATCAGTTAGAAACTGTATAGTCAGACACACTTTCTTCAGCAGAAAATTTCCCTCTTTGAAATAGAATTTTGTATTTGCTCCTCAAAATGGACCTGAGAGATTTTCCAGGCAAAGCTCCAGCCTTTCCCACAGCTGTCTTCTCTGTTTTCTTTTGGGGCCATTGACTCAACAACAGTTTCCCATTTGGTTTTCTGAGGACAAAAATGTGATGAAATACCTGTGTCCACAGAGCACAGGATGCTGAGATCCTTACACTGTTTTCTATTCTCTAATCACAGGTGGATGGGACAGCAAAGAAAAACAGTATGTATTCAGAGATCCCCCCTCTGCTGAGGAACAATCTAGTTGATGAAGAAGGTGGGACTCTTGCTGGCTTTGCTTGGAGAGACACCCTGATTCATGGTCCCTACAGGGATGAGGGCTGGGGGTGTAGAGCTAGAGACTGATTTCCCAGTAAAGAGCTATGCCCAAGTTCTATGTTCCTGGAAGTAACTGCATCATTTAGATGATGTGGGTTTGTGTGTATCAGGGTTGGGGTGGGGTCCATGTGTGAGCCTATGTGGTGTGATTGTGAACCTGCATGCGTGAGTGTGTGTGTGTTTTCTCAGGAGATATTTCCCTCTTACACAGCACAATTCACCTGTCAAAATCTCATCACCACTGCACACTGTCTGTACATTACCTTGTTCTTCCCTCAGCACAGCTGTTGCCCAGGTTTGGTTAATATTCCTTTTCCTCAGAAGGAGATGGTGCAGAGATAAATGTTCTAAGCTGTTGACCTCCTAAGTGGAAAAGCCAAACTGAGAACCCAGGGGTGGGTCCCAATGTGGATGCTCTGGACCCCTGACCTGCACTTACCACTCAGCCAAGGGATCCTCAGTCATGGAGCAAGGGAGTCCCTGCATCCGTGTCCATGACTGGAAGCACTAGCATCTCCAAAGGTCCAGACCTTGCCCATCAGGTGGCCTTAGTGGTCACAGAACCCAGGGCAGCTATGGGTGGACTTATCAGTTGACTTTGGCACAGTCATTAGTGTGAAATTCACCTCAGGACCTGCATTCTCCTGGTCAGCTCACAGATTCTGAGAGGTGTGAGACCCCATGTGTACAGTACAGGTCATATCTGTCAGTGCTGGTGTCATTGCTTAAACAAGGCCAAAAGCAGATAAGAATCAGGGAGATATTTTATTGTATTGGATAACATTACCATAAGCCTTAGAATTGGTCATCTCCTGTAGCCCACACCCAAGGACTCAAAGTGCAACCTGATTGTTAGCCTGTACAAATCTCCTGCACAGCTGGGTTAGAGACAGGCTGTGCTCAGTCCGTGCTCCCTCTTCATAATGAAGTGTCCCACCTATGGAACAGCCCTCTAGAGTATGGACAGCCCCTGACTCAGTGGACATATGTACATTGTATAGAAAACAAAGACTGGGAGAAAAATATGATACGATTGATAGTGGCTGTATCTAAATGGTAGGATTTCAGTTTTGTCAAATCTTGTGTATTTGATTTTCTTTAAGACAAGTGATTAGTGAATAAATATAGCATATTTTGTCTAGGATTGAATTCAGTCCTTTAATAGAGGTTGCTGTTAATCAACTATAAAATATTATACACTAGAAGACATGATAAATACAGTAGCTGGAATTGTGGATGCTGGGGGAAGAGTGATCTGGGAAAAATCAAGAGACAGTGGCAATTTAGCAGAAGCTCAAAACAGGCAGGATGGGTCATGGGTCTCTGTCATTGAAACAGAGCATGCATTTTAGGATTTACCATTTTTTAGATCGACTCTTCCCTTTTGATTAGGCTCCCCTTAGCTAGAAAGCCAAAGCTCTGTTTTCATTTCCTTCCTCTTGTCCTTTGCCTTCCTTCATCCCCCAAAGAGGATGGCCCAACACCAGCTCAGCCCACACTTACTAACCTCCCACATCCATACACACCACCCCACGTCCTCATCGAGAAGAAAGCCCCTGAGTAACTCCTGAGCAGCGTCACCAGTGTCCTGACACTTACTCTGTGTCCCTCCAGCTCTCCCTGAGGACGTGGCGGATGACCTGCACTGTGATAGGACAGAAGAAGAGGTGCTGTGTATCCACAAGGTAAGCTGGATTTTTTTCTGGTCTGAGATAGAAATATTGCTTTATTTCTCTTTCAGTAGAATTAAGTTACGAATATTTGAGGGTATTCATTCCAGATACATAGAGTTCCCTTGGTTGGGAGAATGTGGAGTGAGAGTCTATTACCAACTCATGGTGCCTGATTCCACAGGACATTAAAATTGACAGCATGCGGGCTTCCCTGGTGGCGCAGTGGTTGAGAGTCCGCCTGCCGATGCAGGGGACACGGGTTCGTGCCCTGGTCCAGGAAGATCCCACATGCCGCGGAGTGGCTGGGCCCGTGAGCCATGGCCGCTGAGCCCGCGTGTCCGGAGCCTGTGCTCCGCAACGGGAGATGCCACAATAGTGAGAGGCCCGTGTACTGTAAAAAAAAAAAAAAAAAAAAAAATTGACAGGATCCATTACAGCCTGTAGAGTACGGAGCTCTCTCTAGGAAAAGAATTCTGTAATTTCCAACCTACATGGACTTGGAAGTTCCATCCTCCAAGCAAAGTTCTTGCCTTTCAGCCTGAGTAGGTTTGCTCTGATAGCCCTTGCTGGGTTCCCTGGACCACTGTTTCTTATCAGGTTTTCTACTGTCACCAAATGAACAAAAGACCTGAGCATCACTGTGATCTTATCCTCATAGTGTTTTCTCTTCTGTAATTGCAGGTGGTCTTCACAGAACGTGAAAATGGTATGTATTCTGGAATCAGTCACTTGGGGAGGAAAAACTTTGAAGATGAGAAAGTGGGACATTCTTGCTGGTTTTAGTGTAGAGGCCAAACTGATTCCAAATTTGTGCTGCGAATGAGAGTAGGGGTCCTGGTGATAGAAAGTGATTTACAAGTAATGTAACCAATTACTATAGTCCCAGGAAGAAGCTGTATTACGGTTTAGTGGTGTAGGTTTGTGTGCATGGGACTGGGTGTGTCCGTATGTGAAATGAGTGGTATGATTCTGTGTGTGTATGTGAATTTTTTGTGTTGTGTTTCCCTCGATTTATGTTCCCCTAAACGTCACTGTTACTGGTGCCAACTTTCTAAAAAATATTCCCATCACCGTTGCATCATGAATGGGTATGGATATAAAAGTAAATAAACTGTACACTTTCAGTGTGTGCATTGATTTTATACCAAGTGAGCCTCATTTCACCTGGAAAACAAATCCTATCACCACTCAGGCAAATGTTTACTGAATTCTTTTTTTTGTTTTTTTTGGCTGCGTTGGGTCTTCGTTGCAGTGCGCGGGCTTCTCATTTCGGTGGCTTCTCTTGTTGCGGAGCACGGGCTCTAGGTGCACGGGCTTCAGTAGTTGTGGCGCATGGGCTTAGTTGCTCCATGGCTGGATTCTTAATGAACAAAACTGGGTTTCAGAATCCCTACTACTGGGTCAATTACAACTTCATTTAATAATAAATCTCATCTCTTAGTAGGTCTCATAGCATTCTGAATGGTTATGATACATCTCTCTGCCGCTTCCCTCATTCTAACTGTTTCCTATTAAAGCCTCGGGATGAGTCCTCCCCCCTTACCTGAAGCACCTATTGCTGGGCAGGCCTCCTTCCTTTTGCAGGGAGCCCCTGGTTGTACCCACATTCCACACCCAGTTCTGGAGGAGTCCGAGAAAGGAGGAGCCTCCAGGAGTAGATGGAGGAAATTCACTCCACCTTTCTCCTTTGAGGCTAATATTCACTATCAGATTCTGTGCTAAGAAAACAAAATGTCCTTCTCCTGTGGAAAGTCTGTCTTCCATCACTTGTGCCGGCCCTGTTTCTGTGTGCTGGGCAAGAAACACTGAATACAGTGAAGACAGAACCAAGAGATCTACCCCAGGGATTGAGCTTAGGGTGGGCACTGACTCCCTTCCCAGGAGGGCGGAGAGGAGGTTATGCTTTGCAAGGTGGGACAGAGAAACCAAGCAGTGTGACAAGAGCATCGCCACTCATGTTGCTGTGCAAACTGCCAGATGAAGTAGGTTCTTGGTATTTTCTGAAGGCTTTTGCAAGAAAACAAGTCTGGGAGTAAAGTCAATTAAAACATGGAAAGTTATACTTAAAAAATTTTTTTCGATAGTGAGTCCTTTGAGAAATACATACTTTAGTAGAATATGATTGCCTTATATGTGTTAATATTTTCCCCACCAAAGAAAAAACTGAAAATGCTTGATTGTAAAATGTCACTTGTTTACCCAAGAAACTGTCTATGAGTAAAGTTGTTCTAGAAATCCTCCATCCCTAGGTCGTAGTTTCCTGATAGTGCTGAGGGGAACCCTGGTGTGTGATTCAGTGCCTGCTACTCACAGGGAGGCTCTAAGAACTCAGAGGCCCACCCAGTGGACCCCACGTGTGAGGACAGGATTGGAGCCTCAAGCTGGACTTGAAGAGGGAAATGCTTTCAAGAAGTGGAAGGAGATACAGGAAGGGCACCTGAGCCATGGGGGTGTCAGGGGTGGTTGGTTTAGAGATCAAGGAAAAGTGTACAACTGAGCGCAGCCTGGCCCACATTTAGGATGCTATTGGTGCTTCTGGTTGAATGGGGAAGAGAAAGGACATCCCCTTCTTGCTGGAGTGAACTCTGGAGAGATGTCTTCTTTAAAGCCTGGGGAGAGGAGCTTCTCTCCCATTATCTACTTATACCTGTGTACATTCGAGACCCTTCCTTCCTCCTTTCTTCTTTCCCTCTGTTGACTCCCTTTCCTTATTTTTCTTCTTTTTTCCCTTTTTTCCACTTTGTATTTATTTTACATATGTATATTTTATTGTTGTAAAAGTACACATACAATGAAATCCAACATCTTAACAAGTTTTGAAGTGTCCAGTCAGTCCTGTTGACTACATGCACCTTGTTGTACAGCATGTGTCTAGAACTTTTCCATTTTGCAAATAACACATTATAACCATTGAACAGAGACTTCCCATGTCAACCTCCTGCCAGCTCTTGGAACCACTCTTCTACTCTCAGCTTCTCGGAGTTTTCTTTCAGTTTTTGACCTTCTGTGACTGGCTTGCTTCACTCTTACAAATGTCCTCCAAGTTCTTTCATGTTGCTGCAGATGGCAGGATTTCCTTCTTTTTCAAAGACTGAATGACATTCCACTGTATGTATACACCACATTTTCTTTATTAATTCATCTTCCCATGGACACTGGGCAGTTTTCCTATGTTGTCTACTGTGTATAATGCTGCAATGGACATGAGATTGTAGATATCTCTTGGACATTCTTGTTTTATCTCCTTTGTATATAAACCTAAATGAGTGATTGCTGGATTTTATGATAGTTCTCTTAATAATTTTTTGGGGACTTCCATTCTGTTTTCCATAATGGCTACGCCATTTTACATTACAACAGGATACAAAACAGGGTACAAAAGTTACACTTCTTCACATCCTTGCCAACATCCATTAATTTTCTTTCTTTTTTTTTTTTTTTTTGCGGTACGCGGGCCTCTCACTGCTGTGGCATCTCCCGTTGCGGAGCACAGGCTCCGGACGCGCAGGCTCAGCGGCCATGGCTCATGGGCCCAGCCACTCCGCGGCATGTGGGATATTCCCAGACCGGGGCACGAACCCGTGTCCCCTGCATCAGCAGGCGGACTCTCAACCACTGCGCCACCAGGGAAGCCCTAATTTTTTTATAATACACATCCTAACAGGTGTGAGTGATATCTCCTTGTGGCTTGATTTCCATTTCCCTGATGCTTAGTGATGTTGAGCATCTTTTCATATGTAGATTGACCACTTGTATGTCTTTACGGAGAAATGTCTAGTGAAGCTTTTTACCCATTTTTAAACTCAGTTATTTGCCCGCTGTTTTTTTTGAAATTGCCTCTTAGTAGTTTCTTATATATTCTGGATATTGGTCCCTTATTCAGATACCGGGTTTACACATATTTCCTCCCATCCTATAGGTTGCCTTTTCATTCTGTTAATTGTTGAAGAGACTATCCTTTCTTCACTTGGTAATCTTAGAACCTTGGCAAAGATCAGTTGGCCATATATATGTGCGTTTATTTGGGGTCTCTCTATTATATTTCATTGGTCTATCTCACTGTCTTGATGCCAGTAGCAGACTGTTTTGACTGCTGTGGCATTGTTATGTGTTTTGAGTTCAGGAAGTGTTAATCTCCATCATTGCTCTTTGCTCTCAAGATTGTTTTATCTACTTGGGGGGGTTCCATATGCATTTTAGGATTCTGTCCACTTCTATAATAACGACAAGGAATTTTGTGGGTTGTTGCAATATATGTGTACATCACTTTATGTAGTATAGAAATGTCAACAGTATTTAATAATCCAGTCTATGAACGTGGTATGTCATTCCAATTACTTGTCTCTTCTTTAATTTCTTTCAGCAATGTCCTGTAGTTTTCAGTATACAAATCTTTCACCTCCTACGGGGCCTTTTCCACTGCCTTCCTCAGGTCTTCTAGAGTCAGGGGTGAGAAGGATGGACTCACGAAGAGAGTGAAATCCCTCCCTCCTCTCTGCACCTGCTCTCTGATTATGTCTAGTACAGGTGTACTGGGCCATGCCCTTCACCTCTGTCTACAAGTGGGCCCCTTGCTGGTAATTCCTCTTGGATCTGAGTGTTGACCGTACTATTTCCGGGTCCACAAGGACTCTCCCAATGCCTGGCATGGGTCCAAGAGCCCGAGATATACCTACATACGAATGATCAGGTCAGGCCATCAAATTTTCTTCAGTAAAGAACAACCAGGGGAGGGGTGGCTGGTTGCCTCTTTCTCATCTTTGGATTTCTTAGAGCTGAGCTTTCCAGTGTGGTAGCCACTAACCAAATGTGCCTATTTATAATTAATTTAGTTCAAACAATAATTAACTCATTCTATTAAAAAAATGCAAAAAACACACAATTGCTTTGTCACACTAGCCATGTTTCAAGTGTGTCTGTAACATCCGGAATTTCAGGGTGGTAAGCTTGAAGGTGAAAGCTATAAATGGGTCTATAGAAGTGAGGGGTCGAAAGGTGATTTTCTCAGCATCTCTCCCTCATTTGAAATTTTCAACTGTGATCAATGTCTTATTGAAGGACTCTGTCTGCACAGAGCACAGGGGAGGTCTGAGAATCTGGAGGGAAGACCAGAGTGATGCTGTGTGAGCCAGCAAGTCAAGTAGGAGAAATGGGTGGGTTAACTTGTATAATAACTTTATGCTCATGGTTGTGTTTGTACAGAATGGATCCTGGAGAGCATACGTAGCAGTGATGCTGATGACAATTCAGGTAGGGAACAACTCTCAGGTAGGATCTAAAGTGAGACGATTCCTAGAACACTTGGGTTCCACCTGCTTCTTTGGAGACTAAGGAAGGTGAATATGAAATCAGGAAGAAGAAGGAAATATGTGTAGAATTCTGATTTGTTCTTTCCATATTTTAATGATATAATAGAGTTATTGTGTCCATGTCCTTTGACCGTACTGTGCTTGTAGTCATCTTTTCTTGCTTTGCCATTCAGAAATTTTCTTTCTCACAAGACTGCTCTTTCATTGCTTTTTCACTGCCAAATGTGAAAGCTTGGTTTCTGTTTGGTACCTGGAGGGTATTTTGCACAAGGGATTTTGGTTTCATTTTTACATTCACATATGATGGCCATATCCTAGTGGGAACAAAACTCATAGTCACTTGACATTGGAGAACAAGTTCTTATAGTGAGTGTCAGGTGGTGGATGAGACTTGAACTCTCTCCCTCTACACTTTCAGGACGTGTAGCTTCACCTTACTTTTGTCCTCACTGTTTATTCCTCATGGAAAGGGCGCTCCCAGAGGTGGTTGAGTCACAGAACACATGCTTTGGGATCACTGCATGTGCTCAGTCTGCTCATTTCAGCCTCAGCACCTCCCCAAGGCTGATGTGCTGAAGGTGCTTCCATTTGAGACGGGTCCACGTCCAGCTGCCCCTAGAGACCCTCCATGGCCGGCAGGGATTCTAGAGGACTGTGTGAAGGGGCTGCTGGGCTTGCTTCACACACTGGCGCTCACAGCCCTGCTAACCTGGTCTCCTGGGATTGACCAGGCCCAGGACAGAGACTCAGGGCAGCAGGACCCAGGGTCACTGCTCTTCTCCCACACCCCAGTCCTGCCTACCCTCTGGTCTTATCCTCAGGCCTACCTTGGTCTTATCCTTCCCAGTTCTTCCAAGGCTGGGGTAAACCCTGGCAGGTACTGTGTGTTTATGAGGCTTCCCCTGCTGTAGAACTTTTGTTTCAGTATTCCAGACTAAAGGAATTGGGACAAGTTACTTTTAACTCTAATACTGCTTTCATCCTCTCTAAGGGGCTAAGAGACTTACGGAGTTGTTTTGAAGTACCTAAGGTTAGCTCAGGCACAGGACCCTTACTTGTTATGTGAAGTTGGTTGCATATTTAGGCTATTGTGGAAAATGCTGCAATGAACCTAAGTTCATCTCATTGTGATACTGATTTAATTTCCTTTGGATATATACCCAGAACTGTGATTGCTGAATCATATGATATTTCTGTTTATAATTTTATAAGGAACCCCCATACTCTTTTTCATAATAGCTGCACCATTTTACATTCCCGCCAGCAGTGTACAAAGTTTCCAATTCCCCACATCTTGGCCTTAAACTGTTAATTTTTTTCTTTATAATACACAGCCTAACAGGTGTGAGGTGTTGATTTGCATTGCCCTGATGATTAGTGAGGTTGAAAACCTTTTCCTATATCTGTTAGCCATTTGTATGTCTTTTTCAGGAAATGTCTTATTTAAGTCTTTGCACATTTCTGAACCCAGTTATTTACCCTTTTTAATTTTTTAACTTGTTTTGCATTTGAGTTGTAGTGTTTTTCTTATATGTTTTGAACATTAGCTCCTTTTCTGATATATGTTTGTAATCTTTCTGTAAGTTATATTTTCATCCTATTGACTGTTGAAAAAGCTATACTTTCCCTATTTGTTCTCTTAGAACCTTGGTGAATTTCATTTGGCCATGTATCTATGAGTTTTCTTGGTGGTTATTTATTCTGGTCTTTAGGGCTGTGTATCTGTTTCTATGTCAATAGCATACAATTTTGATTCCTGTGGCTTTGTAATGTGTTTTGAAGTCAGGAAGTGAGAAGCTTCCATCTGTGTTCTTTATTCTCAGGATTTTTTTGTCTGTTTGGAGTCCTTAGTGGTTCCATATGTATTTTAGGATCTTTTTTTTTTTCTATTTCTTTGAAAATGACATTGGGATTTTGACAGGTATTACAATGAATTTATACTTAGCTTTGGGTAGTGTAGAAATGTCAACAATAATAAGTCTCCAGTCTATGAATGTGATATGTCATTTCAATTATTTGTTCCTTGTTTAATTCTTTCAGCAGTGGTTTGTAGTTTTCAGTGTACAGGCCATTTACCTTCTAAGGGCATTTTGTCCCTTCCTTCCCTGGATTTTTCAGAGTCAGTGGTGAGAAGGATGGCCTCATGAAGTGAGTGAATGTCCCTCCCTCCCTTCTGCACCTGCTCGCTGATTATGTCTAAGCACAGGTGCACTGGGCCATGCTCATTACCTCTCCCCTCAAGTGGAACACCTGTCGGGAATTCCTCTAGGATCTGGGTGTTGACATTACTGTTTAAGTGTCCCCAAGGTCTCATGAGTGCCTGGCAAGTGTGCATGAGCCTAGGAAACACCTACAAATGAATCATCAAATCTGGCCAGCAAACTGCCCTGCAGAAGGTGTTGGGCTGCACCTCTCACGCCTGCAAGCCCTGTACTTGCTCAGCCTCAGGGCTAAAGAAAGAGCCTGGAGTCAGGGACAGAGACATTAATGGTTTAATAGATGGAAGATCTTTCACATCAGAAGCAAAGTGGTCCTGGAGAGACATCCCACTGTAGATAGCCGATGGCAGGCAGAACATAGCAGCAGCAGTAGCATCATTCTTCACTCTGGGCGGAATAGGGAGGCTACCAGTTATAGGGGGAATTGACAGCAGATGGGCTCATCAGTTACCAGGGAAACCAGCAGAGGGACACATCCCCCTTACCCCCTTGGGCTACGTACCTTCACGGGGCAGAGGTTTTTCCTTTGGTAAACCATCAGCAAACAGCCATCTTGAATGGGTAGACCATACAGAAGGGAATAACCAGGGGAGGGGTGGTAACATCCTCCATATATTTTATATATATATATATATATATGGAGAGAGAGAGAGAGGGATGTGTATTACAGTGTGGTAGCCACTAGCTAGATGTGCCTGTTATAATTTATTTAATTCAATCAATGATTAACTCAATGTATTAAAGTAAAACAAAATAAAATATCCAATTACTCAGTCACATTAGTCACATTTTAAATGTATCCATAAGACTTGTAAACTCATGTTCATGTTTCTACAGAATCGGTTTTGGATAAAATTTGTGGCAATGATGAGGAAGAGGGTACAGGTAGGAACAACACTTAGGTAGGATCTAATGGCAGAGGGTTCCTGGAACTTTAGGGTTATATCTCCTGCTTTGGAGACTGAGGAAGGTGGATATGAAATCAGAAAGAAGAATAAAATATGTGTAGAGTTCTGACTTTTTTTTTCATATTTTAATGAGAGAAATTGTGTCCTTAGACGTGACTGTGCTCTATAATCACCTTTTCTTGATTTGCTCATCCAAAATTATCTTTTCCACATGAACTGCTTTTTCTTGTGCTTGTCACCGCCTAATATGGAAGTTTGGTTTCTGGTTAGCACATCTAGGGTATTGTGCACAGGAGACTTTGTTTTCTTTTGCATATTGACCTATGATGGACAGAACCTGTGGGTCAAAACTCTCATGGGCCCTTGAAACTGGAGACCAAGTTTTTCTAGAAAGTGTCAGGTGGTGGATGAGAAGTGAACTCTCTCCCTCTGCACTTTCAGGACTGTGGCTTCACCTCATGTTTTGTCCTCACTGTTTGTTCCTCATGTAAAGGACAGTCCCAGAGGTGGATGAGTCACAGAACATGTGCTCTGGGATCACTGCATGTGCTCAGTCAGTCTCCTTGAGCTCATCTCAGCCTCTGCACTTCCCCAAGGCTGATGTGCTGACATGCTTCCATTTGAGAGGGGTCCACGTCCAGCTGCCCCTAGAGACCCTCCATGGGTTTCAAAAATTCTAGAGGACTGTGTGAAGGGGCTGCTGGGCTTCTTCACACACTTGCTTTCACAGCCCTGCTGACCTGGTCTCCTGGGGTTGACCAGGCCCAGGACAGAGACTCAGGGCAGCAGGACCCGGGGTCACTGCACCTCTCAGAACCCACTACTCCATCCAGACAGCCCTGCCTCTGCTCCCCACGTCCCAGTCCTGCCCACCCTGGGACCTTTCCTCACACCTTATCAGTTCTCATTGGTCCCAGTCCTTCTAAATCTCAGGGTAATTCCCAGCAGGTACCATTTATGGAGGACCCTTGTTGCAATATTCTGGCTAAATGAAATTGGACATGTTACTTTCCCTCTGATTTTGTTTTCTTCCTCTGGGAAATTTACAGTGGTGTGAGCATTAATTATCTCCCAGATAACTAAGGTCACCCCAGAAAATAGGAGAATCCCTGTTACATGGAGTTTTTTGTCCTTCCCTCCCCAGAGCCCGACACACTATCAGTCCCATGCCAGGTGCTCCCTGGGATGCATGGATTGGTTAATTAAACAATCAACTGATTGGAGATGGTGGCGATGTGCCCACTTTGGAGAACTCTAGGATTAGTGGTGGTACAAAGAGGAAGGAAAGGAGCAGTAATTAGAGAAGAGACATGAGGAAGGAAGTAGTGAGGAAGCAGAGGGAGAGCAGGAGGGAGGCAGTCATGGCAGAATCGCGTGGAAACTGTGACCACCTGCAGGAGGCACAGGGTGACATGGGCCTCATTCCTGGTCACATGTAGGGAAGTTGAGGGCGGCAACCTTATGTTGGAGGTCAGAGACCCACTACTTCATTGCAGAGGTGGCACCATTGAGGCCCTGGGAGGTCCGTGGAGATGAGGACACAGGGGTCTGGAGGTCACATCCCAACTCTGAATCTCCCCTTTCCTTTCCCACGGCCACCCCAACATGGCTGCTGCCCTTGGACACCAGAATACTACATGGCAGATGACGAAGCTTCTAACAAAGAGAGCAACGAGCTGATGGTAATTTATTTCCTCTTGCAAGTCTTTTTCTAAATTTTCTTTTTCAGATCCATAGACTCTTCCTTGTAACCCTTCCCTGTCTTCTCTTTCCCTCTTTTTATGATTGTCGTTCTGGAGGACCTGGTCTCATCCAGGCTCCGGGGGTTCTGTGATCTTATATTAGATCTGTGAACTCTCTCTGCGGGCCTCCTCCCACACTTTCTTAGCATGTCCCTGGCTCCTGACCAGAGGTCCACACCATTGAATCTGTCTTTGTCACCGTGAGTGGCCTGAGCAGGAGATGGGGCTCAAGTCAGCAGGTCTGGGCCCACCCAGCCTTAGGGGCCCACGGTGAAGTCTGGCTCTGCCCTGAGCTACCCCATATGGTTGTTTTCCTGCCCTGGGTGGCCTTGGACCTGCCTGACTGTTCTCTTCCTATTCTCTTCCTTCCAGATGTCAAGATATTCTCTGCTTGTCTTGAGAGAAATTTTGGGGGAAGTCACTGCTGATGAAGAGGAAGACCAGGAAGAGGAAGCATGAACGTGGAGGACTGGGGGTGAAAAGGTGGGGCAGACAGTGCACGTATTCTCCATCCATACGTCCCCAGCTTACTTTTTGGTGCTTCAGAAACACCAGCCAAAACAGTGGGGACTGCTGTTGAGCGTGACCACAAAGGTGGTGACAAGAGGATGGTAATAAACCCTGCAGACAAGTGGAGGATGCCAGGAGCACATCTCCCCAGGGCACACGTACCCATCCACACAAGCCCCCATGGTTGCTGGGCTGCGTCCTCTGGCAGCTGTTACATCTGCAGGGGAGGCTGTAGGGCACTGCGGGGCCACCATGTGCATGACTCTAGGAGGTGCTGTTCCAGCGTGTTCCCTTTGAAGAGCCCCACTGGAGTGTTCATCACCTCTCTCTGCAGGACCCAGCCCCGCCCTCCCAACCCCCCTAAAGGCAGCAGGGAGCATCCCCAATTAATCGCTAGCTGTGGTGAGAGGTTGGGGGGGCTTTGACCTCCCCAGTCCCAGCGCTCCTTGGAAAAGCATGAAGAAGACACAGGCACCCAGTGCTCTTGCAAGCAGAGCTCACCTAGCCCAGCTCTGCATCCCTGTGGGTGCTTCATAGTCCTGGCATCAGGTAGGGCCACAGCAGGATTCCAGCCTGCCTGGGAGTTGCCCAAGCCCTGGGGGTCCCTCACCCTCTGTGGGGCCCCTGGGGGGCCTGGGTCACTTCACGGGGTGGAGGTTCTCAACCTGGGGTTGGAGGTTCTGTAGATTCTTTTGTGTATGTGTTCAGTTCAAGTTAAGGAAAACCAGAAAGCAGTTCAGTACAGTGCTCATTTGGGATGAGTTAAAGGGGCAGGGTTCAAGTTACTCATGTTCCTTTTATTTGTTTTTCCAATTCTGTCATTAAATAACATAAATATAACTTGTCTTTTTACAGTTTTAAAAGCAGTGTCTTCTGTCCACTTTTAATGTTGCAATATGCTAAACAGATAAAATGTATGTTTTCATTACAGCAGCATAATAACATTTTAAAATTATGAACCTCAGGAGAGTTTGGCTGGGGGTTAGAAAGAATTATAAGGGAAAATAGAAACTCCAGGTGTCTGTCCATTTCCAGTGTGCAGGTCTTATGAGCAGTTACACTGAGTGTAGGATGGAGGGGCAGGTTCACCCACCCCCTGTGTCATCAGACCTCCCGCTGCTCCCAGGGCCCAGGGTGGATGGGAATCAGCCTTTTAGTCCTGGATCCCTGAGCCCCCCTGCTTTCCTCTGCCTCAGTCTCACCGTCCAGGGACCTGTCAGTTGAAGGCTGCCCGGCCAAAAGCCCAGGTATAATTGCTCCTGTAGGACATTTCTAGATACTCCCTGCTAGCAGAGCACACGTTCAGCAAAGAGCAGCAAACAGACCCCAGTGCCCTGTGGATCTGACCCCTGGGGACATGAGGGCCCAAGGCCAAGTCCAGGGCCTGAGGAGCCTTCCGGACCTTGCTCACCCTCCCCAGCGAGCCCTCTTCCATCTGACTCTGCACCTCCTCAGTGACTCCATCGCCTGTGTTTGTGCTGCAGGTTCTGGACTCACGCCTGGAAAGGCCTGGACCTGGAGCCCAGGAGCGTCATCTGAACCGAGATCGGGAGCGACGTCACTTCTAGTCTCCTGAGGCCTCTTCATTTAATACAAGCTTGGTTGTTTCATTGCACAGATTTAGTATTAGTTTTAGCTACAGTCTTATCTGTTATTTATATATATATGTTCTCTATGTTCAGTATGTATCTATATGTTTGATATTTGTATGTTTTTTTATTAAATTATATTATCTATCTAGTTGCTTTAAAAATAATTTTCTATAAAATAAAACACGTGTATAGAAAAGCACCCTCAACAGAGGTAGAACTTAATGAATTGTTGTAAGGTAGTCACCCTGGTATCTACCACCAAGATCGCGCTCTCTCTCTCACACACAATCCTTATTCAGTCTAAGTTGAGTAGGGAACTGAAAATTTTCTCTTTACCATCTGTCCTTATGTCACTTTCTAAGGATTCTGTTTTCTGAAGTCTGTTCATTCCATTGTTCATGGGAACAATATTACCCTAGATCTTTCATGACTTGATGTCAGGACTTTCGATATTCAGTCTGCTTGGCTGGTAAGAATTTCATGATTCATCATTTCTCTCCTTGCATATCTTAAATATGTTTCTCTATTTTCTTCTGACACAGAGAATTTCTCTCCGAAAAGGCTCTTAAAATTCTAATTTTTATTCCCTTCTATTTCTCCTGCGCTTTTATTCTAGCTGCCCAAAGTATTTTTATTTTTAAAGCCTAGTAATTTTTCCACAGTATCATTTGCTATTGGTCATTGCAATTGAATGCTCATTGTTCTTTTTAATAAACAATTTCAAAGCCTTTTTTTTCCAGAAAACTTTGTATCATAATGTTTAATATTTCCTTTGTATCTTTGCTTTGATTTTACTCTTTCAGGGACCTCAACATTCATATATCAGATCTCTTATGATGATCTTCCACTTTTAACACATTGATCAAATATCTTACAATTTCTTGCTTAATTCATTTTTGCCAGGAGTGTTGTTTTTTTATCTAATTGAAGTATATTTTTAATTTAATTGAACTACAACACAGAGTTCCAGGTGCACAAGATAGTGATTTGATATTTCTATACATTACAAAATGATCACCACAATAACTCTAAATACCATCTGTAACTAAATTATTATAATATCATTGACTGTATTCTCCATGGTGTATATTTTATCCCCAGGATGCATTTATTTTGTAACTGGAAGTTTGTAAGTCTTAATATCTCTCAGCTATTTCTCTCAACACCGCACCCTTCTCCCCTCTGGCAACCACTTCATTGTTCTCTGTATCTATGACTGCCTTACTATTTTGTTATGTTGGTTAACTTTTTTGTTGCCACGTATAAGTGACATCATACTGTAATTGTCTGACTTATTTCACTTAGCATAATACCCTCTAGGTCCATCCATGTTGTCACAAATGACAAGATTTCATTCTTCTTTATGCCTGAGTAATATCTCATATATATATGGAATATTATCCATATATATATGCATATACACACACACACACACACACACACACCCCACATCTTCTTATCCATTCATCACTTGATAAGATGCTTTGAAAAACCCGTAAGTGGAATTGCTGGATCATATGGTATTTCTATTTTTTTAGGGAAAACTCCATACTTAATGTGTACTGCTTTAAGATATTACCTAGTAATGCATCTTACTACATTAAGATTAAATGGGAGACTGTGTCTATATCACTTTTAGAGTTAAACATTGACAATAAGAGTATATAACAATAATTTCAAGGTTCTCACCTTTTTCATATTAGTCACCAAGTTCTGTCAATTTTGCATGTAATTACACATTTTCCATTCATATAACTTAGCTCACTCTAACATTTCATCCTCACTTTCACCACATTTTTTTACATATTGTAAACATAAGTTACTTGTACTGCATAGCAAACAATGACTACATCATATTTATCCGAGACCTGTGTATGAGTTGATTTTTGGTTTGCAATGTCTATCACACCACCTTCACATGAAATTCTTAGTTACACTTCAAGAATCAGCTTGTGTTTCACTCTTATTATTCTCACATTTACCTTCCACCTTGTCCTCCATGGCACTACAAGTAATTTCAACATAAACCAAGTGTCCCTTTCCATGGAATTTTGGATTCTGTTGTCAGATTGTGGGATTGGTCTTAGTCTTTATGTTCTACTATTACTAATGGGAAAATAATTTAACTTCTCAATTTTCAACTGTGTAAAGGGGATGATAAATGCATTGTGATGATTAAATTAGGTAATGATTAAGCTTAGAAACATTAGAAGGTCTGATGACTACTGTTAATAGTGTTATACATCTATTTAGTTTATTGTAATATGATTATTGATTTTTCCTGTCTTCCACTTCTGAGACATTGTGAGCTCATTAAGGAAGATTCTGAGTTGTTCATGACTTGTTAGGGACAGGCCAGTTTTCATGTAATCTAAACCTAAGGCAATGCTTAGTGCTAAAATTGTGTTTACTAATCTTTATAATAAATAGACTCTACCTAATCAGATGGTTATACTGAAGGCTCAGATAATGTTAATATTTTAGCAGAATACAAAATACTACACAAATGTGTATATATACATATAATACCAAAATTTACTTTGCAGTTTTCCTCTCCAATCTCTAAAAAGAAGAAAAAAAGGGATATTTTTCTTTCTTCATGAAAATTGGATGAGTAATGCTGGCAAATTTAAGACAAATTCTGAAAAACTTTAGAAATGAGCTCTCTGGAGAAAATATGCAAAAACCACCGTATGTTCTGCTGTTTTTACCTTTCATGATTCATGAGTCCAGAGGTAGTCGTTACAGACATAAACTCCGTATGAAACTAGACAACTTATTTATTTTCAATAAGAAAAATGGTTAATGCCTCACATTAGCAGCTTTTAGGACATTGAGGAAATGTTTCCTGAACTCTATTCTCCCCAGTACGTATACTCACCTGTGATATTATAAGAAAAACATTTTAGGGCTTCCCTGGTGGCGCAGTGGTTGAGAGTCCGCCTGACGATGCAGGGGACACGGGTTCGTGCCCCGGTCCGGGAAGATCCCACATGCCGCGGAGCGGCTGGGCCCGTGAGCCATGGCCACTGAGCCTGCGCGTCCGGAGCCTGTGCTCCGCAACGGGAGAGGCCACAACAGTGAGAGGCCCGCGTACCGCAAAAAAAAAAAAAAAAAAATTTAATAATACCATACTAAATACAAATATTTGATAATTATAAAAGTCACATACATATTTAAGTATCCTAATAATATAGTCACAATTTTCAAACATTGAAGGTACTTACATATAACTGCTTATAAGCATTAAATATACTTTTATGTACCAAGAAAATTATATGAGTAAAAAATATAATGACTATATTTGACTAATATATTTGAAGATATCCAGGGTGGCACAGCTGCCTAGAATACATAAAGTAGAGTTTTTTGCCAAATTCTTAATATTCTAAGGAACTACTGCTCAAAAAAGAGAAAGAAATTGTGAGCAGGTGGTGTTTTTACTGCTTATTATATTATTCTCTGGTTTCTTCCCTTTGGCTACCATTTCCTACCAGATGTGCTTTTTATCTTTACTTTTAATTAAAAAAAAACCTTTAATGTGATCTATATCTTTACTTGGCTTCATATCCCAGAGAAAAATGTAAGCTTATATACTATTTAATCACCATGATAAGAAAATATTGTAGTGTTAAAGGAAATAATACTAAGTTAGTGAAACATGTAGAAAATAATTCTTCAGTAAATATTGGATACATTGGATATTATTTAAAAAAGAAAAAAATTTGGAACCACAAAACCACTTTTAAATTACAGATTACAACATATTTAATAGTCAACATATTTCTAATAGTCAATAAAATACAATTATTTCACTGTATATCAGCCTTCCGATGGTAGATGGAATACATTTTCAACATTAAAATGGTCTCAGTATCTGTACATGATATGCCTCTAAAATATGTAGACTTAGTAATTTTATTCTCTTTTGGAATTAGTTTCATGACAGAATCATAAATTAATTATTTCCCTTAAATAGTGGAAGATTGAGGGAAAATGTTGTTAAAGAAGTCACAGCCCTTAACAGGGTTTATTTTCTATTTATATTAAATGTAGATAAGTTAGCCATTATTTTAATCATACTTTTTAATTCAAATATTCATAAATTAGAAAGCCAAATATAAAAGCGTATAGTGAATGTAACAGTGGCCAACTGTGTTAGATCCCATAACTATCCAGAAATAAACAACCATTCCTTGGCCGCAGGGGACATGGAGCAGAGGTAAATGGAAGGAAGGATTCCATATCTAAAGCTTGAATAGAATGATGACAAATGTAATGTCTGAGTGTTACTGAGCCCTTAATAAAAATGTGACCCAAACTAAAGGAATAAAGGAAAATAGCCTGTAGAAAATAAGAATGGCTTTTATCTTAAAACTTGAGAAAATTTTTTTCAATATAAATTAATGGAAGGGAGCGATTTATGAGGGAGTTCTGGGACGGGGCATTCCTAGAAGTTGAAGGATCTCTTATTGTTTAAAGGTGTGGCATGAATAGGAAACATAGATGCTGCTAAAATTACAATATGTTTTCTAACTTCTACACACACATACACACACACAGATACACATACACACACATACACACACACACACACTCCCCTTTTTTATCCTGTGACCAAAATAAATGAACAATTGAATAGAGATAAGAAAGAAAATCTTTTTGTCGTTTAGACATGGGGGTATATAGCGAGACGAACACCGTGATTAGATGCTTATCTATTTCCCAGTAGCAGATGCGATTTTAGACTAAACACACACGCACATGTCCTTCAAAACAATAAAAAGCATAGTTCTCCTTGCACTGGAGATGCAATATTGGTTCCTAAAATGCTCAAAGAGCATGAAAATCAGAGTGAAAAACCACTTCTATCATAGCACAATACTTTTGCAGAGCCTGCAATCCTGTCTTGTTGCATGGTCTCAACTTCTCCTTCTATATCCACCCACTCCTTTCAGTTTAGAAACACCGACTGTCTAGAGCTGTCCTGACATTGCAGTGAGGGTGCATGGACCCATGCATCCCATATAGTGCATTTATGAGGGAGTTCTGGGACAGGGCATTCTTAGAAGTTGAAGGATCTCAGTATGGAGGTTCCTGAAAAAGTTAAAAATAGAACTACCATATGACCCAGCAATCCCACTACTGGGCATATACCCAGAGAAAAACATAATTCAAAAAGAAACGTGCACCTCAGTGTTCACTGCAGCACTATTTACAATAGCCAAGACATGGAAGCAACCTAAATGTCCATCAATAGAGGAATGCATAAAGAAGATGTGGTACATATATGCAATGGAATATTACTCAGACATAAAAATGAACAAAATTGGGTCATTTGTAGAGATGTGGGTGGATCTAGAGACTGTCATACAGAGTGAAGTAAGTCAGAAAGAGAAAAATAAATATCATATATTAACGCATGTATGTGGAACCTAGAAAAATGGTACAGATGAACCGGTTTGCAGGGCAGAAGTTGAGACACAGATGTAGAGAACAAATGTATGGATACCAAGGGGTAAAAGGCGGGGTGGGATGAATTGGGAGATTGGGATTGATGCATATACACTATTGATACTATGCATAAAATAGATAACTAATGAAAACCTACTGTACAGCACAGGGAGCTCTACTCAATGCTCTGTGATGATCTAAACGGGAAGGAAATCCAAAAAAGAGGGGATATATGAATACATACAGCTGATTCACTTTGCTGTACTAGAAACTAATGCAGCATTGTAAAGCAACTATACTCCAATAAAAATTAATTAAAAAAAAAAACAGACATTCTTGGGAAAGACTCTACCTAAGCTTTCAGCTATCATTAGTGTTCATCTGATAATTGTATTCAAGTATCCATGAATTCTGATCTGTTTGTTTAACAGTAAGTACTACCTAGTCAAATACCTTATCTTAGAACTAAGAAAAACAAGGAGCAGACTTGTGACATTTGTTTATAAAGTCTCACAGCAAATTGGAATGCATTGTTGAGACAATAAAAATTTATAAGTAAATTGATACAATTTTTTGACATTAAGCATTGTAGATAAACTGTAAAACTCCTACATTAACAGTTAAAACTTATATTCAAATTTAAGTAACTGTGTTATAATTTTTTAACCTGATTATTTCTTACCTGATACTGTATGCTGTGATTGGATTACTCCCATCAGATAAGCCAGTTTTAAGAAAACATAATTTGATAACAAACTGGAGTATGTAATGGCTGCTTCTATGTACTGATACTATTTTACTAAGGCCTTTAAATATCTCTGGGAGGAAAATCTACTTTATCAAAATAATAGCTCGATGGTGCATAAATTTCGTTTACTCTTTGTCTGCAATGTCAGTTATGCTGACTTTGCCATTAACATAAATCTCCATTACTTACAACAGTGCTCAGTCTATGCAAAACAAATTACATATTCTGCTACCTCATTATCCTAAACTAATGTCAGCCATGAATTCCCCTGAATAACAACCTTTAACTGTGTTAGGCAAATTAGGTAAGATAGCAGGGTATAGCTGACTTACCAAGCAATAAATAATAGCCTGTTTTATTTTGGTTGGGCTATGTGATTTAAAAAAGAAAAGGTTTAGAAACACCCCATAAAGCAGTTATTTTCTGCATTATACTGATGTTCTGAAATAAAAGTTTAGTCAGTACTTTTTCAGAAGAGGGAATGTAAGCAAGACTTCCACTTAAAGGTGACAGATTAAATACATTAATTTAGCTCCACACACCCCCAAATTCAAATGTAACGAACATAATGCAATTTCTTAATGCATAAACTTATAAGAACAAAAAGCACGGAAGGGATAAAAATAACAAAAGGAGCAACAGCAAAAATGATCCCAGGTGGAAAGCAGGACTAGTGACAGTTACTAGCTCATTATGTGTTTTCGAAGCGGGAATGAGCATTCTCCAATTCTTATGTTTCTTTCTATGAAAGTGAGATATCTTGTTTTAAAATCTGCTCTTTGATACATGCCTTACTCCTTTTCAGAGAATTAAAGTGCTTTGCATCATTTCTCAATCAGGGCCCTTGGGGTCTCTTTCTCTCACCTGGACAAGTGGGAATCCTGACCTTTTACAAGGTCTATATAGACACAGGAATCTTACAGAAAAATATACTCTAGCTTTGTAGAGAGGCACAAGTGATACTCTATTCTTCTACTTGGTCACACTTTTGTCTTATTTCAGAACTTCTTGGTTCAGATCCTGAGTGATCAACAGAAGTGCTATTTTATTTTGCCTTTATTGTTCATCATAAAAATGTGTTTAATTATACTCGTAAAGTTAATTCTGTATTATTTCTTCTTTATATTTTCTCTTGTGTACAGGAATAATAATAACTACTTTTACAGCTGTTAGATGTACCAATGGTTTTAAGCACACACACATAATTTACTCTTCACAACTCTGTGAAATAGATGTTATTATTTCCCAGACTAGGAAGATAACGTATTAAAAAATATAACTAACAATTCCTAGATAACAGACCCCTCGTTGTTCAAGGGTCAACTTTATGCTAAAAACCGCTGGATTGTACACTTAAAAAGGGTGAATTTTATGGTATGTCAAATTATCTCAATATAAAAGTAACCAAAAAAGACATTAAAAAAATACTACCTAAAAAAACTCTTCTTGAACTTAGCCATAAAAATCCTTAATGACATATTAGAAAATTAAATCCAGCAATACATAAATGTATTAATTCCCCATGAAAAGATAAGTTTATTTCCAAGAATGCAAGATTGGTTTCACTTTTGAAAACCAATCAATGTGATTTCATAGTAATCAGACTAAAAGAGCAAAATCATACTGTCATCTCTGTGGAAACAGATAAGGCATCTGACAAGATGTAACACAAATTTGTCATAAAAATCTTCAGCAAGTTAGGAATAGATGATGGAGTTGCATATTATCCCTCCAAAATCATGTCTACCCTAAGCCTCAGAATGTGACCGTATCTGGAAATAGGGTCTATATTGATATAATTAGTTGAGATATGGTCATACTAGATTAGAGAGGGCCCTAAATCCAAGTACTCGTGTCTTTATAAGAAGAGGAGGGGACGCACAGTGACAGCACACATGCAGGGGACAACATTATGTGAAGATGGAGGTAGACATAAAAGAGATCATGAACCAGCCAAGGAAGAGCAAGAATTGTCTACAAGGGGCTTCCCTGGTGGCTCAGTGGTTAAGAATCTGCCTGCCAGTGCAAGGGACATGGGTTCGAGCCCTGGTCTGGAAGATCGCACATGCCATGGAGCAACTAAGCCCGTGCACCACAATTACTGAGCCTGTGCTCTAGAGCCCGTGGGCCACAACTACTGAAGCCCAAGTGCCTAGAGCCCGTGCTCTGCAACAAGAGAAGCCACCGCAATGAGAAGCCTGCACACCGCCATGAAGAGTAGCTCCCACTCGCTGCAACTAGAGAAAAGCCCACACGCAGCAACGAAGACCCAACGCAGCCAAAAATAAATATATTAAATAAATAAATTTTTTAAAAAATAAAAAAAGAATTGTCTACAACCACCAGAAGGCAGGAGAGAGTCAGCCATGAGATGATTTCTCCCTCAGCACCATACAGGGAGCCAACATTATATTCATCTCGATTTTTGACTTAGTCTCCAGAACTGTGAGGGAATACATTTCTGTTGTTTTAAGATCTCCAGTTTGTGCTACTTTGCAAGAGCGGCTCTAATAAACTAATACAGAAGGAACTTCCTCAGCTTAATAAAGCACATCTTCATGAAGACATCCAAGTATATCATTTTGGAATTCCAACAAGGATAGAGACAAAATCCTAAAAGTTTTCTGAGAAATTAAATAAAATCGATCACACACTAAATCAGAAATTATAAATACAGCATTATCAACCGAATCCATGGAACTAGAATACAGTGTAACAATGCTTTCAATTTTCTGGAAAAAAATATTGAATTACAGAGTAGAATTCTATATAAGCTAAAATATCTTTCAAGTGTTAAAGTAGAAAAGAATTTTTTTTTAATTATATAAAGTCTCAAATATGGTACTTCCTAGCAGTTTTTCCTCAAGGCAACTACTTTAGAATATGCTCTCACAAAACAGGTGAGTAAAGTATGGAAAAAGAAGACGTAGGATGTTGTTAACAGTGTACCAGCCTCAGGAGAAAATGCTAAAAAGAATTGAAAGTGCTATCTTTTGAGCAGAAAGATGTGCAAATGCTTCTTGTCATTAAAATTCTGTAGTAAAATTTGACTCTTATAAGGGTCTGGACACATTGTGTTTTACAAAAATTTATATAAAATTAAAAATAAAATCAAGGGTCGCTGATTTGAAGATAAAATTGTGTTTTATTATAGATTTCAATGTTATTTATTTTAATGTCTAGTAAATACCTTCCACATTTAAAGCACTGTTTTAGAATGTATGGAAGAAATAAAATTTAAAAGAGATAATATATACAAGCTCATGATATATTAGTGGATTCAAAGGTATGTTACTAGGTTTTATCTGGGATAAGTAGTAGCTGGATTTGGATACCAAAGTGAGAAGGGAGAATTTAGAACCTCTAGGTACAGTGGAATTGAAGCAAAGAACTCCATATATAGTTCTCAGGTTAAGAGTCAATAGAGATAAAGAGAGAATTGATGTGAAACTGACACACTGTGACAAAATTGTCTAAATATGATGTCATTGGTCAATAGGCAAAACTTGTTGTGGTTTAACTAAACAAAGTTGCACAAGATACTGGAGATAAAGAAGTTGTAAAAGAAAAGAAAACCATATTTGTAAAAGAAAAGAAAACCATAATGCTAACAAACATGGTTGATGAGAGTATTGGAAAGTAGAAAATGCACTCTAAATCTCTGTGCTTGATGAAAAGTTTGAGTAGTGTATGATTATCCATCTATCTGGAAAATAATGTGTGATGGGCAAAATTAAGTCTTGGGTGATAATAATGTCTATGAGAAGGGCAAGTTACCAAGGCACTAATGAGAATTCTACCAAACATGCCACTGGACTACTAACGATTACTTCTATATTGAAGAACGGCATCAAATTAAAATATGTTTCTGATAAAAGAAAACAGTGTATGATTATAACTGATCAATACTTTCTGCAGTTAAATGCATAACACACAATTTATATAAGTTGCTATGAGAATATATTTTTAGAATAGGTACACATTTAGTTAGGTTTCAAGTAACAGGAGTGAATAAAAATCTGTATTACAACAAGGTGAATGAGATCTGATCATACACTAGCTTTTACATTATAATTAGCTTACACTTTAATAGTTTTCATTTACTGCCTGAGCTGAGTGTATGCATCAGTGGATTTATCACAGTAAATGACCTTAATGTCAAGGAGACTTCTGTATATAATATAGCTACATTTTTAAAGATTTAATTAAATGTAAATACAGTATAGGTAGCTTTACTCTGTGGAATAGAAACAATACCAGAGATTATACACATATATTACTATTAATTATCATGTTATTATTTTGATTTCATTACAAAGACATGCAAATAACTTTAAAACCAGTCTTTATTTATTATGGTACCTATACATAGAATGAGGTAAAAATGAAGATTTGGAGGAAGTCAACATTATTTGTCAAAAGCAGAGGAAGTTTCGTCATAAATTCTCCAGGGAATCACCAGATGACAGAGAACTAAAATTATTGTTTAATTTCATGCATTTTTATACAGTATTTCTAGATTTCCCAGAATTACTCACTTATATCACAGAAACAGTCTTACAGAAGCCTTCTAATAGCATTAGCCTATGTGCAAATAAATGGAAAATTTTGATAATTTTCATAAGCACCACAAAATATATATTGTGTATATTAAAACCAAAAGAATCAAATACTCAGGAGAGATAAATACCCATTTAAATAATGCAATTATTGAAATTGATAGGCTAAGCTTCAGCCCTTTTCCCAGGTACTTTGCCAAAAGCCTGAGTATTAATCAAACCAAGGATAAAAGGTGTGTGGAGATCAGCCAGATAATTTATTAGCTCTTCAATTGAGCCATCAGTCTGTTCAAAGGCTAATTAGACCAATCTGTGAATGTATCAATCCCATAACTACTCAAGACTAATTATATTAATCATCTAAAATATGTTCATGAGAAACTGCTAATGTCTAACCTTGTGGTTTTGCAATGACCTTAGTTCAACAAGGAAACGGAATCCATGTATGTTGCAGGGAGAGTAGGTTATGGTAAGTAGACAGAATAGGATTTTTTAAAGCAGATGTATAGATAAGCAGACATGATATTGGTGAGATAAAGTGATTTTTTAAATATTTAATTATCAGGGATTGGCCCAAAGAAAGAGTATTAGACACAGCTTCATATGGAGGTAATGAATGAAGAGGTTATTACTTGGTAATTTCTTTCTTCAGGGCTCTGTGTACATGAATGTGCTCATGCGTGCACATGTGTGTGTGTATGTGTGCATGTGTGCATATGGGAAGTCTGAATATGTACATGGATAATTAGTATTACCAGAAATATATATTAAATTCAGATGAATTCAATACATTTATTTAAAATGCCTGTTGTACACCAGGCATTAATGTTAGATGATGGTAAACTACGGGTAAAAAAGTAGCATCCTTTTCACTAGGGGAGTGTCTGCTTGAGAACAGGAACAGGACAATAGGTAATAACAATAGTAAAATGCAAAATAATTTAAATATCATATTTCTACTCACATATAAAGGCAATATTCATTGAGATTCAGAGAATGTTCATCACTGGGCTGAAACTTAATGTCTACAGGCAATGGTCAGAATGGAAAGACCACAGCAGACTGGATGCCAAGGGGCACCAGCTGAAACTGCTCTGCTGCTTAAGCCATATGAGCCAACAGATCTAATGGTGCTTGAAGCATCATTGGCAGATAGAGATGTTGTTCAGTGCCATTGGCAGGTCTCTATAGGTGAATCACATCTCCCACCCTTAGGGTTTTGGAACAAAGCCCAGACATCATCTGTGGATAACTAGTGTCTTTCTAAACAACGGCTTTTGGCTTGCTACTGGGTCTCAGCAAAGACTAAAGCTTAATCGTAGACCATCGAGTTACCATGCATCCTGAGCTGTCCATCATGAAGCAGGATTTTCTGACCTACCAAGGCACAAAGGTAGGCATGTATGACTGTGCTCCATTATCAAATGGAAGTGCTATGGATGAGACGGGGCTTGAGCAGGTACTGAGGGGAAAAGTGGGTTGCATGAAAAAGTAGCTCCAACGCCCATAGCTCGTACTCTTCATATATTTCAGTCTTAAGCCCAGTAAAGACAGTACTGCATGATATAAAGAGACCACCAAAAAGCTGACAGCTGTGGCAATATAGTTTCTTTGTGGGGGCATCTCTAAGGACAGGGTGAAGGGTGATTCTCTCAGTAGGCAGAACTTCAATCAGTGAAGCTGTTTATTTTTGCCTAGAAGGAGAGATGCCAAATGACCAAATCTATGTCAATTCATGAAATGTGGCCAATGGTTTGGTTAAATATCAGGGACACCATTGTAAAATTCATGAAAATAGAGTCTTGAGGAAGGTATGTGGATAGACCTCTTTGGAAACAGGTATGAAGACATTTGTGTTCCATGTGAATTATTAAAAAAAAAAAAGAGGGGGATTTTAACAATCAAGTAACTAAGATGGCCTATTTTATGAATGTCTGTCAGCATCTTCCCCAACCATCTCTGTCATTGCCCAGTGACTCATGAACAAAGCAGCCATGGTGACAAGGATGGGAGTTCAGCATGAACTTAGCAACATTGAATTCTGTTCACCAAGGCTGGCCTGGCTACAGCCACTGTTGAATGTCCAGTATCCCAACAATAGAGACTGACCCTGATGTGAGAGTCAGGGTTCAGTTCTGATGTGGTACCATTCTCTGAGGTGATAAGCCAGCTACTTGGTGGCAGGTTGACTACCTTAAAGCACTTTCTTTATGGAATTGGATGACATCTTGTTTTTACTGGAATATAACACTTACTCAGGAAATGGTTTTGCTTTCCTTGACCACAATGCTTCCACCCAGACTACCGTGACTGCCATATCCACTGTCATGGTATCCCACACAGCATTACTTCTGAACTAAATCTTCCAGAATTCCCTTTCTAGTATGTTTCTACATAGGGTAGGCTACAAGAGCTACACTCCTGTGAAAATTCAAGGAGGCTATAAAAGAGTTATTTTACAGTGCACACACACCTCCCAAAGACTCAGTTACATGTTCATCTATGTACTTCTGTGTAGGAATTTTGCAGCTGTAATTAAAGTTCCTAATCAGTTGACTTTATTAAGAGATATATCATCCTGGGTGGGCCTGATTTAATTAATCAAAAGGCCTTTAAAAGAGGGTAGGCCCTATCTATGTCCAGAGAGTCCAAGCTTCAGTTCATGATAGTGAGTTTCCAGTCATGATTCTTTCTTCCTGACTATATGCCTTGCCAGCTTCCTCTTGTTTAACCAGCTACCACAAATGTGTGAACCAATCCCTTGTAATAAATATTGGATTTCGTTTATCGAAATTTTGTGCACAAAAGTACACACGATATTAGAGATTATCTCTGACACCACAGAAAGCATTTTTTATTAATTACATTTTTATTTTTTATAAATTACAATTTTTACCATTGATGAACCAATGTTGTCACATGATTATTAATTAAGCACCATAATTTATGTTAGGGTCCACTCTTTGTGTTGTACAGTTCTATGGGTTTTGACAAATGCATAATGCCATGTGTCCACCAGTATAATATTGTGTGGATAGTTGCATCACCCTAAAGACTCCCCCACCTATTTACCCCTGTTTCCCCTCCCCTTCCAACAAACTTCTGGCAATCCCTGATCTTTTTAACATCTGTAGAGCTTTGCCTTTTCCAGAAAGTCATATAGGTGAAAGCATATATTTATCCAGGCTTTTGAGAACGACTTCTTTCACTTAGCAATATCTATTTAAAGCTTCTCCATGTCTTTTCAAGGCTCAATAACTCATTACTTTTTATTGCTGAATAATAGCCTGCTGTATGGTTGTATCACAGTTTACTCACCTATTGAAGGACATCTTGATTACTTCAAATTTTTGGCAATTATGAATAAAGCTGCTCTAAAAATCTGTGTATAGGCTTTCATGTTTTCAATGCATTTGGATAATTAACTAGGAGTGTGTGACTGCTGGATTGTATGATAGGTAAGCCTATATTTAGCTTCATAAGAAATTTACAAAGTGCCTGTACCATTTTGCATTCTAACAGCAATTAACGAGACTTCCTGTTGCTCTATATCTTCACCAATATTTGGTGTTTTCCATGTTTTGGAGTTTAGCCATTCTGATAAGTGCTTAGTGGTTTCTCGCGAAATGAAGTTTTCTTTTTTTTTTAAATAAATTTATTTTATTTTTGGCTGCGATGGGTCTTTGTTGCTGCGCGCGGGCTTTAGTTGCGGCAAGCTGGGGCTACTCTTCGTTGCGGTGCGCGGGCTTCTCATTGTGGTGGCTTCTCTTGTTGCGGAGCTTGGGCTCTAGGCGCGCGGGCTTCAGTAGCTGTGGCACGTGGGCTCAGTAGGTGAGGTTCACGGGCCCTAGAGCTCAGGCTCAGTAGTTGTGGCGCACGAGCTTAGTTGCTCTGTGGCATGTGAGATCTTCCCAGATCAGGGCTCGAACCCGTGTCCCCTGCATTGGCAGGTGGATTCTTAACCACTGCGCCACCAGGGAAGCCCAGAAATGAAATTTTATTAATTCTTTTTTACTTTAATTTGGATGCAGACCTTATTTATTTATTTATTTAGTAATGTAGCTATAGTCTAGTACCTGAAAACTTTTATCCTAGAACAAGATTGTCTAGATTCAAATTCTAACCCTACATTTTGCTCTTTGTGAGACATAGGCTAACTACTTAGCATGTGCTTCAGTAGCCTTATAGATAAGATGGAGATAATAATACCATCTACCTCACAGAATTGTTATGATAATTCAGTTAGATTATCATGGAACATATAAATAACAATAAGAGTATCTGACCTATAGTAAACTCTTTTATCCTTTAATTGTATATAATAATTTCATTCTTTTTTTTATCAAGAGGAAGGAATTTAGAATGTAATTCCAAATATTGATAGAACTAGGGTAATTATTTTAATTTTAAATTAATTTTAAGAAAACTCAGTTACATAAAGATAGAATT
The DNA here is from genome assembly GCF_963455315.2 of Globicephala melas. NCBI lineage: Eukaryota > Metazoa > Chordata > Mammalia > Artiodactyla > Delphinidae > Globicephala > Globicephala melas. The sequence goes on along the minus strand of NC_083314.1, from coordinate 6,683,019 downwards.
CCTCTATTGCTGCATCATTACCATATTTAGCTTTCAGTACAGTATTTAAATTTCAATTCAGTAATTTCACAGTTGTACGTCTTTTTACAAACTTTCAATTGAGAACAGCAGCCTGAAGAATTTTTAAGCTGTTTTTTTTTTTTTTTTTTCTGGTGGGAGGGAGAAGGATAAGTTTTAACCCCACTATTTTGTAATTTAGTTTGGTCATGACTTTGATTTGATGAAACTAAGTTCAGTATGATAAATGAAATTGCAAAGTTCAAGACTTTGCTCCACTATTTATTGTTAACTATTCAAATGAACTGAATTCTTAAAATTTCAGTTGTTTCCAAAACATGCCACTTCTGAAGCATCTTAATCTCAATGTGTAAGCAGATTGTTATTGTTCATCTAATCCATCAACCATAACTGCATTGCCTGTGGTCTGGCCCTAGGAGGGCACAAAGTTCATAGACTTAATTATTACAAACAGTATGTCTTCTATTTTAATTTTCTAGTGGAGAATAACTCTGGGTCTGTCATGCAAGGAATAGACTTAAGTTCCATGTCCTTGAAAAATGTTGCCACCTCAGTTTAAATTAATGGTCTAACAGCTTTGACCATTTTGGGAGCACTCTCAGTAGTCATATGTCCTAAATTTGACCAGTTTCATATTAGCATTTTTAAGATATTATGGGAATTCCCTGGCAGTCCAGTGGTTAGGACTCCACGCTTTCACTACCAAGGGCCCGGGTTCAATCCCTGGTTGGGGAACTAAGATCCCGCAAGCCATGCAGTGTGCCAAAAAAAATAAAAGATTTAATTAAACCCCAGATCGCAGTCGTGCTTGTCATGGGCATCATGTTCAAGAGTTCTTCTGTCCCATCAACATTTTCTTTGACACCACCAAGTGATAGATCTAATTGGATGGTAATAGATATACATATATATAGCTGAGCTCTCTTCCACTGCAATAGAAAATGCCATAAATGATTTAACTTTTTCATAGAATCTGTCCTGTGAATTGTCAGCCTTATCTTCATTACACTGAATAATGGTGTTTGCCTTTGATAATGCTATTTTTGGTTACAGAGTGTGGGGCATGATTTTTCTCTTGCATTCAAGAGATAATCCTTTATAAACTCTCCATTCCTAAGAAAAGTTTTAATGGAGAAAGGGTATTTTTCAATTCCTATGTGATTGGATTTTGCAGCATAATCATTTATTATATATTTAATATTAATGTTTTATAAATCTGGGAAATTTCCAACTATGCTGAGATATTCCACTGGAAAAAAGAAGAGAAAAAGAATAATAAAATAAAATTTCCCTGTACTACTCAGTGCTCCTTTCTTGGCAGTGGAAAACACATTTCTAAGAAAAGTTGTAACTTTAACAACTCAAATATCTTCAAGATAAATATTGCCCTAAAACTTGCCTTATCATAAAACTGTACAAAAATTAGACAGATTAAAAAAAAAGGGAGTCAGAATTTTTTATCTAATTGATCAGAGCCAAAGGGCCAGTGATTCTTTTTTAATATTGAACTAATATAAAAAATAAAGTGAAACATACCTTGTGATCCGTAAGTCAAAGGGATTCCTTAAAAGATATTGTATTTATCATAACTAAATTTAAAAACTCTAGTTTGCAAACAATATTGAAAGCAGAGAGATTAAGAAAAATTACCGACTTTTGAAACCTTTTGGACATTTTTTAAAAAATGATAACAAATGGTATTTTATTAAATTTTAATAAACTGTGTACAACGTAGAAATACTTGCCATGTACACCATTCTTAGACATTTTCTTACAATTGTAAATATTCAGAGCACTTTACCGTATTCCACAACGGCATTTTTTAAGGTTTATTTTCCATAAAGGAACAACTGTGGAAAAGATCAAGCAGCATCAATTTTCTGTTTCATTGCCCTCTAAGGCAATCTGTGGAATCAAATAATTGCAATTTTGACCTCTACTGCAAATGATCAATCAGCTGAGGTTTCTACTAAAAGTCCTTCATGTGACAAAGACAAAAGAAGAAGATACGATTGGCAGATGAAGTGGCCAGAGATTTAATGATCTTATTTTTTAAAGTCTTTATTTGCACAGTAACAAATATAAATATTTGATTATTTCATTAAACTTATCCAGTGAATATTTATTTATCCGCTAAGACGCCCTAGGCACTAGTCTAGTCATTTGGGATCTAGAAGTAAATAAACCATAAAGAGACCCCTTTACCTTGTACCTGGTACAAGGTACAAGAATACCTGGTACAAGAATACCTGGTACAAGGTACCTGGTACAAGAATTCTTTTGAGAAGACAGATATTTATGGGGAAAAAAAAGTAAACATGTTGTGTGTTAGATTGTGATGAAAGCTAGGGGGACAAACATAAGTGAGGGTAACAGTCCCTGTGGTGAGATGTGGTGAGCTATTTTAATAGAATAATGGAGGGTGACTTCTCTAATAAAGCTACCTTTGAAAAGGCATTGGAAGAAATTAAATGAACAAGCCAAGCCTCCAGGATGAACTTGGCAGGCAGAGCGGATACCTAAAGCAAAGGTCCTGAACTTTCCTGCTGGTCTAGTGGTAAAGAATCTGCCTTCCAATGCAGGGGACACAGGTTCGATCCCCAGTCGGGGAGCTAAGATCCCACACGCCGCGGGGCAACTAAGCCTGCGCACCTCAAATACTGAGCTTGCGTGCTTCAACTAGTGAGTCTGAGGGCCGCAAACTACAGAGCCCACGCACCCTGGTTCCCGTGTGCCACAACTAGAGAGAAGCCCACACTCCACAACGAAAAGATCACGCATGCTGCAACTAAGACCGGACTCAGCCAAAAAAAATAAGGGAACTAACTAAATAAATAAGTAAATAGACAAATAAATAAAGAGAACACCTAAGATAGATAAATAAATAAAAAAATAGAATAGAAGGCCTAAGCTAGATAAATAAAGAGAAGGCCTAAGATAGATAGATAAATAAACAAATAAATAAATAGATTAAATCAATCAATCTATCAATAAAGGCCCCAAGGGGCATTGTGTGTGCCTGGAAGTGTTAGGAAGTCAATGTAGTGGGTGAAGATAAAGTAAGGTGGTAGGCAGTGAAGTTGGAGGGGTCACCAAGAGGACGACTGGCAGTGACTTAATTTGCTGTGTGTGTATGTATTTACCTTGAACTAGGAACTCTGTGTTCAGGCCACACATCTCAACTCTCCATCCCTAAGTGATGTTTTAGAATTTTTTATTAATGAGAAAGAGGGAAGAGAAGTAGCAGGTGTGTGTTTATTCTTTCCTAAAAACAGTACTAAATTCTTTATCTGGAATTTTTGATTTTATTATTTAAAAGAACTCTCTGTTAGGAATTTTTATTTCTATTTTACTGTTGAAGAAATGGTCCACAAATTCTGTTTTTTTCTGCTTCCTGAACATATCCTCTTGCTACCTGCCCAGTCATTCTGGGATCCCAGGGTGGCCAACAAAAAGTGCTAATGTATGCCTTCAAAGAAACACAAGGTAGAAACGACTTGGAAGTTGGCCCCAGATTTATCTGGGTTTGAATTCTAGTACTGCTGCTTGTTGACCAGGTTAACACTTGTTAACATAGTCATGCAAATATGCCAGGCACTTATTAGTTTCATCTGCCTGTAAAATGAGTACAATAATATCATGTATGTAAAGATTAACATATATAAGGAAGCTAGCCTAGAATTCCCAGATGAAGATAATAAATATTAGTTCCTGTCTTCTCCCTTCCTTCAATTAGAAGAGATGGAGATCACCTGGGGATTCAACCTGGTTTGGGGAAATTGATGGAGCGAAAGAAAGCATGTGCAGGACCTGCCCTGTGAGGCAAAGCTCACTTCCCAGTGGAGAGTGGAGGTGTGTGGTCTGATCCCTTGAAGAGTTCCTGGTTCAAGGCCTGAAAAGAACTGAGGGTAAGGAAGGGGTGAGAAAGAGAGAAAGGGAAGTAGCAGCTGTGTATCTATTAAAATAATTAACAGCTAACGCTATTAAAATAATTCAGGGGAGGGCTTCCCTGGTGGCGCAGTGGTTGAGAGTCTGCCTGCCCGATGAAGGGGACACGGGTTCGTGCCCCGGTCCGAGAAGATCCCACATGCCGCGAAGCGGCTGGGGCCATGAGCCATGGCCGCTGAGCCTGCGCGTCCGGAGCCTGTGCTCCGCAACGGGAGAGGCCACAACAGTGAGAGGCCCGCGTACTGCAAAAAAAAAAAAAAAAATTCATGGGAGACTTGAATTTAGAATTGGTAGAGGTGGAGGTGGGGATGGTGGTGATATTCTGATGGTTGAACTAGCAGATGTGAAATGGGAAGTGAAAGAAAGTGAGGGGTTAATCATGATTATCAGCTGTTTGCCAAAAAAAAACCTGTAAGGAGTCTGTGGGACTGTGGAGTGAAGCAAATTGGGGCAGAGAAAGATCCCTTCTGTTGAGTAGACAACACAATTGAATATGACTCAAAAGTTTGAAGGAGAAGATTCAGGAACACAAACAAATTGGTATGTAAATCTCTGAGACCAAAAAAACCCCAAATGCATTAATTGCTTATACAACAAGATGAAATCATTTTCATTTTCTATTTACTCACTCAAATATTGTCCGAATTTAAGAAATGCTAAGGGTTTATCCATTTTGAACTTTTCCATTTAAAGAAAAAAATAATATTCTCACAGACATATTCATCAAGAATAAGATGACCAGAACTTGAGGAAAGTAAAAATAATAATAATGTGTTGTGAATTTTATGCAAGTGAACTTTCTCGAGATGCTTTTGACTATTAATTTCTCTTCCTATTTTCTCTGCCCTTAGATGTGTTTCATGAACCACTGCTGAGAATGAGCTTAATGAGTAGTTTATTGGAGTTGAAAGTCACAAGAAAAACATACGAGGAGAAAATAAGATTTATGAATATGTACATCATTGCACTCTAGATTATTTCACTTATTAGTCAATACAATCTATTATAATTATAAGCTATAATAATAACTAAGGAAATTTAGATTCAAAGAGGTCATGTAAAATGTTTTAAGGTCTTGTCTTAGTTTGCTAGGGCTGCCATCACAAAATACCACAGACTAAGCTGTTTAAAAGACAGAACTTTATTTTCTCATATTCTGGAGGCTGAAGTACAAGATGGAGTTGGTTTCTCCTGAGCCCTCTGTCCTTGGCTTGGAGAGGGCTGCCTTCTCACTGGGTTCTCTTATGGCTTCTTCTCTGTGCAGATACATCCCTAGTGACTCTTCCTCTTCTTATAAGGACACCAGTCACATTGCATTAGGGCCCACCCATATAACCTCAGTGAATCTTAATTTTCTCTTTAAAGGCCCTGTCGAGAAATACAGTCACATTGTAAGTTATTAGGAATTAAGACTTCAACAAAAAAATTTAGAGGGCAATATTAAGTTCATAACACTCACATGGCTATTAAAAAAATAAAACTAGGATTTTCATACTCTCAGACTCCAAAATACACCCTCTTTCCAATATACCGTGCACTGTTTGACATTAGACTTAGGCCTGAGACTAAAGATAGAGGTAGGAACACAGAGCTGATAGGGAGCAGAGATCATTCGAAGAGGCTTATGTAGTGGAGATATATAAATTTTGATACTTCAATTATTGCTCACTCTGCCTTGAGTCAAATTACCTGTATGCCATTTGGAGTTTTTTTGTTTATTTTTTAATTAAGTAATTAATTTTTATTGAAGTATAGTTGATTTACAATGTTGTGTTAGGTATACAGCAAAGTGATTCAGTTATACATACATATATACCTATTTATTTTTTCAGATTCTTTTCCCTTATAAGTTATTAAAAAATATTGAGTATAGTTCCCTGTGGTATATAGTAGGACCTTGTTAGTTGTATACTTTACATATGGTAGTGTGTATATTTTAATCCCCAGCTCCTAATTTATTCCCCCCCTCTTTCCCCTTTGGTAACCATAAGTTTGTTTTCCATGTCTGTGGGTCTGTTTCTGTTTCATATATAAGTTCATTTGTATCTTCTTTTTTTTGATTCCACATATAAGCAATATCTTATAATATTTGTCTTTCTCTGTCTGGCTTCACTTAGTATGACAATCTCTAGGTCCATCCATGTTGCTCCAAAATACAGCTGGATTAACATCTCAGCAATGCTATTTGTTAATCGCTTACCAAAGGTAGACTCCTTAATGACTTTTAATTTACAGTTCTTCATCTCTGTTTTAATATTAAGTTATATGAAAGTATGAAAGAGCATGTAATAGATTTTCCTATCTCTTTAAACTTGTTTTTTTAAAGACTTGAAATTACCACTGTAATGTTCAAAGGAGCAGTTTTACAGGGTTCACCACTGTAAAGATTTATATAACCTCATTTTTCTTCAAATTAAAAAAATAACATTGATTTAATGGCAAGAATGCAATTTCATTTTTTATTATCTATAAAATTACAACCACGTGTGGTAAAAAAAAATCTCTCTGGGTCTCTTACATATTTTCTGGCCTTGAGGGTAGAGGCAGTGACTTCTAATTTTCCAGATTATCTTTTCAAAGACTCACCATTCATTCTAAGAACTGAACATGACTCTTACCTTGATATCACTTGCATGACTCTGGTGACCTTTCCTCTTTTCTGATCCCCTCAGAGGTAACCACTATCTTCAGTTTTCCATTTAAAATTTGTTTGCTATGAATTTAAGCTTTACCAAATAAATTGAGAGAATTTATGTTTTTCTTTTCTGTTTTTCTTGACATATATCCTAGTGTTAAATGTGCAAGAACAGTTGGGCAAACAACTAATAACAATGTCTGCATCATAGTGTAATATTTTCAGTTTTTAAAAATTTGATTGTGCCAAATTATTTTCTTAATCTCTTGGACCACCATATACACCCAACAGAACACTGATGTGTGTAACAGTTGCGCTACTTCCCTGCCATCTCTTAGTGATATCTCTCTGTGCTTTCAATTTGTATGTTCCTTATCATTAGTGACACTAATCACTTTTTCATATGGTAATGATTCTTTAAATATTTTCCCCTAAATCCCTGATTAAGTTTTCCCCATATTTTTCTATTTTTAATTAAAAAAAATTTTATTGGAGTATAGTTGCTTTACACTGTTGTGTTAGTTTCTGCTGTACAGCAAAGTGAATCAGCTATACCTATACATATATCCCCTCTGTTTTGGATTTCCTTCCCATTTAGGTCACCACAGAGAACTGAGTAGAGTTCCCTGTGCTATACAGTAGGTTCTCATTAGTTATCTATTTTATACATAGTATCAATAGTATATGTATGTCAATCCCAATCTCCCAATTCATCTCACTCCCTGCTTCCCTCTTGGTATCCATACATTTGTTCTCTATGTCTGTGTTTCTATTTCTCCTTTGCAAATAAGATCATCTATATCATTTTTTTAGATTCCACATACATGTGTTAGTATACGAAATTTGTTTTTCTCTTTCTGACTTACTTCACTCTGTATGACACACTCTAGGTCCATCCACGTCTCTACAAATGACACATTTTCGTTCCTTTTTATTGCTGAGTAATATTCCATTGTATATATGTACCACTTCTTCTTCATCCATTCCTCTGTTGATGGACACTTAGGTTGCTTCCATGTCCTGGCTATTGTAAATAGTGCTGCAATGAACATTGGGGTGCATGCATCTTTTAGAATTATGGTTTTCTCTGGGTATATGCCTAGTGGGATTGTTGGGTCATATAATAGTTCCATTTTTAGTTTTTTAGGAACCTCCATACTGTTCTCCATAGTGGCTGTATCAATTTACATTCCCACCAACAGTGCAAAAAGGATCCCTTTTCTCCACACCCTCTCCAGTATTTATTGTTTGTAGATTTTTGATGATGGCCATTCTGACTGGTGTGAGGTGATACCTCATTGTAGTTTTGATTTGCATTTCTCTAATAATTAGTGATGTTGAACATCTTTTCATGTGTCTCTTGGTCATCTGTATGACTTTGTTGGGCAAATGTCTATTTAGGTCTTCTGCCCATTTTTGGATTGGGTTGTTTGTTTTTTTGCTATTGAGCTGCATGAGATGTTTGTATATTTTAGAGATTCATGCCTTTTTCAGTTGCTTCATTTGCAGATATTTTCTCCCATTCTGAGTGTTGTCTTTTCATCTTGTTTATGGTTTCCTTTGCCATGCAAAAGCTTTTAAGTTTAATTAGGTCCCATTTGTTTATTTTTGTTTTTATTTCCATTACTCTAGCAGGTGGGTCACAAAACATCTTGCTGTGATTTATGTCAAAGAGTGTTCTGCCTATGTTTTCCTCTAAGAGTTTTATATATATGGCCTTATATTTAGGTCTTTAATCCATTTTGAGTTTATTTTTGTGTATGGTGTTAGGGAGTGTTCTAATTTCATTCTTTTACATGTAGCTGTTCAGTTTTCTCAGCACTACTTATTGAAGAGCTGTCTTTTCTCCATTGTGTATTCTGGCCTCCTTTGTCATAGATTAGCTGACCATAGGTACATGGGTTTATCTCTGGGCTTTCTATCCTGTTCCATTGATCTATATTTCTATTTCTGTGCCAGTACCATACTGTTCTGATTACTGTAGCTTTGTAGTAATCAGGCTACCTGAAGCCAGGGAGCCTGATTCCCCCAGCTCCATTTTTCTTTCTTACGATTGCTTTGGCTATTCATGGTCTTTTGTGTTTCCATAAAAATTGTAAAATTTTTGTTTTAGTTCTGCAAAAAATGCCATTGGTAATTTGATAGAGATTGCATTGAATCTGTAGATTGCTTTGGATAGTATAGTCATTTTCACAATATTGATTCATCCATTCCAAGAACATGGTATATCTCTCCATTTGTTTGTGTCATCTTTGATTTCTTTCATCAGTGTCTTATAGTTTTCTGCATACAGGTCTTTTGCCTCCTTAGGTAGGTTTATTCCTAGGTATTTTATTCTTTTTGTTGCAGTGGTGATGGGATTGTTTCCTTAATTTCTCTTTCTAATCTTTCATTGTTAGTGTATAGGAATGAAGAAATTTTTGTGTATTAATTTTGTTTCCTGCAGCTTTCCTAAATTCACTGATTAACTCTAGTAGTTTTCTGGTAGCACCTTTAGGATTCTCTCTGTACAGTATTTTCTAATTTAAAAAGGTTGTTTATATATACTGCTATATGTCTTTTGTTTTATATATGCCTTTGTCAGTTATGTGGTTTTCAAATACATTCTCCCACGTTAGGGTGTGTCTTCTTCTTTTATTATAGAATTTTTTATTGATAATAAATAAAAACTTTTCATTTAGTCAAATTTATCATATCTGTTGTCTTTCTTTTTGATATGCATGTCTGTTATCATTTTTCCTTCATATCCAAAGATAGTAAATGTCCATATATTATTTCCTAAGGTATTTTTTCTTTTGAATATAAATTTTGTTTACCTAAGCTGACTGTATGTAATGTATAATTTGTTATATATAATCATATATAATCTACATTATATGTATCTTCTACATTATATATAATCTATGTTATATCATAATACATATATTCTATATTCTCTATATTATCCATCTATCATCTATCTACTTAACTACTTATCACCTATGTACATACATGATATGAACTGATACCGCAGCTTGATAGTTGTTGGGTTTTTTGGTTGTTTTTTTGTTGTTGGTCTATTTGTTTTGTTGTTTTGGGTTTTTTCTTGGTATTTGAAACAATTGCTACAGTAGTTATTGTAAAATCCATATTTTCTCTGGTACCACATTAAATCTTAAATAAAATTTTGTACATGTTGAGTCTGTTTCTGGGCTTCCTATCTTGTTCCCTTGGTGTATTTGGTCATCTGTAGGCCGATGACACACTACCTTAATTGTTATTATTTATCTTAATTGCACATATCTAGTAAACATTTTCCTACATCTTGTTTCTCTCCTTTAATGCTTTGACTAAACTTCAACTTTTAGTGTCCCACATACATTTCAGAATAAGGTTAAGGATCTCATAAACCATGTATAAATTTTTATTGGAGTTACATTAAACTAGGACTGGATTTTAAGAAAATTTAAATCTTAATGCTATTCACTTTTCTAAACTGTGACTATAGATTATCTCTCCAATTATTTGGCTTGCTTCAGTGTCTTTTGACAAAATTTTAGAAAGCTTTTCATAAAGGTTCAGCACATTCTATTTACATTTAATATTAGACATTCACATTAAGTATCATGAATAATGTATTTAACATGCTGTTTTCATTATAATAATAATTTTATGACTCTCTTGAAAGAATACTGAATTTCAAGTTAGTTTTCCCATATTTAATACCTTTCTCACTGAAGTCTCCTAAGAAGTTAATAAATAAAACATGAACTATCAAATATTAATAATAAGACTTTTGCTCCTGGCCATGATGGAGTAACCGGGAGTTGATTTACTTCTCATCTGAGATAATTTAAAAATGAAGAAAAACTTATGACTCAATGGTTTTGAAGACCTGATGTATCAAGCAATGAAGGACAGTGATAGCTGAGAAATGGGATGAGCCCTGTGATGGCCCAGCCCATGGCTCTCAGAGCTTCCAGAGGAGAAACCCAGATGGAACCTGATGAACTCCCTGAATTGAGAGATGGAGATGGGGGTCCAGGGAGCCCAACCTGGCTAGTTTCACATGGCAGAGAACTGAACCCAAAGAGCTGCACGGTGAGAGGGCACCAGAGATCTGCGTGGGGTCCACCTCCAGCTCTCATAATATTATGTCTATTATTCTTCAAAAACAAAGGAACTCATAGAAGGAGAGTTCAGATTTGTGGTTACCAGAGGCGGGTTGACGGGTGGAATTGGATGAAGGCAGTCAAAATATACAAACTTCCAGTTATAAGAAAAGTAAGTACCAAGGATGTAATATACAACACTGCTGTATGTTATACATGAAAGTTGTTAAAAGAGGAAATCCTAAACATTCTCATCACAAGGAAAAATTGTTTTTCCTTGATTTTTTATCTATATGAGATGATGGGTGTTCACTAAACTTATTGCGATAATCATTTCATGATGTATATAAGTCCAATCATTATGCTGTACACCTTAAAAATACTGCGCTGTATGTCATTTGTATCTCAATAGAACTGGAAGAATTAAAAAGAACCAAAAAACCCGAGTATTCATTCAAGCTGAAGAAAGAACCATCCCAAAGGTGAGTGAGAGGAGATGGTACTTGGAATTCACGTAAGGCTGCAAATACTGTCTATTCCCACCAGCCAGGCTGGAAAACCTCATAATGCATTTGGCTTTGGGTAGAGTACTCAGAAGAGTCTGGTTTCAGCAGTGGGGCATAAGTTTAGGTTTAGACCGAATCCTGTTATGGTTCTGCATAATCAATGTTAAAAGCAAGAACTGAAAGGATAAAACTGTTTCCAAGAAAACCAAATGCATTTCGAAAAAAAGTTCAATGGCATTTATGGGACACAGACATATACAGTCTGCAACATGGTGAAATTCACAGGGTCTGATAAAATAAAAACTGTTTTATATCTATAAAAGCTTAAGGAATTCATAACCAGCGAACTTGCACTTCATATAATGTTAAAAGAAATGGTTCGGTTGTAAAGTTAATGATAATATTAACTATGTGGGTAAATGCATACTAGTGTATCTTCATTAAAAATCCTTTAATAGGGCTTCCCTGGTGGCGCAGTGGTTGAGAATCTGCCTGCCGATGCAGGGGACACATGTTCGTGCCCCGGTCCGGGAAGACACCACATGCCACGTAGTGGCTGGGCCCGTGAGCCATGGCCGCTGAGCCTGCGCGTCCGGAGCCTGTGCTCCGCAACGGGAGAGGCTACAACAGTGAGAGGCCTGCGTACTGCAAAAAAAAAAAAAAAAAAAAATCCTTTAATAAATATTAACTGTTTAAATAACAATGATAACAGTAAAATGTGAGGTTTCTAACCAAATTAGAACTAAAATGTGTGAAAGCAGTAACATCATGGCCAGAAAAGAAGCTCATTTTACTATATGTGAAGAAATGTAATATTACTTGAAGGCAAACATTTGTAAGTTAAATATGTATATTATATACATTAAAGCAACCACTAAAATAGCAAAACCCAAACTGAGAGCTAATAAGCAAAAAAAGAAGATAAATGGAATTGTGAAAAAAATACTAAATTATAAAGAAACCAGGGAAGGAGAAACAAGAAAGCAAAAAGCAAAGTGAACAAATAGAAAAATACAAAAATGAATGCATCCTATACGATTTCATTCGTACAGATTTCTAGAAAATACAAACTAATGTACAGTGACAGAAGGCAGACCACTGACGTCCTGGGGGTGGGAAGGGAAAGGAAGGGATAAGAATCACCAAGGAGCACAGGAAACTTTTGAGGATGTTGATATGGCCATAACTAGATTGTGATGTTGGTGTCTTATTTATATATGAACCACCTTGCCAGTAGTTATAATCACTTTCAGACTACATAGTTTGTATAAAGCACTAGAAAAGAAAATATAATGTATCAATCCTGAATGATAATTGATCAGAATTTCCCTTTATATGTTAATTATGCAGTATATTTAAATTGCACTTTTTATTATTATAACATATCCTAGCTATTGAACAAATGCCATGTATTAATCAGCTTGCTATATGCTTTATATTCACTTCTTGTTCCAATGGCACACTTGCAAATAAAGAAGGGAATTTGTAGCTTATGGAGAGAGTTTACACTATCTTCATTTATTTATTACTTGGATTTCATATATTTTTATAAATTTAGTACTAGAGACATAATTTTTAGTAATTAAATAATCCTTTGATAAAAGGGGAATAAACTTAGGTTTATGTGGAATTGGTTACTACATGTACATGAGTTTAGATTAATTTTCTTAGCTCATTAAAAAAAGAAGTATAATAAGAAAGGCTTAAAGAATTTTGCTTTGTTTATAGTGCCAGGTCATGCAGTGTTCCACACACTTCAGATATTCATGACTGCCTATGTTTTATCTCACTCTCTTTAGTGTGTGTCTTATATTCTGGTGATATTAAAATATCTGCTTGAGATCTAGCCATCAGTTTCACATCCCAGGCAGCTGAAACAAGGAAAGGAAAGAAAGATACCTGCCTTTAAGGAGCAGTAGCACATAACCTATTTTATCTCATTGGTCAGAATATACCCACCGGGTAAAATGGGAGATGGGAAAATGAAGTGTTGTTTCTGGGCATTTTACTGCCTTCCATGAGATTAGGATCTATTACTAAGAACAGGAAAATTAATATGTACAGCTGCTGCTCTCTATCTCATTACACAGTTAAAGCTGTTTATTTCTAGATAACATCAAAAGCAAGTTATAATTTTTAGACCTGAGGCAAAGGTTATTAATTGGGATTTTTAAATGTTATTTTATTGTGGTAATAACTCTTAATATGAGGTCTGCCCTCCTAAAACATTTTTAAGTCTGTCATACATTACTGTTGACTATAGGAACAATGCTGTAAGCAGATCTCTAGAGCTTAAAGATTTTAACGGCAAAGATAGAGCAGACCTGCAGATGAAAGGTTCCCAGGTTTTAAATAGAAGACAAAAGTCACAGGTTCAAACTTAAGGGACATGGAAAATAATTTTAACTGTATCATTTTAATGTTATTACTATTAGCATTAAGCACGTCCTTAGTTTGCATTATGTTAATTGGTTTGCTGTTCTATAGATATTTATTTTCTTTCTAAAGCAATTTTAAAAGCAGTCGATGAAAATTTAATTTTTCTATTGGCTCAAGAATTTTCAAAGCCTTGGTGTAGGATTGGAACCTTGTGTGTTTGTGCAGGGTGGAAATCATTTCTCATTCATCCTGACGTATCCAGAATATAAGTGCCTAAGAGTGCCTGGTCCATAAATTAGGTGGCCATTAAATTCAAGTTGAAGAGAAGATGTTAAAAAAAAGTGGTTCTATCAAACACGCAGGCATACACATGCACGCACTTTCATTTTTTCTGAGAAAAGTGGAGACTATAAAAGTGACGAGTGTAGGAAGGATAGAAAGGACAGTCACAGTGGTGCTGCTGTCTTTTTTTTGTACATATAAAAATTGCATATGTTTAAGGTGTACAGCTTGATGTTTTGATATACGTACACATTTTGAAAAGATCATCACAGTCAAGCTAAATAACATGTCTATCATCTCTACATAGTTACTTTTTTAGTGTGTGTGTGCATGTGTGTGTGTGTGTGTGGAAAAGATTTAAGATCCTCTTAGCAAATTCCAAATTTACAATTCATTATGAACTATGGTCAGTGTAAGGTAAGTTAGATCCCCAGAACTCATTCATCATGCATAACTGAAATTTTGTACCTGAGACCAGCATCTCCCCATTTCCCCCTGGCAACCACCATTCTGCTCTCGGCTTCCTCAAGTCTCTTTTAGATTCCACATGTAAGTGAGCTCATGCAGTATTTATCTTCCGGGGTCTGGCTTACTTCACTTAGCACAGTGCCCTCCGGATTCATCCATGTTGTTGCACATGACAGGATTTCCTTCCTTCTAAGCCAGAATAATGGGGTGCAGATACACCTTTGAGATCCACCTTTACTTTCCTTTGGATATACAGTTGACCTTGAATCATGCAGGCCTTAGGGACACCCTCCCTCCCTCCAGTGGAAAATCCACATGAAATTTATAGTCGGCAACTCCTTATAGGTGGTTCGTTTTCCCCCTCTCCAGGTCGGGCATCTGAGGAGTCAACCGGCTACAGACCTGGTAGCCTTGGAGTATTTACTAGTGAAAAAATAATCTGTGTATAAGTTCAAACTTATGTTGTTCAGGGGTCAATTGTATACCCAGAAGTGGGATTGCTGACTCATATGGTAGTTCTGTTTTTAATTTAGTGATGTCAAAATCTGAAAACTGACAGGACTTCAGGTATCTTCCTTTGCTGGGTCTTCACAGCTAAGTCACCATACTCACCCACCCCAGGCACATGGCTTTAGTGCCAACATTTGTAGCAGGTCACAATGAGAAGAAGCTTGCTGACCACACTGTCTATCCTCAGCCTCAGCATCTAGCATTCGGTAGTCTGGGGACATCTCAATGTTGTGATCTTTTTTGTTTTGTTTTCCAACTGGTATGCACCTTGCACTTATATCGTAAAATAAAATGATTGTCTTACAATCTTCGCTTCTGTTTCATAATGTAGAAACTTAAAGCTAATTCTTTAAAGACATTAAACAGTACTTTCAAGAGTACAATGTTGAGCAACACTTGAATTTAGGGGAGATATTTTCCTCTTCATTTTTTTCTTGTAGAATGTAGGAAATGAATACCTCCACATTGATGAGTTCAATTAATAAAATGTGTGATTTTTTCCTTCCAACCTCAAAGCTACCCACGTTTCAAAAGCAAAGCATCCACCAGTCAAAACAACTTAACACTATTAATCAATTTTTAATCAGTAATTCCTCATATTGAAAGATAAATATTGAAACAGTAGATAAAAACTAAGTAGGGTGGAGTATAAATCAGGCAACATTCAAAGTGAGATTGCCAGTCTAGTTCATTTGAACGAAATGACAAAAATGGAATGCTGCATGTCGAATAACCTATCACAGGAATATTCTATCACAAGCTTCTGCTCAGACTTGGGAAACTATAGATATTATCATGTGTCCTGGTCGAAAAGATAAGGCACGCTCAAACTGGTTAATCTGAGGAAAGATTATTGAGGAGATATTTACAAAGGTTCGGAAAGTGTATAAGAGTAGTTGGGTGCCCCAGAGAGAGTCGCAGTGAGGTGAGGATTCTGCTCAGACTGAAAGTAGGGCAACAGTAGACAGATGTGGAGGAAGAGAGGCAACTGACATAGCTGTGGTCTTTGCTTGAAGGGTCCTGTCTGCTCACGGCCACCCCACTTGTGGGAAGCAGGGATGCATAGCAAGAGCGCCTTCTTCTGCTCTCTTCAACACCTTCTGGGAATCCTAACTTTCCAAACGCAAACAGAAAGTCAGACGGTAAGTCCGAATTTTACTTTTTTAAATTGAGATAAAATTTGCATGTAATAAATAAAGGTTGGGGGCTTCCCTGGTGGCGCAGTGGTTGAGAGTCCGCCTGCCGATGCAGGGGGCATGGGTTCGTGCCCCAGTCCGGGAAGATCCCACATGTCGCGGAGCGGCTGGGCCCGTGAGCCATGGCCGCTGAGCTTGCGCGTCCAGAGCCTGTGCTCCGCAACGGGAGAGGCCACAACAGTGAGAGGCCCACGTACCGCAAAATAAATAAATAAATAAAGGTTGGCATCTATAAGATAAGCTTTACATATTTATATTGGGTTGGCCAAAAAGTTTGCTTGGGTTTTTCCATAAGATGCTATGGAAAAACCCGAACTAACTTTTTGACCAACCCAATAAATCAGGGTGAACGTGGCTCAAGTCAAAATATGAACTTTCCCAGCACAGTGTCAGGCTTCCTCATGGTCCGCAATTAAAACATCACTGTGGGATAACACCTGTCTGAACTCTATCACCATAAGTTGGGTTTGCCTCTTTTTGAACTTCATGTAAGAGGAATTAGGCAGTATGTATTCTTTGGTGACTGGCATTCTTTGCTTACCACTGTTTTCCTCTGGTTGCACTTAATAGTAGTGTGTTAACTGAAATAACTATGTAGAATTCCCTGTATGTGTGTGTATCTATATATCTGCATACAGGTATATGTATATATATATGTATAATACATATCTTTGTATCAAACATCATGTTGATAAACATTTAGGTTGTATCATGTGGCTCTGGCTGTAATGAACCTACTCCTAAGTACATTTTTACATGCCTTTTGGTGAATAGACACGTTCATTCTAGTGCACCTGACACCAAAAATATGGTTAAGCATTGGGATAGACATATGTTCAGATACTGCCAAACCGTTTTCCAAAATGTATGTGGTAATTTTTACTTCCACCAGTGGTGTATGAACATTCCGGATACTCAAAAACCTTCGAGGCACTTGCCATTGTCTTTTTAAATTTGGATGTTCTGGTTGGTGTGCGCAGTGACATTTCACTGCATTTCGTTTGCATTTATCTGATGACTGATGAGATGGAGCACATTTTCATGTGTTTATGCGCCATTTGTGTATCCTTTTCTCTAAAATGCCTGTTTATGTTTCTATGTTTAGTTTTTTTGTCCCCACCTTCCTCCTCTTTCTTTTGGATGATGTATATGGCATTCAGGATTCTCCAGAGAGACAGAACACGCACACACACACACACGCGTGCGCGCACGTGCACATTAAGAGATTTATGTTAAGGAGCTGGCTCGTGTGATTGTAAGGCTGTAGGACAGTCCGGCAGGCTGTAAACTTAGGCAGGATTTCTATGTTACAGTCTTGAGACAGAACTCCTTTTTCTCTAGGAAATCTTCATTTATGCTTTTTAGGCCTTCGACTGATTTGCTGAGGCCCACCCATATTATCAAGAGTAATCTCCTTTACGTAACATGAAGTGTTTTGAGACGTTCAGCTCTGTCCTTGGGGATGTCCCAGAAGATAGCTGTCCACCATTGAATGGTACCTGGATGTCATGCAGAACCGCCTGTAGACCAGTCAACAGTAAGGAACCCCCCCATGTAACCAGAGGTGCAGGCTGGCAGAGAGGAGGCAGTATAGCAAGAGTCAGGGCTGTTCTCAGGTAACTTGCTTGTGCCTTCAGAGCCTGCTTGAACCTGACCTTGTATCTTCCACTTCCATATGCTGATGGATGCTGCTGTGATCCTGAACTTTATGTCTTCATGTATCCAACAATAACTGGTTTATGTTGGGAAGCTCAGGTTGTGTGGTAACTTGGTGGCCCATGGTTAAGCATACTGAATCTCTCCTACGAAATCTGTATTTGAGAGGGGTCTCCAGGAAAACAGGGCTCTACAGAGAAACTGGCTCCCATGTCTGCAGAGGCTGACAAGTTTGAGATTTGTAGGGTATTATCAGCATGTAATAGGGGACATGTATTCTGTTTCAAGTTAATCCCTAAAGGGACATTGCCTATAAGCTTAAATTATACGTTACAGACCCTCTCTGGGAACCCTGCCTCCCAGGAAATGGCATGAAGCTCAAATACCTGTGTTTGGCTCCCTGGAAACACCCTGACCAGGCCCACCTGTGAATGGCTGCAGGAAGGAAGAAATTAACACATCCCCTCTGGAGGGTGTCGGGAACCAGGAAATGTTTGACTTTGCCCCTTACCTTTAAGTATAAAAGAAGCCTGAATTCTAACTCAGGCAAGTTAGTTCTTTAGGACACTACTCCACCATCTTCTTGGTCTGCCAGCTATAAATAAAGTCGCTATTTCTTGCCCCAACAGCTTGTCTCTCGATTTACTGGCCTGTCGTGTGGTGAGCTCTATGAGCTTGGACTCAGTAACAAGCAGACTGGAAGCTCCAGCAGGAGTTGATGCTGTAATGTTGAGGGAGAATTTCTTATTTTCAGGGGAATCTCATTTTTTGCTCTAAGCCCCTTCAAGTGATTGGATGAGGCCCGCCACATTATTGAGGGTAGTCTTTACTTAAAATAAACTGATTGTAGATGTTAACCATATCTACAAAACACCTTTACGGCAACACCTAAGTTTGTGTTAGAATAAATAACTGAGAACTATAGCCTAGCCAAGTTAATACATAGAAAGAACCATCAAATTCAGGCATTATATTTTTAACTAGGAGACATTCTCTATAAATGTGTATATTGGTCTTTTATCCTAATTGATGCATTGCAACTATGTTCTACCAATGTCAAGTATTCTTTTAATTTCTATATAGTACTATTTTTAGAGCTATGTAAAAATATTTTTTCTACAGAAAGCTCATTATGATATTCTCCAATTTCTTCATATACAAACTTTATTTTTATCCCTTCACATTTGAGCCTGTGATTCATGTCAAATATATATTGTAAACACCATTCTTTCCTCACTGAGTTTCAGTGCTTCCTCGTCATAAGTCAGGTGACTGTATAGATGTTCATCAGTTTATTACTTCTTTTTCTCATAGATCTGTTTTTTTATACTTGGGCCAATACCACACTGTGTTAACATAGCTTTAAAATAATTCATAAGAAATTTATTTGTATGACTTTAAAACAGGTATGTAACCCACATACTTAGTTCAATTTTGAGATTTTTTTTTCCCCCGAGGCAATCCTCATAGTAATTCCTTTATCAGTCAGTGACCTGCCAAGGTGTATATGGCAGAATGAAACTAGGGAATTCGTGGGGCATTTAACTACGTAGACATGGCTGGCAGAGTATAGGGAAGCTTCAAGAATGAATGCAGTATTTATTCTGGGACTATTCACAGTAGGATTTTATTTTTCTTCTTTACCATTTTTTCAGCCTGAAGGGGCGAAAGTTGGAAGCAATTATTGGAACGTAGAGAAAAAGAAAGTTCTATAAAGATGGTTGCTTAACAAGAGCCGTGATTAGCAGGAGCCATGATGCGATGTAGCCATGGTGACATCGCAGGTTAGAAGCAGGGGGATAAATATCTCAAACTCACCCTCCTCTCTCATCTCCTGTGAGTGCCTTTCACTGAAGAAAACGTAACAAGAAAGCCTAAAAGCAAGGCCACTTACACAGTCTTTGAAGGGTTGTTTGGGGAGCCCGAACAGGTTCATCAAGGGTGGAGAGATGAAGCTGTTGGAGAAGATGTGAAGTATCCAGCACTAACATGACATGAGGTGTGCAATGGTTTCTCCTCAAAACCAAAGTAAGAATAATGTCAGACAGGGAAGCATCATACCTTTGACCTAAGTCCAAACTTCCCTTAAGCTTTAGTTTGAAACCTTGGTAATTCTAGTAACTGATCATGAATATTTTGAGTTTTATTATGACAAATGGGCTTGTTTAATATATGTACATAGATGTTTGATATGAGGAATCACTGTTTTCTTCATTTATGACTGCAGGGGGCAAAATATATCAATTGTAAAAGCAATTATCTATATTAATCCCCTGTATGCATAATTTCCATGAACAATACATAAAATGTTTATACTTTATTCTTCTCATATTATATTTGTCCTGAATATTTTTACTGTTATGTGATTTTCTCTCTCTTGCATCTAACAAAAATAGAATTTGCATTTTATATATCTTCATTGTTTGTATTTTATTTTTCTAGTACTTTATATCTGTTACATTTTACAAAATTATTTTTCCATCCCTGGGAAGGGTGACTGATCCTTCACCACAGAGAGTTTGGGAAGTACTGAGCTTGGTGAAAATTTCAGAAGTCAACTAGAATATTTTTTTATACATAGTAAGGGATTTGGAGGGGTGTAATTGCGTAGAAAGTTAACCAGTGACCTAATCAACATTTGACTAACAAAAGAAAGGAAAAACAAAGTATGAAGCCCAGGTTTTGAGTTGCTGTAGTTGAGTGAATAGTGGGACAACTCAATTTTGCTGGGAAATTCAGGAGAAGATGCAAGTTTGGAAAAAGGATGAGGAGCTAGCAAGACAGTTAAGCAATTTAAATTAAATGTTTGATAGATCTGCCTTATATTTACATTATAGTTAAAATTTTCAGAGATAACTGAAAAATCATGGCATCCTTTCCTCCCCTGAGTTTGTATGACATGAGCTCATAAAATGTCACTTAGCCTCAGGTGTTTCACAGTTATTAATAGAATATTTCTTTCTGTTTGTGTACTCTACTTGCTCCCACTCCACTTCCTCCCAGCCATCCCGTGTGTACTTTTAAAGATTTAGCCTGAAGATAAATTTGAATGGCATTACATTTAAAATCATTATTATCCTGAGATACCAAAGGCTTTGTTTGAGGATCAAAATTTGTTTTATGAGGATAGATTCCTACCAAGATGACAGTCAGTTTGCAATGTGTACTCATGTGTCTGAACTCCAGGAGTGAAGTTTATCTCCAGTGTGATACTTGATGCATTGTGTGTATTTCAAATTATCTTTATTTCTCAGCTGTACTTGGAGTGGTGAATACTCAGCAAATGAACAGGCAAATGAACATAGCTATTACCATATTTAAGAAATGAAACATGTTATGCTACCAGGTTTTACATGGCTATTTCTGACACCTTTGGCTAAGTAAATCATATAATATCTTCTTGTTCATTTATTAAATGTTCATGACAGCTTATTATTGTCATCTGTCACTGTTCAGATATTGATTTTGCATTTATTTCTGTAATTATTTCATATGTGTTTGTCTTCCCACCACACTGTATATCCCTGCCTTTATTCCTTTTATTAACTAGCATACTGCCTGTTAAAGATTAGGGGCTAAGTAAATATTTATTATATGAGTAAGTGAATGATGGACTTTATGAAACGTATGGCCTGATGTTCAGAACAGTATGCTTATTAATTACCGAGTTCCATTTGCTTGTTTGTTGGTATCCATCTGCCTAGGAATACTAGAAAAAAAGATTTGAAGTGCTGGTTGTTCTACCTTTAGGCACTGCTACTCAGTGATTCTGTTATTAATGGAAAATTCATTTTCTTCCTATGCAAAGATGAGGTAACTAGCCCAGTCTTAGAAGAAAACACACTTTGAATTGCTTTTTTTTTTTCTTTCCAAAGTGATGTGAAATATGGCAGAGAAGTTTTTCTCACTGAGAAAGTCTCTTAACTATACCCTCCCAATGATTCCAGTAACTCTCTAACTCCAGGTCTCTAAAATAATCTTCCCTGAAAGGCATGTTCAATGTCACTTGTATTTACTAATCTACAGACATCTGCTTTCTAGCAAACATTTTGTATTTTAGAGAACAGTGAGGTTTATCACCGTGATTTGTTTTCCTCCCTATGAAACTGATCAAAAGCGTTATTTTTATTCAAAATGTTATAAATAATTTTGTACAATACTCATTGTTTTCACACATTCATGAAAAATTATATTTGAGAGCATTTTACAATTCTGGAAGACAGGAGCTCTGTTTACATTTTTTTTTATAAATGAGGTTTGAGAAATATTTATTCATCCATAAACATCATTGACTACTCAGCAGGGGCTACACCTTCAGTTTGCAAATTTGAAAAATACATACCCTTTGCTCTCAAGCAGGTAAAAGGCAGTAATATCAAAAAGAGAAATGTGCATTTTTCATAAACATCTGTAAATGGATAAAATGTGTACTAAAATTGCAAAAGTGATCCTTAATATTTAGAATTTTAAAAATCAGCTGGGGAGCTTATATCACAAAAGACAAGCATAAAGGAAAATAAATAAATATGATAGGGTATAATTTAAAATTACATAATGCAGTATTGACTTAGCATGATTCATAATAGTCTATTCATATTAAAATTTTCCATAAAGTATATATGAATTTAACATTTACAGTGAAAACCCATGGCGATTCAATTTATTTATTCAACATTTTATATTAGAAAAATACAAAAGATTGAAATACTGATTTAAGAAAATATAATCTTGGTAAGGATTATGAAGAATAAATAATATCCTAATAAAAAATGAAAACAAACACATGGCACATCATGTGTCAGTATTAGAAATGATGTTACTAAAACGCAGATCTAGTTGTTGAAAAAACATCTTTCCCATTTCTTAATTTAAACATGCAAGACGTAGGCATTGTCACTAAGTCCATTAAAATAGTTTAGTTCCTCAACTGGGATTTATATTCCACTATATATTAGTTATGATCATGGAAAACATATTTTCTAATACCATATTTTTAAAATCATAGGGCTCTTTACAACAAATGTGATGGTAAGTCAAAAATTTTGCTGAATGCTCCAACATGCTGCTCTTAAATTTGCCTTTCAACACATCCTGGAAATAGTTCAACCTTGCTATCAATTTCCCGAGATGCTATCTCCCTTCCTTCCCGTTCCCATCACAGAGCAATTGCACAGATCTAAGGGAATATTAATATTGATGTAAGTAGGAAAAGAATTTTGATAAAAGAAATCATAAATTAATGTATTCTACTTATTTGTTCTCCCACCCCAAATTATGTTTCCTTCAATGCTCAGCTTCTAATGTACTTATTGTGTGTGGCCAAGGGGATTGCAGAAATAAAATGTGATGGCTTTAAAGGACTAAGCTTAGAAAACACAAATCATAATTTTTCCTCTATTTAAAGGCAATTCCTCTATTTATTTCCTCTATTTAAAGGCAAATTAAAAGGTTAATTTTAAAGGCCTAGATAAGAGGTTGGACTGAAAAAAAGATAATCATAGGAGAAATTATGCCACATTCTAACCCAGAAGAAGATGGGAAAACGGGGGTGGGGGGTGAAAAAGTATAGACATTCAACTTCTTAATCTTAGATTATTAATTAATAAATCTATAAAGTCTAAAGTGGAAGGGACAAGACCTAGAGGGCTAGAATATTCATTAAAATAGTAAGGTTAACCCATAAAAAATATAAATGTAATAAAACACATAACATGCATGTCTGGAGGAGGAGATGGCAAAATTTATGTGTATATAATTTATGTTAGTATATATGTATATATAAATATTTATACATATGCAAACATATTTAGATATATCTTTATTTACATATACAAACATATGCATATCATTCAACTATTGAATTTTTTGAATGTGCCATTCAGAATTTTTATGAATTTGTAATTGTCATGGGAAATTTTATTCCAAATACAGAGAATAAGCTCTTTTTTCCTATATTTAAGCCAGAAGAGACTATTTGAAAAATAACTCAATCTAATTAGCAATGACATAAAAATTAGAGGAAAAAATAACGCCTGGACTATGGTGGTTACTGCAGTATCTCTGAAGAGTCCAGAGACATTCAAACAAAATATTTAGGACTAAAATTGTTGTTTTGTTTTTGTTAGGTTGTTTTAATGTCTCAAATCCCTTTGACAGCTAGTACCTTAAGCAATTGCAATCACTTTTTGAAGGTGAGAGATGGTCAGTGTTTTATTCTCAGATAAATTCATGTCTTCCACTTGGTCTACTGACCATACCAGATAATGGGGGTAGGGGGGATCAATTCATTACTCTAAGATTCAGAAAAATTCTCAGAAAGCACTATGCTCAGGCACAATATATAAAAGACCTACAACAAAGGTTATGTATATTGATTTACTCTTTTCTTTAATGAAAAATAAAATATATTTTTATTACTGAAAAAAATAAATTACTGAAATATATAAAATATTTTTTATCATTTAAAGAATCTCTAATTAGGGCTTCCTTGGTGGTGCAGTGGTTGAGAGTCCACCTGCCAATGCGGGGGGACGCAGGTTCGTGCCCCAGTCTGGGAGGATCCCACATGCCGCGGAGCAGCTGGGCCCGTGAGCCATGGCCGCTGAGCCTGCGCGTCTGGAGCCTGTGCTCCGCAACAGGAGAGGCCACGGTAGTGAGAGGCCCGCGTACTGCAAAAACAAAAAACAAAAAACAAAAACCAAAAAAATAATATCTAATTATATATAAAAATAAGTAACTTGTTGGCCATAAAAGAATTAAATAACGCCATTTGCAGCACCATGGATAGACCTAGAGATTATCGTATTAAGTTAGACAGAGAGAGACAAATATCATATGATATCACTTATATATGGAATCTAAAATGATGATACAAATGAACTTATTTACAAAACAGAAATAGACTTACAGAAAACAAACTTATGGTTACCAAAGGGGATAGCAGGGGGTGGGGGGGAATAAATTAGGAGTTTGGTATCAGCAGATACACACTACTATAAATAAAATAGATAAGCACAAAGGAACCACTGTATAGCACAGGGAACTATATTCAATATCTTGTAATAACCTATAATGGAAAAGAATCTGAAAAAGAATATATATATACACATATGTGCATATATATAACTGAATCACTTTACTGTATACCTGAAACTAACACAACATTTGTAAGTTAACCATACGTCAATTTTAAAAAATGGCTGAAAAAAGAAAAGAACACAGAGTACTTTGTTGACTAAAGCATTCATTTGGGAAATAACAATAAAACTAAAATTGCTAATTTGTTACTAACTAAATAACAGTCTTAAATATCAAGAAATGATTTATTTTACTGGTTTAAATTGCTGTCCTCCTTTCCTCCTCTTTCCTCTTTTTCTTTCTTTTCACAGAAACCAGTACTCACAATAAATCTTAAGCAGACTTACAATGAAATAAAAGTATCAAGAGCATCTGGGTTTGAAATGACAAGCCAGGAGGTTAGTAAATTACCACCTCCTGGCTCCTCTTCCCTTGTTGGTTTTGAGGGTCAGGGTATAACTGCTGGGGAAAAAAAAAAAAAAGAGTTTGAACTTGTGATTTAATTAAAATTGTTATCTACTTACATAAGAAAACTGAGGCAAAGAACGGCTAACGCTCTTTCCCTCAGCTGTAGGTATTAGACGTTAGAAGAACTACACTCAGGGTAAAGGATTGATTGCAATCATTTTCTTAAAACTTTCCACAGTGTAAGTCTGAAGGGAAAATGATGTACTAGTAGTAATAACAGTGTGTTGAAAACTAGAATGTAGATTTGTGCATTTTAATACATTGAATATGCTTTTAGCCCTCACCCTGAAGTCAAATCAATTTAAATTTTGTAATGCTGTAGTACAATTATTAAAAATTTCCTTATCCCCAGCGTTTTAACATGAATACACAAAATGGTTTAAAATTATATTCGTTCAGCCTATATTGGTGTGACCTCTAGAGTTTTATTGGAAGCAAGGCAGCAATAAAACAACTGATTTGAATTACCAACATGCATCAGTATGAGAAAAATTAATCTGAAGAAGTACTGGAGAAACGATATTGAATATGTGCTCTATCTAATGTAAGTTAACTAATTACATTACTATCTGAACCTGTTTTCAGACATTTATCTTGGTAATTAAAATCTATAATAAAAACATTTCTCAAAATGGCCCTAACAAATCTTACTAAATCATTAATTGAGCAAGTGTTATTTTTGCTTTTTTAGATATATTTTATATCGAGTATATATTATAATTCACTTTTTGTTAAATGATTAAATATACATGTATTATTAAGTAGTGAGTATAAGTGGTTTTGTAACCAAGCAGGACCCTATGGGGTCTTCTGGGGACAGACCCCTCCCCAATATCTTCTGCTTTAGTTCCTCTTTGAAGTACCTAGGGAACAGTGTCTGATGCATACTTCCTGAGTTATTTTATAGATGCTGAAACTACCACAAAATGGAAGAAATTAACTACTTGATGATCATGAGTCCACAGACCGAGTGGCGCCTAAGGACTGATAGTGTTAACACCTGTGACACCACCCTGTTACTCATCATCAACAAATCAGAGAACTGTGTGCAGCCAGTCTCGTGCCCTGGGATGCCCCTCCCTCACCCGGGCTTTAAAAACGCTTTGATGAAGCCCTTTGGGGAGTTTGGGTTTTTCCAGCACTAGCTGTCCTGGACTTCTTGCTTGGCGCCCTGAAATAAATGCTGCACTTTCTTTCACCACAACCCGTTGTCAGTAGATTGGCTTTGCTGCGTGCAGGTGAGCAGACCCAAGTTTAGTTCGGTAGCAGTTTGCAATTATTCTTCTAAAAACACCTATTTAAGAACTGTTTTGTTCAAGAAGGTGTAAAGATGAGTCAGGCCCTTAGTGATGTACTCAAGGGAAGTGCCTAATGTCCTCTAGGAAAAAAGACCTGTGTGAAAATGATTATAATACCAGGGAGAATATGAGAAATGTCTTAAAGGAAGTGTGAATGAAACCTACACAGACTCAAAGATGGAGTCATTATAGCTGACTTTGGGACCGCAGAGCGTATCACAAAGAAGAAAGCATTTTTTCAGAAGTTGAGAGGTAAATGCTTAACCAGAAGACTTTCATTATGGTTGTGTCAGGTTGTCTAAGGTCAAGCTAGAGGCTAGAATTAATTTCATGGGTCTTAATGTCTGTTTTTCTCTTCTTGTTTATAGAAAAGCGAACCACGAAAGGACTGGAAGTGGATAGCCGAGTCTAATCACTTTTTTATGTGGTTGAATAACTTCAGTTTCAAAATGTTCAAGTGACTTTCCCACGCTCCTGTAACTGATTAATGTCTGAGCCAGGTCTAGAGGTAAGACTGAATGAGCATCGTGTATTCAGTATTTGTAGAAATTATACATAAACTTAACTCCATCATTTTTTGCAAGTTCTCTGCCTGAAATCCTCATTGCCTTAAATCTTTCCATATTGGGTTTTTTTTTTTTTTGCGGTACGTGGGCCTCTCACTGTTGTTGGCCCCTCCCGTTGCGGACCACAGGCTCCGGACGTGCAGGCTCAGCGGCCATGGCTCACGGGCTCAGCCGCTCCGCGGCATGTGGGATCTTCCTAGACCGGGGAAGCCCTCCATATTGGTTTTGATAATGCTTACCCAGGAAAATCTTCTCTAACCTTGCCCAGCTCAGTCTTCTAGTTACAGGGCATCCTCTCCTACATGGCTTTTGCATACAGAACTAAACTCCTTCCGTTTCCTCACCATTCTGAACCTGCTTAATTGCTATCTTCCTCTTTTAAGTTTCTTGATGGCTGACTCTGACCTTTATTTGTTATCACCTCAAAACCCAGAAAAATATTGAATACGTAATAAGGAGTCAATCAACATTTTAATGCATACAGAGTTTCAAAATTATATACTGATTTATATTGCTCTTTCATTATCTCTAGTGTACAGGTTTTTAATCTCATAAACCATATTATTTGCAATCTAAGATGGGCTACATCTCATATCATAGAACCAACCAGTGCTGCATATATTAAAAACAGACCTATTGGGCTTCCCTGGTGGCGCAGTGGTTGAGAGTCTACCTGCCGATGCAGGGGACACGGGTTCGTGCCCTGGTCCGGGGAGATCCCACATGCCGCGGAGAGGCTAGGCCCGTGAGCCACGGCCGCTGAGCCTGTGCAACCGGAGCCTGTGCTCCGCAGCAGGAGAGGTAACAACAGTGAGAGACCTGAGTACTGAAAAAAAAAAAAAAAAAAAAAACAGACCTATTGACTGACAAGTGTAACTAATATTCTTATTTGTAAAGCTCAATATAAGAATAAGCTTTATGAAATATGATTTAATATTCACTTTATTCTTTAAATTTATGAATGCCTTAAAAGTTATAGGAAGACAGTATAATTTTTATTGGAGTATAGTTGATTTACAATGTTGTTTTAGTTTCTGCTGTACAGCAAAGTGAATCAGTTATACATATACATATATGCACTCTTTTTAGAGTCTTTTCCCCTATAGGTCATTGCAGAGTATTGAGTAGAGTTCCCTGTGCTATACAGTAGGTCCCTACTAGTTATCTTTTTTTTATATAGTAGTGTGTAGATGTCAATCCCAATCTCCCAATTTATCCCTCCCCCCGCTGTAACCATAAGTTTGTTTTCTACACCTGTGACTGTTTCTGTTTGTAAATAAGTTCATTTGTACCATTGACAGTATAATTTCTTGTATCTGATCTAAGAAGGGCAAAAATAGCTCCATGTCCTGAAAATTAGATGAGTCTCCGGGTATGGGGGAATAGTGTGTTTAGGGTCAAGACAGTCTGTTGGAAAGTAAGATACCAGGCAGTAGAAAGCTATTCACGTTAGCTGGTTATTTTGTTCATCTAGAGGTAATGCAATGGAGATGAAGACTGGTTGGAAGCTAAACTATTCAAGCAACCAGTACCTTAATCATATTTTCTTGGTGGAAATGGAGCCATACAGCTAAAGAAAAAGAAGCAGGAAGAACACACTGGGAGCCCAAAGAACTCTAGTACAAATTAGATATTCCAAACACAGATCCAATGACTATGCACTTAAGGGAAGGGAAAGGTTCACTGAATGAAAGTACACATTCAGAGCAGAGGTATGGGCAAGGATGATTGGCTGCTGGGTCTCCTGAGTGCTCAGGTCAGACTGGAGAATCTTTATTTCCTTGGTATCCTTATCCCTTGGACAATTATTCTCAAAGAAATGGGAAGAAAAAGGTCAAAATTTTTAAATGCAACTTAAGTGACCAGAAATGATAGGAACGTGGAGATAGGAGTTTCCTCTTGTGTTATTGTAACAAGAGTTTGAGGAGCTTAATTTCTCATATGTGGTTTTCTTTCACTATAAATACCCCTTATGGATGCCTATTAATGGGGACATATCAGAAGATTGGTTGGCATGGATGAAAACACATATGGTGATACTTTCTGAAAGAATAACTGTTTATACTCCATTTGACCTTAACCATTGTGGACTAAAATTGTATTTTAATTTGACACTAGTTTTATTACAATAGCTACATCCATCTAAAAGAATCACTTACTGGTAAAATAATATAAGCAAGGATAGTGGGGCACAGATGGATTTTTATTTTTTCCAAATATATCTATAGTAATGACTAATAAATG
The DNA here is from genome assembly GCF_963455315.2 of Globicephala melas. Lineage (NCBI taxonomy): Eukaryota > Metazoa > Chordata > Mammalia > Artiodactyla > Delphinidae > Globicephala > Globicephala melas. Next base: position 6,653,677 of record NC_083314.1, on the reverse strand, counting down.
TCTCCTTCTTACGGTTAGGTTTTTTTTTTTTTTTTTTTTTTTGCGGTACGCGGGCCTCTCACTGTTGTGGCCTCTCCCGCTGCGGAGCACAGGCTCCGGACGCGCAGGCTCAGCGGCCATGGCTCACGGGCCCAGCCGCTCCGCGGCATGTGGGATCTTCCCGGACCGGGGCATGAACCCGTGTCCCCTGCATCGGCAGGCGGACCCCCAACCACTGCGCCACCAGGGAAGCCCTACGGTTAAGTTTTTGATCTCTCTGAAGTAATTTTGCTCTTTACGACTTAGTACAACTTTTGAGACAAAAGTTAAAAATATCACTGCTGAAAATTCTAGAACTAGATTTTACACACAGTGCCTTTAAACTTACTGATTATTCTTATTAGCAAGTTCTAAACCAGTTATATGATTTGCTCCCTTACATCCTTCCAGGCTTTGCCCAAATGTCACCTTCATTGTGAAACCTTCCCAGGCCACTTGACTTAAAACTGCAGCCCTCCTTAGGATCTTTGTTCGCAGTTCATGTTCCTCTTAAAATTTCACCACCATTTATGACACAAAGCGTTTTTCTTATAGGTCTTACTTATAGATTGATTTCCACCACCAAACTGGAAGCTCCATTCGGTCTGAGATTTCCTTTTTATTGTTGTTCTCAGTTAAATCCCCAGCATCTACAATAGTGCCTGACATAGAAAGTGCTCATTAAATATTCATTGAATGAATAAGCAAACTATGAAGGGATACATCACTGTGAAATTATTTGAGAATGAAGAATAGCAGGCGTGTGTTTCATGTAGTAACATGATCTCCTGATGGAAAATAAAACTAAACTTAAAAACATGTTTCTTGATTTCAAGCAATTATTTTAATCTTGGAAGGGAAGAGTTAAGGTGCATATGCTTAAAGAAAATGAAACTATTTTGACACTAGGAAAGTTATTTTCTTCTTCCATGCAACAGAAGAAAAACAAATTTAAAATAAATGAAGAGAAGATCAACCTTATTATAAGAGCAATAGCAATGAAACAAAAATGATACAATATTTCATCCATAAGACTATCACGATACAGGAAGCATAAAAATGTCAGGTTTTGTCAAGGAAGTGAGAAATGAGAGCTACTGTACTGATGCTGCTTTAGCTGTAGTCACGTTGAAACCCAACGGAGCACACTCTGGAATTCAGCAATTTCTACTTCCCATACAAGCTTCCAGGGAATATATACGAGGTGACATTGTGTGTGATACCAAATGAGAGAGGGAGAGAGAGATGAGAGAGGGAGAGAGAGATGAAGGAAGGGAAAGAGAAACAATCAAGAAGTTCTATGAATAAAGCAATGACTCACTGAATTTAGCATATTTATAAAAAACATAATAGTAAAATGAAAAATGAGATAGATGAAAAATTAGTCAATTTATAATCTATCTGATAAAAAAGTCCTGGTTTGTAGTGTTTGCCAGTTTGCACGTTATAAATACACTGTGGCTGATTTCAAGCTACCCATGTGAAAATGAAAAAATTAGCTTTTTCAAGCCAGTACTAGCCAGCTCCAGCATCCATCAATTAAAGAGACAGCTCAAAAGTAAATTGTGAGTAAAAAGGGCACATTTCCTCAACTGTATTTTGAAAATAGTCATAAAAATTCAGTTATATAATGTTATATATTATACCTAGATACACATATATATTAAAATATGAGTATATACCCCAAATTTATTTTAGTTTTCTTTTTTTTTGCGGTACGCGGGCCTCTCACTGTTGTGGCCTCTCCCGTTGCGGAGCACAGGCTCCGGACACACAGGCTCAGCGGCCATGGCTTACGGGCCCAGCTACTCTGCGGCATGTGGGATCCTCCCGGGGCACAAACCCGCATCCCCTGCATCAGCAGGCGGACTCTCAACCACTGTGCCACCAGGGAAGCCCAGTTTTCTTTTTTTTGAGGAAAAGATGAAAGATTTTTTGATGAGGAGATGAAGTAAAAAAAAAAGTTAGAAATATTGGTCAAAGTTTACTTCAAATGTATCTATAATATTTTACCTTATTCACTTAAACAATTACATGTTTAAGTTAAATATTGTTAAGATTGTCAATTCTGCATGACAGGAATATGGTTATTTATTTTTAGTATCCTATTTTTTATAGTTTTAAATTTTTCTCTAAATAAGATGTAAGATAAATACTCTAAAAGAAGTCAGAAACACAGAAATAAATGTCATAGTAGCATTGGCTTATATGAGATCACTCTGGTGGTAGAAAGTGGTATAATTCTGGATGCATTCTTGACTATCACACTGTGGTATATCTGCTCTAGAGAACTAGAGCTATAAATGAGGAAAGATTTAATGATTGCTGAGTGGATAAATAGTCCTTTAAAGATGTAGAAGCTTGGTCTAGTTTTGTTGAGTTAACTACAACAAATACTGGAGAATAGAAAAATACTGTAAAACCAGAGTGATCCAGGTATTTCTCTTAGATGTAATTGAAGGTATATAAAAAAAAAACACTCACGCTATTGAATATAACTGTATGATCTTGTACTTGGAAAAAAATGTGGTGGAATTTCACAAGTCGAGTCTGGGAGTGATATACTTGATTATGAATTAGGGTGACCGTATAAGTTACCAATAAAACTGGGATATTTTTAGAATGAAATATGCTACTATTAGCAGTTGTTCCTGGGCAAGAGGTGTGAACCTGTAATGGAGATTTATATCCAAATTATATATAACCAATGATTTTTATGAAATATATGCGAATGGGAAATGAGAAAGTGTATGCTTTGAGGTCACAATGAAATTCTCAGCAGTTTAGGCATGATAAGTGATTGGATCAAGAGACTCTCAAAGAGAACTGAGAAGAAAAGACAGATGAAAAAGCAAATATCTGATAGAGGTATCCAATTACTTAGTGAAATGTATCGAGAAGAAAATACTCAGAAAGGACAAAAATATCATTAATTTACATCTTAAGCATACTTAGAAATATGAATATCTGTTATTTGACAAAGGTAGTAGTTTAACCATCTCCAAAATCATTTATATAGTGGACCCATTTTCCAAAAACTTTACAAATTATGTCTGTATTAGCATTAAACTGCTTTTTGGAATATTTTTGTTCTGTGAGTTCATTCAGAGAGAAGATCATAGCAGTGTTTTCTAAAAGTAGAGAGATGCTGCTTCTTTGATACCTCAGATTTTCTGAAGGAAATACAATCACTGCCAATGACTGTGTTAAAAAATCTGCAGCTATCCTTTTGTCAAGGTGTTTATGAATCGGGCCTAGAAAATTGTAAAACCAAGCAATTTTCTGTTCATGTGGTGTTTGCTCCAGACCCAGTATGAGAAAATGAGCAGTGTAGGCAGTAATTTTTCTTTTCTTTGTAATTCTACGAGATAAAGAATATTTCCTGTATTCTTCAAAGTTATACTCTTTCTTCAACCACTCCTGAGAGTTTTTACATCATGGAAAGCTATTCAAACTACTTCCCACTCTTTGGGGAAATTACTGTATTCACATGAAGAATAATTCTAATTCATTCTTAGTGATATAAATATCCCAGTGAATTCCTGTGCGTTTAGGTGAATCATCTTTATGAATTGATTCTTAAATTACACACAATTACAGTCAAAATAAACCTTTCAATTGTAGTCATGGCATATATACATACATACATATATATACAAAATTCATACACCTATGAAATTACATATAAGACATGTGCAATGTGCACTAACTTTCAGTCCTTAAAAATTTTCAGAGATAGAGAAAATAATACATATTTGTTCAACATCTTAAGAGAGATGCAAAGTACTTACTAATAAGAGTGGGAAAAGCCTCATAAATGTGAAGAGGTAGATTTTACTGGTGAGAAAATACAATGGCAAAACAAGTTTAATTTTGAGGACGGAAAATGCAGAATAGTCTTAAAAGTGATAGACATTAGCATATAAATTCCACTTCCAAAACGCAATTTTAGAACAATTATAATCAAGCCAGCATGATGGTCTGATACCATATAAAACTTAGAATTGCATTTTGTAACTTATTTCAGCAAATGTCTGGAGGTTTTATAACAAGGAACAGATTTCTATCTTAGTGCAACTCCCTCCCTTTAAAGATGAGCTGTCACTTGCTAATATTCAGCGATACTTGAGGCTCATAGAAATACTACTTCCATAATTTAAAAAATAGTGAAATATTTTCACTATCATTTTCCTTCATGATTATTAACTTTGGGGACATTTAACTACCTTTATATTTTTTATTCTTTAATGTATTAAGTAATTAAAATATTGTTGGAACCTATAATAAGGTTGCCATGTCTCTATGACAAATACAAAATTAAAATTTAATACAGGGCACAGAAAAAGAAATATCTACTATCCTCTTAATATATTACCAAGGAAATTTGCTTAGTAGCTCAATACTTTTACTCACAAAAAAGGCAGGCATACAAAATGAGATTAGAATATTAAGCCCTCCCCACTAATTTTCCGTACTTTCTTTAAGAGAAATAAAGAGGTATTGAAATTATTCCTTTGTTTTTCATACTGCTTTTATATTTTGTTCATTTAGTCCTATAGGTAAATATCAAAATAAAAGTACATAACTGGCTAAAAGGATACAATCCTGAGAAACATCTTTGTTTAATCTTGAGTATCAAACACTCATCAAGGAAACACATTCAGATATATGCCCAACAAATTTTCCTGTTATAGAGATTAAAAACAATCTTAATCTATTTTAAATGATTCAAAAGTGATACTGCTTTTTTTCTATTATCAATAACTTATTGGAAGTGAGGATACTTTATTTTAAAGTTTATAATTTAATATTTTATTTCAAAAATAAAAGAATATTTTAAATACATAAAGACTGTATAATCTTCCCAGGTAAATTATCATTAGTATTAGTATTACTATTATTATCATTTTACTTCCATGCTGTGATTTCCATTAAAGAATTTCCCTTTACCCATACCTGTTTCCTTAACTTTTATCTGGAGAAGAAATTGGGACATTTGACACATGGAATTTCTGGTGCTCATGATTTTGCAAATTCTGTAGCCAGTTTGCAGTCCAACACATCCCTCTGTTCTCTGTATCACCTGCAGGCTGTCAGGTTGCATCCATATGGCAAGATGGGCAGTTGTGTCGTGTTTTTGCATCACAGGCATGGGATATCTGGGTTTCTTTCTTTGTGCCCAGTTACTGATGCTCAGTTCCCGATCCATTAATTTATGTAGGAGGTAAAATTTATTATATCCAAATTCTATTGTTTTATTAGCTATAATAATTTAATAAGAATATGCTTTCTTCATCTACTCTTTGGCTATGCAACAATGTAACTCATATAGGAATGGCAGGATAAATGCTGTCTTCTTTTCTGGAATTACCCAGCTTTCAAGGTAATGAATTGTTTCTCTGTCATCCTAGGAGCTTACTGATTAGTTTATTTCTTAATATTTTTTAAAATTCATGAATTTAAACATATTGCAATTCTTATGTTTATTAAATCTAAAGGTGGCCCAGTTTTAAACAGTGGGAACCTCTTCACTTTGGCACCTAAGACTTTTTGCCTAAATACCCCCAATTTTTTTTTCTTTTTCATGAATCCAATAATTTTACTAGAATGTATCTTAGTGTTGGCTGTTCTTGGTCAATGTTGTCATGTAGATACTGCTCTTTCAATATACAGCTTTTTTTTTTTTTGTGGTACGCGGGCCTCCCACTGCTGTGGCCTCTCCCGCTGCGGGGCACAGGCTCCGGACGCGCAGGCTCAGCGGCCATGGCTCACGGGCCCAGCTGCTCTGCTGCATGCAGGATCCTCCCGGACCGGGGGGCGAACCCGTGTCCCCTGCATCGGCAGGTGGACTCTCAACCACTGCGCCACCAGGGAAGCCCTCAATATACAGTTTTAAATCTTGTTTTATTTTAGAAAGTTCTGTTGAATTGGTTTTAGTATCTGTTCTGTTCCTTTGACATCTTTCTCTCTCTTCAAGCACCCTACTATATTTATGCTGGATTTTCTCTTCCTATCTTTTCTATTATCACTTCCTGTATAATTTATTTACTTCTTTTTTATTTTTAAATATTTAAACTTTTCCTCCTTTTCACCTTTACTGTTTATAATGCATTTTCTGTTGTATTGACATGCTTCTAATTTAGCTTTCATTTCTAAATAATTATTTTTCTTTTAACCCTAATTCTAAATTTTTGCCACATATTTTCTTACATTGTTTAATTATATTTTTATATTGTATCATTTTCTTAACTTTTAACTAACTTTCCTATTCTGTTACATATTTGATCTTTTTGTTGAGTATGTTTCTCTGACGCACCTTCATTGTCTGAAGGGATGTTATTTCCCTTCTTAGTCTTGTTTTACTTTGCTTATTCTTAAAATTGATTTGACCTGATACTTTTATGTTTCTCATTCCTGTGTGGATTTAGTTAGTCATTCTTAGGTGAATTGCTTTCTGAAATGTGATGGCTATTTCTCTCTACCACTTTTATCTGGACCTTCTTTTTTATTTGACTCTATTTCCCTGTAAGACTCAATTTTAGTTCCACTGTTAGCAATTTTAATTTCTTCTCTTTTTGAGGCATACTCCTGAATGGGAGTCCTAAGCCCTGAAGGTTCTTGGGAGCTAGACTGTTCTAGCTCATGAGTTCTCACTGCAGGCCCACTGAACTCATCTACTATCAGACTGGGCAAAGCACCTTCTGGTTTCAGCTGCTATTTTCCTTTGGACCGTTCCACCTTCCTGTGATTATCTTTTAGCTATTTTATAGTTTTCCTATTCTCATCTGATGTCCCATCACTTCTCTCTGCTTTCCCCCAAACCAACATAAATAGCATGCTGGTCTCCTGACTGTTAGTGATTATTGTAAATGGTGCCCATGGTGAGGGGAGGGGGTGTTGATTTTGCTACTTAAGTGCTTGCTTATTTTAATGTGGTAATCAGAAATACCCCAAACTGTTACTAGCACTACTGCATTTTTCCAGAAATACACTGCCTTAGCTCTTTAAACATACACCGGCGAACAGATATCAATGTCCACATAAATAACAGCAGCAAAAAGAACTTCTAAAAGCTGGCTCACTACAAGCGCATACTCTCTAATTTGATAGAGGACCGAATATTGCTTGACGCCCCTCTTGTTCATCCTAAGGCATTCCCTATGGACCCCCAGGCTCAGCCTATACTAATCGTGTCTTTAGACAGTGAGACTTTGAGGTTGGGGGAATATATTACGACAGGAAGAATTTGGGATAGAAGGAGCAAGACCTTGTCTTTCAGTTTTGTTCTTGCAACTTATTTCTATCAAATGGACTTATTTTTTGTATGTGAATCCTGTAGCTGACATTATGTAAATAGATGTCTATTCACGTGCCTAGGTATTATTTAGTGTACAATACTAGTTTTTCAGGATTGTATGTTTGCTAGATGCCTAGCCCTTAGATCAAAACCTTGCTATCTAGCCCAGTTTCTTAAAGCCTGTTTTTATATAGATTTCCTAACGCTAATCTTACATTCTGAAAATAACCTACTACCACATTTGCCATTGACATTTCAATTATCGGTTGGAACAATCTGATTCCTCCTATGTAAGCTTCTTTAATGTCCCGTCTTTTTCCATTACCCTGGGACAAGGATTACATATTCAATCCACTTTCTTTCTTTTTTTTTTTTTGCGGTACGCGGGCCTCTCCCGTTGTGGAGCTCAGGCCCCGGACACGCAGGCTCAGTGGCCATGGCTCACGGGCACAGCCGCTGCGTGTGGGATCTTCCCGGACTGGGGCACGAACCCGCGTCCCCTGCATCAGCAGGCAGACTCTCAGCCACTGCACCACCAGGGAAGCCCCACTTTCTTTTTTTTTTTTTTTAACAGCTTTATTGGAGTATAATTGCTTTACAGTGGTATGTTAGTTTCTGCTGTATAACAAAGTGAACCAGCTATGCATATACATATATCCCCATATCCCCTCCCTCTTGCGTCTCCCTCCCACCTTCCTATCCCATCCCTCTAGGTGGTCATAAAGCACCGAGCTGATCTCCCTGTGCTATGCGGCTGCTTCCCACTAGCTATCTATTTTACATTTGGTAGTGTATATATGTCCATGCTACTCTCTCACTTCGTCCCAACTTACCCTTCCCCCTCCCCACGTCCTCAAGTCCATTCTCTACGTCTGCGTCTTTATTCCTGTCCTGCCCCAGGTTCATCAGACCATTTTTTTTTTTAGATTCATATATATGTGTTAGCATATGGTATTTGTTTTTATCTTTCTGAGTTACTTCATGCTGTATGACAGACTCTAGGTCCATCCACCTCAATCCTCTTTCTTTACATTAAGTTACTTTCCCCACATTACCTCTGTGTTCTCTGCATTAAATATCCTCAGGTTACCTCTATTTTAAAACAAGACTTTATTGTGAGATTTCTATAGGCTCTGTCTTTTCTTTTGGTCCTCATTATACATATCTGTTGTCTCTACACTTTAGCCACCAAACTATACATGATACTGAGCTATAACCACAACAATTACCACTTTACAGGAAAACAAACAAACAAAATCTCCCTCAATTTTTGTGCCACTTCCTAAATGTAATATCCACTTCTTAAATTTTTCTAGAAATCTTTATATTACTGCACACCCAACCCAGTGCTTCTTGACTCTCTCTCCTTTGACTTTACTTATCCATGGACCCATACTTTATTCTTAATCTGTGATGATTATTCTCTGTATTTTTTTATTGCTTCTGACAATGAGTTTCCAACCTTGACCTCTTCTTAGCACATCAGTTCTGCATTTTCAGCCTACACATTGTGTGATACACCTAAGCCCCTATGGGACTCATCGTTACCTCATAACCAGTATTAACTCATCTAAATTCCAATAACTATTGTCTTATCAGTATCTTCTCCACTTTTTAAAAATTACTCTAAATGATGTCACAAATGCCCAAAATCTCACAATCATAGTTGAATCCACTGTTACCTATCCTAGTGTCAATAAGGATGACTGGTCTTTCTTTGCTGGAATTTAATTATTTAATTTTAAAAATAATGTATCTATACTTAATGATGATGAGACAGTTATAATTGTAACAGACATCATATCCTGACCCCTCCCAGATCCATGCCACCTCCTGCCCCCACCCTTCAACAACTATGGACTTCTCAACAATACTGATTGCATAGTCATCTCTGAAGGTGGTCCTTATAGAAATTAAAATAATCAGGGTGTTGGATTTTTGTTGTTTTGTATTAGAAGTTTTGTAATACAAGATATTCCTACTTAGAAGTAAAAGTTACAAAAACAATTTAAATTATGTAATTATTGATTAAACTACTATAAACAAACACATATGCATATATATCAATATAACCATATATATGAATACATAGATATGTGCATTTATGCTGATTTATGGTAGTTCAATCAATGTTAATACAATATATACAAATGTATTAAATCCCATTTAATTATGGAAGATTTATAGCCATTCTGTTATCCATTGCTATTTGAAAAGCATATAAATTAAAATCAAAATTTGTAAATTTCAAGATTTATTTTCCTGTTACATTTTGTTTAGTGAACATACTACTTTTTATTTCACAGATAGGAACTTTTTTTGTTTCCAAGTAGAATTCTATAATGTATTCTAATATATTTTCACAACTTGGGAAGGATTCCATGAGGTCTAAATTAATGATTTAGGTTAGATCTCTATGCAATTGTTAATGCATGTAAGAAAATCTAATATAAACACAATATTTAATTGTTTCAGTCTATTGCACTACCATATATGTACTATTCCTGGAAAATATACCAACAGAATCTTTCAGGCACATCCAGCTTGGTTTCACTCAGTTGATTTTACTAATAAGATAAACAAATCATTTTCTACATACAAAAGTGGCAGAAGTTGTGTTTTTCCTCCTGCCATGTCTGCATTCCTACTGTGAAGACTGTTGAAACTGATGTAACATTTATTCACATAGTTTAAGGAAAGAAAAAAGTAGGCTTCTTTGTGAAGCTCAGTTCTGTGGAGACAATACTTTTTCTGTAAATACATTTTGATTATTCATTATTAATTAAAAATGACATAATCTTTAATTTTAATTAGAAGTAGTGGTTAACAAAATGCACCAAGTCAAAGACTAAAAACAGTTATACAAGGATCAGAGGCAAAGCCTCATTAATTGTCACTTCTGTTCTTGGAGATCTATTAGAAGGAATTTAATACATTGGTGAGTTCCCTAGAAGTGCAGAAATAATGTTGAGCAATTATAATTAGGAATATTGATTAAATTACCTCCTAAAAATTACTTGTTACTATCCATATGTAAATGGCAGATATCCATATTGAACTAGTTTAGGTTAACAGGGGATTAATTAAAATGTGTACTGATCCCAGGCAACAGCATGGGATCATTTGGCCACAATGATTACTGGAAGCAGGCACTTAAACGGGGAAAAAAAAAAAAAAAGCATATTCTCTCCATCTGTTTTTTTCTTCCCCATTTATATTGTGGCTTCATTTACTTCATCCACTGAGCATCTCAGCATGTTAGAAGCCATACTAGCAACAACACTTAGGCTCAGATTTCCATGTGTTTAACACCAGGTCAGAATTCTCCATTTTGTATGCATTTACATTTCTAAAAACCTATTAAATAGAGATGTCTAACACTGTTCATTCTTTGGCCATTCATATACATACACATGTATGCAAAGAAACATACATTCACATAAATTTATTTCCCTCTCAAATTCAATTTCAAAAATGTCCCAAATAACCAAATTCAATTATCCTATATGCAATTTAAAATCATATCCAGGATGGGATATCTAGCTATGATAGTATTTTGGTGTGATTGTCATCCCTATCAAACAGATCTGAAAATAATTCTCAGTATAGGACATGAAACAAATGATGTATGTTTACCTCTTCTGCCATAACCAAACCATCATAATGAAGAAAATACAAAAGGATCATTGAAGAATTGTTTAATTAAAATGGAAACTGTAGTGATCAAGAGAATTCTTACATCTGGGCTGGATGGTATTGTTTGCATTTCTATATTCCATCTTTCATTATTATGTGGCCTGAGAATCAATCTCTTTATTCTGTATCAAGCTGACTTCTGTGCCTTCTAGTTGGTTTGGTTAATGCGAGCATGGGGGCGTCTGAGGAAATAAGAGGAGTGAGGTTGTTTACTATCATAATAAGACACGTGGATGGGATGCATACTAGACTCTTGTGTATGATTTATCCTAGGATGGTATATTAAAGTGTTATGTAACCTATGTAAGTAGAAAAATATTCTAGGTCTGTTGGAGGGGGGGAGCTGATTCAGTTGACTGTACAGGCATTTCATTTCATTTCTTATCCCATTGCCAAACTGAAGCCAGTTCATACCTGCATCCCCTTGATTGAGGAGATAGAAGATCTCTTTGAGGAAGGACTCTGCCATGTAGCCACAATGAATCTTTCTTCAAGATTCTCACAGTAGGACCTGTAGTCATTTAAGAAGTGACTATTTATTAAGAAAAGGAAAATGTTTTGAATTTCCATGCAGTTATAAAGTATTGTTTTTACCTATCCCTGAAAACTGCAACACCAGCCACAAGTGAAGTTTCATGGTTTATAGAGTGTTATTCTGAGCCTGCTTCCCAGATGGTCCAGTAGGGCCCTGACTTACACCACTACTAAGAGTATTTCTTTAGTCCCAGACTGTACAGTCAGAAAAGGTATAATTTAAAAACTGGAAAAATTCCAACAATGATCCCTGTCGCACGGAGTGATATTATGGAAGGAAGGACCGAATCATAAGCCCTTGGAACTGCCTCTCATCTGTGTTCCCTTATATTAAACGGGGGGAAAAAAGTAATACAATATCTTTGAAAGATTTCTGAGGGAGCTACAGAAATTAATGCAAAAACCAAGGACTTTAAAGATGCAGGGTTATTAATTTATACCCCATACCTCTTTACCTCACATTTTGCCTGTTCAAAAGTCAAACAGGTTGTGGAAAATGACCATGTATTATTATAAACTAAATCTGGAGTTGACAGTAATTCCAACCATGGTTCCATATGTGGTGTATTTGCTGGAGCAAATCACAATAGACTCAGACATTTGGTATGTACCTCTTCAGCTAGTAAATGGATTCTTTTCAATTTATAAGAGCAAAAGTAATCAGAAGCAATATATATTCATGTGGCAAAGAACATTTTTTATATATCAATGTTCTTGTACTCTGTTACCTTGCTTGTTTGATATTCTACATTACAGTACCTTTGACCAACAAACTCATTGTATGACAATGTATAACCATAAGGAATTTACAAAGATTAATATGTGCCCATCAACAGGAAGTAACTGACTTGACAGAATAATGGAATAGCATGCCAGGTGAGATACAATGTGTTTGAGGTCAGGGTTATTTCCTACAGGGTATGAATATTTTTTCTCTTCACCATTGACCAATGTATGATTGGAATCTTCTCCATGACCTTCTTTGAGAACAAGGAGAGGATGGCAGCATCCCCTTTTACAATTATGCCCAATAATTCCTTTAAGGGTCTTTTGTTTCCTACTATAGTAAACTTGGAATCAATAGGTTTTGATGACTTAGTATCAAAGCAGGGGGTGCTTGTACCAGAGAACACAACAAAGGCTCCATTGATTTGGGAGCTAACACTACACAAAGTTACTCTGAATTCTTCATGCACCTTGCCCAGTAGTCAGAAGAGTTGACTCACCAACCTGCTACTTGATTCCAATTATAAAGAATAATTTGAATTGATGCCTAATGGAATAAGAAGTACTATCTCTGAAATTTCTGGGGACTTCATATCAGCCCTTCTTAGTGTTCCCTTGCCCAGTGATACTGGTCCATGTGAATCTGCAATAGCCCATTAAGGATAAGACCACTATGATCTTGGAATGAAGTTTTGAGTTAGCTTAACTGAGGTCTGTAGTAGATTAAAGATGACTTTAAATGATTTGTCACTTCTGTCTTTGACTAGAAATTGCCTTTCTCTTGAATCAGCTGGACAAAATAACAACTTTGATCAATAGACTATAGGTGAAATAAAACTGTACCAGTCTGAGCTCAGACTTCAAGAACCTGGCATCTTCCACCTCCTGTTGCTTAGAACACTTACTCTGGAGGAACCCAGCTGTGACGTAAGAAGTCTGGCTTCCCTGAGAGTGCCAAAGATGTAAACAGTCTAAACTGAGCTCATGCTTCCAACCATCCCCACTGTGATGAATTGATTTGAGTCCCCCAAAAAGATATGTTGAAGTTCTACTTCTGAGCATCTCAGAATGCAAGCTTATGTGGAAATAGGATCAGTGTAGATGTGAATAATTAAGATGAGAGCCTACTGGAGTAGGTAGACCCTTATTCCAATATGACTGCTGTCCATACAAGAAGATAATATAATATGAAGAAACGGGAGCAGACATCCATGTGACAATGGAGGCAGAGATTGGAATAATGTATTTGCAAACCAAGAAATGGCAAGAATTGCCAGCAAACACCAGAACCTAGAAGAGGCAAAGAATTCTACTATACAGGTTTCAAAGAAAATGTGGCCCTTCCAACGCTTGGATTTCAGACTTCTGGCCTCCTTAAAATTAATTTCTGTTATTTTAATCTTCCCAGCATGTAGTACTTTGTTACAACAGCCTTAGGAAACTAATATAGTCACCAAGACATCATATCTATGGGGAAAAAACAACAACAAGCATCTTGAACCTCCAGTCTAGCCCACCCACGGAGTGTTAGAGGAGTTCATGCACAGGGAGCAGGTGTTAGGCTATCTAACCTGTCTAGCCTGTGGTATTGCATCTTCCTTGTTGAAATAGTAAACCTTATGCATGTCTTTGCAGAAAGACCATCTATTCAACTCTTCTTAACTCAACATTCTCATTGTGCCATCTCTTTCTTGCTGTGATCTTTAATTTTTCAGTTCTTTTTAAATTAAAAAATTTTTTTTTATTGAAGTGCAGTTGATTTACAATGTTGTGTTATTTTCAGGAGTACAGCAAAGTGATTCAGTCCACATATATATATATATATATATATTCTTTTTCAAATTCCTTTCCCTTATAGCTTATTACAAAATATTGAGTATAGTTCCATGTGCTATACAGTAGGTCCTTGTTGGTTATCTATTTTATATATAGTATATATATATACATATATATATTTTTTTGCGGTACGCGGGCCTCTCACTGCTGTGGCCTCTCCCGCCGTGGAGCACAGGCTCCGGACGCGCAGGCCCAGCAGCCATGGCCCACGGGCCCAGCCGCTCCGTGGCATGCGGGATCCTCCCGGACCGGGGCAGGAACTCATGTCCCCTGCATCGGCAGGCGAACTCTCAACCACTGCACCACCACGGAAGCCCTATATAGTATATTTATATGTGTGTGTGTGTGTATATATATATATATATATATATATATATATATATATCCCAAACTCCTAATTTATTCCCCCCCTTTCCCCTTTGGTAACCATAAGTTTGTTTTCTACATCTGTGAGTCTATTTCTGTTTTGTAAATAAGTTCGTTTACATCATATTTTAGATTCCACCTGTAAGTAATATCATATACTATTTGTCTTTCTCTGTCTGACTTACTTCACTTAGTATGAGAATCTCTAGGTCCATCCATGTTGTTGCAAATGGTATTATTTCATCATTTTTTATGGCTGAGTAATATTCCATTGTATATATGTACCACATCTTTATCCATTCATCTGTTGATGGACATTTAGGTTGTTTCCATGTCTTGGCTATTGTGAATAGTGCTGCTATAAACATACGAGTGTGTATACATTTTGGAATTAGATTTTTCTCTGGATATATACTTTTCTCTTGCTGTGACCTTGACTCATTTGCCATACCTCCTGAAATCCCACTGAGATTAAAATGGGCAAAGTTCAATAAATTCATACTAGAAGTAAAGATAGGGAGGGGAATTTTTGGTGAAGCACTGCATAGAAATGTGTTAATGGAGAAAACAGAGTGGAAGAACCTGCAGCCGACTCTTCTCAACTATATCAGATCAAAGCTAGACTTACTCTGTGAAATGAAAGTCATAGACAGTATAACCCACCTACATATTTGTCTATTTTTGAACATAAATTTAAAGCTGTAACTATAATACAGAAAAGAAGAGAAAAATAATTTATTATGAAATAATATTTCCATATGCATATGTTCAGAAAAGAATATGCTAGAACACAAACATGTCCAAAAGTTTCCAAATATCTCCTAATTTATTATACTGTTATTCTTACAATTCACTTTTCAAAGTAAAATACCAGTGGATCTTCATTACAGAAAGTGAACAACCATCTTGGAAGAGTTAATGGCTCATTGTGAGATTGGTGGCTCACAGTAAAGCTTAGCACACTTTGGCATTCAGAGGCCTTGTAGCATGAGAATAAGTTTCTGCTTCCTACCCTAAGTTGAAGCCAGTTGGCTTTAAGGGAGATTCTACCAGAGAACACATCTACTTTTCAGCAATGGAGAAAAACCCATAGCAGCCGCTCAAATTTTGTTTATGTGTAACAAACAAAGTGGGGTTATGAATAAGATTCTGACACCAAAATGGGGGAAAACAGTTTACAGTCCAAAAAATCATGATGAAAACAAAATTTGGCATAATTAATTCAAACAATGTAAGAGACCCCAAAACAAAGTACTTTAATTGATATATTAGATTCAAGATTATACAACCCCCATAAAATAGGAGAAGAATGATAATAAACTATCAGAGTGCCAGAAAACATATGTTATGGTCTGAATGTTTGTGTCCCCCCCTAGATTTATATGTTGCAATCCTAATGTTCAAGGTGATGGAATGAGGAGGTGGGCCCTTTGGGTGGTGCTTAGGTCATGAGGGTGGAGCCCTTATGAATGAGATTAGTGCCCTTACAAAAGAGGTTCCAGAGAGATCCTTTGTCCCCATCCACCATGTGAGAACACATCCAGGAAGGGCCAGCTATGTGCTAGGAATTAGGTCCTCAAACAGAATATGACCATGTTGTCACCTTGACCTAGAACTTCCAGACTTTAGAACTGTGAGAAATAAATTCTGTTGTTTGTAAGCTACCTAGGTAGTGGTATTGTTATAGCAGCCTGAATAGACTAAGGCAACATACTTAGAGATTAAAGAAAAGCAAAAATATTGCCAAAAAACACCAACAGAAACTCTAGAAAATTTTAAAAATATGAAAAGCAATTTTATATTGTAGAGCAAAATATCTTAAACATACAAGAGAAAGAATAAGAACACACAGAATCAATTTAGCAGAAAACACATGCAACTGTAAACATTTCCCAGTGTTAAAATCCAACATGCATCTTTATTTGGAAGGAATATTGGTGTTACTCTCTCTTCACAACTTTGAGAAACAAATAAGATAAACAAAATATGACCTGAACCAAGAAACATCCACAACGACTTTTAGAATTCCAAGGATAAGTAGAAAGTTTTAAATGATTCCAAGGATGAGGTGCGTAGAGAAAAACATTACCATCACACACACACACAAAAAAAACCCCCACAGAAACTATGTCATAATCAATAAAATAAATTTTAATTGGCAACAGAATTTTCATATCTCCTGTTTGATTATGAAACAGCAGAGCAATTACTTTAAAATATTGAGTAAAAATAATTTGGAATCTAAATTTAAGATCTCCACATATCATTGATGGAAAATTCAAGACATTGTTTATAAATGTTTACCCAAGAAGTTTGTCTGTATCAACTTTTCATATGAAATCACTATATATTATCATTCATTTAGTGACAGAGAGTATGGTTGCAGAAGATTTTTTTATGCAGATTAAAGTACACATAACAAAGGAAGGCAGTAAAAAAAAAAATTCCCAAATTGAAGAGTTCTGCAGAAGAATGAATGAAAATAGGTCTGTAGAACTGTTTCCCTAAGAACAAAGTTCTAAGAGGCGAAAGACAGAACTCCAGTCAGGAGACTCTGGGTAACATGAGGCTATGTTGAATTCACTTTATTTTAATTCAGTGAAGGAGAAAAGTAACCAGAAATTCCTGGAAAAGGCAAGTAAACAGTCAAATAAATTAATAGTCTACATATGCAGCAGAATAAAATGTGACATAATTTTAAGCAGTTAAGGGAATATGTGAAAAATATTATTTAATCTTAATGTTAGAAGCATTGTATAATTTCCTGTGGCTTGCAACAATGGGTCTGTAGAATTTAAAAAAAACTTAAATATTACATGGCCCTGCAGTTAACAATATTTAAAGTCATAATGATATAAATTCTCTTTTTGATATTCAGAGTTTAAGATCTACATGTAGACAAAGCAAATAAGACAGTTATAAATTCTAAGAAGACTCTACTATTTAGAACTTTCACACTTCTGGCTCCAGGAATTAAGAGTAGGCTTCTACACCATCATGCATGGAAATGAAGAAGGGTCGCGGTCCCAGAGATTCCTGCACATTTTGGTGAACCAGCTTTCGTCTCCTCCCAATATTCATAGCCTCACTGAAAGTATGAGGCTTATAACATCATGCCTTTTGCCTCTGTTTGTGCCAGTCACCACCAAAAGTATAAGACTCTTGGGGGACTCTGAAGAACCAGAGAGCTGGCAATGCACGTGACACCTTTGGAGGGAGACCTTCAAGACGACGGAAGAGTAAGAAATGGAGATAACCTTCCTCCCCACAAATACATCAAAAATACATCTACATGTTGAATAACTCCTACAGAACACCTACTGAACGCTGGCAGAAGACTTCAGATTTCCCCAAATGCAAGAAACTCCCCAGGTACCAGGCCGTGTGGCTTACAGGGTCTTGGTGCTCTGGTTGGGTGTCAGGCCTGTGCCTCTGAGGTGGGAGAGCCAAGTTCAGGACATTGGTCCACCACAAGCCTCCCGGCTCCATGTAATATCAAACGGTGAACGCTCTCCCAGTGATCTCCACCTCAACACTAAGACCCAGCTCTAATCAACGACCAGCAAGCTACAGTGCTGGACACCCTATGCCAAACAACTAGCAAGACAGAAACACAACCCCACCCATTAGCAGAGAGGCTGCCTAAAATCATAATAAGTCCACAGACACCCCAAAACACACCACCAGACGTGGACCTGCCCACCAGAAAGACAAGATCCAGCCTCATCCACCAGAACACAGGCACTAGTCCCCTCCACCAGGAAGCCTACACAGCCCACTGAACCAACCTTAGCCACTGTGGGCAGACACCAAAAACAAGGGGAACTACAAAACTGCGGCCATTGAAAAGCAACCCCAAACACAGTAAGTTAAGCAAAACAAGAGGACAGAGAAACACACAGCAGATGAAGGAGCAAGGTAAAAACCCATAAGACCAAACAAATGAAGAGGAAATAAGCAGTCTACTTGAAAAAGAATTCAGAGTAATGATAGTGAAATGATAAAAAAATCTTGGAAATAGGATGGAGAAAATACAAGAAACATTTAACAAGGATCTAGAAGAATTAAAGAGCAAATAAACAATAATGAACAACACAATAAATGAAATAAAAAATTCTCTAGAAGGAATCAATAGCAGAATATCTGAGGCAGAAGAACAGATAAGTGACCTAGAAGATAAAATAGTGGAAATAACTACTGCAGAGCAGAATAAAGAAAAAAAATGAAAAGAATTGAGGACAGTCTCAGAGACCTCTGGTACAATACTAAACACACCAACATTTGAATTATAGGGGTTCCAGAAGAAGAAGTGGAAAAGAAAGGGACTGAGAAAATATTTGAAGAGATTATAGTTGAAAACTTCCCTAACAAGGGAAAGGAATTAGTCAATCAAGTCCAGGAAGTGCAGAGAGTTACATACAGGATAAACCCAAGGAGAAACATGCCAAGGCACATATCAATCAAACTATCAAAAATTAACTACAAAGAACAAATATTAAAAGCAGCAAGGGAAAAACAACCAATAACATACAAGGGAATCCCCATAAGGTTAACAGCTGATCTTTCAGCAGAAACTCTGCAAGCCAGAATGGAGTGGCAGGACATATTTAAAGTGATGAAAGGGAAAAACCTACAACCAAGATTAGTCTACCCAGCGAGGATCTCATTCAGATTTGATGGAGAAATTAAAACCTTTACAGACAAGCAAAAGCCAAGAGAATTCAGCACCACCAAACCAGCTTTACAACAAATGCTAAAGGAACTTTTCTAGGCAGGAAACACAAGAGAAGGAAAAGACTTACAATAACAAACACAAAACAATTAAGAAAATGGTCATAGGAACATACATATCGATAATTACCTTAAAGTAAATGGATTAAATGCTCTAACCAAAAGACATAGACTGGCTGAATGGATACTAAAACAAGACCCATATATATGCTGTCTACAAGAGACCCACTTCAGACCTAGGGACACATACAGACTGAAAGTGAGGGGATGGAAAAAGATATTCCATGCAAATGGATATCAAAAGAAAGCTGGAGTAGCAATTCTCATATCAAAAAAAGTAGCTTTTAAAATAAAGACTATTACAAGAGGCAAGGAAGGACACTACATAATGGCCAAGGAATCAATCCAAGAAGATATAACAATTGTAAATATTTATGCACCCAACATAGGAGCACCTCAATACATAAGGCAAATGCTAACAGCCATAAAAGGGGAAACAGACACTAACACAATCATAGTAGGGGATTTTAACACCCCACTTTCACCAATGGACAGATCATCCAAAATGAAAATAAATAAGGAAACACAAGATTTAAATGATACATTAAACAAGATGGAGTTGATATTCATAGGATATTCCATCCAAAAACAACGGAATACATTTTCTTCTCAAGTGCTCATGGAACATTCTCCAGAATGGATCATATCTTGGGTCACAAATCAAGCCTTGGTAAATTTAAGAAAATTGAAATTGTATCAAGTATCTTTTCCAACCACAATGCTATGAGACTAGATATCAATTACAGGAGAAGATCTGTAAAAAATACAAACACATTGAGGCTAAACAACACACTACTAAATAACGAAGAGATCACTAAGAAACCAAAGAGGAAATCAAAAAATACCTAGAAACAAATGACAACAGAAACACAACAACCCAAAACCTATGGGATGCAGCAAAAGCAGTTCTAAGAGGGAAGTTTATAGCAATACAATCCTACCTCAAGAAATAGGAAACATCTCAAATAAACAACCTAATCTTACACCTAAAGCAGTTAGAAAAGAAGAACAAAAAACTCCAAAGTTAGCAGAAGGAAAGAAATCATAAAGATTGGATCAGAAATAATTGAGAAAGAAATGAAGTAAATAGTAGCAAAGATCAATAAAACTAATAGCTGGTTCTTTGAGAAGATAAACAAAATTGATAAACCATTAGCCAGACTCATCAAGAAAAAAAGGGAGAAGACTCAAATCAATAGAATTAGAAATGAAAAATGAGAAGTAACAATTGACACTGCAGAAATACAAAGGATCATCAGAGATTACTACAAGCAATTCTATGCCAATAAAATGGACAACCTGGAAGAAATGGACAAATTCTTAGAAATGTACAACATTTTGAGACTGAACCAGGAAGAAATAGAACATATAAAGAGACCAATCACAGGCACTGAAATTGAGACTGTGATTAAAATTCTTCCAACAAACAAAAGCCAAGGACCAGACGGCTTCACAGTCAAATTATATCAAACATTTAGAGATGAGTTAACACCTATCCTTCCCAAAGTCCTCTAAAATATAGCAGAGGGAGGAACACTCCCAAATTCATTCTACAAGGCTACCATTGCCCTGATACCAAAACCAGACAAAGATGTCACAAAGAAAGAAAACAACTGGCCAATATCACTGATGAACATAGATGCAAAAATCCTCAACAAAATACTAACAAATAGAATCCAACAGCACATTAAAAGGATCATACACCATGATCAACTGGGGTTTATCCCAGGAATGCAAGGATTCTTCAATATATGCAAATCAATCAATGTGATACACCATACTAACAAATTAAAAAATAAAACCCATATGATCATCTCAATAGATGCAGAAAAAGCTTTCGAAAAAATTCAACACTCATTTATGATAAAAACCCTCCAGAAAGTAGGCATAGAGGGAACGTACCTCAACATAATAAAGGCCATCTATGACAAACCCACAGCCAACATCGTTCTTAATAGTAAAAAATGGAAATGATTTTATCTAAGATCAGGAACAAGAAAAGGTTGTCCAATCTCACCACTATTATTTAACATAGTTTTCGAAGTTTTAGTCACAGCAATCAGAGAAGAAAAAGAAATAAAAGGAATACAAATTGGAAAAGAAGTAAAGCTGTCCCTGTTTGCAGATGACATGATAGTATACACAGAGAATTTTAAAGATGCTACCAGAAAACTACTAGAGCTAATCAATGAATTTGGTTAAGTAGCAAGATACAAAATTAATGCACAGAAATCTCTTGCATTCCTATACACTACTGATGAAAAATATGAAAGAGAAATTAAGGAAACACTCCCATTTACCACTGCAACAAAAATAATAAAAAAACAAACCCAATACAAAAATGGGCAGAAGACCTAAACAGACATTTCTCCAAAGAAGATATACAGATTGCCAACAAACACATGAAAGGATGCTCAACATCACTAATCATTAGAGAAATGCAAATCAAAACTTCAATAAGGTATCACCTCACAGCAGTCAGAATGGCCATCATAAAAAATCTACAAACAATAAATGCTGGAGAGGGTGTGGAGAAAAGGGATCCTTCTTGCACTGTTGGTGGGAATGTAAATTGATACAGCCACTATGGAGAACAGTATGGAGGTTCCTTAAAAAACTAAAAGTAGAACTACCATACAACCCAGCAATCCCACTACTGGGCATATACCCTGAGAAAACCATAATTCAAAAAGAGTCATGTACCACAGTATTCACTTTAACTCTATGTACAACAGCCAGGACTTTGAAGCAACCTAAGTGTCCATCATTGGATGAATGGATAAAGAAGATGTGGCACATATATACAATGGAATATTACTCAGCCATAATAAGAAATGAAATTGAGTTATCTGTAGTGAGCTGGATGGACCTAGAGTGTGTCATAAGTAAGTAAGTCAGAAGTAAGTCAGAAATAGAAAAACAAATACCATATGCTAACACATATATATGGAATCTAAAAAAAAAAAAAGGTTCTGAAGAACCTAGGGGCAGGACAGGAATAAAGACACAGACCTACTAGAGAGTGGACTGGAGGACACTGGGGAGGGGGAAGGGTAAGCTGGGAGGAAGTGAGAGAGTGGCATGGACATATATATACTACCAAATGTAAAATAGGTAGCTAGTGGGAAGCAGCCACATAGCACAGAGAGATCAACTTCGTGTTTTGTGACCACCTAGAGGGGTAAGATAGGGAAGGTGGGAGGGAGACGCAAGAGGGAGGAGATATGGGGATATATGTATATGTATAGCTGATTCACTTTGTTATAAAGCAGAAACTAACACACCATTGTAAAGCAATTATACTCCTAATATACTCTTGCCCCATTCCTATACCCCTTTTACAGTGCCTTTTAGGACTCACTATCCATCAGTCATATCTTTTACATCATCAACCTCTTCTCTGGATCTTCCTTTGACTTCTTTGTATCAAAATTTACTCTTTCTTGAAGATAAAGACTAAATCTTGAAGATAAGGCACTTAAGGGCCCTGATTTTAAATCTTGAAGAAAGATAAGGCCTCAGCAACCACTTTTCTAATTTTCAGCCTCAGTCAATGACCTTGCTTACTACTGTGCTGAGGAAATGAATCAATAGGAAATCCCTTGTGTTCCCACCACCAGAACGACCAATGTACCTGCATTTTTGCCCACATAATCTCCCTTCCCTGTTGTAAGTATAAAGTAATCATTCATATTACTGTTTGGATTCAGTTCTCCACTATTTCCTTCCCAAGGACATTGCTCCAACAATTCTTTTCTCATTGTTGTATCATCTGTTTTTACTTCTCTACCACATCTATCTTCTCTCATTCAAACAAAGCGATATTGACAATCTTAAGCTAAAAAAAGAACAAAAACTCTATTGACTTTTCCTATTTTCTAAAAAAAATTAATAACAGTCCTTGAAAGGCTTCTCCACATCCACAGCTTTTAATTACTGTGCTCAATTTCTTCTTGAACAATACTCTGATCAATCTTTCATCCCCAACATAAAATGGCAACAGCTCTTGTCAAAGTCATTAATAACTTCCCAAAAGCTGCATCTTACTGGGCATGACAAATTTGGCAAATTTTATCCCCTTTGCCTTCTTGAAGTATTTACTTATCACTTTATTTAGGTATATCATGCACTCCTTGTGGCTTATCAGTCAATTAAAGTATTTGCTTCTTCTTATTCCATCTCATTTATACATTTTCTCTTCTCTAAATATTGGAGTAAATTCTCATTTCTGTATACTGTTTTTAAACCTAAGTAAACTCATCTAGTCTTTTGTCATAAAATACTATGTTTTGAAAATTTCCAAATGTATAAATGTCTCTATTATGAAATCTTGTCTTATACGTTTAATCGATACTCAAAATTTCCCCTCAGGTTTCTAATAAGTGTCTCACAATAATTTTTTTTAATTATATAACTGGCCCCTTTCTAAACTGTAATCTTGGTTCAATGCAGTCTTCCATACCTTGTTAAGTAAGTCCATTCTCTGATTTTCTCAAGCCAATAATCTGACAGTAATTTTTGTGTTATTTCTGTCTTCACACCCTAATTCATCACTAAATCTTGTTAGATACAACATCTATTCTGATCCTGATTACATCTCATCTACTTTCCTGTTAGGATTTTGCTCCAATACACCATCCTCTATTACCATTGGGGTATTTCAATAGTTTCTTAATCAGTCACCCTACTTCTGTTCTTGACCCCTTACAGTAAATTTTCACCCAAGCAGTCATCCTCTGAGAATATATTTTAGATCACATCATTCCTCTGCTCAAAATCCTACATTGGTTTTACAGTTCAGAAAGAGTAAAAGCCTATGTAGTTACAATGGTCTGCAACTTACTGTTAATGATGGAACAATCCAATGCCTTATCAACCTCATGTCCTGTCTCCTGACTTAGTAGCTCTTTGCTAACACATCAAGCATGCTCCTACTTCAAGACCTTCCTCTACAGTTTTCCCTACATGAAACATTCTTTCTCTAGATAGTCAAGTGCCTCATTGCCCTACTTCTTCATATTACTTAGGTCTCTGCTCAAATGTGACATTACCCATGTCTTTTACATGTATGGCACCAAAATATGGTATGAAAAAGGAGAAAACGATAAAGAAGTTAAGAAAATAGAGCAAACGTATTCTTGGACCTGAGTATACCTGCCATGTTGAAGCTGGTGAAAAATGGAATGTATCTTTCTTGTGGTCTGATTCCAAAGTGAGAACATGGAAGGACAAAATTTTGTCAAGTGTCTCTGTGCCTCAACACCAAAGGGCTGGGAGAGATTGTCTGAGCCATCTTAGACTGTGTGTCTATCAGCCAGCCATTTTTGATGTTTGAATCATGGTCATGTGACATTAACATGGAGGCTAGAGTCCTCTCTCTGTAATATCCACTCACACATGCTTCAACAGGGGCTGTGGAATTTAACTAGTTATCTGATAAGGGGGTGGGCTAACCAGACATCCTAAGATCAATTTACTACCTCGTTTCCAATTTCCTACAAAAAACCCACAGGTTGCAGTCAGAGAAATACAAAAATTCAAACAATATATAGCCTTATCCAACTACAAACAAGATGGTTTCATATCTTGAAGCTCTTCTGGCTTGTGATAGCATTTTGATATAATGAAATGTGAAATGGAAGCATATTTGTCAAAATCTCTAACAGAACTCAGAAAGCCATGCCTGATAGCAAGGTAAAGTAATATATACGTTATATATATAATAATATATATAAATTATTGTACATTGATATCATGTATATATGATAGTATATTTCTAAGAATTGAGATTTTTTTCAATCTGAACCTCTTTTTCCCATGTCTTCCTTCCAATAATATTGGTCCAAAGGGTTTGTTTCTTTTTAAACTAGGGCTGCTGTTTTTCATATGAGTAGTGTAATGATTAAAGGATTCATCTAACTGTATAACTCTCATCAAAGTCAATGTATTTTAGGTAGGCTAAAATATTTCAGTTTCAGTGTTTATCTGATGCCTCAGAACACAAAAGTTATTCGTAGACTAGAAAAAAAAGTAAGTTATATTGATTTGTACAATGTGTGCTTATGTATCATTAATTAGGGCGAGAAAATATGGATTGATATAATTTTAAAAGCTCAAACTATTTTAGGAATGATATTTTTAGTTAGGGGGAAGGTTTTTTTTTTTTTTTCTGGTGGGAGTAAACATTCCTTGTCCTTATAGGATTTCACCAAGATCTTAGAAGTATCTAATTATAATCTGAGCATAGAAGTGGAGAAGGTGTAGATATATTTGTAAGAAATTTGTAAGAAATATTTGTAAGGCTTTTAATGCATATTTTCTAGGAATTATTTTCTAGGAATTATTTGTGTATATATGTATATATCTGTATCTACACCTCCACAAAATTAAAATGGGACTTACCTACTTTTACCAAGTCGTGTGCATATGTATTCATTTATTCATTCATTCATTTTTTTCAGTGATGAATTCAATTCATTTTTGTGTGGTTGAGTGTGTGTGCATTTTCTTGTCATGTCAGTGTGTTTCTTACTGAAAATGATAGTAAAAAGAAAGTGTTTAAAACAAAACAACAAAAAAATGGTGGCTGGTTCTTTAATTGTGTTTATATAGTGTTTTATAAAAAGTCTGAATTCTTAATCCAAGACCTTCAGGATCCTGTTGATTGAGAAGTGTGGGCTGAAGGAGATGTCTCTTAGACAATCCTGTATGTTGTTAGTTTAAATTTTTTTTAATTAGATGATGTATAAATAAGGGGAGAGGTACTAAATTATTTCCTATCCATATGAGTTATTTTGTGGTCACTACCTCTGCAAGATCAGTTTGACATTTGTGACAATATAGTGGATTTCTGTGAGAATCAAACATCTGAGCTGATTTGCATAAAACTTAACTGTTGGCTACTAACCCCTCTCTGGTTAACTCCGTGTACATAGTTAATCAGAGTTTATTATTGTGACAACCAGCCTATATCTTTCACTATAACTTTTCAGTTATCAGTTCCAGTTATCAGTTATCAGTACATAGTTAATCAGAGTTTATTATTGTGACAACCAGCCTATATCTTTCACTATAACTTTCCAGTTATCAGTTCCTTGGGGAGAAAATTTTGGCTTAACTAGAAAAATTAGCTGTGCACATTCAGGAAATGATTATCTGTCTAGGTATTTTGTGGTTTGTGTGTGTGTTTGGTTTGTTTTGTTGTGGTAATCTTTATGTGACAGGAATGGCCCACCTCACCCCACCCCCACCAACCTAACCTTCTGTTGGAGAGTAGAGTGTGGTTTCTCTTTATACTCCCAGATGGAGGCAGTGATGCGTGACCTACAGATGAGAATGATCATATTTGGTAGAAAGACAGGTCTGTTTGTTAGTATGAATGTGCTCATGGCTTTGCTTCTAATCTTCCACCAGCAGCTGAAATCAAGATATTATTCCATCATTGCTTCTTTATTCAGTTTTGTTGGTTTCCAGCTGATACTAGGAATTTTATAAAATGCCCTTATTTTAGAACCTGTTACTTAAAATGACACTGCTAATCACCACTGTGCTAATAATTCCATTTTTACTAAATTATTAGCACAATTATAACTTGAAAAATGTTTCTACAACTATCAAGAATACCTCCATAATGCTGTCTTTCACATCATGTCTTCTTTGTCAATCATAAAATCTCCTGGAGTGATTGTCAATAGAGTCTTGTGCTCCATTTATTATCCTGACAGAGCAAAGACCAACTGGCCCTTGACTGTCTCAGTCAGCTTTTGCTTCTTACTGATTAATCTATTTATAACTGTAATATCATCAATTTTTCAAATTAAGATACAGTCCCAAAATGGCAAGTTTGGGCTTTGCAATAATTACTTCAGTCCTTTCTGCTGACCTTCGTCTTTCACGTGGTGAACATTTTGCTGAGATAGGTTCTTTCTCAGCTGAGCTACAGCAGATTCAGTGGGGCTCCTCTTTGGAAGTGAGTGTATCTTCTGACAGTTTTTGATTCAATCAAACTGCGCTTACTCTTATTTTGTTCCTTGTACCTTAGTGGCTACCCAAACTATTTGATGTATGCATGTGTGTGATGCATTGTTTTTTCTTCTATGGTACCTAGGAACTTAAGAAAATTTTAATTTTAGAAAATTTTCTTTCCTTGGTCATTGAGTTTATTTGCCAGATTCATTTATATTATCCATTTTTCCAATCAACATTATTCAGGGACTGAGCTTTCTCACCTTTTTTTAAAAAATGCTCTTCTGGTTATTTATTCATTGTCAAAGTTGAAATTAAAGTATAAGTGATACTGTGACTCAGTTAATGGACAATACTCTCTCTAGGATACAGATAATTTTATTAAGAAAAGGTGGTCCTCACTTATTAGATATATAATTTTAGTGGAAATAAATAATTTAAAATGTGAACTTCTGTTTGACAAAATGTCCTTGTTAAAAAAACTTTGATAGTATTGCTACTGTGGTTGAAGTTTTATCACAAATATTCCCTATTTGTAAATAAATAAAAACAAAGATGGCGTGAAATTAGTTTCCACAGTATGAAATTATTTACATCAGGAGTAGACCAACTACTCAGATAAAGGCATCAATATGTGTGTCTGGAAGGATGGCAATTTATGCAGCTTGACTCCATTGCATCTGGAGGTCGACAGCTGCTTATTATGTACACCTAATTTACCGGAGTGGTAAATACTGTGAGTGAAGAAATCAATTCACCAAAGGTCTATGGTTCAATAGTTTTAGCACTTCATGCTGAAAATAAAATGTGGCATAAATTAGGAAAGAACCTTTTCCACACTGCCTCCGTACTAAAAGAACTCCCACAGTGGAAAAAGGCAGTAAATGAAGTGTCTTTGATATAATTATGTGGATGGTAATAAACCCAGCCTTGATCTGCTTTATGAAGCTGTTGTAATAATATTAATGATGTTTAACCATGTAACAATCCCTGGACAAATGGCACATCTATTTTCAATATCAAATTACTCATCTTTAAAAGAAAATAAATTAACAGCTTTTCCTACTTACGGGACATTACAGGAAAATTGAATGAAATTTCAGAGCATGTAGAAAAAAAATAGTTTGCAAAGGAAACACAGAATTTTGGATTAAGCTTTAGGATCAGTCATTTGTGTTAACCCAGGAAATATACCTAACAGTTGAGAATACAGGTCCAGTAATTTAAGGATTAGCTCCTTTCACTGTATTAGCCATTAAGGAAAATGATTATAAGAGGCAGTCTACCACCTAATCTTAAAAGGATCATTTAAATCTTACATATAAAACAGTATATATTTATCTCTATCTTTTTATATAATCATCAAAATCATAATGAGTACAACATCACTGGGGAGGATAACCGCTAATAACTATCATCCACAATTAAGTAAATACTCAGATAAACCATCCTTGTTCATGCCTGATAGCACATGATATTTATTTTCTATTTAAAATCAGCTTTATTGAACTAAATTTTACATGCGATAAACTTCACTGCTTTTTAAGGGGGGATTTCAATGGGTTGTGACAAATGTATTCAGTTGTGTGGCCACTTCCAAAATCAAGGTATAGAATATGATTATCACCACAGACACTTCCACTGTGTTCTTTTGTACTTCATCCCAAACTCATCTCTTGGCAATGACTATTCTGTTCATTATACCCAGAGATTTTTCTTCTCTAGAATGTTCTTTAAATGCAGTCATGCAGTATGTAGCCTCTCTGTCCAGCTTCTGTCACTTAGCATCATGTGTATGAGATTAATACATATTGTAGCATGTATCAGAAATTTGATTCTTTTTAATTACCCAAAATAATTATATGATCATTTCCTAAGATGCAATCAAATTTGAAGATTCTGATATGACTTTAGCCTTTCCATCGGTCTGCTCTTTTAAAATCTTACCCATGTTCTTATGAGTGTGCTTGGTTTTTGAAGTGGTTTTGAGGGTGAAGCAAGGGGTAAATCTTTATTAGGCTTGAATAACAGCTTTGTAAGCTGCCTTGACTAGGATACATTAAACCTTTTTCTTATTCTTACTTGCTAGAACTAATTGTTTTAGTCATCCTATGTAATTTTCAATAATTAATACACGTTTTCTCAAACTAAGGACAATATAGTATTTTATTTAAAATATTGAGAGCTTAATGGCCTCTCTTTTTCAAAATATGTCAGAAACTGTCCCATTTGAACCTAACATCAAACTGGTTAGCTACTTTCCAGGTGAAAATGTCTTTTATTATTTATTATATTTCATATTCTCACGTGCTTGTTTTAAATTCCAATGTATTATATTTAATTTCAAAATTTATAAGGCACAATCTTGTTAAAAATCACTTTTTTTTAAAGAAAAAAAAAGCACAGATAAGAAAAAACACGTTCTTAACATAAATCTAGTGTTGTTTGGCCTTTACTGGACATCCTTGAACTTCTTAAATAAGCAGAGCTGTAGATGTTAGGACAACAGCCAACCAATGCAACTGCTGGTAAGTTTTTTAATGTCTCAAAATAGGAGCTTTTATTTTTGTCATTTGGTGTTTGTGTATTTTGTTTGTTTTAATGCTGTTTTTTCCTATGATCACTGACAAACAGGGAGGGTTAATCATAACTGTAACTGTTATACTCAAAATTACAGTGTTATTTTTGGTGTCTAGATAGACCCTAGTCTTCCTTAGCTCACATTCCCTGAAAACATCCCAGCTGCTGATAAATCGTATTTTTCCTTCCTTCCTCTCTCCCTCTCTATCCCTCTCTCTCCATCTTCGCACCCCCTTTCCCTTTCTTTCTCTCAATCTCCCTCTCTTTTTGAGGTCATACTATCTTTGTTTTGTCTCTTGTCTTTTTCCCTCTTCTCTCTATATTTTACTGGCTCCATTCTTCTTCTTTTTTTTTTTTTTACATCTTTATTGGAGTATAATTGCTTTACAATGGTGTGTTAGTTTCTGCTTCATAACAAGTGAATCAGTTATACATATACGTATGTTCCCATATCTCTTCCCTCTTGCATCTCCCTCCCTCCCATCCACCCTATCCCACCCCTCTAGGTGGTCACAAAGCACCGAGCTGATCTCCCTGTGCTATACGGCTGCTTCCCACTAGCTATCTATTTTACGTTTGGTAGTGTATATATGTCCATGCCACTCTCTCACTTGTCCCAGCTTACCCTTCCCCCTCCCCATGTCCTCAAGTCCATTCTCTAGTAGGTCTGTGTCTTTATTCCCGTCTTTCCCCTAGGTTCTTCAGGACCTTTTTTTTCCCTTAAATTCCATATATATATGTTAGCATACGGTATTTGTATTTCTCTTTCTGACTTACTTCACTCTGTATGACACACTCTAGGTCCATCCACCTCACTGCAAATAACTCAATTTCATTTCTTTTTATGGCTGAGTAATATTCCATTGTATATATGTGCCACATCTTCTTTATCCATTCATTCGATGATGGACACTTAGGTTGCTTCCATCTCCTGGCTATTGTAAATAGAGCTGCAATGAACATTCTAGTACATGACTCTTTTTGAATTATGGTTTTCTCAGGGTATATGCCCAGTAGTGGGATTGCTGGGTCATATGGTTGTTCTATTTGTAGTTTTTTAAGGAACCTCCATACTGTTCTCCATAGTGGCTGTATCAATTTACATTCCCACCTGCAGTGCAAGAGTGTTCCCTTTTCTCCACACCTTCTCCGACATTTATTGTTTCTAGATGTTTTGATGATGGCCATTCTGACCGGTGTGAGCTGATATCTCATTGTAGTTTTGATTTGCGTTTCTCTAATGATTAGTGATGTTGAGCATTCTTTCATGTGTTTGTTGGCAATCTGTATATCTTCTTTGGAGAAATGTCTATTTAGGTCTTCTGCCCATTTTTGGATTGGGTTGTTTGTTTTTTTGTTATTGAGCTGCATGAGCTGCTTGTAGATTTTGGAGATTAATCCTTTGTCAGTTGCTTCATTTGCAAATATTTTCTCCCATTCTGAGGGTTGCCTTTTGGTCTTGTTTATGGTTTGCTGTGCAAAATTACGCCTAATATCCATGAAACCCTGAGATTTCAGCTCCCTTCCATTATTCTCTCTTTTATTTTTAGATCTCATCTACCATAATGGATTCATATATCACTTCTGCGTTCATAACTTCCAAAATATCTAGTCCTGAACATTTATTCAAAATTCTGATGTTGAATTTCCATGCAGAATGTCTCCACCTGGATGCTTTAGCCTCAAATTAAACAAGCATTAATTTTATCATAATCCATTCTTCTCTAGGTTTTCTGATTTCTTTTAGTGATACTGTTGTCTCTTAAAGACTGGGTTCTAGAACAATGCAGCATTTTTCTTTTTTCTTTCTTCCTTTAGTTAGTCACTAGGTGCTGTTAATTTTTCTCTTCAAATTATTATGCATCTGCATAATAATACATATACTGTCTTAGCATAACCACTGTATTTACTCTATCTTGGGCAATGTCACCCCAGTTTTGAACTATTGTAATAGTTTCCTTTATTCTTTTTCCACTCTGCTCCAATGCTTTCTGCATGTTGTAGATACATTAATCTTATAAAATATCACTTTTTGTTTCCATACTCTTGCCTACAACATTTTGATGTCTATATTAAATGTCAAGGTTCAAACTAGGACAGTTTATTAACAGAAACTGAAAGTTGTCTGGTCGTAAATAAGAAAGGGCTCCACATTATTAAATCTGGTTTAGTGGCTGAATAATGAGCAATGGCTGTAGATTTAGCTGTGTTTGTACATGTAGGCAGGTGAAGAAAGCAAGTCATAAATATATCAAATGCAATTTTCAGTCTTGGCCTATGGGACCAGGTTTTGAAATTTAATAGTTATACCTAAAGAACTTATACCAAAAGTTCCATTCAGGATGGTGGGAGCCAAAACAAGCCAATAAAAATGAACCAGGTAAGTGGGGTGATCAAGTCAAGGATGATACTGAAGAAAGTTAGAAGGTGAGGAGTTAGTTAAGTTATGATGAGAAGCAATAGTTTCTTATATATTCTTATAATATATGTTCCAAAAGTGAGTTTTACTGATTGACTTGCTCTTAAATATCACAATTTATTGAAGCAACATGGAATCCCTTTGCAAGTCTCATTTTAGGGAATTCTGTTTGGTCTTAATGAGTAGCAAACCATCAGGTTAAATACCAAAGGCTCAGATTATATATCTACTTAACTCACCAAGCTCTGTAAGAGTGATTTCCTGTGGCAATGCCACTACCTAATTAAGAACTTGGTTTCCTTCATAGGTGTATGGTCAGACCACTCAAGATGGCTGTTCTCTTGCTCTCTGTACATCCCCTGCTTGATCAGTGCCTGCTTCACCTACACCCTACACACATGACTGACCTCCGGTGTTGCTCCAGGACCTTGCTTCGAACATGTAAGCTCCCCCATGCATTAAACCATTGATGTCTCTGTCGCTGACTCTGGGCTCTTTCTTCAGTCTTGAAGCTGGGCAAGCACAGGCCTTGTAGGCCTGCAGGGTACAGCCCAACAATAGTTAAAATTTCCTTTTTTAAAATTTATTTTATTGAAATATAGTTGATTTACAATGTTGTGTTAGTTTCTGGTGTACAGCAAAGTGATTCAGATATATATATATATATATATAAAATAGTTTGCATCTGCTAATCCCAAACTCCCAATTCATCTCTCCCCCACCCTCCTCCCTCTTGGCAACCACAAGTCTGTTCTCTATGTCTGTGAACCTGTTTCTGTTTCATAGTAAGTCCATTTGTACCACATTTTAGATTCCACTTATAAGTGATATCATAATATTTGTGTTTCTCATTCTGACTTACTTCACTTAGTATGATAGTCTCTAGGTTCATCCATGTTGCTGCAAATGGCATTATTTCATTCTGTTTTATGGCTGAGTAATATTCCATTGTATACATGTACCACATCTTCTTTATCCATTCATCTGTCTATGGACGTTTAGTTTGCTTTCCTGTCTTGGCTACCGTGAATAGTGCTGCTATAAACATAGAGGTGCATGTATCTTTTCAAATTATAATTTTGTCCAGTTATATGCCCAGGAGTCTTCTTTTGAGAAATGTCTATTTAGGTCTTCTGCCCATTTTTTGATTGGGTTGTTTGTTTTTTTATTATTGAGTTGTATGAGCTGTTTGTATATTTTAAAGTCATAGCTGTTGAAATCATTCATAATGCTAAAAGACCATGTAGTATGTTTGACCAGGGTATAAAATTTATTCTCAAATTCATCCTACAAAGAAATTCTCAAGTTCCTTTCAGTCCTTAGAACATTGCCTTGTAAATTTCAAAAACTTGCTTAAAAATTATCTTAATATTTAAAGTAATAAATGGTTTCATAAAAGTGTCTTCTGAATTGTCCTCATGCTATATCTAAAGCAATGTCTAATTCAGTAAAATTAATCATCCTGAAGAAAACATTCTTTCCATATCTGTGCATTTTCTAATTGAGAATCCCTCCATGTATAATGCTTTTCTCTTGTTTTTCTATTGATTTATAGGTTTTGGTGCTTTGAAGCTCATTCATCTAATAATGCTTTAACAGATGACTCTTTTTCAGTAAATTCTTTCTCTTCTAAAATGCAGTAGAATATTTTGTCTTTAATACTCCAACAGCATTTAACAGTGCTTCTCATTATTGTGCTTTTTCTGAATATGATTTTTTAATCTATAAAGCCCAGTTTTAAGTTCCTCAAAACAGAAATACCATCTTGAATGTCTCCATTCCTTGGACAATGCTCGTTGTAATCTGAAGGGAGTTGCTGAGCAAAAATTTGATATTTTCATGGCTGATAGATTGATCTCTGTTCCAGTCTGTTAAAAAGCAATGCATGTTTTAGTGAAAGCTTATTAATATCTTAATATAAGTTAAATATTGGCCCTGAGAAATGCAGTACACTGGCCACAGGGTACAGTGATGATAACACCAAAATGTAAATCAGAATACTTAAGTTCTAGCTTTAGTTCTACCCATAGTTTATGATAATTCACCCCTTTCTTTGCCACAAATTCTTAGCCAAAAACTCAGAGATTATTTACTGATATAATATTTTATTATTCTATGATTAGGGTATCCCTACAGCTCTCAAATTTCTTGGTTTCAAAAATCACCTACTTAATTTGTAAAATGCCAAGACTCTCATTTCATTATATGAGCCTACTTTTTTATTCACATTTAAGTGAAGATTAATTCTTAATCATTTCAATTTATATATATTTGCTGTATTTGTGTTATGCTCATCTATCTTCTCTCTCATTATACATAATTTCTTAAGATACCAGTACTTACTATGTTGTGATATTACAGTATTAACCATTTTATCATCCCAATAAACATAGAAAAGTATGTTGCTCATTTAGATGTCTCTTAAGGGTTTTTGACTGAAATAACTATGATGGGGAAAATTAGCAAATAAAATATGAGTTCCCTTCGTATTTTCTTAAATCAACTTCCATACAGAAGTCCAGGCAAAAATAAATGTTACTAGTATTAACACAAGTCGAGTTAATTTAAAAAGCTGTGAGCTGCAGAGCCTGTATGAAAGATTTTATACATCGTCTCAAATAAAAGGAAAGACTTATGCTTAGAGATAAATTATATGTTAAATGTAATGTAAAAGAAAACAAGAAACAGTGTAGTACAGGAGAGCTATGATTTACTCCACATGGTCCTATGCGGATAAGGCATTAAGGTGCTGAAAGCTAAAGTTTCTGTATTTTCCAAAGCTTCAAATAAACAATCATTACTTCCTAGGGTTCTAATCAGGATTTATACCAACACATACATGTTGAATAGAGGCAAAGACTGGCAAAAAGCCCAGTAACTTTCTCTACCTAAGAAAAATTACATTTCCTCAAGTTAAACATTTTTAAAACTTTTTTTTTCTTCTCAGATTTCTATATCATAACACTTTTGTGTGACTGCTCTCATTTACAACTGCTCCCAATTTAGTGTTACCCATGGATTTAATTAATATATAATTTAGTTTTACATATTATTAATTGGGATGGTAAATAAAGAAGCAGCTGTGGCAGAACAACTATTAAAAAATGCTTGGGCTTCCCTGGTGGCGCAGTGGTTGAGAGTCCGCCTGCCGATGCAGGGGACATGGGTTCGTGCCCCGGTCCGGGAAGATCCCACATGCCGCGGAGCAGCTGGGCCCGTGAGCCATGGCCGCTGAGCCTGCATGTCCGGAGCCTGTGCTCCCCAACGGGAGAGGCCACAACAGTGAGAGGCCCACGTAACGCAAAAAAAAAAAAAAAAAAAGCTTAAATTTCTCAGCACCCTAATTCATTAAGAACTTTATAAAGAGATGGTAAAGAACTAAAATACGAAAATTTTCTGTATAAGCTTTTAGTTGTGGTCTCAGTGCATATGGAGTATCAGTATAAATATGGCTCATAAGAACAATAATTGAAGAAAATGAAAGTACTTCTCTTAAAATCATATATTCAACTTTCAAGAGATTAATTTTTTTAACTAAGGAAGAAGAAAATAAACCCTGACCTAAATCAGTCTTCAGGAAAAACGACAAAAAATAATCCAAAAGGAAAATCAGAATGTACTCATACCATTAGGAAAGTCTTTAAAAAAATAAAACAAGGATGGATTGATGTCTAATAACATAATTTATCTCACTTTAGAAAGCATTCTTGACATTCTGAGAAAAAAAGGAAGGAAATGGTGGAAGGCAGAGGGAACCCAAATTACATATCCTGGCCTTCTGAAGATTAGGATTATGGGTCAGGCAGGTGTTCATATTTTCAGTCAAATGTGACTATTTTTTAATGAAAGAGAATTATACATGATGAGTAATTTTCATGGAAAATCTGTGAAAGTGCAAAACTTGAAACTTGGTATTTATTTTATAAATAGCCCCCTCTTTTCCTTATCTATAATATAGTTCTTCTACCTGTAACATTTTTCCTCTTCAGTATAAGAAAGCTTCCTAAGAAAATTGAAAAAAAAAAAAAAAGCATGCAAAAAAAGCCCAATATTTATTACTGGGACTTATTTTTCCAAATGCAAAATGAAGTCTCGAGAACTGAGGCTTGACTAAGAGTTTAAAATACTTAGAGACAGCAGCTGTCATTGACGACTTCTGCAGTGATGCTAGTAAGAAACTATTTCAATATCAGAACCCAGACTCCTTGGTTAATTTGCCAATTTGCTAAGTAGGTGAAACCATCCATGAATGCCTTCCATCTGTTCCAAGAGGTCCCTGTGTTTGTTATTTCTTAGATGGATGCACACTGTCCAACTGTGACACAAACTCACAAATCACCTGTCAGGTAGTTGTGAAGACAAAGACTTAGGAAAGCAATCTCAACTTTGAAAACACTCTTACTCATAAAAACATCAGAATTAAACCTGTTATTACTAAATGCTATAGCGTATTGACCTTATATAAACTCCTTTAAATAGCAAGTTGTTTATTATGATTATTGTAATCTACTATTTAAGAAAGGTCTCTGATTATTTTGGACTCCACAAAATAGAAATGGAGAGAATAGATTTCTTTTTTTATATATTTAGAAATATCTTAATTTTGCAAGATTATAAATGGTTTCTTATTTACCAAAAACAAATAAATAATTTTGGTAAGAAAATAAGGAGGTATATATTTACAATAGAACATGGAACCACAGAGATGAAATTGTGCCTCAGCTGAGGTTAGTTTTATGAAGTATGTCAGAAACGGTTGATCAATAATGCTGTCTATTCTGTTTTTGAAGATTCTTATGCAATCTACCCACTGTTAAACATCCAGATAAATATATTTCTGCTTTTTACTACTTCATTGATTATTCCTAGCAAGGTTAATTATTATCAGTTACAAATTCCAATTTTATCAGTGTTACTCCAGTAATCATTTGATTATTGTGCAAAACTATATATATTTCATCACATACTGCTTTGCATAAATCTTTTCTGAGTGGGATATTTATCTTTCTAAGTACTTTGCATAATCTGTTCACATGAGCATTGTTGTCTGTGACTAAACCCATATATTCTTTCTGGGGGGGGGGCTTTAAGTTTTTTTAAAAAAATTTTATACAATAGAGGTTACTTTCCATTTACACTTATTAAAAGCTATTGGCTATATTCCCCATGTTGTACAGTACATCCTTCAGGCTATGTTACACCCAATAGTTGGTACCTCTTAAATTCTCTGTACTACCCCTTCCCCCCACCCCCACTGATAACCACCACTTTGTTCTCTATATCTGTGAGACTGCTTCTTTTTATTATATTCACTAGTTTGTTGTATTTTTTTAGATCCCACATATAAGAGATATCATATAGTATTTGTCTTTCTCTGACTTATTTTACTTAACATAATGCCCTCAAGTCCATCCATGTTGCTGCAAGTGGCAGGATGTCATTCTTTTTTATGGCTGAGTAGTATTCCATTATATGTGTGCGCACGTGTGTGTGTGTGTGTGTGTGTTTGTGTATGTATTTACACCACATCTTCTTTATCCATTCGTCTGTTGTGGGACTCATAGGTTGCTTCCGTAGCTCGGCTATTGTAAATAATGCTGCTATGAACATTGGGGTGCAGGTATCTTTTCGAATTAGTGTTTTTGTTTTTCTCAGATATATATACAGGAGTGGAATTGCTGGGTCTTATGGCAGCTCTATTTTTAGTTTTTTGAGAAACCTCCATAATTATTTCTACAGTGGCTGTACCAATTTCCATTCCCACCAACAGTGCGGAGGGTTCCCTTTCCTCCACACCCTCGCCAACATTTGTTATTTGTGGGTTTTTTTTTTTTTTTTGATGATAGCCATTCTGACAGGAGTGAGGTGATATCACTGTGGTTTTGATTTGCATTTCCGTGATGATTAGCAATGTTGAGCAGATTTCATGTGCCTGTTGGTCATCTGCATTTTAAACATATATTCTTTTTTTTTTTTTTTTGTGGTACGCGGGCCTCTCACTGTTGTGGCCTCTCCCATTGCGGAGCACAGGCTCCGGACGCGCTGGCCCAGCGGCCATGGCTCACGGGCCCAGCCGCTCTGCGGCACGTGGGATCTTCCCAGACTGGGGCACGAACCCATGTCCCCTGCATCGGCAGGCAGACTCTCAACCACTGCGCCACCAGGGAAGCCCTAAACTTATATATTCTTAATCAGACAATTGTGGGTTTCAACACTGGCTCATCCACTTACTTTCAATATGGCCTTTGATTATTTATCGTCTCTCGGCTTTAGTCTTCTTACATGAAATTTCTAGACTTAATATCATCTACCTCTAGTTATGATGAATACTGAATCAAATAAAGACTATAAAGCATCCATTATAGTGCCTTAAACACAGTAGCTACTCAATGAAAAACAGCTATTAATGTGTTGTTGATATCAAGCAAAACTTAAGTCTAAGACCCGATTCAACAATTGTTCCAATACACTGTATGGCATATTTCAGTATTTTCTGCTTGAAAACTCTCAAAACAATGCTATATGGTAAAGATAGATAATCTAAAGTGGTGTCAGCAAGCCTGATTTCAGCACATAAGGACTTAGAGATAGCCAGTTACTTGGACTGGTCCCACCGTACATGATACTACACACTACCCCGGCAGAGAAGAGCTGCCAGGGTCTCCTGCTTTTCATAGTTGGCAATGGCTTTGATACATGACCCTGTTCGCAGAACTCTGACACACCGTCTTCCTCAAGGCTGCTGTATTCTCCCAGCTCACTGGTTTTCTGGGTGACTCTTCCTAAATACATCATGTTGGAGAGGAAAAGGTAAGCATGGAAGAGAGAAAACACCTGTTTCTTCATAGCATCCTTACAGTAAGCATCCATTTCTACTAGAAATTAGAGAGTAAACATATAGATCTTTTTTTTCCTCCCCTAGATTTTACATGGTCTTGACAGGTTTTGGCTCTCCAAGACTAGTCTTTACGTTCTAGTGATTTTTCTTCCAACTCTCATCCAAGCTGCACTAACACTGTTCCCTCCTCTTGCCTCCTGGGCAAATATGGTAGTGTTTCTCATTTGTAGGAGCCCTCAGGTACCTCAGTAACCCTTGTGGGTTTCCATAACCTTACCCACACCTATTCAAATTGTCTCTTCATGAAATCGTCTTCATCCAAGTTGAGTGTGCCAGGTCCTCTGTCTTGCCAAGACTCTGCCAAACATCTGTTATGTCTCACTGGGACTATTTCAATGCCTTTTTTTTTGGCATTATTTATCTCAAGTTGAGCCCAGCCATGAAGCCACCAGTGTGGCTTCTGAAATTCTGACTGAATCACTCTATTTAAAATCTTTACATGGTACAATCACACCTAGAAGAAAAAGTCCAAACATACACATTTTTCTGTTCCTTTCTTCTTACTAGAGCAATGTGATGTGGATCAATGTGATGTTCTGAATGAAATCCAGAAGATCCAGCTCTCTCCAACTATATTATGAGTGAGGGTTAGCATAGCCCTGGTTGGTCAGGAGGGAGAGAACAAAAAAACTGTAAATATATATAGTTGTCCATTTCATTTGGATACTGTTTCTGATCTCTTTTCCTATCAGAATGGAAAATAATTTATTTTCCAAACCTAGAAAAAAATACAACATATGACCGCAGCTGCGATTGATGCTACAACTTAATTGAATTCAGGATAGTCTATTGTCACTCTTCAGGATTGACCTGGTGTCTGCAGAGGCAAGATGGTAAATTTAATACAGAAATGTTGAGGGACACCATATCTGTATCCTTTAGATCCTAGAGGGTCCACTGATGTCTGCCATCTTAACCCATGGTGTGAGACTACTTCTGATTCATTATCCTGGGAGTCAGTTACAGAGGCTTGCACTTGGTATCACTCAATCTGATAATGTTTTTCCTATAGGCCCACAACATAATATGGGACTTTCAACAACTACTAGATATGTCAATCCCAATCATATGCTCCTGAGCCTAGAAAATGATTACGAGATGGTGTAGGAGCCCAGTTTACCCACTGTTTGCTGAACTACGTGAAGAAATATATTTATTACCTGGTCCCATCCAGTCAAGCAGGGGACCATATATTTATTACCTGGTCCCATCCAGTCAAGCAGATCGCCTGGTACTCATGTCAACTCAGAGAATGAAAGACAATCCTCTAAAGTTTGGATGCTCTCCTTTTTCCAATGCAGTTATCCGAGTTAATAGCCATGAATTCCCATTGGAGGAAGTCTGGAGGTACCATTCACGTGTTTCTGTGATGTTGCTAGGTCCTTCCTCCTGGAGATCTGGCTTCCTTTTAAGGAAAAGGCTCCTGGATCTGAAAATAAGCTTAGGTCTGGAATATGGGCATATAATTATAATTTTTTAGGAGATTACAACCCAAAGTCACATAACTGGTTTCTCCTGATATTATAAGATACATAGTACCCACTGGGGCTGCCTACTTTTTTGCATTTATGGGCACTGTGTTCTCCTTCTATCTCCATAAATGTCTGTCGATTAGACAGGCCTTTTGTCTGCTAATCTAACCCAGCTACTCATTGCAATAATCACACCTCCCTGGCTTCTGATGGTTGTGCATATCTACAGTTTGGGGGTGTTATCATCTCCATTTCTATTATTGTTCCTAATTCTGTAACAGCCTCTCCTACAATCAGCCCTAGCTTGCTGAGGAGAGGAACTAATGAACATTTTAATAATGCTGGTGCCCCTCTATGGGCATGTTTCTTATGTCCATGGCAGGTGTTGAATCCCCCAACCCTTCCTGTGGAGTGTAACCACCTGGTGACATTTCCAGTCCAACATGTTGTAACCCCTCCAGCAGTCCCACTTCCCCAAGCATTTGAATCCTTTCTTCTGTAGTCTACAATGGGATTTTGACATCACTTAGCATGTTCATTCTTTTTCCAGCTTTTAGAAGCTATCTTGGTAGCCAGTTCATACCAACCCTGAGGCCCTTGACAGAGTACTAAAATGTGTATCCTCAAAAATGTCTCCTAAATAAAGAAATTCTGCCATATTCAATCTTATATTCCGGTACCCTGAATCAAAAAATCTCAGAATTAAATCCTGCTTGTATTCTGTCAGCTACTGCTGGTAAATGCTAACTAGGTAATTTGAGATAGTGATCCTTTCCTTTATTATGAGGATCAGCAAATTCCCAGCTGGGTTATGCCACAACTTAACATCAGATATATGTCTAGTGTGTGTAGCAGGGAAGGATGGGGCCAGTTATGTGGTGAACATATTGTCTCACAGGACAGAGGTCTCTTTGTGCATTAAGTTTCTAGAAAGTCTAGCCCTTAAAAGGGAGAGATGAGCCACTTTTTCAAGCTTCAAGGGTTTAGAGAGGTCTAGGGTTTCAAAACTTCTCAGGCCTCCTAAACTGGGTTTTCACACTAGCATAACTGACCTTCCTTGATAGGGCATTAAGCTTCTCTAGTTTGATTATTCTGACTGGCAGGTGCTAAGCCTGGTCCATGTCATTCTCTATACCTCTGTTATAGGAGAGGAGACCATGCACTTTGCTGAAACTTGATTTTTGTCTTGGTTAAGGAGAATGCAGTTCGGTTTTTCTCTCAGTCTGTTTGAACTGTATATTTTCTGAGCATTTTTTACCTACTGTGGATAGAGGCTATATGAACTTTTCCATATGCTTTAAAATCTACTTACATGCATATAAATCTGATATGGAATGTCTCCAGCCATATTTAGATAATAGTTTTATGGTTTTGTTTTCTATTTATTCTTTTGTCAGTTACAGGAAGTTAATGTGATCTTCAGAAAAGCGAATCAGATTGAATTGGTTATAGAACACAACAGGATCATCAGGCATTTGTACCAGTTCACCCAGGTGGTAGGGAAAGGCAAGCGTGATTGTATCTAGGATAAAGGTCTAGCCCTAAAGATGCAATGAAAGAACAAAGGGTCACATGAGAAGTGTAGTTTATGGCAAGACAAGGCTGGTTGATAATGTTCAGGTCATTAATACATAGACGTAGTACCTTGGGGTAAAGTGAGGACTAGACTGGTGTGAAAATAACAAATAAAGAAATGTCTTCAAATGCTTATTAAATACTTCTTACATTCCATGTGCTCTTCGAGAGTCTTGGAGTAAGAAACAAA
Source organism: Globicephala melas (assembly GCF_963455315.2). Lineage (NCBI taxonomy): Eukaryota > Metazoa > Chordata > Mammalia > Artiodactyla > Delphinidae > Globicephala > Globicephala melas. The sequence continues at coordinate 6,611,314 of NC_083314.1, read as the reverse complement.
TGTATCTCATCAGGTAGATTATATTCTTATGTTAGCGGGGTGGGACGGTAAGAGATATAAATAAATAAAATAACATGGTTTCTCTGAGGAGGGAATATTTCTTTGAACCACTGATTTGTTATATACGCTTTTGTGTGAATATCTTTTTTTCCTATTCTTTCGTTTTCAAATTTTCTGGCATACCATATTAAACAGATCAGTCTTGTAAGCAACGTATATTTATTTTTTAATTCATTCCTACAATCTTTGTGTAAGTGCTCATAAATTTGATTTTAATCTGCCATATCAATATTTATTTTCTATTAGTCTCATGTTTCTGTTCTCTTCTCACTTTTCTTGCTTTCTTCATGGTTAATCAATTTCTTTTTTCCACCTATACGTTTGATATTCATTTAGCGATTACTAAAAGACAATAACAAATTTTCCTTATTATAGTCTACCTTACATTGATACTTTTACCATTTTCTGGATAGCTCAAGAAACTTAAAACATGAAATTCCATTTACCACCTGCATATTTCTGTCCTAGCACTGGCAATTACAATACATAATATATTGGATTGGCCAAAAAGTTCGTTCGTGTTTTTTCCATACATTGTTACGGAAAAATCTAAATGAACTTTGCGGACAACCCAATAGTTTAAATTCCATAATGCATTTCTTTATATTGTTTTAAAATTTCAATATTTTTTTAACATCTTTATGGACTATAATTGCTTTACAATGGTGTGTTAGTTTCTGCTTTATAACAAAGTGAATCAGCTATACATATGCATATATCCCCATATCTCTTCCCTCTTGTGTCTCCCTCCCTACCACCCTCCCTATCCCGTCCCTCTAGGTGGTCACAGAGCATGGAACTGATCTCCCTGTGCTATGCAGATGCTACCCACTAGCTATCGGTTTTACATTTGGTAGTGTATATATGTCCATGCCACTCTCTCAGTTTGTCCCAGCATACTCTTCCCCCTCCCTGTGTCCTCAAGTCCATTCTCTAGTAGGTTTGCATCTTTATCCCTTCCTGCCCCTAGGTTCTTCATGACCTTTTTTTTTTAGATTCCATATATATGTGTTAGCACATTGTATTTGTTTTTCTCTTTCTGACTTACTTCACTCTGTATGACACACTCTAGGTCCATCCACATCACTACAAATAACTCAATTTCGTTTCTTTTTATGACTGTGTAATATCCCATTGTATATATGTGACATCTTCTTTATACATTCATCTGTAAATGGACACTTAGGTTGCTTCCATGTCCTAGCTATTGTAAATAGAGCTGCAGTGAACATTGTGGTACATGACTCTTTTTGAATTATGGTTTTCTCAGGGTATATGCCCAGCAGTGGGATTGCTGGGTCGTATGGTAGTTCTATTTTTAATTTTTGAAGGAACTTCCATACTGGTCTCCATAGTGGCTGTATCAATTTACATTCCCACCAGCAGTGCAAGAGGGTTCCCTTTTCTCCACACCCTCTCCAGCATTTATTGTTTGTAGATTTTTTGATGATGGCCATTCTGACTGGTGTGAGGTGATATTTCATTGTAGTTTTGATTTGCATTTCTCTAATGATGAGTGATGTTGAGCATTCTTTCATGTGTTTGTTGGCAATCTGTATATCTTCTTTGGAGAAATGTCTATTTAGGTCTTCTGCCCATTTTTGGATTGGGAGGTTTGTTTTCTTGATATTGAGCTGCATGAGCTCCTTGTAATTTCTGGAGATTAATCCTTTGTCAGTTGCTTCATTTGCAAATATTTTCTCCCATTCTGAGGGTTGTCTTTTGGTCTTGTTTATGGTTTCCTTTGCTATGCAAAAGCTTTGAAGTTTCATTAGGTCCCATTTCTTTATTTTTGTTTTTATTTCCATTTCTCTAGGAGATGGGTCCAAAAGGATCTTGCTGTGATTTATGTAATGGAGTGTTCTGTCTGTTTTCCTCTAAGAGTTTGATAGTTTCTGGCCTTATATTTAGGTCTTTAATCCATTTTGAATTTATTTTTGTGTATGGTGTTAGGAAGTGTTCTAATTTCATTCTTTTACATGTAGCTGTCCAGTTTTCCCAGCACCACTTGTTGAAGCGGTTGTCTTTTTTCCATTTTATATTCTTGCCTCCTTTATCAAAGGTAAGGTGACCATATGTGCATGGGTTTATCTCTGGACTTTCTGTCCTGTTCCATTGATCTATCTTTCTGTTTTTGTGCCACTACCATACTGTCTTGATAACTGTAACTTTGTAGTATAGTCTGAAGTCAGGGTGCCTGATTCCTCCAGCTCCGTTTTTCTTTCTCAAGATTGCTTTGGCTATTCAGGGTCTTTTGTGTTCCCATGCAAATTGTGAGATTTTTTGTTCTAGTTCTGTGAAAAATGCCAGTGGTAGTTTGATAGGGATTGCATTGAATCTGTAGATTGCTTTGGGTAGTATAATCATTTTCACAATGTTGATTCTTCCACTCCAAGATCATGGCATATCTCTCCAGCTATTTGTATCATCTTTAATTTCTTGCATCAGTGTCTTATAATTTTCTGCATGCAGGTCTTTTGTCTCCTTAGGTAGGTTTATTCCTAGATATTTTATTCTTTTTGTTGCAATGGTAAATGGGAATGTTTTATTAATTTCACTTTCAGGTCTTTTATCATTAGTGTCTAGGAATGCCAGAGATTTCTGTGCATTAATTTTGTGTCCTACTATTTTACCAAATTCATTGATTAGCTCTAGTAGTTTTCTGGTAGCATCTTTAGGATCCTCTATGTATCGTATCATGTCATCTTCAAACAGTGACAGCTTTACTTCTTGTTTTCTGCTTTGGGTTCCTTTTGTTTCTTTTTCTTCTCTGACTGCTGTGGCTAAAACTTCCAAAACTGTGTTGAATAATAGTGGTGAGAGTGGGCAACCTTGTCTTATTTCTGATCTTAGTGAAAATGGTTTCAGTTTTTCACCACTGAGGACAATGTTGACTGTGGGTTTGTCATATATGACCTTTATTATGTTCAGGTAAGTTCCCTCTATGCCTACTTTCTGCAGGGTTTTTATCATAAATGTGTATTGAATTTTGTCAAAAGCTTTCTCTGCATCTATAGAGATGATCATATGGTTTTTATTCTTCAATTTGTTTATATGGTGTATCACATTGATTGATTTGCGTATATTGAAGAATCCTTGCATTCCTGGGATAAAACCCACTTGATCATGGTGTATGATCCTTTTAATGTGCTGTTGGATTCTGTTTGCCAGTATTTTGTTGAGGATTTTTGCATCTATGTTCATCAGTGATATTGGCCTGTAGTTTTCTTTCTTTGTGACATATTTGTCTGGTTTTGGTATCAGGGTGATGGTGGCCTTGTAGAATGAGTTTGGGAATATTCCTCCCTCTCTATATTTTGGAAAAGTTTGAGAAGGATAGGTGTTAACTCTTCTCTAAATGTTTGACAGAATTCACCTGTGAAGCCATCTGCCCCTGAGCTTTTGTTTTTTGGAAGATTTTAAATACATTTTCCATTTCAGTGCTTGTGATTGGTTTGTTCATAATTTCTATTTCTTCCTGGTTCAGTCTTGGAAGGTTGTGCATTTCTAAAAATTTGTCCCTTTCTTCCAGGTTGTCCATTTTATTGGCATAGAGTTGCTTGTAGTAATCTCTCATGATCCTTTGTATTTCTGCAGTGTCAATTGTTACTTCTCCTTTTTTTCATTTCTAATTTTATTGATTTGAGTCTTCTCCGTTTTTTTCTTGTTGAGTCTGGCTAATGGTTTATCAATTTTGTTTATCTTCTTAAAGAACCAGCTTTTAGTTTTATTGACCTTTGCTATCGTTTCCTTCATTTCTTTTTCATTTATTTCTGATCTGATCTTTATGATTTCTTTCCTTCTGCTATCTTTGGGGTTTTTTTGTTCTTCTTTCTCTAATTGCTTTAGGTGTAACGTTAGGTTGTTTACTTGAGATGTTTCTTGTTTCTTAAGGTAGGATTGTATTGCTATAAACTTCCTCTTAGAACTGCTTTTGCTGCATCCCACAGGTTTTGGGTTGTCGTGTTTTCATTGTCATTTTTTCTAGGTATTTTTTGATTTCTTCAGTGATCTCTTAGTTGTTAAGTAGTGTATTGTTTAGCCTCCATGTGTTTGTATTTTTTACAGATTTTTCCCTGTAATTGATATCTAGCCTCATAGCGTTGTGGTCAGAAAAGATACTTGATACAATTTCAATTTTCTTCAATTTACTAAGGCTTGATATGTGACCCAAGATATGATTCTCTATCCTGGAGAATATTCCATGAGCACTTGAGAAGAAAGTGTATTCTGTTGTTTTTGGATGGAATGTCCTATAAATATCAATTAAGTCCATCTTGTTGAATGTGTCATTTAAAGCTTGTGTTTCCTTATTTATTTTTATTTTGGATGATCTGTCCATGGTGAAAGTGTGGTTTTAAAGTCCCCTAATATGACTGTGTTACTGTCAGTTTCCCCTTTTATGGTTGTTCGCATTTGCCTTATGTATCGAGGTGCTCCTATGTTAGGTTCATCAATATTTACAATTGTTATATCTTCTTCTTGGATTGATCCATTGATCATTATGTAGTGTCCTTCTTTGTCTCTTGTGATAGTCTTTGTTTTAAAGTCTATTTTGTTTGATATGAGAATTGCTACTCCAGCTTCTTCTGATTTCTCTGTGCATGGAATATCTTTTTCCATCCCCTCACTTTCAGTCTGTACGTGTCCCTAGGGGTGGGTCTCTTCTGGACAGCATATATATGGATCTTGTTTTTGTATCCATTCCACCAGTCTATGTCTTTTGTTTGGAGCATTTAATCCATTTACATTTAAGGATATTATCAAAATGGATGTTCCTATTACCATTTTCTTAATTGTTTTGTGTTTGTTATTGTAGATCTTTTCCTTCTCTTGTGTTTCCTGCCTAGAGAAGTTCCTCTAGCATTTGTTGTAAAGCTGGTTTGGTGGTGCTGAATTCTCTTAGCTTTTGCTTGTCTATAAATGTTTTAATTTCTCTGTCAAATCTGAATGAGATCCTTGCTGGGTGGAGTAATCTTGGTTGTAGGTTTTTGTCCTTCATGACTTTAAATATGTCCTGCCACTCCCTTCTGGCTTGGAGAGTTTCTGCTGAAAGATCAGCTGTTAACCTTATGGGGATTCCCTTGTGTGTTATTTGTTGTTTCTCCCCTGCTACTTTTAACGTTTTTTCTTTGTATTTAATTTTTGATAGTTTGATTAATTTAAGTCTTGGCATGTTTCTCCTTGGATTTATCCTGTATAAGACTCTCTGTGCTTCCTGGACTTGATTAACTATTTCCTTTCCCATATTAGGGATGTTTTCAACTATAGTCTCTTCAAATATTTTCTCAGTCCCTTTCTTTATCTCTTCTTCTTTTGTGACCCCTATAATTTTAATGTTGGTGCGTTTAATGTTTTCCCAGAGGTCTCTGAGACTGTCATCAATTCTTTTCATTTTTTTTTCTTTATTCTTCTCTGCAGTAGTTATTTCCACTATTTTATCTTCCAGTTCACTTATCCATTCTTCTGCCTCAGTTATTCTGCTATTGATTCCTTCTAGAGAATTTTAAATTTCGTTTATTGTGTTGTTCATGGCTGTTTGTTTGCTCTTTAGTTCTTCTAGGTTCTTGTTAAAAGTTTCTTGTATTTTCTCCATTCTATTTCCAAGATTTTGGTTCATCTTTACTATCATTATTCTGAATTCTTTTTAAGGTAGACTGCCTATTTCCTCTTCATTTGTTAAGTCTGGTGGGTTTTTATCTTGCTCCTTCATCTGCTGTGTGTTTCTCTGTCTCCTCATTTTGCATAACGTACTGTGTTTGGGGTCTCCTTTTCGCAGGCTGCAGGTTCGTAGTTGTCATTGTTTTTGGTTTCTGCCCCCAGTGGCTGAGGTTGTTTCAGTGTGTTGTGTAGGCTTCCTGGTGGATGGGATTAGTGCCTGTGTTCTGGTGGATGAGGCTGGATCTTGTCTTTCTGGTGGGCACATCCACGTCTGGTGGTATGTTTTGGGCTGTCTGTGGCCTGATTATGATTTTAGGTAGACTCTCTGCTAATGGCTGTGGTTGTGTTCCTTTCTTGCTAGTTGTTTGGCATAGGTTATACAGCACTGGAGCTTGCTGGTCATTGAGTGGAGCTGGGTGTTGGCATTGAGATGGAGATCTCTGGGAGTTTTTTGCCGTTTGATTTTACATGGAGCTGGGAGGTCTCTCGTGGACCAATATTCTGAACTTGGCTCTCCCCCCTCAGAGTCACAGCCCTGACACCTGGCTGGAGCAACAAGAGCGTGTCATTCACAGGGCTCAGTATAAAAGGGAGGGAAGAAAAAGGAAAGAAGAAGATAAAATAAAATGAAATAAAGTTATTAAAATAAAAAATAATTATTAAAAAATATTTTAAAAGTAACAAGAAAGAAAGAAAGAAGAGAGCAACCAAACCAAAAAACAAATCCACCAATGATAGCAAGCACTAAAAATTATATTTAAAAAAACAAACAAACAAAAAAAAACGGACAGACAGAATCCTAGGACAAATGGTAAAAGCAAAGCTATACAGAGAAAATCACACACATACACACAAAAAAAGTAAAAGAGAAAAAAATATATATATCATTTCTCCCAAAGTCCACCTCCTCAATTTGGGATGATTCATTGTCTATTCAGGTATTCCACAGATACAGGGTACATCAAGTTGATTGTGGAGATTTAATCCACTGCTCCTGAGGCTGCTGGGAGAGATTTCCGTTTCTCTTCTTTGTTCGCACAGCTCTGAGAGTTCAGCTTTGGATTTGGCCCCGCCTCTGCATGTAGGTCACTGGAGGGCATCTGTTCTTCGCTCAGACAGGACGGGGTTAAAGGAGCAGCTGATTCGGGGGCTCTGGCTCACTCAGGCCGGGGGGAGGGAGGGGTACGGATGCAGGGAGAACTTGCGGCGGCAGAGGCCGGCGTGACGTTGCACCAGCCTGAGGCTCGCCATGTGTTCTCCCTGGGAAGTTGTCCCTGGATCACGGGACCCTGACAGTGGCGGACTGCACAGGTTCCCTGGAAGAGAGGTGTGGATAGTGACCTGTGCTCGCACACAGGCTTCTTGGTGGCGGCAGCAGCAGCCTTAGCGTCTCATACCAGCCTCTGGGGTCCACGCTGATAGCCGTGGCTCACGCCCGTCTCTGGAACTCCTTTAAGCAGCGCTCTTAATCCCCTCTCCTCTGCACTTAATCCCCTCTACAGGAGGAAACAAAGAGGCTAAGATAAAAGGCTCTTCAGCAGCTCCAGACTTTTCCCCAGACTCCCTCCCTACCTGTGGCGCACTAGCCCCTTCAGGCTGTGTTAACGCCACCAACCCCAGTCATCTCCCTGGGATCTGTCCTCGGAAGCCCAAGCCTGAGCTCCCAGCCCCACCCGCCCCGGCGGGTGAGCAGACAAGCCTCTCGGCCTGGTGAGTGCTGGTCGGCACCAATCTTCTGTGTGGAAATCTTTCCGCTTTGCCCTCTGCACCCCTGTTGCTGTGCTCTCCTCCGTGGCTCCGAAGCTTCCCCCCTCAGCCCTCCCCCAGTCTCTGCCCATGAAGGGGCTTCCTATTGTGTGGAAACCTTTCCTCCTTCACAGCTCCCTCCCACTGTTGCAGGCCTCGTCCCTATTCTTTTGTCTCTGTTTTTTCTTTTTTCTTTTGCCCTACCCAGGTACGTGGGGATTTTCTTGCCTTTTGGGAGGTCTGAGGTCCTCTGCCAGTGTTCAGTGGGTGTTCTATAGGAGCAGTTCCACACGTAGATGTATTTGTGATGTATTTGTGGCAAGGAAGGTGATCTCTGTGTCTTACTCCTCCGCCATCTTGAAACTCCTGTCTTTCTCTTTCTGACTTCTTTACTTAGTATGGTAATCTCTAGGTCCATCCATGTTGCTGCAAATGGCATTATTTTGTTCTTTTTTATGGCTGAGTAATATTCCTTTGTATATATGTACCACAGCTTCTTTATCCATTACTCTGTTGATGGACATTTAGTTTGCTTCCGTGTCTTGGATCTTGTAAATAGTGCTGCAGTGAACCTTGGAGTGCAAAAATCTTTTCTAATTATGTTTTTTTTGAGATATATGCCCTGGAGTGGGACTGCTGGATCATATGGTAATTCTACTTTTAGTTTTTTAAGGAACCTCCCTACTGTTCTCCATAGTAGTTGTACAAACTTACATTCCTACACAGAGTAGGAGGGTTCCCTTTTCTCCACACTCTCTCCAGCATTTATTGTTTGTAGAATTTTTCTTTCTTTTTTTTTTTTTTGTGATGGTGGCCATTCTGACCAGTGTGAGGTGATACCTCATTGTAGTTTTGATTTGTATTACTGTGATAATTACTGACACTGAGCATCTTTTCATGTGCCTTTTGGCCATCTGTATGTTTTCTTTGGAGAAATGTCTATTTAGATCTGCCCATTTTTTGATTGGGTTGTTTGTTTTTTAGATATAGAACTGCATGATCTGTTTGTATATCTTGGAGATTAATCCCTTGTCAGTCGCATAGTTTGCAAATATTTTCACCCATTATGTGGGTTGTCTTTACTGGTGAGTATCTGGTGAGTTTTCGATATATGTGGTCAATTATCTTTAGGTATATTTATCATTAACCTGTTTATATCTTTTCTTTTAAAGAGTCTTCGGCTGTAGAATATTTGCCAGTAGATTATGGATTTCCATGTTTAGTTTTATCCATTTTTTACTGGATGCAATAAATTAGTAGCATTGCTTTATTCACACATGACTGCAGTGCAATTCAAAGACCTTGGTGGCATTTTAGAATTATGATGAAATCATCATGGGACCAGATATCCGTCATCTTATTTCTCCAAAACGTCACTAAACCATGGCAAGGAGGGGAGGAGCACACACATAAACACGCTTATTGAGTGGAAACTTATTTCATACTAACTATGTGGCAAAATGGTGGACTAGCATAGCAGACCAGGAGTTTAAAGAAGAAATAAAAGTAAAAAAGAAATATGATAGCCAAACATTTACAATTAAAACTTTATAAGAAGATATAGACAGTGGGAATTTAGAAAATTTATTCTCTGGCTCCTGAAAGAAACTGAGTGACAGGAGACCGTGAGATTATCAGTTTTCAGAGACACTTCAACGAAGTACTCTGGCAAGGTTGAAACTTCAGTGAAAGTTCTGTTAATGTCTTTTGCTGATGATCTGACTGTGTATTTTTAATACTCAGTTTTGAGAATTTTAAAATATTTTCTACCTACTTGCCCCTTGTTGGATAAATGGTTTGCAAACAGTTTTGCCCATTTTGGAGCTTATTTTCTTTTATTCTTAAAATGGTCTTTCAGAAAGGAAGATTTTCATTTTGATGAAGTCCAATAGATCAAAATTTCCTTTTATGAATCATGCTTTTGTTTTCAAATCTAAGAACTCTATTTCTAACCATAGATCCCCAAGATTCTAGACCATGTTTCTTTCTTTATTCTTGAAAGTTTTATATTTTTATATTTTACTTTTAAGTCCATGATCCATTTTGAGTTAATTCTTGTATAAAACATGAGGTTGGTGTTGAAGGTTTGTTAATCACCTATGGATGTCCACTGCTCCAGCTCCATTTGCCAAAGACTCTACATCCTCTCGTGAATAGCTTTTACATGTTTGTTGAAAATCAGGTGGTATTTTTTTAAAAATAGATTTATTTATTTATTTTTGGCTGCGTTTTGTCTTCATTGCTGTGCACGGGCTTTCTCTAGTTGCAGCGCACGGGCTTTCCCTAGTTGCAGCGCACGGGGGCTACTCTTCGTTGCTGTGGCTTCTCTTGTTGTGGAACATGGGCTCTAGGCATGAGGGCTTCAGTGGTTGCAGTGCACGGGCTCAGTAGTTGTGGCTCACGGGCTCTAGAGTGCAGGCTCAGTAATTATGGCGCACTTAGCTGCCCACGGGCTTAATTGCTCCACGGCACGTGGGATATTCCCAGACCAGGGCTCAAACCTGTGTCCCCTGCATTGGCAGGTGGATTCTTAACCACTGCACCACCAGGGAAGTCCCCAGGTGGGCTTTTTGTGTGGTTCTCCTTCTGGGTTCTCTAATCTGTTCCATGGGTTAAGTGTCCATCTCTCTGCTGAAATCACACCGTCTAAAAATGGAAAATTCTAAGGTGAATATACTGAATGTGTAGATGGATAGATGGATGCATGGATAAGTGTAAACATTCAGTGGTTTTCTAAGGTTTTTAAGATACTCTCTAAACTTCTGAACGTAGCTTACAGATTCTTATGTGATCCTGCAATTATTATTTTTGGGTATTTATTCTATATCCCTACTCTGGCACTCTGATACCCAGATAAAATAATATTTAACTTTTCTTCACTGTCTTAAATGGTTTTCTCTGATACCTCTCTCTGTAATGTTCTTACTGTCTGCAAATTAATTTAACTTGATTTTATTCAGACTTATGGTTCTCACTTAGAAATCAGCTTCTTTGCAAACCTGATGTATGCAGCACTCAGGTTGTATACTTCCTGTGTATACCTATGGCACACTAACCTGTCACATTCACAGAATTTATCACAGTGACTTGTAAATACCTGTTTATTCTCTGTATTTTACCATTGGGAGGCAGTCCTCTATTGGTCTCTCACAGATTTGCATGTCTTTCTAGAATAACAAGAATATAAGGCCTTGACTGCTTTTTACCCAAGCCATTTCTTGGAGTTTGCAAAGCAACTTGAGGATGGGAGTAGTGTGTCTTTCTGGAGCAAACAGCAATTTCGTTTACTGCCAAGCTCAGCAAGTTTCTCCCATAATGCAACCCACTGGGTGTGCAAGACATCCATCTGGTTCACACAGGGCACAGGGTACAAAAGGAACCAATGCAAACATGACAATCAGGGTGCTTACTTTGCCCTGAGTAATAAAGTCATTTGACTCTCACCTATGAGCCTTGGGTCTTCTGCTACCATCCATGAAACAGCAATCGGTTAACTCAATGCCTTATATAGGGGATAAAATCAGAACCCACACTCAACATTTAATACTAAACTCTAAATCATATAAGGGAAAGACATTTCAAACATTTCCTCATTGGGACATAGATATATAGTCTGCACTAATAATTATGTGTAAAATAATTGATAAAATATTATTATATGTTGTAAACATACTTGATAAGGTTAGGAAAGGTCCTTAATCTTAGAGAGCTTGCCCCCTGGCCAGGCCCCCTCAATAGCTTTATCTACTCCATTTGCTACATCCCCTAGGTTGGACCTTTCTCCCCAGGCTTGATAAAGCAGTCCTAACCACTGCAGTTTTCATTCCACTGCCTCACGTTAGGTTTTCATTATGTTTTCAATTATTATCTTATTAGACTTTTTCCTACTAGTCTATCTGCTCATTGTCACTCCTACATATAACTCCATCTGCAGGCTTCCAGGAGTCATTTTCTTAGAATTAAAGCTCATCTGTGTCTACTAACAGAGGATAATATCCAAAGATACTTTATGATTTGGATCTATCTACTTTTATGCCTCAAATGATGACTATAATTTTGATGAAAAATAACAGGAAGACATCAGCAGATAAGCAAAAGTTCCCTTAATATAATAATATTGATAATTTATAACAGTAATAACATCTAACGTATCTTGTTTACTCTGCACAAGGTACTGTTCTAAGCATTGTTCATGATTAAGATATTTAAATCTCAAAATCACTCTGCAAGTACACATTATTATTTGTAGTAGTGGTGGGTGGGCGGTGGTATTTGTATTTTGTAGAGGAGAAAATATTGAGAAGCAATGCATTTTGTCTGGGTAAATGGTTACATTGTTTAGTAGATACAATGTGTTCTTTTTCGGAAGCTAAGTTCTCTTTCCTTTAAATTCCCTCCTAAGCTCACACACACATTGAGTGGGATGAAAATTCCATCAGGTGTTTGTAAGAATCTTAAAGTGTTAGACAGGACGGGCTTTGTACTCCTGTGACTATTCCTGTGAGAGGCTTTTAGGGATTCTCACTACTCACTAGCTGGGTGATGTACAAGTCATCATCAGTTGCATGGCTCTCCATCATGAGTCCCTCTCACCCTGTAGATATTCACATCTGTCCTCGCAGTGTGAACAAGTGTCCAAACCAGTCCCAGAGTAGTCTAAAGCAAAGACTTCAGCCTGGATTTCTGCAGTCATCTCAAAACATGCACTGGGATCTGACATTTGAAAACCAGGAGGGACCTCAGTCCTGCCTAATATTCGTATAACCACAAATCTGAAGTCCGGCCCCAGGCTTACCACTTCCTACTGTATCATACTCTTCACACAGGCTTCCTCCAGCTCTCAGGAGCTTTCCCAGCAACTGCGGAATCATCATGTTGTGCATTTAAATTTCTTGCTCTCCATTTGGACTTCTGTCTCCTCTCGTCTCCTTAAGAGAGATCTAATTATCTTAAGGGCATAGTACACCCATAATGAGTCAGGCAATCCCTTCTGTGTCTTCCCATAGAGTTTTCTCTTTTTAACTAATCATACCCTTTAACATGATGGATTGTAATTAGTACTTCAAGTGTCTTTCTCAACAACTAGAATAGGATCTCTTCAAGGCAAGAGTGACTTCTAATTGATCTTAGTACCCTTAGTTCTTAGTACAACTCCTGGCATATTTTAAAGTTTCCCTAAATATTTGGCTACCCATTTTATTAATGGATTATTTATTTAAACATCATAGAAAATCTGATAGAAATTCAACTACCATGAGCCAGAATATGATTCCATATATTTTGGTGGAAGTTTGGAGGGCTTTTTTGGTAAAACATATTTGTTCCTATATAATTTTTATGATGGTAATGAGAATTAAATAAAATAAAACTAATTTTTAATAAAAAATATATTTTTATTTTAAATAATGAAAATTTAAATAAATGAAGTATAAATAAAAATGTAATGCCTTTAAATGTAGTATACACTATTTTAACATGTCTTATTCTGTTGAAATTTGGTTGCAATTTAAAAATTTTTAAATAAAACAATTAGTTGACCATAAAACATAGGAAGAGAACATTCATGAAATATGTGACCTCAATCAGTTTGACTTCAGATGCAATATCCCCCATGCTGACAGCATAGTTAAAGTTTCACTGTATAAATTATCTTTGGAAAATTAGAAACTTGTTTAACAACTTCTATTGTGAACCTTTAGACATATAGGATAACAAAATCTATCCTACATATTTTAATAAATCTCTTATACTGAATTATTCCTCACACCAATCTCAAGGTAATATATCGGATTATAGTCATCTATTTTAGGAAATAGGGGAATTTGAAAGATTAATTAGAGTGTCTGGAATTAAACAAGGGATTGGGTGGAAATTAGTTTGCTTTTCAAAAGATGCCATTGGGAGATTCATTTCTAGATCAGTGCTCTAAGCACTGCTCTCTGGATTATTTTCCTTGTTGTTTCAGCTTACCTGTTCTGACATGATAACTTCATAGCATTAGAAAATATCTTTCTGATCAGGATTAGTAGTTTAACATCCAAGGAGTACCTGACCTGAACGGAGAGGGACTATAGTTCAATGGTTAAGAACTTGTGCTCAGGCATAACATAAATTGAGTTCAAATACTGAGTTCTATAGAACCTTTTGAAAGGTACATTTTTCTATATATGTTTCTCTATTTGTAAAAACAATATCCTTCCTTGTGTTGTTTCAAGGATTAACAATAGTGGTTAATATTAACTGAGGACTTATAGGATCTCAATTTCATTTTCACAATAATCATGTGAAGTTGGCACTATTATTATTGTCATTTACAGATGAGGAAACTGAGAAATTTAAACAGTTAAAGCCATCTGTCCAAGGTAATGTAGCTAATAAGCAGAATGGATGAGATGGGACTTATAGCATTTGAGCCTAACCCATTTTAAAAACTGAAGAAGATTATCTAGTAAGCATTCCAAAATAATAATTGGTATGCTCATTATTACTCCAGAAGCTGGTCTGTTTAAATTGACTAAACTCAATAAGACAAAATAACAAATGATCTTTCTTCTTCACCATTGTTTTCTGTTGAATACTCTCTGTCTGCCCCTTGACAAGATCTTTTTTTTTAAAATAAATTTATGTATTTTATTTATTTTTGGCTGCATTGGGTCTTCATTGCTGCGTGTGGGCTTTCTCTAGTTGCAGCGAGCAGGGGCTACTCTTCGTTGCGGTGCGCAGGCTTCTCATTACGGTGGCCTCTCTTGTTGTGGAGCCCAGGCTCTTGGCACGTGGGCTCAGTAGTTGTGGCTCACAGGCCTAGTTGCTCCGTGACTTGTGGGATCCTCCTGGACCAGGGATCGAACCCGTGTTCCCTGCACTGGCAGGTGGATTCCTAACTACTGTGCCACCAGGGAAGCCCCTTGACAGGATCTTGATATAGAGGCACTTGGCCACTTTATAGGCATTTCGTGCTCTGGCCTCTGTGTCTCAGGAAGGCTGCTGGTGGCTGAATCCCACAGATGCTAACCCTGGCCAGACCTCCATTAAGCCTTATCCTGTAGACAGGCTGTGGGAGACACTCTGGGCCCCATCTCCTCATCCCCAGAGCACTGAGAGCCTTCAAATCGTTGCAGAAACACGTCAGCACCACTACAGTTGTTCTGAGCACAGAGGATGTTTGCATTCCATTGTGGTGTAGGCACTATCCATTTAAAAAAGGCACAGATACCAAATGAAAGCAAGAACTGGTATAGGAAGAGAGAGAGAGAGGTGAGAACCTTTTCCAAAAAGAGGCAGAATAAAATGAAGCTCTCCAAAAAGCCATCAAGATTTCTCTAGGACTGTGCAACTAGTAGCTGATATAGAGTCCACTATTATCCATACTCAGTCTCCGAGTGTCGGTGGTGTTGGAAAACAGCTAGATGGAAGATAATGATGATAGCAAGGTGGCGTGTCTGTTGTCCTAATTCTATCAGCAACCCACATGTCAGTTGTCTCTGCTCAAATTGGGTCAGCCTGAACTTGAAAGCAAGTCTGAGACTCACACATAGTGTTTGCTGCCAATGGATATTCTAGCCTTTGTCCTTGGACCAATGATTCCTAGTAATTTTTGACTTCAAGTCATTGGAACAGGTGTCTCTGGTATCCTTGTTCCCAAGGCCTTACAATCTGATGTTTGACCAGGTTGAAGGTTTGGGGTAACAGCTTTATTGAACTCTTTGCTTACGCTTTCTGAGATGATTTTAGAACAAACTTATGTTTGGGTTGATGGGATGTGTATCATCAAATCTATATACACATTTCAAGGCAAAAAGGCAAAAAAACGTTGACTGTTTTTACAGCGCTTAGCACCAACTAAGATAAGATGCTGCCCTGATGACGAGGTGATGATAATAATGATGGTGGTGACGGTGATGATAATGATGATGACATCCCTGTGGTTTGAAAAGAGAAAAACGGATTCAGTTTTACTGGGTCATTATCATTTGTCACAAGATACAAGATATCACATCAAAGTATTTACTATGAAACTAAGGAAAATACCTAAGCACAGTTGCCCAGGGATACAGTCTGTTGTCGTCAGGATGGAAGAAGTGGATCAGAATTTTCAGGTGGGAAAACAGCTCAGTTCCAGTGGCCAATGGAAATTCAACCAGCTTGTTCACCTACATCATTCATGTCACAGTATTTACAGATCCACTGGTTATACTGCAGGAACCACTTTTGAAATCCACAAGAAATATAGGATATTTCCCTATTCTATGCCACAATAGAGATTACACTGAATCATCAAGAAAGCCTCTTTAAGACATTTACCTCCATCCTTATGTAATTTTTCCATGAATAAAAAAATACAGAGGAAAATAACCCTTATATTACAAATTTAAACTTATTTTTAATTGTTGGATTTTGAGAAGAGCATATCAATTATTATTCACTTATTTAAAAGATTTGTTGAATTTTATCAAAAGCTTTTCTGTATCTATTGAGATGATCATATGGTTTTTATTCTTCAATTTGTTAATATGGTGTATTACATTGATTGATTTGCAGGTATTGAAGAATCCTTGTATCCCTGGGATAAATCCCACTTGACCATGGCATATGATCTTTTTAATGTATTGTTGGATTTGGTTTGCTAGAATTTTGTTGAGGATTTTTGCGTCTATGTTCATCAGTGATATTGGCCTGTAATTTTATTTTTCAGTGCTATCTTTGCCTCATTTTGGTATCAGGGTGATCATGGCCTCATGGAATGAGTTTGGACACGTTCCTTCCTCTGAAAATTTTTTAATAGTTCCAGAAATATTGGTATTAATTTCCAAAATATACAAAAAGCTCATACAACTCAATATTTTTTTTAAAAAACCAAACAACCCAATCAAAAATTGGGCAGAAGATAGAAATAGACATTTCTCCAAAGAAAACAGACAGATGGCCAACAGGGACATGAAAAGATGCTCAACATCGCTAATTAATAGAGAAATAAAAAAACTATAATGCGGTATCACCTCACACTTGTCAGAATGGCCATCATCAAAAAGTCTACAAATAATAAATTCTGGGTAGGGCGTGGAGAAAAGGGAACCCTCCTGTATTGTCGGTGGGAATGTAAATTGGTTCAGCCACTATGGAGAACAGTTTGGAGGTTCCTTAAAAAACTAAAAATAGAACGACCCAGCAATAGAACTAAAAATAGAATGACCCAGCAATCCTGCTCCTGGGCATATATCCGAAAAAGACAAAAACTAATTTGAAAAGATACATGCACCCCAAATAGAAGCCCTATTTATAATAAGCAAGACATGGAAGCAACCTAAATGTTCATTGACAGATGAATGGATAAAGAACATGAGGTATATGTATACAGTGGACTATATTACTCAGCCATAAAAAAGAATGAAATAATGCCATTTGCAGCTACATGGATGGACCTAGAGATTATCAGACTAAGTGAAGTAAGTCGTACAGAGAAAGACAAATATTATATGATTTCACTTATATGTGGAATCTAAAAAATTGTTACAAATGAATTTATTTATAAAACAAAAATATACTCACAGACATAGAAAATAAACTTACAGTTACCAAAGAGGAAAGTGGGCAAGGGATAAATTAGGAGATTGGGATTAACATATACACACTACTATATATAAAATAGATAAACAATGAGGACCTACTGTATAGTACAGGGAACAATGTTCAATATCTTATAATAACCTATAATGGAAAAAAATCTGAAAAAGAATATATATATGTACATATCTGAATCACTTGCTGTACACTTGAAACTAACACAACATTGTAAATGGACTATACTTCGATTAAAAATATTTTTTAAAAAAGAGGTTTGTTGATTCTTGAAGTGCTTTGTTTTGAAATGATAAGTTGCTTAAGCACATTTATGGTATGAAAAATCTTAAGGTGTGTTTCAAATCAGATCCTTTTTTAAGAAGATAAATGAGCAGTTTTCTGTCAAATCAATGCATTCCTAGTTATCTGCCTGATCACACCATATTTATATGTGTCAGAAAAAACTGCAACAAACAAGCACTCTTTTATGCATGATATAGTTCATGTCTATGCATTGAAGTCTCAAAACCCTCTTCCACATTTGTTTGAAATTTTTGACTAATGAAGATAATTTTTTTCATTTTAACAAGGAGCAGATATTAATATAAAGCAAATCTATAATCCCAATTTTTGGCTTAGTTAATTGAAGAGGGTTGCTTCATCACTTATAGCTATTTAGAAAACTTGTCTCGTATAAATCAAATTTTGAACTCACATCCAATTTAAAGTTTCTATTCATTCCCTCTATTTATCTGAGGCCTGACAAGTAGCAAGGGAATGGCTCTGGGTAAGATGGAATATTGTCTCTGCATTTGCGTTTCTCCTCTTCACCCCCTTTGCCCCTCTCCTTGTCTTCTGTTTATCCTGCTTCCGGTCAGGCAGAAAGGGAGAGCTAATAAAAAAAGACCACACACACACACACACACACACACACACACACACACACACACGCACACACACGCACACACACGCACACACACGCACACACACACACACACACACAGTTATCCCAGGGACTTCCTTGTTTTTATTCTCATCTGGCTGAAGTAGGAGGCAGTTGATGATCTCTACTCCTATACATTCCTTTTAAAAAATACTCTCTCTAAGGAATCTCTGGCATTCTGTTACTCTCTTAGGAGTAATGGTGGTACACATAGCGCTTACAAAAAAAAAAGAACCTCTAATTAACATTCTGAGACAGTAGGAACATTTACAATTAATGTGCATGCAGTTTTATAATCATCTTCATCTTTATAATTTTTATGTGGACTTCAAAATTCCTTAGAAACAGCCCTTCTGAAACCATACACAATGTAGAAGATATGATGGAAATATAATTATATTTTAATAAAAACCCTGCAATTTAGTATGTCCTGGATACTGGTAGCCCAAATCAAAGGGAGTTATTCCCATCCTAGGGAAAAGAAAACTGCCAGCTCTCAATAATGTGGTCTAAATGACAGGATTTTAGTTATAATTAATGCTTTCCTTTGTTTTTGTATGTATAAACAAGGAATAATCTGAGAATCATACTGCTGTAAATAAGATTTTTAACTAGTTTTCTGACTAAAAATACCAATAAGTGTGTATGAATAGGTGTGCAGCTTGACATATTTGTTTATATGCTTGCACAGCGCATAACATAAGCAGAGGAGCCTAGATGTTAATCTATCCTTCCCATTTATTCTTTTTTCAATGCCTTTAGCATTTATATAGGTAGATAGGTAGATTGATAGATAAATAGATCATATGCAGGTGAAGTTATGGGAACCAAGAGTTTAATAAGGAATACTTCTACCCTCAAATTGCTCACTTTCTAGGGTAAGTTAAAAACATTATTAGCATGGTAACATACGACATGTACTTTTATAGATTATGTATATATTTTGTTCTTACTGATTTATGTTATTAAGCCTATTTTGAAAAAAACCTCACTGTTCTAGTGTATTTTCCCTGTATCTTATTCAATCAATTACTTAAATATTTAATGAGTTCCTACTATGTACCCTGTAGCAAATAGAAAAAAATTCTGTCCTCAATTTACATAGTGGTTGCAGCCCTGGGAGACTCAGTGCATATTAAAACTGTGCCAGAGTGTCTAGTACTTAAATGTAGAATAGCGTTTTTTTTTTTTTTATGCCGGCCTGGCAGGTGCCTTGAATAGTTGACAGGTATTTAAATACTATGTGGGACTTGGAACAAATCTTTGATTTGGAAAGAGGTTCCATAGCTTACAAACTTTCTAGCTTCTCTGTCCTCAGACTACTAAATCAAAGTGATGTCCCTGAAAATATCCCTACAAATTTCTGTATGAGACAGTATTTTCCTGCAGAGATCCTTTGTGCTATAGAGTAGCTACTCCTTTCTTCTCTTCTCATCATGATGATTGTTTACGTTCAGTAAACACATTTTACTAGGAAAGAAAATTCCGATTTGTGTTTCTTTGTTCCTAATAAGAGCTTCAGGTATGTTAATTCACCTCAAGGTTTCACTATCAAAAGAAAGGAAGCTGCCTCTCTGATGATATTAGACACCCCAGATAATCAGTGTTTACTGTGGACCCAGATGAGTATAGATTTAGGGATTTTCACATCTAATTTTTCACGCTGCATGTGTTCCATTCACTCTAGTTTGAAATTGGGGGTAATTTCAAAGTTTTAGGTGAAACCAAATATAGATCAGTTCCAGGAGAAACTTAGTTTTCTAAACTATGCGTAAGCTGTCTTTACTTTCTCCCTGTACCCTCCCTCCGTACACACACCAAGATCCTTCACCCCGGAAATAACCTAAAGCACCTCTAATTTTCTGAGAATGAGTAGACAACCTTGTCTCTTGTTCTCAGAAATCAGTAGTATTGTAGGGTGTTGGAGTAGACAGGGTTTACCACTATGTATATGTGTGTGTGTGTGTATGTAATTTAAAAATAAATATTTAATGTACATTTTAATATAGGAAGAATTTAGGGTTATATCAAAATTTCTCTAACTACTTGGCAGGACATTAACAGTTCTGTGCAATGTCTTCATCTTTTCAAAGGACAATCAAAGCATTACTGCATGGTTTTGCCCTTAAAATTCAGAATACTTTTACAGTTACATATAAAGTGGATTTTTATGCCAGTGGAGAGTCATATCCATAATTTCAGGGTTCTTAGCAGTAACTTAGCATGTTTGAAATTAAACTTTTTTCATAAACTAGAAGATCATAAAAATACAATTTAGGTCATACGCTATTAATATTTTATCTAACCTAGAGAGGAAGATGTTTAGAGTTCAAATGTAATTTCTAAAGAGAATTGACTCATCCCCGACATATAACTAGTTAATAATGGAAATAAAAGGTCATGATTTCCTGAAAGGAAGATTAAATTTTTTTGCACAACGGAAAACTAAAATTGACTTAATGTATGTTGTTTCCTCTTTGTGATTCTACTGGGAAAACAATATAATTTATTGTTTCACAGGCATATAGTCATGCAATTACTTCCATGAAAGAAAGCAAGGCTATCTTCTAAATAAATGAGATAATTGTACAACTATTGTATCCTGCTGGTAAACTCCTTCATTGATTCTTAGTGTGCTTGGTAAGGCTTTATTAAGACTGAATAGAGGTGTGGAGCTAAATGTGATTTATGCTCAAAATAACTTTGCTTTTTATAGAATCATTTTATATCTTAGCAAGTATTTAATTGGCTAATGAATATAGTATATTAGATTTTCATTTAATATTTTAATTTAAGGTGCCACGGTCAAATCAGTGAAGTTAAACACAATAATATACCTTAATAATTTCACCAATCCAAATGTCTAACTGATTTTCATGCTAAACATCTAATGTAAACATAATAAAAAAATAGTAGGGGCTTCCCTGGTGGCGCAGTGGTTGAGAGCCGATGCAGGGGACACGGGTTCGTGCCCCGGTCCGGGAAGATCCCACATGCCGTGGAGCGGCTGGGCCCGTGAGCCATGGCCGCTGGGCCTGCGTGTCCGGAGCCTGTGCTCTGCAACGGGAGAGGCCACAGCAGTGAGAGGCCCGCGTACCGCAAAAAAAAAAAAAAAAAAAAAAAATAGTAAAACTATTTCTGTAACTGTCAATTTTTAGAGTGAAATCCACTTAAAATCAATTATACATAAGTAAAATTACTCCAATAATGCTGAAAATATAAAAATGTCTGAAGTTACTTTTATTCCTAAAAGATTGCACCTAAAATGAATTCATGGTGTGACAATAGATACGTTTTGAATTGCAAAAAGATAAAATGTTTTTCTTTTCTCAGTTTTGCTTTCTTTCATTTTATTTAGAATGATCAAAATAACTCATCACTTGAGAGGAGAGTATCTTTCTCCTGGAGGGTTTTATTAACATTTTGTATAACACAGTGGCTGAAAGTGCAAGAGAGTTTATATATCAACTCCAGCTGTGTAACCTGAGCAAGTTATTTAAACTCTGTGGGCTTCAGTTTTATGCATGGCTCCCATGGATGTGGATTTTATCAATGAATATCCAAAATATATCCTCTGTCACAATAACAGCCCTCTTGTGCTTAGGGACACTAGACAGTGAAATTACCAACAAAAAAGCAGAAAAATGTGAAAAACTGGCACTAAATAGACTGAAAAAAGAACACTTGTTTATAGTATAAGGGCTGAAACAGGAGGCAGAGTGTCATCATTTTCAGCCTCAGCTAGGAAGGTGTGCTTAGAGCAACTCAAAATCTTTGCCCCTAAGTAACCCTAAGCTAAATAATAGGAAAGCAGAACAATAACTAGAAAGATTGCTCCTAGAATTATTCCATCTGCTATCTACATTTCTTAATTTTCCAGTTAATGATAATAAGTCCCAATTTTGATATGTAGTTCTGTAGAGGCTCCACTTTTCTGGAGGCAAAGCTTATTGAAGCAATATTACCTTTATGTCTTTTAACTGAAAATACAATCAAGAACATTATAATCTATAAATTATAAATTGGCCAAACTTCCTCTGAGGCTTTGAAAAAAGTTAACTTAATGTTGATATTGCCTCCTAATGAGGATACTTTGGACTCCTTTTTCAGCTGAGCATAACCAGACCTGTGAGAGCATAGAATCTTTTTCACCTTCAAGAATGGGATGTTACTTCAACAAAAACAGTTCGCTTTCTTAGTTTCTTACTCAATAATGAATTTGCCTGTTTTCTCCCCTTACTCTGATGCAAAAAAACAGGCATTCCAAAATAAGACAGCACTGCATATTTGTATAGTTGGAGAAAAACAGTGAAAGCTTCAACAAAATAATTAATTTGGGGGTCTTGTCATGAGAGTTCAGATAACAAAATCAAAAGCATGGCATAATCCATGGGAAAATAATGATGTTGAATGTTTGAAAGACTCTATTAAGAGAAAGAAAAGATACAGCACAGCCTAGGCAAAATACTTGCAAGATACCCATTTGATAAAGAGGTGGTATCCAAAATATTCGCGAGGAGGTGGCATCGTGGGTGACCGGGGCACTGAGGTCATGGGTGGGGCAGAGCTGGGGATGTTGATTGCTGAATATGCAGGTGGTGGCTGCTGGGGAATCTCAAGAGGCTTGCTGGGGCCAATCTTCTCTTTGGTACTGTCTTCCAGCAATAGGCCCGTGGCCTTGTGAAGAGCTCAGTCAGCTCCTGGGGTGATACTGGCCTGGGCAGGTGGCTGGGTCCGGGCTGTACTGCCTGAGTGGTCATCTGGCTTCTGGATCTTTTCCTCACTGAACCTCTCATGGATGGCCGTCTCCTCTATGCCAAAGATGTCCGTAACGCTCTCAGACTACTGTTTCGAGCTGCTCTCAATTTCCAGACCTGGTTCTTATACCTCGTCGCTCTACTTGTCAAGGACGGAGAGGTCTCGCTGCTGCAGCCAGCAGGGATCTGGAAGCCTAATGAGCATGGGTTTCTGCACTTTGCTGCCAGAATCTTCTCCTCCATGATGGGGACATAGGTTGCTCATCTGGAGCAGGGGCTGGAAGCGGGGGGCCTGGAAACTCACTTTTCAACAATAAAAAGGCTCTGTATGCATGGCAGCCTATTCTTTTTAATGTATGCAGTTTGTGCTATAATAGCCCTCTCAAGGCTGCTTTAGCCTTGTCTCTGACAATTGATATATTTTCACTGTTATTCATTTCAAAGTATTTCATACTCCCCTAAAGATTATCTCTTTGATACATGAATGAATTAGATCTGTTGTTTAGTGTTTTGAGATTTCCTTGTCTTTCTGTTACTGATTACTAATTTATTTCCACTGTGGGTAGAGAACACACTTTGTATGATTTCAATTCTTGTAGATATTTGAGTTTATTTTATGGCCCAGGATATAGTGTACCTTGTTATAAGTTTTGTCAACACCTGAAAAGAATGTGTCTTCTGCTGCTTTTCATGGAGTGTTCTATGAATTTTGATTGGAGCCTGGTGATTAATGATGTCCTTGAGTTTTTCTGTATACTTGCTGAATCTCTCTCTAGTTGTCCTATCAATTGTTTTGAAAGGAGTATCAAAATCTTTAACGTTAACCAAATATGGGCATCTCTGTTTCTCCTTTCAGTTCTATCAAATTTTGCTTTGCGTATTTTTCATCTCTACTGCTGGGTGCATACCCACATAAGTTTTTTATATTTTTCTGGTGGATTGACACTTTCATCATGATACAATCTCTCTCTCTCTTTCTTTCTGTCTCCCCAGTGATTTTCTTTGCTCTGAAGTTGAATTTATTTGATATTAATATAGCCACTCTTGTTTTCCTTTTGATTAATATTTGCATAATATCTTTTTATTATTTTACTTCAATCTTCCATGTAATTATATTTGAAGAGAGTTTCTTGCTGTCAGCATATAGTTGAGTCATATTTTTTGATCCACCTTGTCAATATCTGTCTTTTAAAAAAATCCATTGAGGACTTCCCTGGTGGCGCAGTGGTTGAGAGTCCGCCTGCCAATGCAGGGGACACGGGTTCGTGCCCCGGTCCGGGAAGATCCCACATGCCGCAGAGCAGCTGGGCCCGTGAGCCATGGCTGCTGAGCCTGCCCGTCTGGAGCCTGTGCTCCGCAACGGGAGAGGCCACAACAGTGAGAGGCCCGCGTACCGAAAAAAAAAAAATCCATTGAGATTTTTATTTCAGATATGCTATTTCTCAGTTCTAAAAGTTGTATCTTTTCTTTTATATCTTCTCATATCCTGATACTTTCTATTTTTTGGGGGAGGGCATTCTATTTTTTCATTTGTTTCAGTCATATTTGTAATTGCTCCTTGAACAATTTTTGTGATCACTACTTTAAAATCTTTGTGAAATTATTCAATATCTCTTTCTTCTTGGTGTTGGTATTTATGATTGATTCATCTCATTCAGTTTGAGATCCTCCTGGTTCTATGTATGAAATGATTGAAACTTGGACATTTCTGCATTATCTTGTGAGACTCTGGATCTTATTTGAACTTGGAGTTTAAGCTGGCTTTTTCTACTAGCACTTCGGTAAGGGAAGGAGGGTACTTCACTGTCCCTGGGTGGGGCTAGAATTCCAGATTCACTGCTGGTTTTCAGCTGATACCCAGTGAGGAGGGAGCTCCTCATTACCCTTGGCCAGGCATGGGAATTTGGGTTCCCCACCTGGTCTCCACTGACAGTGCTACAGAAGTCACCTTGTTTCCACTGGGTGATGTTAAAAGTCCTGACACTTTTCTAGGCCTCCCCTGATACCACCCCAAAGTATAGGGTCTCCATTCAGCACTTGCTGGCATACGTGGAGTTGAGGGTCATGCTGTTTCCTGTGCTGTTTTACTGCAGTAGAGCTGTATTGTCTCATATGTCTGTCTTGCTAGGCTGTTCCTTTCCTGTTCCTTTATCTAGAAAGGGCAGGTTTTGTTGGGGATCTTTTTGTCCTGTGCCTTTTGGCATTCTCAGGTTGCTGGGCTCTTCAACTCCCAAGTTTGGAATATATGAAGTAAAAAGAAAACCCAAAGAACTCATTACCATGTTATTCTATACACACTGAAGTTTCTGCACCTTTCAGAGTCTTCTTAGATTTGTTTTATATATAATTGTCCAGAACTTTTCATTGTATTTGTGAAGAGGAATAGGGAAAAGTATGACGTTTCTTTTTTCCAGAAGCAGAAGTTCATCCCTTTACTTGTAGTCTATCTTAGTCTTTATATGTAAAGTAGGTTTCTTGTAGACCTCATATAGTTGCTATAGTTTAAATAAACTCTGACAATCTCTGTCTTTTAATTAATATCTTTAGACCATGCATATTTAAACTTGGATTAGCATAAGCCACGTTTGTAATTGTTTTCTATTTATTGACAGAGGCTTCTTTCACTCTCTTATCTGATTTTAACTGAGTATGTTATGATTCCATTTTAATCTCCTTTCTAGCATATCAGTTGCCTAAAGTTGATAGTGTTCATTTTTTATTAATGTAACAGATCATCTCATGTGGTAGTACAACAGAATGTTCCCAATCCTTCCCTCCCATCTTTTGATTCATTGCTGTCATTCATTTTACTTTCCATGTGTTATAATCACCAGCTGTTGCAATTCATGATTTAAACTAACATTGTATTCAGTGGAATATATACTTAGAGTCAACAGGATTGTTGTGCTACCTAAGTTTTGGAAATGTACCTCTGAAGTGCTTCTGAATTTTATTTTGATAGGTGCCTGGGGATATTATTGACCTGTAACAAATACTGTAATTTTTAATGATTTTTTTTTTATCTTGAAAACTCTGAATCATTTGAGTGGTTTATATTAGTACTCTCTCCCATCATTTCTCCAGGGAATATGTTCACTTTAACTATTAAATGGATTGATTGATGATCATTGCTGTAAGAAACACAAGCATGGCAATTTATTAGCAGGATGCTGTAGTTGTTAGTCTTCACTGTAGTCTAACAAATTATAGCCCATAAAAAAAAACATTTCCAAAGGACTTTAGGCCTAAGGATTATCCATTTCACCTGCAAAATCTAATGATCTGTCAATCACGGTCATTGTGCTGGCTGAGCAACATAGGAGAAAGGGAAGGTGAGTGGACACTCTAACTGCCTTCTCCTCTATACCAGGTTTAAAATACATTTATTAGTAAATATTTTGTAAATCAAGATTATATTTGAAATGTGAAAATTATTTATAATTTGTAAAACTTCAGATACATAATTATACATTTGATCATGTAATGTGTGACACTGAAAATAATCCCTTAGTTTTATCTTCAAATTATTTATTTTCATGTTTAAAAAGGGCTAATTATTTGAGAGAAATTATTTAAAAAGCTAATTTCATGATTTGAGAAGCTACCCTAGATGTAGTATTTCCCCTAATTCTGCAAGAAACCAGCCTGCCGATTTTTCATTCCCTTTAGTCAATGAGGAGCTCATTATTGAGACCACCTACAGATGGTATGATTGAAATTTTGAATCTGTGCATAATCACCTCATCATTTTGATCTTTTGATGCAAATCTCTAGACAATCATGGACATTGCGCTAAAAAAGCTTTGGAAGTTCAATTTTAGCCCTAAATTGCTCACATTCCATTTAAGTCCCACATAAGTCTGAAACATTGCTAGTATGCCTATCTTCTCTTAAGGATTAAAAATTGCACTCTGAACTTTCTATGATTGACAAATTATTTTATTTTACACATTCCAAAAAGTTAGAGTATCAGGTAATATCACGCCTGGAAAATTTTGGTTTTAAATAACGTGTTATCTTTTGACTGATTTAAAGTCTCAACATTTTGCAGTTCATATCATCCTATGTTATTTTGTCAATGTGTCATTAGCTTGCAAATTAGTGGGTTTTTTCTTCTTTACCCTCTCGGATGAGAATATTATTGAACATAGGAATTTAGTTCTATATTAAGCAGAATAGTTTTATATTAAAGGAATTGAATTGCACCTTTTAACATGCCAAAATATTATTTTAAATAAGGAAAATCCTCTTTAAATATTAAAGGGCACCAGAACTTACTCCTCCCATTTGTTGTAATTTCATTTAATTTTTATAGGTAGATTTGTGAAAATTTATATTTAAAAATTTTTTTAATTACTATTAAAACACAATCATTAAACATTGGTTTGTTAAGAAATATTTTTATAGTTGGCAGTTAGATACTAAAGATAATTATGTGCACGGGGTTTACAAGTTTAATTACATTTCAATTAAGACTCAGAACTGTTTACTGTAATAAAGTCCATATTATAAATCCAACATAAGTAATAGCAGTTTTTATAATAATTAGTAAGATCAAATAATTAACTAAATTTAATAAATTTAAATTAAACATTAAATATAAATGTCAAATATGTGATTTTTTTTTACTTTATACTGGAATATCAACGGGAATTTGTTATTTTCTAAGACTTTTTTTAAAAAAGGTTTTAGATTTACAATAAAATTGAGAGGAGGCTACAGAGATTCCCCATATTCCCTCATCCCCCACACATGCAGAGTCTCCCCCATTTTATCAACATTATTCTCTAGAATGGTACATTTTTTACCAAGGATGAACCTACATTGACACGTCATAATTACCCAAAGTCCATAGTTCACCTTAGGATTCACTTCTAGTGTTGAACATTCTATGGGCTTAGAAAAATTTGTAATGACATACCTCCATTATTATAATATCAGCTCAGATTAGCTTCTTTCACTGTGTATGTGCTTTTAAATTTCCCCCATTCCTTTCATGGCTTGATCACTTTCTTTTAGCATGAATAATATTCCTTGTCTGGATGTGCCACAGTTTAGCCATAAACCTAATGAAGGACATCATGGTTGCTAACATGAATGGGCTATTATGAATAAAACTTTTATAGACATCCATATACAGGTTTTTCTGTGGACACAGATTGTTAACTCTGGGAAAATATCAATGAGCACAATTGCTGTATCATATTGTAAGAAATTGTCAAACTGTCTTCCAAAGTGGCTGTACCATTTTGCATCCCCACCAGCAATGTGTAAGAGTTTCTGTTGCTCCACATCCTCACCAGCATTTGATGTTGTCACAGTGTTTTGGATTATGGGCATTCTAATAGAGATATAGTGGTATCTCATTGTTATTTTAATTTGCATTTCTCTGGTGATATATGATGTAGAGCAAATTTTCATATGCTTATTTGCCATCTGTATATCTTCTTCGGTAAGGTGTCTGTTAAGGTCTTTGGCTCATTTTTTCAGCAGTCTGTTTGTTTTCTTATTGTTGAGTTTTAAAAGTTCTTTGTGTATTTTGGATAACAGTCTTTTATCATATGTGTCCTTTTGCAAAGATTTTCTCCCAGTCTGTGGCTTGTCTTCTCATTTTCTTTACGTTAACTTTCATAGAGCGAATCTTTTTAATTTTAATGAAGTCTGGCTTATCATTTGTTTACTTTGTGGATTGTTCCTTAGTGTTGTGTCAAAACATCACCATAGGCATCACCTATGGTTGTATGGATGTTGTACAAGCATCACTATATCAGAGATCATTTAGGTTTTCTCTTACATTATCTTTCAGGAGTTTTATAGTTTCATGTACATTTAGGTCTATGATACATTTTGAGTTAATTTTTGAGAAAGGTGTAAGGTCTGTTTCTAAATTCTTTGTTTTGCATGTGGATGTTGAGTTGTTCCAGCAGTATTTGTTAAAGGAACTTTCTTTGCTCCATTTTATTGCCACTGCTCTTTTTTAAAAGATCAGTGTCCTATATGTCTCATTGTCTATTTCTGGACTTCCTATTCTATACCATTGATCTATTAGTCCATCCTTTTGCCAGTACCACATTGTCTTGATTACTATAGCTTTATATTAAATCTTAAAGTTGGGTAGTGTCACTCTTCCAACTTTGTTTTTCTCCTTTAATATTGTGTTGGATATCCTGGCTAAAATTTATTAATTTTATCAAATTTTTCAAAGTATCAGCTTTTGGTTGCAATGATTTTCTCTAGTGATTTTCTGCTTTCAACTTCTGCTTATTTTGAATTTAATTTGCTCTTAATTTTCTAGTTTTCTATGGTGGAAAGTTCTTATATACTTGGATTTTAGATCTTTCTTCTTATCTAGTATGTACATTTAATGCTATAAAAGTTCCTCTAAGCACTGATTTGCTGCATCCCATAAATTTTGATAAGTTGTTTCTGCATTTTCATTTAGTTAAAAATATTTTTTAAAATTTCTCTTGAGATTTCATTTGACCCATGGGTTATTTAGAAGTGTATTGTTTAATCTTTATGTATTTAGAATCATCCAGTTATCTTCCTGCTATTTATTTCTGGTTTAATTCCATGTAGTCTAAGAGAAGACATTGCATTATTTCTGTTCTTTTAAATTTGTTAAGGTGTGTTTTGTGGCTCACAATGTGGTCTGTCTTTGTGAATGTTTCATGTGTGCTTGAGAATAATGTGTGTGCTGCTGTACTTGGATAAAGTAGTGTATGATGTTAATTGTATCCATTTAATTGATAGTGTTGGTGATTTCAGCTGTGTCTTTATTGATTTTCTGGATCTGTCCATTACTTGCAGAGGTGTGTTAAAGTCTCCAACTATGATAGTGCGTTCATCTATTTATTCTTAAACTCTATCAGTTTTTGACTCACATTGTTTGATGCTCTGCTGTTAGGCACATACATGTTAAGAATTGTTAGGCCTTCTGTAAAAACATTCTCCAGGATAGATCACATCTTGGGTGACAAATCAAGCCTCAGAAATTTTAAGAAAGTTGAAATTGTATCAAACGTCTTTTCTGACCACAACACTATGAGATTAGAAACCAATTACAGGAAAAAAAAACTGTAAAAAACACAAACACATGGAGGCTAAACAATGCACTACTAAATAACCAAGAGATCATTGAAGAAATCAAAGAGGAAGTAAAAAAATACGTAGAAAAAATGACAACAAAAACACGATGACCCAAAACCTATGGGACACAGCAAAAAAGCAGTTCCAAGAGGGAAGTTTATAGCAATTCAATCTCACCTCAAGAAACAAGAAAAATCTCAAACAATCTAAACTTACACCTAAAGAGACTAGAGAAAGAAGAACAAAAAAACTCAAAAGTTAGTAGAAAGAAAGAAATCATAAAGATCAGAGCAGAAATAAATGAAATAGAAATGAAGAAAACAATAGCAAAGATCAATAAAACTAAAAGTTGGTTCTGTGAAAAGATAAACAAAATTGATAAACCTTTAGCCAGATCCATCAAGAAAAAAAAGTAGGGGACTCAAATCAATAAAATTAGAAATGAAAAAGGAGAATTCACAAATGACACCACAGAAATACAAAGATCATAAGAGACTACTACAAGCAATGCTACGCCAATAAAATAGACAACCTGGAAGAAATGGACAAATTCTTAGAAAGGTATAACTTTCCAAGACTGAATCAAGAAGAATTAGAAAATATAAACAGACCAAACACAAGTAACGAAATTGAAGCTGTAATTAAAAATCTTCCAACAAACCGAAGTCCAGGACCAGATGGTCTCACAGGAAAATTCTATCAAACATAGGGAGAAGAGCTAACATCTATCCTCTCAAACTCTTCCAAAAAATTGCAGGGGGAGGAAAACTCTCAAACTCATTCTATGAGGCCACCATCACCCTGATACCAAAATAAGACAAAGATAACACAAAAAAAGAAAATTACAGACCAATATCACTGATGACCATAGACGTAAAAATCCTCAACAAAATACTAGCAAACCTAATCCAACAACACATTAAAAGGATCATACACCATGATCAAGTGAGATTTATCCCAGGGATGCAAGGATTCTTCAATACATGCAAATCAATCAATGTGATACACCATATTAACAAATTAAAAAATAAAAGCCATATGATCATCTCAATAGATGCAGAAAAAGCTTTTGACAAATTTCAATACCCATTTATGATAAAACCTCTCCAGAAAGTGGGCATAGAGGGAACTTACCTCAACATAATAAAGGCCGTATATGACAAATCCACAGCAAACATCATTCTCAATGAAAGCATTTCCTCTAAGATCAGGAACAAGACAAGGATGTCCACCCTTATTCAACATAGTTTTGGAAGTCCTAGCCATGGCAATCAGAGAAGAAAAAGAAATACAAGGAATACAAATTGGAAAAGAAGAAGTAAAACTGTCACTGTTTGCAGATGACAAGATACTATGCATAGAAAATCCTAAAAATGTCACCAGAAAACTACTAGAGCTAATCAATGAATTTGGTAAAGTTACAGGATACACAATTAATACACAGAAATCTCTTGCATTCCTATACACTAACAATGAAAGATGAGAAAGAGAAATTAAGGAAATAATCCCATTTACCACTGCAACAAAAAGAATAAAATACCTAGGAATAAACCTACCTAAGGAGGCAAAAGACCTGTACTCAGAAAACTATAAAACACTGATGAAAGAAATCAAAGATGACACAAACAGATGGAAGATACACAATGTTCTTGGATTGGAAGAATCAATATTATGAAAATGACTATACTATCCAAAGCAATCTACAGATTCAATGCAATCCCTATCAAATTAGCAATGGCATTTTTCATAGAGTTAGAACAAAAAGTTTTATAATTTGTATGGAAACACAAAAGACCCTGAATAGCCAAAGCAATCTTGAGAAAGAAAAACGGAGCTGGAGGAATCAGGTTCCCTGACTACAGACTATACTACAAAGCTACAGTAATCAAGACAGTATGGTACTGGCACAAAAACAGAAATATAGATCAATGGAACAGGATAGAAAACCCAGAGATAAACCCATGCACATATGGTCACCTAATCTATGACAAAGGAGGCAAGAATACACAATGGAGAAAAGACAGCCTCTTCAATAAGTGGTGCTGGGAAAACTGGACAATTACATGTAAAAGAATGAAACTAGAACACTCCCTGACACCATACACAAAAATAAACTCAAAATGGATTAAAGTCCTAACTGTTAGACCGGACGCTTTAAAACTCTTAGAGGAAAACACAGGAAAAACACTCTTTGACATAAATCACGGCAAGATCATTTTTGACCCACCTCCTAGAGTAATGAAAATTAAAACAAAAATAAACAAATGGGACTAATGAAACTTAAAAGCTTTTGCACAGCAAAGGAAACCATAAACCAGGCGAAAAGACAACCCTCAGAATGGGAGAAAATATTTGCAAATGAAGTAACTGACAAAGGAGTAATCTCTAATATATACAAACAGCTCATGCAGCTCAATAGCAAAAACAAAAAACAAACAAAAAAATGGCCAGAAGACCTAAATAGACATTTCTCAAAAAAAAACATACAGATGAACAAGAAGCACATGAAAAGATGCTCGACATCACTAATTATTAGAGAAATGCAAATCAAAACTACAATGAGGGAGCACCTCACACTGGTCAGAATGGCCTTCATCAAAAAGCCTACAAACAATAAATGCTGGAGACGGTGTGGAGAAAAGAGAACCCTCTTCACTGTTGGTGGGAATGTAAATTGATACAGTCACTATGGAGAACAATATGGAGGTTCCTTAGAAAACTAAAAATAAAACTACCATATGATCCAGCAATCCTACTACAGGGCTTATACCCTGAGAAAACCATAATTCAAAAAGACACATGTGGGGCATCCCTGGTGGTGCAGTGGTTGAGAGTCCACCTGCTGATGCAGGGGACATGGGTTCATGCCGTGGTCTGGGAAGATCCCACATGCCATGGAGCGGCTGGGCCTGTGAGCCATGGCCGCTGAGCCTGCGTGTCCAGAGCCTGTGCTCCGCAATGGGAGAGGCCACAACAGTGAGAGGCCCGCGTACTGCAAAAAAAAAAAAAAAAAAAAAAAACAAAGACACCTGTCCCCTAATGTTGATTGCAGCATTATTTACAATAGCCATGACATGGAAACAACCTAAATGTCCATAGACAGATGAATGGATAAAAAAGATGTGGTACGTATATACAATGGAATATTATCTATTAAAAGGAACGAAATTTGGTCATTTGTAGAGATGTGATTGGACCTAGAGTCTGTCATACAGAGTAAAGTAAGTGAGAAAGAGAAAAACAAATATCGTATATTAACACATATATGTGACATCTAGATAAATGCTACAGATGAACCTATTTGCAGGACAGGATTAGAGATGCAGACATAGAGAGTGGATGTGTGGGCATGGGAGGTGGAAGGGAGAGTGGGATGAATTGGGAGATTAGGTTGGCCTTAAATACACTACCGTGTGTAAAATAGATAGCTAGTAGGAACCTGCTGTATAGCACAGGGAGCTCAGCTCAGTGCTCTGTGATGACATAGATGGGGTGGGAAAGAGGTCAAGAGGGAGGGGATATATGTATACATATAGCTGATTCACTTCATTGTTGAGCAGTAACTAACACAACATTTAAAGCAATTATACTCCAATAAAATTTTTTTAAAAGTCAACCCCTCTATCATTATGTAGTGTCCTTCTGTATCCCTGATGGCTTTCCTTGATGTGTGCTGTGTCTGAAATTAGTAGAGCTACTCCTGCTTTCTTTTCCTTAGTGTTAACATGGTATATTTTTCTCCATCCATTTACTCTTAATCTATGTATGTCTTTATTTTTAAAGTGAGTTTCTTATAGATGATATATGGTCAAGTTTTCGATCCACTCTAGCAATCTCTGTCTTTTAATTGGTACATTTAGACCATTGACATTCCAAGTAATTACTAATACAGTTGGATTAATAACTACCGTATTAGTTACTGTTTTCTCTTTGTTGCCCTTGTTCTTTATTCCTATTTTTGTCCTTCACTCCTTTTGGGCCTTTTATAGTTTTATATGATTCCATTTTCTCTCCTTGTTCATCTGCTTTTTTGAGCATATGATTCTATTTTCTCTCTTTTTAATATTTCATTTGTATTTCTTTTTTCACTTTTTTTTTTTAGTGGTTGTCTTAGAGTTTTCAATATACCTTTGCAATTAATCCCAGTCCACTTTCAAATAGTACTATAGCGCTTCATGTGTAATATGCACACATTTTAAAAACAAAATAACCCTGACTTCCTCTCATCCCTTATACCATTGCTGTCATCCTTTCACTTATATACAAGCATAAATAAGTATATATATATATACATAAGCATACATAACTGAATACATTATAACTGTTTTTATTTTGAACAGTTATCTATTAGATCAATTAAGAATAAGAAAAATAAAAGTTTCTATTTTATCTTTATGTATTCCTTCTTTCATGCTCTTTATATAGATCCAGGGTAATAACCTATTAACCTACATTATTTTCCTTCTCTCTATAGAACTTCTTTTAACTTTTCTCTTAAGGCAAGTCCACTAGCACCAAATTCCCTCTAGTTTTGTTTGTCCAAAAAAGTCTTTATATCTCCTTTACATTTGAAAGATAATTTCACAGCGTACAGAATTCTAATTTGGTGGCTGTTTTCTCTCAACACCTTAAATATTTCTGTTTTTTCTCTTCTAGCTTTCATGTTTTCTGAAGAGAAGTTGGATGTTATTATCTTTATTCTTCTCTAGATAAAGTATATTTTTCCTCTGGCTTCTTTTAGAAGATTTTTCTTTATTTTTGAAAAAGATGTGCTGAGGTATAATTTTTTTATATATTTATCCTTCTTGGTGTCCTCTTGTTACCAAATTGAGTCAAATGGACCCTGCTCGGGCCCCAGCCTGGGCAGCCGAGGCTCTCTGCCTCTGCGTAGGAGGACTCTTCTTCCTTTGGAGTTTGAGTAGGTGAATAACAAAACTGAAGCTGAGATCGACACAGCACAAACTTTATTCAGTGGCCAAAGAATGGAGACTCAGAAACTAAGTTCACAGATCAACTTCTCCACCTGGAGAGAGTGATTTAATTATAAAGAGTAAAGCCAAAGAGAGGAGGAGTGAGGCTGATGATGGGGAGACATCTGCATTAGTCTATGGGACAGGGGTGGGGCTTTTTCCCTGAGGGAGTGGGCACCATCCTCTTTTTATACTTTTATGGTCCTTAATGTCCAGTCCTGGCCACCGGTAGGTGTGTCATTTAATGTGCTCATGTAGTAAAATCGTATATAATGAGACTCAGGGTCTGTTGCAGGTCAGATGTATCACCATCTTGGTCCCAGCTGGTTCCACCTGGGTTTTTTTGTTTGTTTGTTTGTAGCTTCCTTTCTTGTCTCTGGACTCTTTCACTTAAAGATTTATGTTAACTCCTGCTAAAGGTGGGAGTTGCAGGGTTTTGAACAAACACCTGGAGCAGCTCTGGCAATACTCCAAGTTTTCTGGATCTTTGGTGTCAGATATTAATTTGGAGAAATTATCAATTATGGTTCACATATTTCTTCTGTTTTTTTTCTCTTTTTCTTCTCCTTCTACATGTGTATCTTCTGTAGTTGTCCCACAGTCCTTGGACTCTCACTTCAGTTTTTTCAGTCATTGTTCTCTTTGCTTTTCAGTTTTTGAGGATCCTAGTGATAGATTCTCTAGTGCAGATTCTTTCTTCACCTGTGCCCAATCTACTAGCAAGCCCATCAGCGGCAATCTTTATTTCTGTTCCACTCTTTTTTATCTCTAGCATTTATTTTGGGTCCTTTCTTAGGATTTCCACTTCTCTGCTTATATTTTCCATCTGTTTTTGCATGTTGTCTACTTTATCCATTAGAGCCCTTAGCATATTAATCACAGTTCTTTCCAATTCCAAGTCTAATAATACCAATATCCCTGCCCTGCCTGGTTCCAATGCTTGCTCTGTCTCTTTAAATTGTGTTTTTGCCTTTTGGTATGCATTTCCATTTTTTGTTTTTCATGATAACCAGATGTGATGCACTGGGTAAATGGAGCTGCTGTCAGTAGACCTTTAGTAATGTGGTGGTGGGGTGTGAGAGGAGATGAAGCATTCTGTAGTTCTATGCTGATTAGGTCTCAGTTTTTAGTGTATGCCTACAGACTGTAAACTGTGTTTCTCAGCTTTTTCTCCCCCTCTCAGCTGGGTCAGGATAGCTAGAGTGGGCTAGAGTTGTTTATTCCTCTTCCCCGCATGGAAGGCTAGAACCAGCTGCAGTTGGTTATTTCCCTTCCCGAGGTCAGGCTCTGGTTAACTAGTTTCTGCTGAGGGCACTCCTTATTAAGAAAAACAGAATCTTCTGGCGTATTTCAAAATGGTTTCTTTCCTCAGCGTCCTGACAGAAGCTGGAAAGGATTTTGCTCTGATATTTAAAATGGGAACCTTGTTAAGCTCCTAGAAATAAATTTCACAATATTGTGGAGTTTTTAACTCTCAGACTTGGCACTGAGCCTCCAGCAATTCATCAATTATGGTACAGAACTTCCTACCCTGGCACTGGTTCCTCCGTGGTTCTGTTCCTGAGTTTCTGCTCTGGTAAGATGTGCCTGCCTGTATGCATTTGCCTGTTTGTCTCTCCTGTCTTGAGGGTAGTAGTTTTTTTGTGTTCTCCCCTCTCTTCTGGATCCAAGAAGAGTTGTTGATTTTTCAGTCTGTTCAGTTTTGTTTTGTTTTTTTTAAACCTGTTGTTAGGGTAGCGTGACAACTTCCAGGCTCCTTATATGCAGAACTAGAAACTGGAAGTACATTTGTTTTTCTTGAAAAGAAAAATAATCTGAGCAACAACTGAAAAAAAAAATTCCACTAAGGCTGTACTTCAAATAGACTTTGGAAAAAAGTGTATTTTGCTTAATTGATCATAGAAAAGTGCGTTGTAAAAAAGCTTTCATTCCCTACATTGGAAACTGCAGAGACATATATGCATTTACACACAATTAGATATGGTGCTTTAAACAAGTTTGCAAGAATAATGATGAATAAGAATTTACTTTCAGTAGAACAAATTATGAAATTGGTTTGCAAACTTCCAACCTAAGCATAGCTAAAGTGGAAGAGGATAAGTAGGGTTGGGGGTAATGTTTCTTGAGACCTATTATCCTGTTGGATTGTAAACCAGACCCTCTTTAGCTAATTTAATATTCAGAATCACCTTGAGAGCTAAATGTTGTTATGTGAATTATAGGCTATTTAACAAAGGCATGGTAAATTCTCAGTTTATTGAATGTCATGTGACATAGGATTTTATCCCAGGTGGTCTGACTTGAGGAGGGAAACTTTACAATACATAAACATATTGATGAGAAGTGCTCCTAATAATTACTTTGCAAGATAAGTATTTGTAAATATTGCTTCGGAACATGTCAAACTTTAATCAAGGGAGGTAGCTGGCATTATTGCTATCATTGTGTGTAAAATTAAATATCAAAATCTTTGTTGATGTCCAAGCATTTCTTAATATAGGTCCACTTTTTGTCCTTTGGCAAGGCTTTAACTTTCTGTCCCTGTTATTCTGTTTTCTCAATGTGATGTATGTATGTACTGTCAGTTCCAAATCCTTGAGCAGATATAAAAGTAGACCAAAATTTCCCTCTGTGTTAGTGTTTAATCCAGTAGACCAATGCTTGGATTTTTATCACAATATATCATAGACCATACATATCTCTCAGTTCAGTGTTTTTGACTAATGTTTACATGAAAACATTTATATTTTGTCTTAAGGTATATATAAAATATTAAATATATATGGAGGAAAAGTCTAGAATTGTATTCTAAATTCAGTTGGTAGCAAGTAGAAATTGTATGTAGCTATTTGAAAACCTCACTGTGTATCCATATAGGTGTGTCTGTCTTGGATGTTGTTTGCTTTACGAAAGGCATCACAGTGTCATACTCTGTGTCATGATTTTTGCAAATGTGTGTTTGTTCAGAATGTATTTCCACATTTCCTTGCACACTTAATCCATACTTTTGTTCATGTGTGCAGCGAGTATCAAAAGACTCAAATATGCTAAATTTGTGGAGAAGAGAGCAAAGGAAAGGAGAAATGTTATTATAAACATACAAAGCGATTGTTAACAGCATAGATACTTTGGTGGTCAGAGTAAACACAACAGATTGTTTTGTAGGTGTATGTGTGTCTATAAGCATGTTTTGCTATTTTAATTGTATTTGGGGGAAATAGATGGGAGGTTTGGTGTCAATGTATAAATTACCTACTTGGAAATAATATTCCAATTAGTATTTTTATATATAAGTCTAAATTTTCAGGAAAAATTTGCTGGTGTTCAGCAGGAAATGCCTGCTATGTTAATTTTAGAATCCCAGTGAGCCAGCATCTTTCTTTCTGGTTTTTACATATTCCTCTCATTTTTTTCAGACTAAT
Organism: Globicephala melas; assembly: GCF_963455315.2. NCBI lineage: Eukaryota > Metazoa > Chordata > Mammalia > Artiodactyla > Delphinidae > Globicephala > Globicephala melas. Next base: position 6,573,108 of record NC_083314.1, on the reverse strand, counting down.
TCATGAAAAAATACTGCTGTTCCGTAACATCCTTTGAGACTAAGTTGGTAAGTTGATAATTTGGCAATTCTATTCTTTTTGAAATGATAAATATTTTGATATTTTTGGACCTATAATCTATCAAAATGTCAATCTTTAGTAGAATGTTTCCTGAATCTCTTCACACTTTAATCTATACGTGGATATCAAGAGTGTTTTACTTTATCATTATAAAAATAACAAGAATTAGGGCTTCCCTGGTGGCGCAGTGGTTGAGAGTCCGCCTGATGATGCAGGGGACACGGGTTCGTGCCCTGGTCCTGGAGGATCCCGCAGGCCGCGGAGCAGCTGGGCCCGTGAGCCATGGCCACTGAGCCTGCACGTCCAGAGCCTGTGCTCCGCAATGGGAGAGGTCACAACAGTGAGATGCCCGCGTACTGCAAAAAAAAAAAAAAAAAAAAAAAAAGAATTAAAAAAACCTTCTAAAAATTCATACATAAAGATATTAAATTAATATTTTGTAGGAAAATGACCTTCAAAGTCTTGGAGGCTTTTATTGTCATATGTGTATATTTGTGTGTGGGAATTAGTATGGTATGGATATTATACTATGGTCAATATACTGGAAGATGACTTTAATGTCAACATTTAAACAACATTTAAAGCAATTATACTCCAATAAAATTTTTTTAAAAGTCAACCCCTTTATCATTATGTAGTGTCCTTCTGTATCCCTGATGGCTTTCCTTGATGTGTGCTGTGTCTGAAATTAATAGAGCTATTCCTGCTTTCTTTTCCTTAGTGTTAACATGGTATATTTTTCTCCATCCATTTACTCTTAATCTATGTATGTCTTTATTTTTAAAGTGAGTTTCTTATAGATGATATATGGTCGAGTCAAGTTTTCGATCCACTCTAGCAATCGCTGTCTTTTAATTGGTACATTTAGACCATTGACATTCCAAGTAATTACTAATACAGTTGGATTAATAACTACCGTATTAGTTACTGTTTTCTCTTTGTTGCCCTTGTTCTTTATTCCTATTTTTGTCCTTCACTCCTTTTGGGCCTTTTATAGTTTTATATGACTGCATTTTCTCTCCTTGTTCATCTGCTTTTTTGAGCATATGATTCTATTTTCTCTCTTTTTAATATTTCATTTGTATTTCTTTTTTCACTTTTTTTTTTTAGTGGTTGTCTTAGAGTTTTCAATATACCTTTGCAATTAATCCCAGTCCACTTTCAAATAGTACTATAGCGCTTCATGTGTAATATGCACACATTTTAAAAACAAAATAACCCTGACTTCCTCTCATCCCTTATACCATTGCTGTCATCCTTTCACTTATATACAAGCATAAATAAGCATATATATATATACATAAGCATACATAACTGAATACATTATAACTGTTTTTATTTTGAACAGTTATCTATTAGATCAATTAAGAATAAGAAAAATAAAAGTTTCTATTTTATCTTTATGTATTCCTTCTTTCATGCTCTTTATATAGATCCAGGGTAATAACCTATTAACCTACATTATTTTCCTTCTCTCTATAGAACTTCTTTTAACTTTTCTCTTAAGGCAAGTCCACTAGCACCAAATTCCCTCTAGTTTTGTTTGTCCAAAAAATTCTTTATATCTCCTTTACATTTGAAAGATAATTTCACAGCGTACAGAATTCTAATTTGGTGGCTGTTTTCTCTCAACACCTTAAATATTTCTGTTTTTTCTCTTCTAGCTTTCATGTTTTCTGAAGAGAAGTTGGATGTTATTATCTTTATTCTTCTCTAGATAAAGTATATTTTTCCTCTGGCTTCTTTTAGAAGATTTTTCTTTATTTTTGAAAAAGATGTGCTGAGGTATAATTTTTTTATATATTTATCCTTCTTGGTGTCCTCTTGTTACCAAATTGAGTCAAATGGACCCTGCTCGGGCCCCAGCCTGGGCAGCCGAGGCTCTCTGCCTCTGCGTAGGAGGGCTCTTCTTCCTTTGGAGTTTGAGTAGGCGAATAACAAAACTGAAGCTGAGATCGACACAGCACAAACTTTATTCAGTGGCCAAAGAATGGAGACTCAGAAACTAAGTTCACAGATCAACTTCTCCACCTGGAGAGAGTGATTTAATTATAAAGAGTAAAGCCAAAGAGAGGAGGAGTGAGGCTGATGATGGGGAGACATCTGCATTAGTCTATGGGACAGGGGTGGGGCTTTTTCCCTGAGGGAGTGGGCACCATCCTCTTTTTATACTTTTATGGTCCTTAATGTCCAGTCCTGGCTACCGGTAGGTATGTCATTTAATGTGCTCATGTAGTAAAATCGTATATAATGAGACTCAGGGTCTGTTGCAGGTCAGATGTATCACCATCTTGGTCCCAGCTGGTTCCACCTGGGTTTTTTTGTTTGTTTGTTTGTAGCTTCCTTTCTTGTCTCTGGACTCTTTCACTTAAAGATTTATGTTAACTCCTGCTAAAGGTGGGAGTTGCAGGGTTTTGAACAAACACCTGGAGCAGCTCTGGCAATACTCCAAGTTTTCTGGATCTTTGGTGTCAGATATTAATTTGGAGAAATTATCAATTATGGTTCACATATTTCTTCTGTTTTTTTTCTCTTTTTCTTCTCCTTCTACATGTGTATCTTCTGTAGTTGTCCCACAGTCCTTGGACTCTCACTTCAGTTTTTTCAGTCATTGTTCTCTTTGCTTTTCAGTTTTTGAGGATCCTAGTGATAGATTCTCTAGTGCAGATTCTTTCTTCACCTGTGCCCAATCTACTAGCAAGCCCATCAGCGGCAATCTTTATTTCTGTTCCACTCTTTTTTATCTCTAGCATTTATTTTGGGTCCTTTCTTAGGATTTCCACTTCTCTGCTTATATTTTCCATCTGTTTTTGCATGTTGTCTACTTTATCCATTAGAGCCCTTAGCATATTAATCACAGTTCTTTCCAATTCCAAGTCTAATAATACCAATATCCCTGCCATGCCTGGTTCCAGTGCTTGCTCTGTCTCTTTAAATTGTTTTTGCCTTTTGGTATGCATTTCCATTTTTTTTCATGATAACCAGATGTGATGCATTGGGTAAATGGAGCTGCTGTCAGTAGACCTTTAGTAATGTGGTGGTGGGGTGTGAGAGGAGATGAAGCATTCTGTAGTTCTATGCTGATTAGGTCTCAGTTTTTAGTGTATGCCTACAGACTGTAAACTGTGTTTCTCAGCTTTTTCTCCCCTTCTCAGCTGGGTCAGGATAGCTAGAGTGGGCTAGAGTTGTTTATTCCTCTTCCCCGCATGGAAGGCTAGAACCAGCTGCAGTTGGTTATTTCCCTTCCCGAGGTCAGGCTCTGGTTAACTAGTTTCTGCTGAGGGCACTCCTTATTAAGAAAAACAGAATCTTCTGGCGTATTTCAAAATGGTTTCTTTCCTCAGCGTCCTGACAGAAGCTGGAAAGGATTTTGCTCTGATATTTAAAATGGGAACCTTGTTAAGCTCCTAGAGATAAATTTCACAATATTGTGGAGTTTTTAACTCTCAGACTTGGCACTGAGCCTCCAGCAATTCATCAATTATGGTACAGAACTTCCTACCCTGGCACTGGTTCCTCCGTGGTTCTGTTCCTGAGTTTCTGCTCTGGTAAGATGTGCCTGCCTGTATGCATTTGCCTGTTTGTCTCTCCTGTCTTGAGGGTAGTAGTTTTTTTGTGTTCTCCCCTCTCTTCTGGATCCAAGAAGAGTTGTTGATTTTTCAGTCTGTTCAGTTTTGTTTTGTTTTTTTTAAACCTGTTGTTAGGGTAGCGTGACAACTTCCAGGCTCCTTATATGCAGAACTAGAAACTGGAAGTACATTTGTTTTTCTTGAAAAGAAAAATAATCTGTGCAACAACTGGAAAAAAAATTCCACTAAGGCTGTACTTCAAATAGACTTTGGAAAAAAGTGTATTTTGCTTAATTGATCATAGAAAAGTGCGTTGTAAAAAAGCTCTCATTCCCTACATTGGAAACTGCAGAGACATATATGCATTTACACACAATTAGATATGGTGCTTTAAACAAGTTTGCAAGAATAATGATGAATAAGAATTTACTTTCAGTAGAACAAATTATGAAATTGGTTTGCAAACTTCCAACCTAAGCATAGCTAAAGTGGAAGAGGATAAGTAGGGTTGGGGGTAATGTTTCTTGAGACCTATTATCCTGTTGGATTATAAACCAGACCCTCTTTAGCTAATTTAATATTCAGAATCACCTTGAGAGCTAAATGTTGTTATGTGAATTATAGGCTATTTAACAAAGGCATGGTAAATTCTCAGTTTATTGAATGTCATGTGACATAGGATTTTATCCCAGGTGGTCTGACTTGAGGAGGGAAACTTTACAATACATAAACATATTGATGAGAAGTGCTCCTAATAATTACTTTGCAAGATAAGTATTTGTAAATATTGCTTCGGAACATGTCAAACTTTAATCAAGGGAGGTAGCTGGCATTATTGCTATCATTGTGTGTAAAATTAAATATCAAAATCTTTGTTGATGTCCAAGCATTTCTTAATATAGGTCCACTTTTTGTCCTTTGGCAAGGCTTTAACTTTCTGTCCCTGTTATTCTGTTTTCTCAATGTGATGTATGTATGTACTGTCAGTTCCAAATCCTTGAGCAGATATAAAAGTAGACCAAAATTTCCCTCTGTGTTAGTGTTTAATCCAGTAGACCAATGCTTGGATTTTTATCACAATATATCATAGACCATACATATCTCTCAGTTCAGTGTTTTTGACTAATGTTTACATGAAAACATTTATATTTTGTCTTAAGGTATATATAAAATATTAAATATATATGGAGGAAAAGTCTAGAATTGTATTCTAAATTCAGTTGGTAGCAAGTAGAAATTGTATGTAGCTATTTGAAAACCTCACTGTGTATCCATATAGGTGTGTCTGTCTTGGATGTTGTTTGCTTTACGAAAGGCATCACAGTGTCATACTCTGTGTCATGATTTTTGCAAATGTGTGTTTGTTCAGAATGTATTTCCACATTTCCTTGCACACTTAATCCATACTTTTGTTCATGTGTGCAGCGAGTATCAAAAGACTCAAATATGCTAAATTTGTGGAGAAGAGAGCAAAGGAAAGGAGAAATGTTATTATAAACATACAAAGCGATTGTTAACAGCATAGATACTTTGGTGGTCAGAGTAAACACAACAGATTGTTTTGTAGGTGTATGTGTGTCTATAAGCATGTTTTGCTATTTTAATTGTATTTGGGGGAAATAGATGGGAGGTTTGGTGTCAATGTATAAATTACCTACTTGGAAATAATATTCCAATTAGTATTTTTATATATAAGTCTAAATTTTCAGGAAAAATTTGCTGGTGTTCAGCAGGAAATGCCTGCTATGTTAATTTTAGAATCCCAGTGAGCCAGCATCTTTCTTTCTGGTTTTTACATATTCCTCTCATTTTTTTCAGACTAATTCATGAAAAAATACTGCTGTTCCGTAACATCCTTTGAGACTAAGTTGGTAAGTTGATAATTTGGCAATTCTATTCTTTTTGAAATGATAAATATTTTGATATTTTTGGACCTATAATCTATCAAAATGTCAATCTTTAGTAGAATGTTTCCTGAATCTCTTCACACTTTAATCTATACGTGGATATCAAAATAGTGTTTTACTTTATCATTATAAAAATAACAAGAATTAGGGCTTCCCTGGTGGCGCAGTGGTTGAGAGTCCGCCTGACGATGCAGGGGACACGGGTTCGTGCCCTGGTCCTGGAGGATCCCGCAGGCCGTGGAGCAGCTGGGCCCGTGAGCCATGGCCACTGAGCCTGCACGTCCAGAGCCTGTGCTCCGCAATGGGAGAGGTCACAACAGTGAGATGCCCGCGTACTGCAAAGAAAAAAAAAAAAAAAGAAAAAAAACCTTCTAAAAACTGATACATAAAGATATTAAATTAATATTTTGTAGGAAAATGACCTTCAAAGTCTTGGAGGCTTTTATTGTCATATGTGTATATTTGTGTGTGGGAATTAGTATGGTATGGATATTATACTATGGTCAATATACTGGAAGATGACTTTAATGTAATTATTTGTTTTTGTCCTAAAATTTTTAGATTTTCTTACAAAGCCAAAAATATTAATATATTTTAAATATTAAATATTATATAGTCTTGAAATGATTATATTTTAAGCCAGTTCATGGGACTGAAATAGGCTGATGAAATAAACTCAATTACATTTTAAAAAATTTCTTGTAAAAATTGTATATGGTGACTTTGAGAAATATCTTTTGTTATTATTCGGAAAATTTCCTGTTACTGATAGAAAAAAATCTGCAAAGATGTGGTAAGGAAAAAAATATATATGTTATTGCAAACACATGCCCATACACACAGTGTTTGCAGTGCTAAATGTAGTACATTCCCAGTTTGAAAGATTTTGTTGTCTTATGTTTTGCTTTTATGAATTCTCATCACGTTTGAGACTCAGTTCTGACCTCACATTTGTAGAATAGATATTGACTATTTGAATTGTTATTAGCTTTTTTCTTGTAACTCATTAAGATACTTGAGAATAAAAAGTAACATAGCCATCTTATTTTTCTCCTATTAGTACTGTAATTGACAGAGCTTCATTGTAAATGAATTATCATTTCAAGATAAACAGGGTCTTCTGTTGATTTTATTAGGGAATTCTCAAGATTTGTATATAATCTATTACAATTCTTAATTTAATTTCTGATGACATTGCTTTATTTTGCATCCTTTGTGGTTTTTCTTTTGTCCAAATTTGTCAAGGTGACAAAAATGAAAAAGGATATGAAAAGAATTATTTAAATCAAATTTTTAAAGAAGACGCCAAAGTCCAAAACTGAATAAAAAGAAAAATTATTTACACTCACCAGGTGCCAAATAGAACAAGGCAAAATCACATTAAAATTTTATATATAAAGAAAAAGAAATGCATTTGGATGTTTTACATAATTGTACATGAGTTTGACTTTTTGTCAATGAAACGATGAAAATGAGATAATATGTGGGATAATGAAATTATGTGAAATATTAAATGGTTAATGTTTTGACATTATATTTAAGTATACTTGGCCAGTGTTTTATTCCCTCACCATGAAATTAATGAGTGTTATGGCCTCTCAATTACTGACTTTTAATAATAGCTCCTTTTTGTAAAACACATCAACTTTCTATTTTAACACGATTGAAAATATTGTTCTTTTGTAAGTTCCTAACCAATTGGTGTTGTGTAAGATGATACATGGTAGACTTTGGAAGAATTCTTAACCATTCTCTAGTTCCTGCTGCCAATTTCAGGTATTCGTTTAAGCCCTACCTGACTACCTATTATATTATAAACTATTGTAATACAGTAAAGAAAAACTTAGCCAGAGTTGTCTTGGATGTAGATTGGGTAAAAGAAAAGGTAAAGCCTGAAATTTTGTAATTAATATTCAAACAGTAAGAAAACTTGTCTAACAGTGTAAATAGGCAATCATTCCTCACCACAGCAAATCCATGTTCATTAAATTATACAGATGCAAGATTTTGGCTTACAGCTTGATCTCTGCAGCCCTTCTCAAAATCTGCTGTTAGACATTTTGGAATGTACTATGCTTATAGAACAGAAAATTGATACAATCAGGTTTTTCCCTTGGTACTGATGAACTTAAAAAAAAAGGTGAGTTTAAAGACTTGGACTCTCTTCAAGGTGGTTTTAATTTTAGTTTACTACCCATCATAGAATGTGCCTGGGACTTCTTTAACCATTTTCATTCTTTAACATGAAAATATGTAACTGTGGTATAGTAGTAAGTATCTTAAATGTGTGTTGGTACAGCCCTGAGTTACCATATGGTCTCTCCTTTGGTCAATGGTATACAAAACTGAGCTTGCATGTCTGGATTGTCTGGATTCCTCTGACTTTATAAATGACTCATTCTGCATAAGTCAAATTGATCAACTGACATTAGACTCAACTCTATGAGAAAGTCTAAAAGCATTGGGAGATGACTAAAATCTCATATAACCTAAATTCTTATAACATCATATGATTATGAGCTGATTTGGGGGTGAGTTGGCTATTAAGGTGGAAATACCTGTTTGTGTGCTAGGTTGTTTCCAGAGGCACTTTTTTTTTAAATTTTGTTACATGTCATTAATACTTATTTTATTCTAGAGATTGTGTGAAAGTGTAAATGTACTTGGAGGAAGTCCAGGAAGTAGAAAATACAGTCATTCTATCTAACTTTTTCTTTTTTTTGGCTGTAGTTGGTGCCAAGAGCCATAGCGTTAATATAGAAAATGTGCTTTTCCTCTAACTCACATTAACTTTAGGAAATAATGCCTACAACTGAGAGCTCTAGATGCCAGTGACCTCAACCACCCAAGGATTGCTTCAACCTCTGTTACTGTGATGCCTTGTAAACATTGTCTCCAGAAACTAAATGGGTTCCTGACATCTATTTCCAATATTTGGCTACCAAAATAACAAACAATACTAGTGATAAAATATGGTCGGTGTTGTATCTATGAGTATGTTTGTATAATTTTATATTTTAGGTTAGTGAGAAAACCTGAAAAAAGCTCCTATAAAGTACATTGTTCAGGCAATATCATTTGTCTGTTATATCAGTACATCCCAAATACACAAACATACACACATAAATAAAAATCTAATAATTTAATAATAAAAGTGTAAAATATAAGCCCCAATAATAAGATAATAAAAAAACTTTACAAAATAATTTATATACCAAATAATAATTAAATCAAAATTGAAACCTAAGTGATAGAACTAAAACTATGCTCAGCTAGAGATAAAGAGACCAAGTATGTTAAACATTAAACAAGATAATTTTTTAAAAACTAACTAATGAGGGCTTCCTTGGTGGCGCAGTGGTTGGGAGTCTGCCTGCCGATGCAGGGGACACGGGTTTGAGCCCTGGTCCGGGAGGATCCCACATGCCGCGGAGCGGCTGGGCCCGTGCGCCACAGCTGCTGAGCCTGCGCTCTAGAGCCCACGAGCCACAACTGCTAAGCCCGCGTGCCTAGAGCCCGTGCTTCGCAACAAGAGAAGCCACCGCAATGAGAAGCATGCGCACCGCAGCAAAGACCCAAGACAGCCAATAAATAAATAAATTAAAAAAAAAATTAACTAATGATTTATTTCAAATAATTAAAAGAAATGTAGTTAAATTAATGAGATGAAAAATAAAGTCATAGAAATTAATACACCAAAAACAAAAGAAATCAAATCTGTAAAACTGATTAAACAGTTCAGGAACTGATAGCTTTAAAAAAAGATAAAATGGTCTCTGATAAATCTAAACAAAGATGAAGAAAGAAAGAAATAGAATAGCTAAAATGGGATAGCTAAAATGTGTCTGTGTGTGCATGTGTTTGTGTGTCTGTGACTTAGATGTGCAATGGTAAGGTAAGTCAATGAAGTTGAAAATCTTGTAACAAATTATACTCAGGCAGAGCCAAAAATTCATAAAATCAATCCAAGGAAGTACAGATAACTTAATTACTCAATATTCAGAGTAAATAGTTACCAAATTAAAAGGGCACCAAATAACTGATTCTAAGTCAAATTCAAATTAAGTTTATGGGACAATTCCTTATTTCTATGACAAACAGCAATTCTCATTTTATAAAATAGTTACAGAGCATGGAAAAAGGCTTTCATTAAGTTTAAGAAATCTTGAGTCCATGCTCGATCACTCCAAAATAATTAAGGTAACTCATATTTATGAATGAAGATAGATATTTTCTTACAAAATATTAATAAGTATGTTTCAGATGGCCATAAGAGACTTATGATCTACATCCAAATTTTTCTTTAGAAAGGAATAAATTTTATGTCAATACCATACATGATTCCAGTAAGTCAAAGCTATACATTCAGACTGAAAATCACACACACACAAAATTTCATTTAATTAAATTAGGCAATCAACCTCTTAAAAATTCTTAATTATATTAATAAAGAAGTTATGTATGAGATACATATTATCCATAAAGAGATACATCTCATCCATATGAGGACTAAGGACAGAATGCATGTGTTTATCTGCTAAGGCTCCTATAACAAAATACCACAGACTGTGGGACTTACACAAGAGAACTCTATTTTCTCATAATTCTGGAGGCTGGAAATCCAAGACCAAAATGATGACAGGGTTGATTTCTGGTATGACCTCTCTCCTCGGCTTACAGATCCTTCTTACTGTGTTGACACATGCCTTTTCTCTGGATGTGCATGCTCCTGGTGGTGTGTCTTCCTCTTCTTATATGAACATCAGTACTATTAGATTAGGGCCCTTTTGACCTCATTGCACTTTAATTACCTCCTTTAAGGTCGCATATCCAAATACAGTCACAATGGGAGACAGGGCTTCAATATATGAATTTGTATCAGGGGCACATTTTCTGTAAAAATGCTCAACTACACCATTTTTTCTTGATATGGTTTGATCATATTTAAAGTACTAAGAAATGTAACAGAAAAAACATTGATTTTTATCACTCAGAAAAAGATAAGATTTCTATTTTCAGATAAGTGGATTATGGGCAAAATATAAAGTGTTGCCTAAAAGGAATTTCAAAATTCAAAAATGAGAAGTTGCTACTCGTGGGTATCTATTTGTTGTTAGGTGCATATATATAATTGTTATATCTTCTTGATAAATTGACACTTTTATCCATATATTATATGATGTCGTTCTTTGTCTCTTGTAACAGTGTTTGAGCTAAATTTTATGTCTTACGATATTGGTATAGCCCATCCAGCTGTCTTTTAGTTACTAAAACTTTGTATGGAATATTGTTTTCCATCTTTTTACCTTCAAACTATTTGTGTCTTTAGATAAAATATGTGTCCCTTATAGACGGCAAGTAGACCATGTGTCTTTTTTAATCCATTTCAACAATCTCTGCCTTATATTGGAGATTTTAATCCTCTACATTTAAACTAATGGCTAATAAGGAAATACTTCTGCCACTTTGCTATTTTGTATATATCATATCTTTTGTTTTCCAATTCCTTAATTACTGCCTCCTTTTGTATTTAATTGATTTGTATAGTGTACATTTATTTGTTTCTCATTTCCTTTTATATGTATTTTAAAATTATTTTCTAGTGGCTATCTTAGAGATTACAATTAACTTCTTAAATTTATAACAAGTTATTTGGATTAATACCACATTAGCTTCAGTACTATACAAATACTCAGCTCTCATACAGCTCCATATTTCTCTCTTGATATTTTTGTTGTCATCACAAATTACATATTTATACATTATGTACCCATTAGCATAAGTTTATATCTATTTTTATGCATCTGTCCTTTAAATCTTAAAAGAATAAGCGGTGGGATTTTTTAAAAAATATATAATAATAATTGATTTTGCATTAACCTACATAGTTATCTCTGCCAGTCTTCTTTATTTCTTTGTATGGCTTCAAGTTACTTTATAGTATCCTTGTATTTCCACCTGAAAGACACCCTTTTGCATTTATTATAGGGTAGGTCTGCAAATAACAAACTCCCTCAATTTTTGTTTATTTGGAATTTGTTTTTAATTGAAGCATAGTTGACTTACAATGTTGTGTTAGAATTAGGTGCACAGCAAAGTGATTCAGTTGTGTATATATATATATATAGAGAGAGAGAGACACACACATATATATACATATGTGTGTATATATACATATGTGTGTAGGTATATGTGTGTGTATATACATATTTTTTTCAGATTTTTTTCCATTATAGGTTATTAAAAGATATTGAGTGCAGTTCCATGTGCTATAAACTGTTTTAATTTCTTCTTGATTTTGAAATTTAGTTTGTCACATATGGAATTCAATAGGTTATTATTATTATTATTATTATTCAACAAGTTAAGAATGCCACCCCACAGCTGTCTGGCCACTGTCATTTTTGCTGAGAATTTTACACTTAATGTTGTCAATAACTTGTTCGTGATAAGTAGCTCCTCTCCTGCTGCTTTCAGGGTGCTCTCTTTGTCTCTGGCTTTTGACAGTTCGATTATAGTGTGTCTCAGTGTGGATACTGTTGTGTTCATTCTTCTTGGAGTTCATTGAATTTCCTGTTTGTGTAGAGTCATGTCTTCCATCAAATTTGGGAAGTTTTTAGCCATCATATCTTCAAATACTCTGTCATTTTCTCACTTTCTCCTCTCTCACTGGGACTTCTACTATGCATATGTTGGTACATTTGATGGTGTATTACAGGCCTTTTAACTGTTTTTTATGTTTATTAGTTTTTCTTTCTGTTCCTCAGACTGAATAGCTGCAATTGATCTCTCTTTACATTCACTGATTCTTTCTTCTAACTTGCTTAAATATCCTGTTGAAACTCTAGTGAATTTTTCATTTCACTAAAAAGTACTTCAAAGCTCTCCAACTATTTTTAAGTTGCCTTCCTGATTCAGTGTTTATTTGGTTGCTATAAGTCTGATTTTTTTCAAGAGTTAAAACAATTAATTCTGAGAGTTTTTGTTTACTTTTACTGTGTTGGTAGAGGGATAGCCCTTTGGACATTTTGTACTTTCCAGCTCCAGAATTTTTGTTTAGTTCCTATTTATAATTTCTATGTCTTTACTGATACCCTATGTCTCTTGAGACATTATTTTTATGGTGTCCTTTAGTTTGTCCATAATTTCCTTTACCTCTTTGAATATAAAACAGTAAATTTAAAGTCTTTTTCTAGTAAGTCCAATGTCTGTACTTCCGCAGAGACAGTTCTGGTTAATTTTCCTATGAGTGGGGTGTACATTTTTTTTACATGATTCATAATTTTTTGTTGAAACTTGGACATTTTGAATATTATGACTTGTTAATTCTGGGAATCAGATTCTTCTGCCACCTTGAAATTTGTTCTTGTTGCTTTCTCTGATTTGTAATTGGTTGGTTGTTTAGTGGCAATTCTAAACAATTTTATATTCTGAAATCTAAAACTATTCTGTATTAATTGATATGTGTGGTCTCTGCAGTCTCCCTTTTATCTTTTGATTAGGTAATATTGACAGATTTCTTTGAATGTTTGGAGCCAAAAACAGAACCAAAAATTCTGAGTCTTTGCACATTGGCTATGTGTTGTAACACCCTTTTAACACTTAGCTGAGTAGTTACAAACCTTCCTTAGTCTTTACTTCCTGCTGTGCAGAGTCTAAAAATCAGTCTAAGGTAAAAGCTTAGGGTCTTCCCAGTTGTGTTTTTGAACACACATCCTGCTCTGGGCATGTACATAACTTTCTGTATTCCCCAATATTCATGTGAGATTTTCAGTGCCATAATTCTTCAAATACTTTTTCTCCACAAAATTTTCTCTCAAGCTTCTGGCAGTCTATTAATTCCCCTCAAATTGTATTTGCTCTAGACGGCAATGGGTTTTTCATTTGCCTTTTAAAGTTTTTGAGGAATGCCCTCTGTGTAGCCACTTTTCTGCCCTGAGAAAGTTTTGGATTAGGTGAGACAGAGGCAACAGAGGCAAGTGCTTTTGTCAGTCCTTCAGCTAGCCATTAGACAGATTAAAACAGACAAAAATAACTATTAGAGAACAAGGTCAGCTTTGCTCCCTCTGGAGCCAGGGACCAGAATTACATACTGGGAACATGGGTTATCATTTCAAAACCATTGTTGAGCGAGAGGGAGGTAGGACAAAGACAAGTAAAAATACTTCAGAGCTCTCCATCTGTTTTTAAGTTGCCTTCTTGATTAGGTGTTTACTTTGTTGCTGTAAGCCTTTGACTTTTTTCAAGAATCTACTATGTTTTTAGACGGACAGCCCCTTGGAACTACCTATTCCACCATGTTCACTGACATCAAACCCAAACCACTAGCAAACTTTTAGTATTAAAAATACATCTAATACTATTTGAAGGAAATGCTAATAAATTCTCTAACATCTATGTGGGGAGGGGGTGTCTTTTTCTCTATGTGTTATTTTTTTTCTCAATCTTCAACATTTTCTAATGTAGTCCTAGAGAAATAGTTTACTTAGACATATTTCATGAAGGTAATTATATATTTCAAAGAAACTAAATACAAGGTCAAATTATATCATTTTTTATTATTGTTATTGGAACATAGTTGATTTACAATGTTGTGTTAGTTTCTGCTGTACAGCAAAGTGAATCAGTCATATGGTATGCATATACCCGTTCTTTTTTAGATTCTTTTCCCATATAGGTCATTACAGAGTATTGAGTAGAGTTCCCTGTGCTATAGAGTAGGTTCTTATTAGTTATCTCTTTTATACATAGTAGTGTGTATCTGTCAATCCAAGTCTCCCAATTAATCCCTCCCCCCCTTCTATTAAGTTTGTTTTCTACATCTGTGATTCTGTTTTGTAAATAAGTTCATTTGTACCATTTTTTTACATTCCATATATAAGTGACATCATATGATATTTGTCTTTCTCTGTCTGACTTACTTCACTCTGTTATGACAATCTCTAGGTCTATCCATGTCACTGCTAATGGCAGTATTTTGTTCTTTTTTATGGCTGAGTAATATTCCATTGTATAAATGAGATATCATCTCACACCAGTCAGAATAGCCATCATCAAAAAGCCTACAAACAAAAAATGCTGGAGAGGGTGTGGAGAAAAGAGAACCCTCTTGCACTGCTGGTGGGAATGTAAATTGATACAGCCACTATGGAGAACAGTATGGAGGTTCCTTAAAAAACTAAAAATAGAACTACCATACAACCCAGCAGTCCCACTACTGGGCATATACCCTGAGAAAACCATAATTCAAAAAGAGTCATGTACCACAATGTTCATTACAGCTCTATTTACAATAGCCAGGACAGGGAAGCAACCTAAGTGTCCATCAACAGATGAATGGATAAAGAAGATGTGGCACATATATTCAATGGAATATTACTCAGCCATAAAAAGAAACGAAATTGAGTTATTTGTAGTGAGGTGGATGGACCTAGAGTCTGTCATACAGAGTGAAGTAAGTCAGAAAGAGAAAAACAAATACTGTATGCTAACACATATATATGGAATCTAAAAAACAAAACCAAAACAAAATGGTCATGAAGAACCTAGGGGCAAGACGGGAATAAAGACTCAGACCTACTAGAGAATGGAGTTGAGTATACGGGGAGGAGGAAGGGTAAGCTGGGACAAAGTGAGAGAGTGGCATGGACATATATACACTACCAAATGTAAGGTAGATAGCTAGTGGGAAGCAGCCGCATAGCACAGGGAGATCAGCTCGGTGCTTTGTGACCACCTAGAGGTGTGGGATAGGGAGGGTGGGAGGGAGGGAGACGCAAGAGCGAAGAGGTATAGGGATATATGTATATGTATAACTGATTCACTTTGTTATAAAGCAGAAACTAACACACCATTGTAGAGCAATTATACTCCAATAAAGATGTTAAAAAAAAATTCCATTGTATATATGTACCACATCTTTATCCATTCATCTGTTGATGGGCGTTTAGTTTGCTTCCATGTGTTGGCTATTGTAAATAGAGCTACAGTGAACATTGGGGTACATTTAAACTGTTTCTGGAACAATATATTTATAACCTTCCATTTTCACTTGAGCATAGGTCTGTTCTGTGTTCTACACAGAATTTTCATAAAGGTTAAATTAGTTTCACATTCTTTGCCAAAGTCTAGATAATTAAAATAAAGTGATAAATATAAGAAAAGAGGATGTTTACTTAACATCTAAGGAATTCCATAATTTGAAATTTGAAGTCCCAGTATTGTTTTCTTGTTTATCTCTCCAGGCTTATTTTCAGGTATCCCAACATATTGCTTGTGATTTTCCTAAGGTAGCCAAACTGTTGAGGACAAGTTTGAAAAATACAGAATTTAATAATATATAATCTCTATTATTAAAGAAATTCAAATGTAGTAGGGGAAAAAGACACAAAGGGATTATTTCCAATACAGTGAGCAATGCAGATACACACACACACACACACACACACACACACACACACATACACATATATACAGTATTCTGTGGGAGCACATATCAGCACTTGACATAGCCTGATGTTTAAAGCAATGCTGATTAATAGAGTATTCGAAAGGTGACTCTTGAGTTATTGGAAGGTCCTTGTAGGCAGCAGCATATGAAAAAGTACAGAGATACAAATAAGATTAAGTTTGTAAGAAAAGAAACTCTCACTAGACAGAATCAAAGTGGACCATTGCTAGTGATTGTAAAGAGAAATAATAGGGATGCTAGTTAACCAGAGCTGTATAGATAGTAATATTAGTTATTATCAGGGGAAAAAAGAACACTTCAGAATGACTCTTTATGTCCTCCTAAATTAACCTTATTTATCTGTTACTTGAAGTACAAACTCAGAATGGTAATTATTAGAGAAGTGAGAACTAAGACATAAAGTTCATTGCATTAATTCTAATATGATATGCTCACTAGAGCTCTGGATAAAGATAACTTCCTCATCAGGATTTGCCAGAGAATTACTGCAATTATGTGTCTGTGGAGCCATAATCAAGTGGCAGGCTTGGACAATGACAGAGTTGGAGCTCATTAGTGTGTGTTATCTGTAGGCGTAATTCTAACTTCTGTCCATTCAAGAAAAAGATTCCTCTTTTACTTTTTGATTTTTATTTTGAGATCCTTGGTATAATTTCACTTAATTTTTCCCTTCAAATTGTTGAGGATAATACATAGTAAAATATAATATTAAATGGTTAACTATAAGAGGACAAAAAGATATATACTGAAAAGCAAAACATTTCATGAACTATATTTCTTACAATAACTTGTAATTAAAAATAATATCTTTATCTTAGAATTATTTCTGGTGATTTTCATTCTGTGTCTTATGGGTATTTTAAGTTTTGAACTGTACGTGTGGATATAAAAAAGTACATGATTCTCCTTTTCATCAGAAGTAAGTAAATTTTGACTCCCAGATATTTTGTGTGCAAATCAGAGAACACAAAATGGATAAATAATTTCTATATCTCAATATAAGGACTGAGGACACTACTGCATTACATATAAGCATAGAATAAAAATAATGTATAATTGTAATATTTGGATTATATCCACATAATTTATGTAAATGCTGATTTTGGGGGAAAATATACAATGTATTCTAAATATATAGTACATTCCATCAGTATCCATGATCTCAGCGCTAGGGGCAATTTCTCATGATTGTTTTCTGTCCTTACATTTTGCTCTACTGTCTTTTCTATACTTGACATGTGCTCCATTGCATCCTGAAATCTTATAGCGCTTCACTTCTCATCCCAGTCCTGCATTCTCCTGCTTTTCACCTCAACCCTATCAGCTTCAGATTTTCACAGTTATTCCTAGGCATCTGTACCCTCCTCTTTTTATATCCCATAAGCATGTCACAAATATCAATACTATAAATTTGATATTTTCAATCTGTCACATTTTCTTGTACTAGCATGTGTTCTCAAGTTGTTCCCTGCAATATCTCTCCTAAAGTTGTGAACTTCTATATCTGTTAGGATTATTTTAACTAAATGGAACAGAAAACAGCAAAAAATTATCTTAAAAACTAAGCATGTTTTGTCTCACAAGAGAGAAAATCTAGCGTGATGACTGAGTCTACGACTGGTCCGTGTTACGTCTTTAGGGATCCAGCTCTTGGCGTATTTCTGTGTTGCCATCTACAGTGCTGGCTTTGTACCAAGTCTCCTTCTCCTCATGGTTATGGGAGGGTTACTGGGATGAGACAGGCCCAAGTTTCTTGTTCATGGTTTTTAAGACTCTTTGTCTTAGTCCATTTAGACCTGCTATAACAAAATATCCTAAGCTGGGTGGATTAGAAACAACACAAATTTATTTCTTATAGTTCTGGAAGCAGGGAAGTCCAAGATGAAGATGGGCAGATTGGGTGTCTAGGTGAAGTCCATTTCCTGGTTCCTATATGTATGGCACCTTCTTGCTGTATCTTCACACGGTAGGAGAGGGAAGGGAGTGCTCTTGAGCCTTTTTATAAGGACATCACCCTAATGTCCTAATCACTTTCCAAAGGCTTTACCTCCTAATATTATGACCTTGGGTGGTAAGATTTTATCCTATGAATTTTAGGGGTACATAAACATTCAGACCCTAGCACTATAGTATTTTTGGTATTGAGGACAGTTTCTTATATCTCATTTACTGGGTTGGACTGTGTGTCTATTCCTGGACCAGGCTCGGCTGACAGAAGAATAATATTAATATCCTTTAATATTATCATTAAAGGATAATACTAGGCCCTCATTCTCCACAAAATACAAAACAAAGCAGAAAAGAAAACAAAAAAATAAAAACAAAAACCTATCAAGGGACATCAGAATCAGATAATGATAAATGACTCTCAGTAATCAACGTCCAGACAGAACAGGGGTACCCTAAATTATTTTTTTTACAACCATTTAGAATGGTTTGAATTTAGGGGATCAACTACAATGGAAGTTCACTTCCACTGCCTCAAAGCCCAGAGCTGGTTAAGGTGATATGTTGAGCTGTCTTCTAGTTTAACATTTCCTAATCTTCAAGATACAATATATATTGCCAAGATAGAACTGCTTAGTTTTGCCAATTCAGCATAATATCAATGACAGAAAGATTTGTGAAAATTAAAATTATGTAATTATTTAAATTGATGATATTTACATTAGAAATATAGAATTACAGTAGACCATATATTGCAGTAGATTGGAGGAAACATAATGTCTGACCTTTGCCTGTAACACTATACAAACTGAATTTGGAAGGCAAGTTGCTTTTCTGGAAAAGTGATAGAATTCAGACTATTTCTTGGCTAAAAATAAAGCTGATGTGAATGAATACCAAAAACAAAACAAAAAACCAAATTTTATACCCTTACATGAATATGTATTTGTATAGAGCCTAGTTCCTCTATGGTTAATCATACTGTATTAATGATCATTTACAAATTGAAGACTTTTACTCTTCCTTACCTGGTCTTTATTTATCATTAGGGAATGGTGTTGTATCAGCCTGTTGTATCAGTTTGATAATGGTGCTAGGAGATGATGGAACAGCTTGAGCATTCTGGATACAGACAGAAAAGAAAAATTGAAAAAGAGCAGAAAGACAATGGACTATGTTAAAATGAGAGTTGAGACTTTCAGAGGGCTGCATAAAACTTTATTTAAAAACTGAAATTTGATAATATAGCTATTATGGTCATATTTTGAGTGACAATGAATATAACATTTAACATAGTCCCTTTAGTTTGATTATCCTTTCTTAAGTGTCTATAATCTCTTCCACATCTACATTTTGAAATTTCAAGTATCAAGGGTTAGATGGCATTATTATTACATTGGAAATAGTTCCTCATATACTAAGCAAATGAGTAGATTTGCTTCAATTATAGTTCTCTTCTCTTGACAGCATCGTGATGATTTGACATGGATGCTGATCAATGTGCTATCCCTTAGATGAAAAAAGTAAACTTGTAAGGTCAATTTTTTGATCACTACTCAAGGAAATATAAAATAATTTACACTCAGGTTGCTTTCAACATGGTCATGTAACTCCATAAACAAAGGCAAACAATAATTAAAATAAAGTTGAATGGTAATATTAGTGTCAGAGAAAGTAGACTTCAGAGCAAACAGACAGTAAGGTCATTACATGAAGATAAAACGATCAATTCACCAAGAAGACATAATTAAATGTTATGTATGTGTATATGAACAAAACAACTGTACTTCAATAATCAATAATGGAAAGATAAAACATCTCTACAAATCATTGTAAATTAAAAAAAGAAACTTCCAAGTAATTCATAAGTGAAAGAGGATGTTTAAAAAATTCCCCAAAATATATGGTACTGAATGACAATGAAAATACATGTCAAATCTGTTAAATTTGCTGAAACCAAAATTTACAGCAATAAATGTTTGT
This sequence comes from Globicephala melas, assembly GCF_963455315.2. NCBI lineage: Eukaryota > Metazoa > Chordata > Mammalia > Artiodactyla > Delphinidae > Globicephala > Globicephala melas. Next base: position 6,553,171 of record NC_083314.1, on the reverse strand, counting down.
ATTGCTAGAGCAATAATAATATTTTAAAAGGAAGTAAAAGTTTAACAGCCTGGAGAGTAAGAGAATAAATTGCCCGTATTTGCAGAAGACATGCTTATCTACACAGAAAATACCAATGAATCTACCAAAAAGAATTCTAGAATCCTAGACAAATAAGTAAGTTAAACAAGGTTGCAGGACACAGAGTCGACACATAAAAACAATTTTTTCTATATACTAAAAAAGTACATGGGAAAACCAAATTTGAAAACACAGCATCATTTGTCATCATTCACTCTAAAAAATAAAATATGTAGGCATAAGCATATCAAAATATGTACAGTATCTGAATGTCAAAAACTATTAATGCCTAATGGAATAAATCCAAGAAAATCTAAATAAATGGAGAGACATATCTTGTTTGTGGATTAGAAGATTTAAACTAGTAACAATGTCAATTCTCTCCAAATTGATCTATAGGTTTAAGCAATTCCTAATACAGAGAGTTACTTATACATATTATGAATCCAAATCATTTGCCATATATATGAATTGCAAATAGTTTCTCTCAGTTTGTGTCTTGTCTTTTAATCTACTTAACATGTTCTTTATAAAGAAAAAAAACCTTTTAATTTTAAGTAAGTCAATTTATATATTTAAAAAATTTTATCGATCATGACTTTGGTGTCATGAATAAGAATATTTTTTCACCTTGTCTTAGGTACCATTGGCTTTCTCTTATATTTTCTTCTAAATTTTTGTTTTGTTTTCCATTTAAGTCTATTATGCATTTGAGTAAGCTTTGAATAAGATGTGAAATTTAGGTTGAGTTTCATTTATTGCTGTTTGCAAATATCCAATATCATTTGTTGATAAGATCATTCTTATTCCATTTATTTGCTTTGGCACATTTGTCTAAAATTAGTTGACTTTCTGGGTGGGTAGATTTCTGGCTTCTTTATTCTATTCTTTTAATCCATGTGTCTATTACCCTGCCAATACTACACTTTCTTTTTAACTGGAGCTATAGGTGAAGTCTTAAAATCAGATACTATAATTCTTCCAATTTATTCTTCTCTTTCAAAATTGTTTTGGTTCCTTTCTTTTTCTTTTAAAATAGGAACTAAATTATCTACACCTACAAAAAATAGTGTTGGAATTTTAGTAGGAATTGTGCTCTATTGCAAGTAATAAGAAGTAAGAAGAAAACATACAATATGTTTTTATTTGTATAATCCAGATACTTCAATCTTAGAAGTCCATTCATCCTACTTATCGTTTCTCCCCCCAAGGATTAGATTCTTTTTTTCCCTAAGAATTGGGAAAAAACCTTCCCTTCCCCAATTTCCTTCTTGGAGACTGTGTCTCGTCTTGACCTCTTACCTTTCGTAAATTGAAATGCTCTAGTCCTTCTTCTGGAGCACTAGTTCCTGTCATTTGATCTCATATATTAGCACAGCCAGTAAGTGCTTGTCCTGCATCACAAGAAGCATTTAGGAATATCTGAGTAATTATGGAATGGGCAGGATCAAATACAAAAAGCAGTATTATTATTAAATGTGGCTTGGCAGTCAGAATGAATTCTGAGTTTAAGGTGTCTGTCATAATTCTTTCATTCTCTCAGAGAAGCCCCATCAAGTGTCTGAAGCTCTGATTGGCTGTGCAGTAGCATCTTCAGATGGGAGCCTGGCTTTCTTAGGATCCCTCCCCAGAGCCTGTGCCTTCTAAAGGAAGGAAATCAGTATTCGTGCACCTTTATACTCAAGAGGTCAGATTTGCTCTGCACTTCACTCCTGCCTCACTTCGATGGTACATTCTGAGGGACCAGGTTAATATTTTCTTCCTTAGAACTCAGCCTAAGAGGGCAAACTCTATTATGTGAGATCGAATTCGAACTCATCCACTTACTTTGTGGCCCTATAAATTTATTTACTTTCTTGATCTCAATAGCCTCACCTGTAAAAGTATTGATATTGTTCTTGCTGCAGAAAAAACAAATTCTAACCTCAGCAAATTGCAATTATTTCCTTGATTTTTTCCCCTGAAATCTGCCCTGTATGTGTATGATCTTTTTGACATGAAGGGGTAATAACACTGAGTTATTTTTATGGTAACTCCTGTTCTTATAGGAAGAGTAATGTATTAGAAAGCTTATTCAATCTGAGTTCCAAATTTGGTTTGGATGACACTTCTTAAAAGGAGAATTGGGACTGCCTATTTCTGTCCTCAGGTGATTCACCTGTACCTGTATCACCTTTACTCACAATATTTAGCTTGTTCTTCCAGTGTCCATATTCCCTCAGCCATGTGCCATGACACACTCGAGTAGAGGGAATTAATTCTCCTTTAATTTTCTTCTTCCTTAAGGGCGAGCAGTGTGGGAAGGGAGAGATGAGGGCTAGATGGGAGAATCATATCCCTTGTTTAGCTTTTCCAGAAATATTTCTAATTAGCCACTCCTGAAATGACTAGATGTAGATAGACCTATTTTGCCAGTTTTGCAAATTGCTTGGATGACTGAAATATCACCCCTATGATCCATGGAATAAGTATGCTTTTACATTCCTGTTGACAAAAGATCTTAAGGTAAATAATACACTGTCTTCTATCTAAATTACCATATACCCATTCGGATGTGGTCACAAATTCTACCTTAATTTACTGTTTTGAGATCATATGTAATTCCTAACACAGCATTAAGCTCACTCAAATCTCTTCCTCCAGTGCCTGGTTTTTTGGCAACGTTTCAGCATCATATAGTAAGCACTGCTCAAAATCCTTTCTCCAGTTCCCACAAATGCCTTTGGTTTCTTTTCTCCCTACAGAAATTCAATTCTTGCTTGACAACCAGCCACACATTAAATAAAATCCACCCAAATATGCTAAGAATGATCAATTGTTAACATCATTTTTCTTGAATTTACTCTCCATTCCCTCCTCCAATCTGACTTTATTGCACTCCCTCAACAAAATAACAACTTTGGTTAAGTCCAGTGTTCTGCCTAGCCAACACCTGTGCCCATGCAGCTGAGTTTGGCTGAACAATAACTTAAAAAAAAAATCAGAGTTCTTTCTATTTAAATATGTTACCATGAACATCTCAGGATCATTGGCATTGCAAGGCAACCATGGCTTAATTCTCTAATCCTTTGCCTCTCCACTCTCCTAATTGATTATCATATTCTTCTCCTCTCTTCTAAAACCTGTACATCACTCCCCAATCATTGCTCTCAATTGATGACCTTGCTTTCTACTTCAAGGAGAAAATCGACACCATTAAAAGAGCATTTCCATTAGCCACCTTACAAAACTACCCACCTACCTTTCCTCTTATGACTATAGTTGAACTGTTGCTACTTCTAATGTATGACCATCCCTTTTACTTGTGAATGAGTCTTATCCGGTGATGCCAAGTTAAGGACGTTACTCAAGTAGTTCTCCCCTTTTCCTTCATCATTTTTTCCTTCTCTACTTGACCATGTGAATCAGCATACAAATAATGTATTTCCTCTCTTATTACAAGAAAAATGCTTTTTTTTTTTTTACCTCCTTTGACCCGCAAGCTTTTGATTTATTTATTTGCTCCCTTTTGCAGTAATGCTCCTAAGGCATTGCCCAGTCACCAAACTTTTTTCTTCTGTTCTTTCTTAAATCTTCTCTTCAGATTTTTCTAAACACTCCTCTGAAAATGGTCTTTCCATGGTCACTATGACCACCATGAAACTATGAATGGTGAACTTTCAGTCTTAATCTTGCTTGAGCCATTAACATCATTTAACATGGTAGGCAAGTGGTTCTTCCTAGAAACGTAGATCACTTGGCTTCCAGGGCATCACTTTTTATTTTCTGTTTCCTCCCACTGGAATATTAGCTCCATGTAGACAGATAGGGATTTTTGCCTGTTTCATTCAGCAATGTATTCCTAGCACATAGAAGAGTAGCTGGTACATACTAAGTGCTCAATAATCTATTTTGAATTAAGTAGCTAATTATATTATTACCTCTTTTCCCTTCCAGAAAGAACTACAATTTCTTAAAACACTATTTTCAGTAATTATGTCTACAATGCAATTTCAAGAGACAATTAACAAAGTCTTGTTCTCTCTAGTTAAGACACATTACACTGCGTACTATGGACTTTCTATCTGAACATCTGCTCCCGAGTTCTTATGCTATGGTTAGATTGAGTCTAGTGGTTTGGAAATCAGTGGGGAAATGCACTGTTGAGTCACTTCAATGATAATGACTTTATATGATAAGAACCTTATGTCAAAGGATGTGACAAGGTAACCCAACTTATAACACATCATTTAGAAATTTTGTACTCCTTCATAATTAGGTAAACTTATTCCAAATCAACGATTTCACAATGTGGATAAGGCTTTTACTCTTCTCAAAGTTTCAGAAAAATGTGGTGCTTATTGGACAGCTCTTTTTGAGTCTACAGCTCAACAGACCCAGATATGAAACTTTGTCATTTTTTGGCCAGGAAATATAATCCCACTGTAGATATGAATTTGATGAAGATCTAGGGTATAGTTTTGATTGAAGGGATATGTTCAATATGACCCACAGGTTTTTCTTGCCATCTTTCTGACATTTGGTGTTTCCTTTTGCTCAGAGGCCCTCTGTTTTCTCACCCATTTTCTAGAAGTTCTTGCCCTTGATAGGATATCATCCCTGTGAAGCCCAGGTTTTGGAGAAGTTTAATCCACTCCCACAATCTGCATTCATGTTCCATGAGTAATCACCTCCTGAGTAATCAAAAATGGAAATTAATAAACCCATTTATACCTTTAAAAACATATAAATTAATTAGGAGAAAATATTGAATTATTAAAAATTATTAAATTTTTATAATTATTATTATAAATATTTTTATACACTGTACACCTGAACCTAACATTAATAATAATTATTATTATTAATAATAATATTATATTAATATTATTAATATTTTTATAATTATATATTATAAATATATAATTTATATAAATATATATTATAATTATAATATATATTATAATTATATAATAGATATAATAATTATAATGATATTATAAATATTAATAATTAATATATTTAATAAATATTGATAATATTATTATAAATAATAATTATTAAATTATTAAAAATAAATTAAAATAAACAGTTTAGCTGTATTTTATTATCTAATATAGATGTCATTTTCTTGGAAGAACTCCCTTATGATCTCCTAGAAATTTAAGTGTTCCTCTTTCTTTTTCTCAATAACTGCCTCTATTATAGTGTGTATACCATTGCGTGACTGTTACCACATTGCAATTCTCTCCTAGAGGAAAGTGTGCCAGCTTGAGCCACAGTATGTGTACTAGGAGCTTAATTAACGTTTTAAAATTTATATAATAAATGAATGAGTCAATATTTACTAAAGAAGTGTTAAATACTATTAATATAGATTATTTGCTCCAGGCCATTAAACATATTTGAGGGTTGGCAAGCTTTGCTTTTCTTATTCATTTGAAAAGTCAAAATTGTTAAGCCATTCACAGTGTAAGGCCTGAATGACCTTCTGTGTTTCCAATAATTTGTGAAATCCCATTTGGATGGCTGTAGATAACAAATTCTTGAAGCACAGGCCTGGTCCTAGCAAAGCCATATCTTCAACTTTAGGAGGGTGAAGTATCAGTAGAGTCAGATCACCAAAAATCCTCTGAACATTTTATCAGTTATATTAATATATCATAAGAAAATTATTTCAGTAACCTGCCCAATCCTTTAGGGCATTTTAAAACTGTCAATACTCATGAGTTGCATGCAAAGCAAACAAGAAACATGTTGATTTGACACCTTAATAAACAATAATGAGGTTTAAGACTAAAATAGAAATTGATCATGTGTAGTTCTTATCTACACTGACATCAAACTTAATAATGTGACATTTTTATTAACTTAGGAGTCTCACTTGTTTATTTTATTCTCTAGAATGACGGCTTGCTGATGTTCAGTAATTTGTCCTTTATATTTGTGTAGTTAAACACATGGTCTCACATCTTTCCTTTATAAGCATTTGTTTTTAAAGTAAGGCAGAGATTTAAAAATCTATTACAGCAATCTATGGAAGAGAAATATGTCTTTGTAAAGAGACTAATTCCTAGGGTAAGAGGTTCCAAATAATTTCATTTTAAAACTTATGTAATTTTAAATTTTAAAAATCTAATTAAAAATAAAAGAGGAAGCTATGAATGCCATTTTCACATTACCAAATGCTAGTAGCCAAATGCTTTAGAAAGTAACATCTTTTGAAAATGCTAATGAAAATAAATATTTACAATATATATTTGAGATAAAATGTTTAATTAACGTATTGAAGTCATGGTTACAGAATAGCTCATTGTCTTAGGCAATTAGGACATTATAACATAAAAATAATTATATTAATTTTATTAGCATATAATCATATCAAATAAAAAATTGCTCAAAATAAAAAATAAATCAGATTTTTCTGTTGGTCTACCGAGAGTCTTGGGTGGCACACTTAAAATTAATTTCAGGCTAATTTTCTTTTAATTGATTTTCCCATAACCACACTTGTAGATCAGTTAATTTGCTGACCTCAGCTTTGGGTAACTCCGTGAATTTGTGATTTCACAATGCCCAGCTGAAGCTTTGTTGACCTTAACAAGGTGTCGTTGAATATTTGATGAAACAAAGGTGCTGCAGCAACTTTTAAACCTTTCAGCTCACACCACACATACCTGCATCCTTGTGATAAATGTCAGCGTGTATTCCGCAAGTCCACCAAAGTTGCTAGGTTTCATAAGTTCCCATTCTAGCCATCTGATCCATTTCAGAACACTTACCTATATTCCTCAGAATAGTGCTTATCTTTTCTTTGTCACATAAACCCACCTATTTAAAAAAAATTACCTTCTGGGCAAATTTCTACTAGGTCAGCCTTCAGTTGTACAACATTAAGGTTTTTTTTTAATTTTTATTTTATATTAGAGTACAGTTGATTAACAATGTTGTGTTAGGTTCAGGTGTACAGCAAAGTGATTCAGTTGTACATATATATGTATCTCTTCTTTTTCAAATTCTTTTAGGTTATTAGAGTATCGAGCAGAGCTCCCTGTGCTATACAGTAGGTCCTTGTTGGTTATCTATTTTAAATATAGCAGTGTGTACGTGTCAATCCCAAACTCCCAGTCTATCCCTCCCCCCAACCCTCCCCCCTAGTAACCATAAGTTCATTCCCTAAGTCCGTGAGTCTGTTTCTGTAAATGTTCATTGTAAATGTTCATTTTGTAAATGTTCATTTGTATCATTTTTTTAGATTCTGCATATAAGTAGTATCATATATTTGTCTTTCTCTGTCTGACTTACTTCACTTAGTATGATAATCTCCAAGTCCCTCCATGTTGCTGCAAATGGCATTATTTCATTCTTTTTAATGGCTGAGTAATATTCCATTGTATGTATGTACCACATGTTCTTTATCCATTCATCTGTCAATGGACATTTAAGTTGCTTCCATGTCCTGGCTATTGTAAACAGAGCTGCAATGAACATTGGGGTGCATGTATGCTTTTGAACTATGTTTTTCTCTGGATATATGGCCAGTAGTTTTGATTTTCTGTTCTCTAATAATTAGTGATGTCAAGCATCCTTTCATGTGCCTCTTGGCCATCTGTATGTCTTCTTTGGAGAAACGTCTTTTTAGGTCTTCTGCCCATTTTTTGATTAGGTTGTTTGTATTTTTGATACTGAGCTACGTGAGCTATTTGTAAAATTAAATTGTTTTTAACTTCACTGTAACTGGCACAGCTAGGATCTTCCTTTAACTCTCTTTAACTCACTCTATGTTTCCAGCTGGAAAAGAGGCTGTGAATCATTCTTGATTCCTCTCTTTCTTGCACCTCCAAATTCTACCTTGTAAAGTCACCACATTGCTATCCCTTAAGAATATATCTAAAGGATGTTTCCCATTTACACTGCTATGATTTCAATAGTCTCTTCCTGGAATCCTGATTTCAGTAGCTTCTTCCTGAAACTGTTCTCCCCACCCCTGTCAGTGGACTTCTAAAAATGAATTCTGCATTTACTGCAGGAAAGATTTCAATGTTCTCTATCCCTACTCACCACAAAAACCCAACTATGTTTCTGCTCAAAGTGTCTTCAAGGTAATATTGAATACTGTAATAGTTTTAAGGTGTTTGTGTGTTTCCTGGGAAAATATGGCATCATCATATGGAGGATCTGACTCATGAGACCTGTAGTGTTCAGAAACTCTTCAAGGCAAAGGACTTGTCACAGATCTTCAAATTTTCTTCTTCTTGAGTTAGAATGAAGAAAAAGAACATTCAGGTAGGCATACTGATACAAGGGAAAACCAAATCATCAGGCTTGCTAGAATGATACACTAAGGTAATTAACATGATTACTTTTATAATTTACACTTACAGTAAATATCTTCACAATGAAATATATAACTGGTAACTTTGTTTCTGTTGTTAGTCTCTCTGTCTTGGATTATTTCAAGCCAGGAGGAATTCAAATATAACCTGTAGGAAAAGACTATGACACTCACCTCTTTTTAGAAAGAAAGAATGCAAATTTTGTTGATAAAAGTATGTCAAATCCACCAGGTTGCATGCTACATTAGGGTCCCATTTTGTATTCTATGCAAAAACATCTCTCAGATTTATTAAAGGATTTTTCCCTACAGAAAAATAGAAACTAGATTTTAATATTTGAATTGTGCCTGCAAAGCCAAAATTGGGCTTTACTTCTCTAAGGAAGTGTATATCATGAAGAATATCTGCATGATTTGTGATTTATTACAATAGAGGTTTGGCTTAACATTAAAAGTTTCATTTATGCAGTTCTGTTATTACTTTTCTCTGAATTTTACTTTTTGCTGTTCCATTCTTTGTGCCCATATGTTATTACTTATGTAAATTATTGGCAATACATTCTATAACATAATACATATAAAGAAAGAAGTGATATTTATGCCCATGGATGCACATTATTTGGAGGATCTGAAGTATTTAAGTGAATTTAGCAATCAAAAACTTGAATATGTTATAGCTTTTTGTATATTGTATGTATCATTGCATCTATGATAAGCTGTATCTATACGATATTTATATAATAAAAAATATATATATCTTATAAAATATATATTTTTACTTATATGTGTAAATTCTTGTGACACTTAAAAAGGATGAATTAATTTTATATTATCAGCTAAGGCAAATGAGTGGCTTGTAATGTTCTCTGTGATAAGAAACACAAGTGGAGAAACTGATTTGCAATTTGGGAGAGGAAGTTTTAGTAAATAATTCTTTAGGAGGGTGTGAGGTCACCTACAGTAAATGTGTAAAATAAAACATCTTAGAACAAAGCCTCCAGGACTGGTGACAAATTATGAGATAAGCAAACTAAAACTGAGACCTGATAAAAGGGATCAAGAAAAGGTAGAGGAGAAGAAAAGTAAATGGTATTTGAGAAACCAAAGAAAGCGTATTTCAAGAAAACAGTCCATATTTTAAAATGGTATGTGTAAGTTGACTAATACAAGACCTGAAAAACCTTTGTAATAGGTTTAGCAATCAGGAAAGTGTGACTTTGGCAAAAACAGTTGAACTTTAGGGTGGGGATTGAGGCCATATGGCCACAGATAACAGGCAGAAGATGGTGAATCAAATGAGGAAGTAAATGTAGAAAACAGAACATTTGGAGTGAATACGGAGCCAAAGAAATGTCCTGCTTGTTGGGTTGTTAGGTTTTGTTTGGTTTAAAAGTAGAGGGGAAAACCCTCCTAGTTTCCAAACGAGAATGTAAGCAGCTTGGAAGCCATAACTCTCATCCTCACAAGAACAAACTCAATACTCCTTTTTTTTAGCAGAAAATTGAGGTGGCAGGGCACACTGCTGTCTCCAAAATTGGAGAAACAATTAATCAGAGCAGAAGCCCAGGAGCAAAATCGTCTGAAGGAACTAGTACCAGGATGGGAACACTTAAACTGTATTTGATGAAATTTTGGGAGGCTCAGTGTGGACAGATTTGAGAGTTAAAAACTATAAGGGGAAGCCAGTCAAAGTGCTCCCCCCTCCCAACCCCCCACACATATGTTTGTGAGTTTTACCCCCAGAAGCCCTACCAGGTTCTCAAAGTAAAGATCTCAGAAAAATCTCCTCTTGTTTCATGTTTCTGCTTCTGGCAGGGAGAGGAAGACATTAGTCAATCTGAAATACACCCAGAGCATCTTGTCCTCTTAACAGTAATTGCCTCAGGGGAATTATTCTTGCAGAGCCTAACCCACTGGAGTTTTACCAGAGCCTAACAGACCTCGGAGTAAGGAACTCCAGCTCCACCTCCATAACTCTAGCTCCTTCTAGCCTTCCTTTGTGACCTAAGAGTGGGGAGGTGGGGACTCCACTATGAGAAACACATATGAAAGTTGCAGCTCACAACGAGGTCCAATCATAAGACTCTGAAATGTGCCCCATCCCTCCATTTTTTTTTTTTTTACCACCACAATAGGGCTTCTGTGTGATAACAGTGAACACAACTGAAGAACTGCAGGATAAATACATACTGCAGTACTACATTATCCTGAGATGCAACCTTAGATACAGAGGGCCAGCTATAAAGTTATACTCCTACATAAAGAAAGGAAGAGAGTTAGAGCAGAAATAGAAATATTTTCTCCTACAAGTTTTATAGGCTTACATTTTACGTTTATATCTGTTATCCATTTGAGTTAATTTTTCTGAAGGGTATCATGTATATGTCTAGGTTCATTATTTTGCATGTGGATGCCCAGTTGTTCCAGTTCCATTTGTTTGTTGAAAAGACTGTCCTTTCTCTATTGAATTGTCTTCCTTCTATGTTGTATAGGAGTGGTGAGAGAGAACTGTTTGCCTTGTTCCTGATCTTACTGGGAAAGTATCTAGTTTCTCACCATTAAGTATGATGTTCTTTGTAGATTTTTGAGATGTCCTTGATCAAGTTCAGGAAATTACATTCTATTCTTATTTCTTCTGAGAGTTTTTATAATCAATAGGTCAAATGCATTTCCTGCATCTATTGATGTGACCATATGATTTTTTTCTTTAGTCTGTTGATGCAATGGACTATGTTAATTAATTTTTGAATGTTGAACCAGCCTTGCATACCTGGAATAAATTCCACTTGATCATGGTGTATAATTATTTTTATAGCTATTGGATTGAGTTTGCCAATATTTGGTTGTAAAGAAATAAAAGAATTAACGGTGTCTATCCTGTCAAAATACAGATGCCTTATATCTAGAAAGCTAACATATCATTTAAGAAAGCATGAAAATATTAATATTGCTATATCTAAATGTTTTATATTTGGCATATTGCAATTTGTTTATAGATGCTAGATTTTTGTACACTGATATTTTACACTTTTTAAAAATCTACATTGAAGTTAATTTTTCTACTTAGCCTAAAGTCTCACATGTTTCTGTAATTTGTTCTACTGTTTCACTAAAAATGATATGGGTGGGGTTTTTTTATGATAGCATACAAAATAATTATATTAACTTAGATGAAAAGAAATATTGGGTTGGCCAAAATGTTCGCTCCGGTTCTTCTGTAAGATGTTACAGAAAAACATCTAACAGAAAAACCAGAATGAACTTTTTGACTAACCCAATATAAACTTTCACAGGGCTGGAGGAATCAGGCTCCCAGACTGCAGACTATACTACAAAGCTACAGTAATCAAGACAATATGGTACTGGCACAAAAACAGAAATATAGATCAATGGAACAGGATAGAAAGCCCAGAGATAAACACACGTACATATGGTCACCTTGTCTTTGATAAAGGAGGCAAGAATATACAGTGGAGAAAAGACAGCCTCTTCAATAAGTGGTGCCAGGAAAGCTGGACAGCTATGTGTAAAAGAATGAAATTAGAACACTCCCTAACACCATGCACAAAAATAAACTCAAAATGGATTAAAGACCTAAATGTAAGGTAAGACACTATAAAACTCTTAGAGGAAAACATAGGCAAAACGCTCTATGACATAAGTCACAGCAAGATCCTTTTTGACACACCTCCTAAAGAAATGGAAATAAAAACAAAAATAAACAAATGGGACCTAATGAAACTTCAAAGCTTTTGCACAGCAAAGGAAACCGTAAACAAGACGAAAAGACAACCCTCAGAATGGGAGAAAATATTTGCAAATGAAGCAACTGACGGGACTAATCTTCAAAATATACAAGCAGCTCATGCAGTTCAATACCAAAAAAAAACCCAATCCAAAAATGTGCAGAAGACCTAAAAAGACGTTTCTGCAAAGAAGACAAACAGATGGCCAAGAGGCACATGAAAAGATGCTTGACATCACTAATTATTAGAGAACAGAAAATCAAAACTACAATAAGGTATCACCTCACATCTGTCTGAATGGCCATCTTCAAAGAATCTACAAACAATAAATGCTGGAGAGGGTGTGGAGAAAAGGGAACCCTCTTGCACTGTTGGTGCAAATGTAAATTGATACAGCCACTATGGAGAACCATATGGAGATTCCTTAAAAAACTAAATATAGAACAACCATATGACCCAGTGATCCCACTATTGGACATAAACCCTGAGAAAACCATAATTCAAAACGTCATATACCACAGTATTCATTGCAGCACTATTTACAATAGCCAGGGCATGGAAGCAAGCTAAGTGTGCATTGCCAGAAGAATGGATAAAGAAGATGTGGCACATACATACAATGGAATATTACTTGGCCATAGAAAGAAACAAAATTGAGTTATTTGTAGTTAGGTGGATGGACCTAGAGTCTGCCATACAGAGTGAAGTAAGTCAGAAAGAGAAAAACAAATACTGTATGCTAACACATATATATGGAATCTAAAAAAAAAAATTAAAATAAAAAAATGGTTATGAAGAATCTAGGAGCAGGACAGAAATAAAGACGCAGATGTAGAGAATGGACTTGAGGACATGAGGAGGGGGAAGGGTAAGCTGGGACAAAGTGAGAAAGTGGCATGGACATATATATACTACCAAATGTAAAATAGATAGCTAAGTGGGAAGCAGCCACATAGCACAGGGAGATCAGCTAGGTGCTTTGTGACCACCTAGAGGGGTGGGATAGGGAGAGTGGGAGAGAGACACAGGACAGAGGAGATATGGGGATATATGTGTATGTATGGCTGATTCATTTTGTTACAAAGCAGAAGCTAACACACCATTGTAGAGCAATTATACTCCAATAAAGATGTTAAAAAGAAAACTGTTTCAAAAATCTAGAAGTAAACGTTAACTACAAGATAGATCTGGGTTATGAATATGATGCTAACTTCTTTCAGTTAATCCCCTTTTCTTCCTTGATTTCTCTTATACCCTTAAACTGTAACAGATCATTTTTTGTCATTATAAGGAAAGGCCTACTCTTATATATAAGTTAGTGTTACTGTTAGTCTCCTCATAAGAGAAAATAGTTTTACTAAACATGGGCAACAAATTGTAGTCTTTTGTTGACTTAATTGACAAATTGTGGCAGCCAGAGAACTGTTGTGAGACAAATTCTAAGATCACACTTAGAGAGTGCTGAGATCAACTAGGAAACCCCACAGTGTGCTCAAAAGGATGTGTTCCTGTTACATCATTTTTCAGATCCTAAAATAGGTGGTGTCCACATTTCAAAGCTCCAGCATTCTATGAGGCTATATACTTAGTATCAGCTTTCAATCACGAATACAACAATCTCAAACAGAAATGTTGATGAGGGCATTTATACTCGATGGCAGCCATGATTCCAAGCATGTTTCATGATTTTATTTTTTCCACTTACCCCTCAGCACAGTTCAGTGGAGTAGACATTATTCTCATCCTTCATTTTGCAGACAGGGAAACTAAGACATAGCTTAAAAATTGTAGGGTGAAGATGACAGATGTGACTTAAGTGACGTAAATGACATGAGTCAGACTGCTGAGTTTGAAACCTTGCAACCAATGTAATAGTGAAGATTGTATGAAAACTTATTTTCCTCTGTTCTGAGAAGTACATTCATGATCAAAGTGCTAAAGTACTGTTATTTCTTTGGTACAGTAGTGTGTTCTCAAGAAATCAAATTACATATTTAAAATGCATTCATTTTTAAAAACAATATTCTACATTCTGCATTACCCTCCTGGTGTTTGTGAGACAAGCAGGACCAGAGTACATTTAGTTTGCTGAACACACTAAGAATTTCAAAATAACCGCTTTCTATAGCAAAGTCTCATTTTGTGGAGAAAGACCAGTTATTTTTAAGAAGTTTCTCAATGATTCTTGTGCATTCTATTTGTAGTTTGACTCCTAAATCATCAAACACATTCCCGGACATTGAGCACTAGACTATTAATAACTTGAATGTTAATGTAGTATTATATATGTTTAATATGTCATCTCCACCACAATTTGAAATATTTGATGTTTTCTTTTTGAAAATAGTATACCTTCTTTATTGCTTTCATTCAAAGACCCTGAATTGTTACTTTAATTTTATCCAATATTTAATTTTTAAAATTTTTAAAAATTGAAGTATAGTTTATATACAGTGTTGTGTTAGGTTCAGGTGTAGAGCAAAGTGATTCAGTTACATACATATTCTTATATATGTACATATATAAATATATATATAATTTTTCAGATTCTCTTCCATTATAAGTTATTACAAGATATTGAATATAGTTCCTGTGGTATATAGTAGGTCCTTGTTGTTTATCTATTATATATCAATATATAGTAGTGTGTATATGTTAATCCCAAACTCCTAATTTATCCCTCCCACCCATCCCCTTTGGTAACAATACGTTTGTTTTCTATGTCTGTGAGTCTGTTTAAGTTCATTTGTGGCATATTTTAGATTCCACACATAAGTGATATCATATGATATTTGTCTTTCTCTGACTTACTTAGTATGATACTCTCTAAGACCATTGATGTTGCTGATCTGTTTAAGTGTCTTCTCTCATCACTCTCACCATCACTCAGACTTCTCATCACTTTTTTTTCAAAAACTACATTTTTACTTCTCCTGTTCCCATGCCCAGTCCTCCCTCAATTGTTTTTATTGCTCTTTAACAACAACTCCAAATGGTTGTACAGTTTTTGCACTTCAGATAGACACCTAGCATAGGCATAATGAAAGTTAGCTCCCTTTGCTAAACCAAGTATATTAACCAAAGATTGGATTAGTATGAAGGAAGGGAAACTTTTCTAATTTGTTTATCCAGATAGGCAATTTTTCTTTCCAAACATGGTTATTTTTGTATTTACCTACAGGTGTGTGTGCTTGCTGAGACCCTGTTATCATTGATAGAAATCTAGTGCCAGTTCCTGGGCTAAAATCTTTAATTGTGTTTTCTTTTTCAATCCTCAAAATATCTTTCACATATTGGTTTTATTTATTATACAACAACATAATGAAAACAACCAAAAATGAATAGTGATTTCAACAGAAAAGAAATATGTTTCTTGTTCCTGTAACATAGACCAAAGTGATTCAAAATTTCTGTCTGCTGGTTACATAAGGTGGTCGTCCACACAGTTATTCAGGGATAAAAGCAGTTGAAAAGTATGCCCTTTACACTTTACAAGTGGACTTCAAGTTTACCTTGGGCTGTGACATGCAGCCCATAGGAAGAAGAAATGGGGTTGATGAACATCTGGCTGACTCTGCCTCTTAGGTAGGATGCTTCTGGCAACTGAGTAAACAGACTTAATAAGTTTAAGAAACTGCATTATCCTTATCTAGTTAACGAATTTTGAAAATTGGGCTTTGCTGACCCTTTTGATTTCCAAAGCCAGAGCTATTAAGCATGCTTCAATTGATGCTTCAAGATTTAGCTTAAAAAAAATTCCCTGTGAAGTTATTCCAGGATAAATTAATTTATAGAAGGCGTACAATATGACAGACCCTGTGATAAGCTCTAAGAACTCTTGATGGAAGTTAGAAAGAAATCATCAATGTACTTTTAGCACTATATGCCTCTTTGACTTTTAAATTCAGTATATTACCTGGAGATAGTCCTAATTATGCCAGAATTTTAACAAAATAAAAGACATTTAAAATCTTCTTAAGGGAAAAATTTAATCACCAAAATAGGTACCATTAATTCTTTTATTTATTCATGGTAACCATACTGTGGACATGGGATGGATAGTCACAATATAATTTCAAATTGTATCGGGGTGGATGTTTCATGCAACTGTGATTCACTGATGTGGGTATTTGAAGTTTCTGAGATGTAATTTGTAAAAACATAACACAGTTCATCCAGAGGGTTCAAATTGGTGCTGATCCTAGTGATGATTTATAATGGTACTTCTCTAATCTTGAGAGCTTAAGACTGTCAGTGAAGGAAAAACTCTTTTTCTTTTATGAATGCCTGATATTTTTCAGCATCATGGCAAAGTATACATGCGAATCTTGACAAATTTTAAAGTTGGACATCTTAACGGTGTGTTATACTACAGCATACAAAGCACTGTTAATACTCTTTAGTCAGAGTGGTTTACTTTTAAAACAATTTGATGTGTTTGACAAAGTATTTTATCATGAAAAAAAGTGAAAAACTACTTTTTTACCTGGCTTGAACAATTATTGGCATGATCTTATAATTGCTTTAAAGAAAAGATAATATGGTTTTGGGAAAACATATACATGCACATATACACACACATATGATAGTTAATGTTTTATTGTCATTTTCTTTAAAAATGGTTCAGGGTTTATATTTTTATTTGTATATATTATTTATAAACATATATGTGTATGTATATGTGTATATATATATACATAAGTATATATACACATAAGTATATATATATATGTTTGTGTATGTGTGTATATACACCTCTTTATAAACTTTGCCATGTCACCTCCAGGAATAACAGTATAATAGAGTTGAATATTCTAGTTTTCTAGTAAAGGTAGCAGTGACATGATTTCATTGCTTTGTATGATATATTGGGACTAGACTGTAAATCAGGATATCTGTGCTTTATTAACAACTCCTTCATAGTTGTTTAATAAACATTCCTCTGTTATTAGGACTCAAGTTTCCTTATTATTACAGGAAATATATGCTGTAGAACTAGGCTATTCTCTGAGGTCTGTTCTGAACCAAATAATTTTAGTTTTCTACTGATTATAGTCCATTTTTTAAATACTTTAATTTTTTTCTTTTATTTTATACTGGAGTGTATTTGCTTTACAATGTTGTGTTAGTTTCAGTTTTACAGCAAATTGATTCAGTTATATAAATATATATTCTTTATCAGATTCTTTACCCATATAGGTTATCACAGAGTATTGAGATGAGTTCCCTGTGCTATACAGTAGGTACATGTTGATTATCTATTTTATATATCGTAGTGTGTATATGTTAATCCTAACCTCCTAATTCATCCCTCCCCACTAGTTTTCACCTTTGGTAACCATAAATTCATTTTCTAAGTCGAGTCTGTTTCTGTTTTGTAAATAAGTTCATTTTTTAGATTCCACATATGTGATATCATGTGAAATTTGTCTTTCTCTGTCTGACTTACTTCACTTAGTATGATAATCTCTAGGTCCATCCCTATTGCTGTAAATGGCATTATTTTATTCTTTTCTATGGCTGAGTAATATTCCATTGTATATATGTACTACATCTTTTTACATTGCTCTGTCAATGGACATTTAGGTTGCTTCCATGTCTTGGCTATTGTAAATAGTGCTGCAATGAACATAGGGGTGCATGTATCTTTTTGAATTATGGTTTTCTCCAGGTATATGCCCAGGAGTGGGATTGTGGCATCATATGGTAGTTCTATTTTTAGTTTTTAAAGGAACCTCCTTGTTGTTCTCCATAGTGACTGTACCAATTTACATTCCCACCAGAAGTGTAGGAGGGTTCCCTTTTCTCCACACCCTCTCCAGCATTTATTGTTTTTAGATCTTTTGATGATGGCCATTCTGACTGGTATGAGGTGATATCTCATTGTAGTTTTGATTTGCACTTCTCTAATAATTAGCTATGTTGAGCAAATTTTCATGTGCCTTTTGGCCATCTGTATGTCTTCTTTAGAGAAATGTCTGTTTAGGCCTCTGCCTAGTTTTTGCTTGAGTTGTTTGTTTTTTTGATATTGAGCTGCATAAGCTGTATATTTTAGAGATTGCAACCTTGTTGGTTGTATTGTTTGCAAATATTTTCTCCCATTCTGTAGGCTGTCTTTTTATTTTGTTTATGGTTTTGTTTGCTGTGCAAAAGCTTTTAAGTTTAATTAGGTCCCATTTGATTATTTTTGGGTTTTTTTGTTTGTTTGTTTTTGCGGTACGCAGGCGTCTCACTGTTGTGGCCTCTCCCATTGCGGAGCACAGGCTCTGGACGCACAGGCTCAGCGGCCATGGCTCACAGGCCCAGCCGCTCCATGGCATGTGGGATCTTCCCGGACCGGGGCATGAACCCATGTCCCCTGTATTGGCAGGTGGACTCTCAACCACTGCGCCACCAGGGAAGCCCAGATTATTTTTGTTTTTATTTTTATTACTCTAGGAAGTGGATCCAAAAAGATACTGCTGCAATTTATGTAAAAGTGTGTTCTGCCTATGTTTTCCTCTAAGAGTTTTATATATCTTGTCTAACACTTCGGACTTTAATCCATTTTGAGTTTATTTTTGTGTATGGTGTTAGAGAATGTTCTAATTTAATTCTTTTACCTGTAGCTGTCCAATTATCCCAACACCACTTATTGAAGAGACAGTCTTTTCTCCATTGTTTATTTTTGCCTCCTTTGTCATAAATTAATTGACCATAGGTGTGTAAGTTCATTTCTGGGCTTTCTATCCTGTTTCATTCATATATAAGTCTGTTTTCATGCCAGTACAATAATGTTTTGATTACTGTAGCTTTATATTATAGTCTGGAGTCAAGGAGACTGATTCCTCCAGCTCCACTTTTCTTTCTCAAGATTGCTTTGGCTATTCAGGTTCTTTCGTGTTTTCTTACAAATTTTAAGATTTTTCTATGTAAAAAGTGACATTGGTAATTTGATAGGGATTGCATTAAATATGTAGATTACCTTGGGTACTATATTCATTTTGACAGTTTTTATTCTTCCAATCCAATATCATGGTATATTTTTCCATCTGTGTCATCTTTGATTTCTTTCATCAGCATCTTACAGTTTTCAGAGTACAGGTCTTTGGCCTCCTTAGGTAGGTTTATTCTTAGGTATTTTATTCTTTTTGTTGCAATGATAAATGGGATTGTTTCCTTAATTTCTCTTTCTGATCTTTGTTGTTAGTGTGTAGAAATGCAACAAATTTCT
The DNA here is from genome assembly GCF_963455315.2 of Globicephala melas. Classification (NCBI taxonomy): domain Eukaryota; kingdom Metazoa; phylum Chordata; class Mammalia; order Artiodactyla; family Delphinidae; genus Globicephala; species Globicephala melas. Next base: position 6,533,838 of record NC_083314.1, on the reverse strand, counting down.
GTGTATTAATATTTTATCCTGAACTTTACCGAATTTATTGTTGAGCTCTAGTAGTTTTATGATAGCATCTTTAGCATTTTCTATGTATAGTATCATGCCTTCTGCAACCAGTGGCAGTTTTATTTCTTCTTTCCCAATTTGGATTCCTTTTAGTTCTTTCTCTTCTCTGATTTCCATGGCTAAGCTTCCAAAACTCTGTTGAATGAAAGTGATGTGAGTGGACATCCTTGTCTTGTTCTCGATCTTAGAGGAAAAGCTTTCAGCTTTTCACCATTGAGTATGATGTTACCTGTAAGTTTCTAACATATGGCCTTTATTATGTTGAGGTATATTCCCTTGATGCCCACATTCTGGAGAATTTTTATCATAAATGGGTTGAATTTTGTCAAAAGATTTTTCTACATCTATTGATATGATCATATAGTTTTTATTCTTCAATCTGTTAATGTGTTGTATCACATTGATTTGCAGATATTGAAAAATCTTTGTATCTCTGGGATAATCTCCACTTGTTTATGGTGTATGAGCTTTTTAATGTATGTTGTTGAGGATTTTTGTGTCTGTTTATCAGTGATATTGGCCTTTAATTTTCTTTTTTCTTTCCTTTTGTTTTTTTTTTTTTTTGGTATCAGGGTGATGGTAGCCTCATAGAATGTGTTTGGGAGTGCTCCTTCCTCTGAAACTTTTTGGAATAGTTTCAGAAGGATAGGTGTTAACTCTTCTCTAAATGTTTGATAGAATTTGTCTGTGAAGCCATTTGGTCCTGGACTTTTGTTTGTTGGGAGTTTTTAAATCAGAGTTTCAATTTAAGTACTTGTGATTGGTCTGTTCATATTTTCTATTTCTTCCTGGTTCAGTGCTGGGAGATTGTACCTTTCTAAGAATTTGTCCACTTCTAGGTTGTCAATTTTTTTGACATATATCTGTTTGTAGTAGTCTCTATGATCCTTTGTATTTCTGTGGTGTCCATTGTAACTTCTCCTTTTTCATTTCTAATTTTACTGAATTGAGCCCTCTCCCTTTTTCCTTGTTGAATCTGGATAAAGGTTTATCAGTTTTATCTTTTCAAAGAACCAACTTTTATTTTCATTGATCTTTTCTATTGTTTTCTTCATCTCTATTTCATTTATTTTTGCTCTGATCTTTATGATTTCTTTCTTTCTACTAACTTTGGGTATTGTTCTTCTTCTAGTTCCTTTAGGTTTAAGGTTAGGTTGTTTATTTGGGATTTTCATTGTTTCCTTAGGTAAGATTTTCTTGCTAACTTCCCTTTTAAAACTGCTTTTGCTGCATTCCAGAGGTTTTGGATTATCATGCATTTGTTTTCAATTGTGTCTAGGTATTTTTTGATTTCCTGTTTCATTTCTTCAGTGATCCATTGTTTGTTTAGTAGCATATTGTTTACCCTCCATGTGTTTGTGTTTTGGGCAGTTTTTTTTCTTGCAGTTGACTTTGAGTTTCATAGCATTATGGTTGGAAAAGATGCTTGATATGGTTTTAGTTTTCTTAAACTTACTGAGGCTTGCTTTATGGCCCAGCATGTGATCTACCCTGGATAATGTTCCATGTGCACTTGAAAAGAATGTATATTCTGCTGCTTTCAGATGGAATGCTCTATAAGTATCAATTAAGTCCATCTGGTGTAATGTGTCATTTAAGGCCTGTGTTTCCTTACTCATTTTCTATCTGGATGATCGTCCATTGATGTATGTGAGGTGTTAAAGCTCCCCAATATTATTGTTTACTGATGATTTCTTCCTTTATGTCTCTTAACATTGGCCTTAGATATTGAGGTGCTCTTATGTTGGGTATTTACAGTTGTTATATCTTCTTCTTGGATTGATCCTTAGTCATGATGTAGTGTCCTTCTTTGTCTCTTGTAATAGTCTTTATTTTAAAGTCTATTTTGTCTGATATGAGTATCACTATTCCAGCTTTCTTTTGATTTCCATTTGCATGAAATACCTCTTTCCATCCCCTCCCTTTCAGTCTCTCTGCATTCCTAGATCTGAAGTGGGTTTCTTGTAGACAGCATATATATGGTTATTGTTTTTGTATCCATTCAGCCACTCTATGTCTATTGGTTGGAGCATTTAATCCATTTATATTTAAGGTAATTATAAATATGTGTGTTCTTATTGCCATTTCGTTAATTGTTTTGGACTTGTTTTTGTATGTGTTTTTTCTTCCCTTCCTTTTTTGTTCTCTTGTCTTGTGACTTGTGATGACATTCTTTAGTGTTGTTTGGATTCCTTTTGTGTGTGTGTGTGTGTATGTATATATCTATTGTAGATTTTCTTTTTTCGGGTTTTTCCAATGAGGTTTTTCATATAGCAATCTATATATATACAAGATTGTTTTAAGTTGCTGGTCTCTTAATTTCAAATGCATTTCCCATTTCCTGCATTTGTACTGTCCTCTTATGATTGCTGGCTTTGATATCATATTTGTGTGTAGATGATTTCCTACTTTTACTGTATGTTTGCCTTTACCGGTGAGCTTTCTCATTTGTAATTTTCTTGTTTCTAATTTTGGGCATTTCTTTTCTGCCTGGAGAAGTTCCTTTAGTATTTGTTGCAAAGCTGGTTTGGTGGTGCTGAATTAACTTAGCTTTTGCTTGTCTGTAAAGCTTTTGATTTCTCCATGGAATCTGAATGAGATCCTTGCTGGGTAGAGTATTCTTGGTTTTATGTCTTTCCCTTTCATCACTTTAAATATATTGTGCCACTCCCTTCTGGCCTCGTTTCTGCTGAAAAATCAGCTGATAAACTTATGGGGATTCCCTTGTATACTATTTGTTGCTTTTCCCTTGTTGCTTTTGATATTTTCTTTTTGTCTTTAATTTTTGTGAATTTGATTAATATGTGTCTCAGCATGTTCATCCTTGAGTTTGTCCTGTATAGGACTCTCTGGGCTTCCTGGACTTGGGTGAATATTTCCTTTCCCATGTTAGGGAATTTTTCAGCTATTATCTCTTCAAATATTTCCTCGGGTCTTTCCTTCTCTCTTCTCCTTCTGGGACCCATATAATATGAATGGTGCATTTAATATTGTCCCTGTGGCCTCTTAAACTGTCCTCATTTCTTTGTATTCTTTCTTCTTTCTTCTGTTCCATGGCCTTATTTCCAACATTCTGTCTACCAGCTCACCTATTTGTTCTTCTGCCCCAGTTATTCTGCTATTGATTCCTTCCAGTGTACTTTTCATTTCAGTTACTGTATTGTTCAGATCTGTTTGTTTATTCTTTATATCTTCTAGCTCTTAGTTAAACAATTCTTGTATCTCCTTAGTCTGTGCCTCCGTTCTTTTTCCAAAATCTTAGATCATCTTTACTATCATTACTCTGAATTCTTTTTCAGGTAGATTGCCTATATCCACTTTACTTAATTGTTTTTCTAGGGTTTTATCTTGTTGCTTTGTCAGGAAGATATTCCTCTGCCATCATATTGTTTAAATTTCTGTGTTTGTTGTCTCTTTTGCACAGGCTGCAGGATTGCAGTTCCCCTTGCTTCTGGTGTCTTGCCCCTGGTGGGTGAGGCTGGTCTATGTGGCTTGTGCAGGCTTTTCTTTTCTTTTTTTTTTTTTTTAACATCTTTATTGGAGTATAATCGCTTTACATTGTTGTGTTAGTTTCTGCTGTATAACAAAGTGAATCAGCTATACGTATACATATATCCCCATAACCTCTCCCTCTTGCACCTCCCTCACACCCACCCTATCCCATCCCTCTAGGTGGTCACAAAGCACCGAGCTGATCTCCCTGTGCTATGCAGCAGCTTCCCACTAGCTATCTATTTTACATTTGGTAGTGTATATATGTTAATGCCACTCTCTCACTTTTTCCCAGCTTACCCTTCCACCTCCCCATATCCCCAAGTCCATTCTCTATGTCCATGTCTTTATTCCTGCCCCTAGATTCTTCAGAGCCTTTTTTTTTTTAGATTCCATATATATGTGTTAGCATATGGTATTTGTTTTTCTTTTTCTGACTTGTTTCACTCTGTATGACAGACTCTAAGTCCATCCACCTCACTACAAATAACTCAATTTTGTTTATTTTTTGGTTGAGTAATGTTCCATTGCATATATGTGCCACATCTTCTTTCTCCATTCATCTGTCGATGGACACTTAGTTTGCTTCCATGTCCTGGCTATTGTGAATAGTGCTGCAGTGAACATTGTGATACATGACTCTTTTTGAATTATGGTTTTCTCAGGGTTTATGTCCAGTAGTGGGATTGCTGGATCATATGATTGTTCTATTTTTAGTTTTTTAAGGAAGCTCCGTACTGTTCTCCATAGTGGCAGTATCAATTTACATTTCCACCAACAGTGCAAAAGGGTTCCCTTTTCTCCACACCCTCTCCAGCATTTATTGTTTGTAGATTCTTTGATGATGGCCATTCGGACCAGTGTGTAGTTTTGATTTTCTGTTCTCTAATAATTAGTGATGTCTAATATCTTTTCATGTGCCTCTTGGCCATCTGTTTGTCTTCTTTGCAGAAAAGTCTTTTTAGGTCTTCTGCCCATTTTTGGATTGGGTTGTTTGTTTTTTTTGATATTGAGCTACATGAGTGGCTGGTATATTTTGGAGATTAACCCTTTGTCAGTTTTTTCATTTGCAAATATTTTCTCCCATTCTGAGGGTTGTCTTTTCATCTTGTTTATGGTTCCCTTTACTGTGCAAAAGCTTTTAAGTTTCATTAGATCCCATTTGTTTTTGTTTTTATTTTTATTTCCAATTCTCTAGGAGGTGGGTCAAAAAGGATCTTGATGTGTTTTATGTCTTAGAGTGTTCTATGTTTTCCTCTGAGAGTTTTATAGTGTCTGGCCATACATTTAGGTCTTTAATCTATTTTTAGTTTATTTTTGTGTATGGTATGTTCTAATTTCATTCTATTACATGTAGCTGTCCAGTTTTCCCAGCACCACTTATTGAAGAGGGTGTCTTTTCTCCATTGTATATTCTTGCCTCCTTTGTCAAAAATAAGGTGACCATATTTGTGTGGGCTTACCTCTGGGCTTTCTATCCTGTTCCATTGATCTATATTTCTGTTTTTGTGCCAGTACAGTACTCTCTTGCTTACTGTAGCTTTGTACTATAGTCTGAAGTCAGGGAGCCTGATTCCTCCAGTTCCGTTTTTTTTCTCAAGATATATTCGGGGTCTTTTGTGTTTCCATATAAATTGTGAAATTGTTTTGTTCTAGTTCTGTGAAAAATGCCATTGGTAGTTTGATAGGAATTGCATTGAATCTGTAGAATGCTTTGGGTAGTATAGTCATCTTCACAGTGTTGATTCTTCCAATCCAAGAACATGGTATATCTCTGCATCTGTTTGTATCATCTTTAATTTCTTTCATCAGTGTCTTATAGTTTTCTGCATACAGGGTTTTTGTCTCCTTAGGTAGGTTTATTCCTAGGTATTTAATTCTTTTTGTTGCAGTGGTAAATGGGAGTGTTTCCTTAATTTCTCTTTCAGATTTTTCATCAGTAGTGTATATGACTGCAAGAGATTTCTGTGCAATAATTTTGTATCCTGCTACTTTACCAAATTCATTGATTAGTTTTCTGGTAGCATCTTTAGGCTTCTCTATGTATACTGTCATGTCATCTGCAAACAGTGACAGCTTTACTTCTTCTTTACCGATTTGAATTCCTTTTATTTCTTTTTCTTCTCTGAGCGCTGTGGTTAAAACTTCCAAAACTATGTTGAATAAGAGTGGTGAGAGTGGGCAACCTTGTCTTGTTCCTGATCTTAGTGGAAATGGTTTTAGTTTTTTACCATTAAGAACGCTGTTGGCTGTGGGTTTGTCATAGATGGCCTTTATTATGTTGAGGTATGTTCCCTCTATGCCTACTGTCTGGAGGGTTTTTATCATAAATGGATGTAGAATTTTGTCAAAAGCTTTTTCTGCCTCTATTGAGATGATCATATGGTTTTATTCTTCAATTTGTTAATATGGTGTATCACATTGATTGACTCCCGTATATTGAAGAATCCTTGCATTCCTGGGATACACCCCATTTCATCATGGTGTATCATCCTTTTAATGTGCTGTTGGATTCTGTTTGCTACTATTTTGTTGAGGATTTTTGCATTTATGTTCATCAGTGATATTGGTCTGTAGTTTCCTGTCTTTGTGACATGTTTGTCTGGTTTTGGTATCAGGGTGATAGTCTCGTAGAACGAGTTTGGGAGTGTTCCTCCCTCTGCTATATTTTGGAAGAGTTTGAGAAGGATAGGTGTTAGCTCTTCTCTAATGTTTGATAGAATTCACCTGTGAAGCCGTCTGGTCCTGGGGTTTTTTTATTGGAAGATTTTTAATCGCAGTCTCAATTCCAGTTCTAGTGATTGGTCTCTTTACTTTTTCTATTTCTTCCTGGTTCAGTTTCAGAAGGTTGTGCTTTTCTAAGAATTTGTCCCTTTCTTCCAGGTTGTCCATTTTATTGGCATACAGTTCCCTGTGGTAATCTCTCATGATTCTTTGTATTTCTGCAGTGTCAGTTGTAACTTGTGCTTTTTCATTTCTAATTCTGTTGATTTGAGTATTCTCCCTCTTTTTCTTGAGTAGTCTGGCTAACGGCTTATCAATTTTGTTTATCTTCCCAAAGAAACAGCTTTTACTTTTATTGATATTTGCTATCATTTCCTTCATTTCTTTTTCATTTATTCTCATCAGATCTTTATGATTTCTTTCCTTCTGCTAACTTCGGGATTTTTTTGTTCTTCTTTCTCTAATTGTTTTAGGTGTAAGGTTAGTTTGTTTATTTGAGGTTTTTCTTGTTTCTTGAGGTAGGATTGTATTGCTATAAACTTACCTCTTAGAACTGCTTTTGCTGCATCCCATAGGTTTTAGGTTGTCATGTTTTCATTGTCATTTGTTTCTAGGTATTTTATGATTTCCTCTGATTTCTTCAGTGATCTCTTGGTTATTTAGTAGCATATTGTTTAGTCCCCATGTGTTTGTATTTCTTAGTTTTTTTCCTGTAATTGATATCTAGTCTCATAGCATTGTGGCCTGAAAAGATACTTGATGTGATTTCAATATTCTTAAATTTACCAAGGCTTGATTTGTGACCCAAGATATAATCTATCCTGGAGAGTGTTCCATGAGCACTTGAGAAGAAAGTGTATTCTGTTGTTTTTGGATGGAATGTCATATAAATATCAGTTAAGTCCATCTTGTTTATCATGTCATTTAAAGCTTGTGTTTCCTTATTTATTTTCATTTTTGTTGATTTGTCCATTGGTGAAAGTGGGGTGTAAAGTCCCCTACTATGATTGTGCTACTGTCGATTTCCCCTTTCATTGCTCTTGGCATTTGCCTTATGTTTTGAAGTTCTCTTATGTTGGGTGCATAAATATTTACAATTGTTATATCTTCTTCTTGGATTGATCCTTATTCATGATGTAGTGTCCTTCTTTGTCTCTTGTAATAGTCTTTATTTTAAAGTCTATTTTGTCTGATATGAGTATCGCTACTCCAGCTTTCTTTTGATTTCCATTTGCATGGAATATCTTTTTCCATCCCCTCACTTTCAGTCTTTATGTGTCCCTAGGTCTGAAGTGGGCCTCTTGTAGACAGCATATATATGGGTCTTGTTTTTGTATCCATTCAGCCAATCTATGTCTTTTGGTTGGAGCATTTAATCCATCTACATTTAAGGTAATTATCGGTATGTATGTTCCTGTTACCATTTTCTTAATTGTTTTGTGTTTATTATTGCAGGTCTTTTCCTTCTCTTGTGTTTTTTGCCTAGAGAAGTTCCTTTAGCATTTGTTGTAACGCTAGTTTCATGGTGCCGAATTCTCTTAGCTTTTGCTTGTCTGTAAAGTTTTCTAATTTCTCCATTGGATCTCAATGAGATCCTTCCTGGCTAGAGTAATCTTGGTTGTAGGTTTTTCCCTTTCATCACTTTAAAAAATATGTCCTGCCATTCCCTTCTGGCTTGCAGAGTTTTTGTTGAAATATCAGTTGTTAATCTTCTGGGGATTCCCTTTTATCTTATGTTTTGGTTTTCCCTTGCTGCTTTTTATATTTTTTTCTTTGTATATAATTTTTGATAGTTTGATTTATATGTGTCTTGGTGTGTTTCTACTTGGATTTATCCTGTATGGGACTCTCTGCACTTCCTGGACTTGATTATTTCCTTACCCATATTAGGGAAGTTTTCAACTATAATCTCTTCAAATATTTCTTAATCCGTTTTTTTCCTCTTCTTCTTCTGGGACCCCTATAATATGAATGTTGGTGCATTTAATGTTGTCCCAGATGTCTCTGAGACTGTGATCAATTCTTTTCATTCTTTTTTCTTTATTCTGCTCTGCGGTAGTTATTACCACTATTTTATATTCCAGGTAACTTATCCATTCTTTTGCCTCAGTTATTCTGCTATTGATTCCTTCTAGAGAATTTTTAATTTAATTTATTGTGTTGTTTATCATTGTTTGTTTGCTTTTTAGTTCTTCGAGGTCCTTGTTAAACATTTCTTGTATTTTCTCCATTCTATTTCCAAGATTTTTCCTCATCTTTAGTTTCATTGCTCTGAATTCTTATTCAGGTAGACTGCCTATTTCCTCTTCATTTGTTTGGTCTGGTGGGTTTTTACCTTGCTCCTTCATCTGCTGCATATTTCTCTGTCTTGTCAGTTTGCTTAACTTACTGTGTTTGGGGTCTCCTTTTGCAGGCTGCAAGTTTGTAGTTCCCATTGTTTTTGGTGTCTGCCCCCAGTGGGTAAGTTTGGTTCAGTGCATTGTGTAGCCTTCCTGGTGGAGGGAAATGGTGGCTGTGTTCTGATGGATGAGCCTGGATCTTGTCTTTCTGGTGGGCAGGACCACATCTGGTGGTGTGTTGGGGTGTCTGTGAACTTATTATGATTTTAGGCAGCCTCACTGCTAATGGGTGGGGTTGTGTTCCTGTCTTGCTTATTGTTTGTCATGGCATGTCCAGCACTGGAGCTTGCTGGTCATTGAGTAGAGCTGGGTCTTAGCGTTGAGACAGAGATCTCTTGGAGAGCTCTCGCCAATTGATATTATGTGGAGCCAGGAGGTCTCTGGTGGTCCAGTGTCCTGAGCTCAGATCTCCCACCTCAGAGACTCAGACCTGACACTTGGCTGGAGCACTAAGACCCTGTCAGCCACACGACTCAGAAGAAAAGGGAGAAAAATAAGAAAGAATGGAAAATTAACATAAAATAATATATAACAAAGTTATTAAAATAAAAAATTTATAAAGTATATTATTAAAATTAAAAAGTAATTAAAAAAAGAGAGCAACCAAACCAATAATCAAATCCACCAATGATAACTTATGCTAAAATCTAAAATAAGATAAACATAAAAATCAGAAACTAGTCTGTTGCATACAGCAAACCCCAAGTCTGTAGTTGTTCCCAAAGTCCACTGCCTCAATTTTGGGATGATTCGTTGTCTCTTCAGGTGTTCCGCAGATGCAGGTACATCAAGTTGATTGTAGAGATTTAATCTGCTCCTCCTGACGCTGCATGGCGATATTTCCCTTTCTCTTCTTTGTTTGCACAATCCCTGGGGTTCAACTTTGGATTTGTCCCAGCCTCTATACGTAGGTCCCTCTCTGGTGACTGTTCTTCACCCAGGCAGGAGGGGGTTAAAGGAATGGCTGATTTGGCGGCTCTGGCTTGCTCAGACAGGGGGAGAGTGGGGTATGGAATGCGGCGTGAACCTGAGGGGGCCGAGGCCGGCGTGACATTGCAACAGCCTGGGGTACACTGTGTGTTCTACCACGGAAGTTGTCCCTGCCTCCTGGGACCCTGGCAGTGGCAGGCTGCACAGACTCCTGGGAGGGGACATGTGGATAGTGACCTGTGCTTGCACACAGGATTCTTGGTGGCTACAGCAGCAGCCTTAGCATTTCATGCCTGTCTCTGTGGTCCACGCTGATAGCCATGGCTTTTGACTGTCTCTGAAGCTTGTTTAGGCAGTGCTCTGAATCTCCTCTCCTCGTACACCCCAAAACAATGTCCTCTTGCCTCTTAGGCAGGTCCTGAGGTTTTCCCAGACCACCTCCCGGCTATCTGTGGCTCACTAACCCCCTTCAGGCAGTGTTCACGCAGCCAACCCCATTCTTCTCCCTGGGATCTGACCTCCAAAGCCTGAGCCTCAGCTCCCAGCCCCTACCCATCCTGGCTGGTGAGCAGACAAGCCTCTCAGGCTGGTGAGTTCTCGTCGGCACTGATCCTCTATGCGGGAATCTCTCCACTTTTCCCTCTGCACCCCTGATGCTGTGCTCTCCTCCATAGCTCCGAAGCTTTCCCTCTACCCACCCCCGTCTACACCAGTGAAGGGGCTTCCTAGTGTGTGGGAACTTTTGCTCCTTCACAGCTCTCCCCCAGAGGTGCAGGGCCCGTCTCTCTTCTTTTCTTTCTGTTTTTTTCTTTTTTCTATTGTCTCTGTTTTTTCCTTTGCTGTACCCAGGTACATGGGGGAGTTTCTTGACTTTTGGGAAGTCTGAGGTCTTCTGCCAGCATTCAGTAGGTTTTCTGTAAGAGTTGTTCCACATGTAGATGTATTTTTGATGTATTTGTGGGGAGGAAGGTGATCTCCACATCTTACTCCTCCACCATCTTTAAGGTCCTCTCTTGTGAAGTTTTAAAATATCTCATAGATAATTTAAGAAGAGGAAAATTTTAAAGCGCATTTCTTAATTACTAGTGCTGATTTTTTTCTGTTTGAGACACCCTTTCCCACCCAGCTCCTTAGACACATTTTCTGCCCCCATTTGCCCTGCTCTGTACTCAGGAAGACTAGTCCCTGATGGCTAGCTCCTGCCCTAATATAATTCAGCTGTGGACTTCAGGTTAGGTTAGGACAATGGGAGGAAAAAAAAAAAAAAGGAAGGCAAAACTGAAATAAGCTGGAGTAATTCTCCTGCATTCCCTTCAGGACCATGTCTCTCCTAGTACATGAGTCCCATCTTTGTGTGGCAAATACTCGGCTCCAGTAAAAATATTTATTGCCCTTATCTTTTCATCAAAAGGGCTGTGGTAGTTTTGCATTGTAGTATTTTTCTAGGCATATTCTCATTTCTTGTTTTTACCCCTAACAATGTGTGCTCAGATTTTGAAGGAAGACTTGCCATTGAAGTCTCATCATTTAAAATGTTTAGGGTGAATTCTAATTCATGCCAAAATCTCAGCCTAAAATGTCTAGAAATAATTACTTTTTAAACTTTGGTGAATATTCTCTATTCATATATACACTCTAGATCTACATCTATAACTGTACATAGGTGAATCACCTCCTTTGGCACTTTTAATTCACTTTTACTTTTCCTTAGTGTGGTATAGTGGTTAATAGAACTTGATTTGGAGTCAAAATGCCTGGACTAATATCTCATTTCTGTCATTTACTAGTTATGTGACCTTAGGAAAACATATTAAAACATTTCTTCTTAGATGCCTAGTGTTTGACATGGAGAATTTAAGAGTGCCTATCATATTAAGTATTTCTGAGTGAGCTAAAGTGCTGGGAACACTGACTAGTGCATAAGTCTTCAATAAGTTATGGTTTTTGTTGTTGTTATTACTTTTTTCTTACCATTTTTACTAAAATTACTAGCATTACCTTCACCTTCACATAATAAAAATAATGCCAAGATGCTCAAAAAAAGGTAAATTTACACGCCTACCAAGAGTGTATAAGAGTGTGCATTCTAACATTCCACAGGAAATACTGGTATTTTGCAATATTTTAAATTTTGGTTTATCTTATAGGAGGAATATCTTATTTGTATCATGTGGTAATTAGTGAATGTAAATACATTTTCTCATAGTTATGAGTTGCATTTCTTCTTTTGACTTGCCTTAAAAGTTTCTAATATTTGCTTTGGAAAATTCTCAATGAAATTATCTTTTATTTTATAATTTTTATCTTTTGTTTTAATAAAAAGGAAAATGAAGCTCTTTGTCATTATTGTTGTGTTTATTTTTGAATATTTCATTTTTCTGTCAACTTCGCTAATGGTGTATCTTGTTTTATACAATTTTTTTTTTTTTGCCATGCTGTGTCACGTGGCTTGCGAGATCTCAGTTCCCCAACTAGGGATTGAACATGGACCACTGCAATGAAAGCCCAGAATCCTAACCACTAGGCCCCCAAGGAACTCCCTACAATTTTATAATTATATCTTTTCAATAAACCATTCATGTTCTTATGGCTTTTGATGTATATGGTATGTTTAGAAAAATGTCTGAATACAAAGTTTTAATGTTTTCTTTTATCCATTGTACTTCTAGTAATTTTTTTGGTATTATTTTTCATTTTCATCATGGTATAAATACTTTCTAAATATGAGATATATTTCTATATAAGGAGTAAAGGAAAGATGACATTTTCATGTCACTTTTCTCAGCTTCTTTCCTTCAGTGATTTGGAATGCCAACCAAGATGGCATTTCATAGGAACCTCTGAGTCATATGTCTGTACCTGTATTGTGTATTTTAGTATTTTGATTTGACAGATTTTGAAAAATGTATATAATCCAGTCCTTTGCTTTATGTGGAAAATTTTTCTCAATTTTTGATGAAGATATAATGTGGTTATCATTTCATTCACAGTATTTTTATGTATCACTTTATAACAGTAAATTAATTCTGTACTCTGGATTCTCATATCAGTTTCTGATAACTGCTCTTTTAGGGATTCTTGTTAAATTTCTTCATTTCTACACCTTTATATTCTTGTTTCTCTATTCTTGTGAAGTTTCACTTTCTTTTCTATCATTTTTCTTACAAACCATCTTCAACATTTTATTAACTAATGAGGGTAATCAATCAGTCCACAATAATCATTGTCACTATTTATAGAACAATGCAAATAAAAAATAAATGGTCAATAAATATTTGTGGTATTAATGTGTAGCCAAAAATAATAGTAATAATAATTCCTATTAAATAATAATAATAATTCCTATTATGGAATAAATGCCTCATTTCCTATGTTATCTCTATCATGGTGACTCTGAGTAGCAAAATAATGGGAAAAATTTATATATATTTTAAATATATATATATATATATATATATACACACATATATTAAAAACACTCTTTAAAGTACTCCAAGTAGATGATTGATGTGTTTTCCTCAATAAGTTAAAGACTTGAAGTGCATTTGTTTTAAAACATTTTCTTAGAGGTCCAAAGAAACATTTTTCTGCAGGTACATTTATTGTAAGGAAAGAGATGTAGGTAGTTTACACTGAAGACATTTATACACTTAGGTAAATACACAGTATTATATTATACAAACTCCAAAGTAAATAAAATAAATATATATATGAATATATATGTGACTTGATCTACCTAGACATTTATATCTCCAATTCTATTAAAACTGGTTGCAGGACAATAGATATATTAATGCACAGTCAAGGTATATTTATGAGGATATCCATCTTTTAAGAGAAATCTTATTTATCATTATAATTTAAGCCTGTTCTAGCATCAGGTTCATTGCCTTTACAGTACATTTTGCTGTGAACACTGACAATAAAGATAAATTCCATTCATAATTTTAGCAAGTTCAATGAATTCTTCTTAGAGGTGACGATTTTAGGAGATGTGTTTTTTCAGCTACACCACACTAAATTTAAGGGCCCAAATGTGTTAAATTGTAAGTACCTCAATGATATTTTAAAAAATGGATAATAACTTTAACAAGTAGTAAAAATCTCACATTTTCAGCCACATAATACCTAACCATTAATTTTTTAGTAATGTCCTATTAAAGAACTATGTGGCAGAGGGTTAGTTGCTAAGGAAACCATCCTCTATGAAATTGAATATAAAATAGAGCCCTTTGGAAAAGATATTCAAAATGCACACTGAATGTTTTATATTAGTTTCTTTTGACTTTGTGGTTGGTATTGATGTCTTTTGGAATATATATTTTAATAGCAGATACAATAAAGTTTATTTAGGGCTCTAAATGTATACAGTGGATTTCAAAGTTTTGCTAATACAGTAGATATGAAACTTGGAGAATTTTATGAAGCAAATGCCTTTAATCATCATGAATTTAGCTGTGCCAGAGCAAGCTCCAGCAAAGTTGTAGAACAGTTTATAATATTTTTGCATATGCTGCACTTTCAAATATACATTTTTTTAAATTAATAGTTTTTAAAAAAATATCATTTATATTTTGAACCGAACTTCTGAATAAATCTAAATAAATAATGATTGTCTAAGTGAAGATGAGATTAACATTAAAGGGAGAGCATTTTTAGCCTTACATCTTTTATTATAGTCTCATTCTCGATGAAAGCCAGAATATTATAGTGTTCACAAATCAGTTGAATTTTCCACAAGATTAATGCCTAAATTCTGGTGGAACATACATACAATTTCCTTTAAATTTTGTAAATATCTGAAATAAATCAATATAGATGTCCTTAACATATTTTTGTTTATGACACATATAAAGGTACTTGACTGCCCCAATATTGTAATAATAATGGTAGTAGTAGCAGTAGAATAAAGTGTCTGTTATAACTAGACTTTGATCTAAGTGTTTTACATATAGTATACACTGATTCTCACAAAATTTCATGGGGTAGATCCTATGAACACTGCCATTTTAGAGAGAAGGAAATTGAAATAAGGAGAGTTTATGTAACTTGCCCAAAACAACATGTCCAAAGGGTAGAAGCAATATTTTCAAGGAGGCAATCCAACATCCCCTCCCAAGGTTTCCCAAGGAAACCTTATTTGTCACTATAGCATTCCAGATCATATGCTATACCTTAAAATAATCTTGTCCTTACAAAACATGAATTCTGATCAATAAAATAAAATGTAATCTTAATGTGTAGCATTCATTTGGTGAATGCTTTAAAGGTACCAGACAATATGTTAAGTACTTGGAATACAAGGACAGAACAATTATGTCATGGACTATAAACACTGAAGCTTAAAATATGGTTTAAAAGTTAGATATTAAGGACATATTGATGGTACATGACACAGGAATCTAAAAAAGTGCATAAACCAGTTGTTGCATATGATCATTTGAAGTCATAAAACAAAGCAAACTAACCTAGTCAGCAAACAACTGTTTTTTTTAGGATACTCGTTATAGATGTTTCCATACCAATATTTTCATATGTACCTAGTAGCTTAGAATAATGGTTCCCCAAAGATGTCTACATCCTAACCCATGGAACTGAATATGTTACCTTACATGGCCAAAGGGGCTTTGCAGATATGATTGAGTTAAGGATCTTGAGATGGGAAGATTATCCTGGATTGCCCTTATGGGTGCAATGTGGGCATCATAAAGACAAGTCTTCATTAGAGGGAGGCAAGAGGTGGGATCCAGAGGAGATGTGATGATGGAAGCAGAGGTTGGGGTAATGCGGACATGAGCCAAAGACTACCCGCAGGTTCTAGAAGCTGGAAAGATGAAGAAATTGATTCTCCCATAGAGACTGCAGAGAGAATACACCTGTGCTTATATCTTGGTTTTAACCCAGTGAAATTAATTTCACAATTCTGACCTCCAAGACTATTAAATAATTAATTTGTATTGTTTAAATCCACTTAATATGTGGTAATTTGTTACAATGGCAAATGGAAACTAATATGGTACTTTTAACATTGTTGCATTTTATTTCATAACTCATACCCCCCCATATAATATTTTTTAAATCTGTGCATGTCTAGTTAAGGCTTCATAATTTTGAGAGTTGGAAAAATCAGATGGGCACTCCTTTTGCTGTACATGGGTTAGAAAAATTTAAATGATGCTACAGTGATGCTTTCTTTGGAAATTGGGTAGAATTTGTATAATCATTTAGACTTGGTTTCCTATGAGGAACATGGAATTTGTATTACCTTATTTTTAAATAAATGTTTTATTTTAGAACAGTTTTACATGTTCAGAAACAGTACAAAATTAGTATGGTAAATTCTCATTCTCCCCATACACAGTATCCCCTAATTTTGAAATCTTGTATTAGTATGGTATACAATTAATGAACCAACATTGTTATATTATTATTAACTATAATTTATACTTTATAGAGATTTCCTTACTTTTTTCCTAAGGAAAACCTTTTTATCTTCCAAGTCCTTTTTCTGTTCTAAGATCCCATCCAGAATTCCACACAAAATTTAGTTGTCATGTATGCTTAGGTACCAACTGAGTGTTAACAGTTTCTGTGACTTGCCTTGTTGATGTCCTTGACAGTTTCAAGGAGTGTCTTTCAGGTACATTAAGAATGCCTGTCAATTGGTATTTGTCTGATATTTTTCCTCTTGATTAGACTGGGATTATGTGTTTTGGAAGAAAACATAGGTAAAGTGCCATGTTCATCATATTGTATTAAGGATTCATGCTATCACCATGTCTTATCATTGTTGGTGTTCATCTTAACCACCTGGATGAAGTTGCACTTGGCAGATTTCTCCACTGGAGAGTTATTCTTTTTTCCTTGTCCATACTATACTCTTTGGAAGGAAGTCACTGTATAGCCCATACTCAGTGAGTTGGGAGTGATGTTCTCCCTTTTTGAGAACAGAGTATCTTCATAAATGATTTATAATTTTTCTGTAGGTGACACTTATCTCTTCACCCCATCTATTTATTCAATTGCTTATTTATACCCGTATGCATCATATGTATTTATATTTTGAGATATAATCCAATACTCTTTTGTTTCTCAAAGTATTCCAACTTTACCTATTGAGATGGCCCTTGTATGCCTTTGATATACCCCTATCATTGTGCGTTGTTTCTTGTTGTTTTATACTTTTTGTTTGTAAGTACTTCCTTACTTTTTGGCACTACAAGATGCTTCAGCCTCATCTTCTATATTTCAAGGCACTCGAGTCAGCAATTTCATTGGAAAATGGATTAAAAAAAACAAGATCTGGGTACTCATTGCTACTGAGGTGTTGTTGCTTCTAGACCTACTCAAAGGACAGAAAAAGGAATATATGTGTATAGTCACCTGTGTTTATACATGTACCTCTAAATAGCTTTATGTGTTTCCCTCTGTGTCTGTATTAAGCTAACATGAATTCACACAGAAGTCCTCAATTCTAATGCATTATCATCTTGATGATTTTAGTCTCTTCCCCTTTCTTATCTATAACTCCGCTCCTCCAACAGTGAGGAATCTAGCACACACTGTCCGACATCCATTTACTTAATTGTTCTGTTCCAGTATCTGTGTGTAATGTTCTCAGAATTGTTAGCTTATAGTCCCACAATGGTCTATTGCTAGGCTTTCTAATAGGTTTCACTGATCTTTGGGAAAGCATTTACATTGTATCACTAGTTATTTTATGTATGGACATTATTTTACTAATTCAAATAACTATTATGTTACCTTGTGATGTTCAAATATATGTATTATATATATATAGGGCTTTGTACTTCCATATTTAATGCAATATCTACAATGTCTGAAATATCTTAATTACAGTATTAATAATTGATGTTCCAGTATTTTCCTTATGTTGATTGATGTGGGATTAATTTTTTATTGATAATTCTTACTGCTCTTTTTCATTTTTTTGCATTTTATTATGAAAACTTTTAAAACATCAGAAAATTTCCCAATGAACACCCATATACTTATTACCAAGATTCTACAAAAACTATTTTTACTATATTTAGTTCACATATCTATCTGTCTATTCAGTCCTTTAACCATACATTCATCAATTCCTCTTCTACTTAGATGCATTTCAACATAGGCTGACAAAATCAGTAAACTTCATCCCTAAACATATTAACAGACATATCACCGATAGGAATTTAATGTTTGTTTACAGTTTTCTCAGGTAAAATTTACATAGGGTGAAATTCAGCAAACTTATGTACACCACTTAATGCATTTTGACAGATGTATGCATCTGTTAACCCAAACTCCTATCTGGATAGATAGCATAACATCACCCCAGAAATTTCCTGCATGCCTCTTCCCAGATAACCCATGCTCCTCCAAGACAACATGGTTATACTTTATTTTCCCACCATGGATTATTTTGCCTTCTTTGTAATTTTGTGAAGTTAGTAATACTTTGTATTTTAGAAGCATCCATGTTGCTTCATGAATCAATTGCTATTTGTTTTGTTTGTTTTGTAGTTGTTGTCTAGACTTGTATTTTGTGATTCTGTCACAGTTTGATTACCCAGTCTCCTATTAGTGGACTTTTAGAGCATTTCTATGTTGTATATGTTATAAATAAAGCTGCTAAAAACGTTCTTGTGAATATATTTTCGTGATCATATGTTTTCATTTTTTTTTTTCATGGGCATTTGTTTTAATTTGATTTTTGGTAAACACCTAGAGTTGGAATAATTTGGTCATAGGTTAGGTGTATGTTTAGTCTAAAAGAAACTGTCAGATATTTTTTGAAAAGACTTGTATAAAAATGTATGCAAGTTGCAATTGTCCCACAGTCTCACAAACATTAATATCGTGAGATTTTAAAGATTTCAGCTATAATCATTGGTATGTATGTCTCATTATAGCTTAAAGTTGCCTTTTTCTGGGGACTAGTGATGTTTCCATGCCCATTTAAGCCATTTGTATATAATTTTTGTGAACTATAAGCTTAACGTCTTATGCTATTCTTTTTGAAATTGGGTTTGCATCTTTCTTTCTTTCTTTTTTTTTTTTTTTTTTTTTACGGTACGCGGGCCTCTCACTGCCGTGGCCTCTCCCGTTGCGGAGCACAGGCTCCGGACGCGCAGGCTCAGCGGCCATGGCTCACAGGCCTAGCTGCTCCGCGGCATGTGGGATCTTCCCAGACTGGGGCACGAACCCGTGTCCCCTGCATCAGCAGGGGGATTCTCAACCACTGCACCACCAGGGAAGCCCGGGTTTGCATCTTTTTATTTCACTATTGTAGCTTACTTTATATAGTTTAGATACAAGTAATTTGTCAGATACACATAATAAATACTTTATTCTTATCTGAGTCAATATTTTCTAATCCTAATGACTTTGTTCAATGAGCCCAACTCATGGAATATTTGTTCGTTTGTTTTGGTTTAGTTTTGTGGTTTTGTCTTAGTGCTTTTTGTGCCCTCTCTATGTAAGAAATACTTTGTCTTCAGGTGATGGAAGTATTTTCTCATGATTTTTATAGTATCCTTTATGTCATTATATTTTATGTTTGGATTTATGATCCTTCTTGAATTAGTTCTTATGTGTTGTGTGAGAAGAGGATCATGGTTCATTTATTTTTCTCAACAGATATTTTAATGTTTTGGGTACCACTTAATTGAAAAGTTGTTTCTCCCTCCATTTTATTTCTTTGAGACCATTGTTGAATGTCAAGATAGCATGTGTATGAATCTATATCTGATTATTCTGTTCCATTGATCAAATTTTATTTCATATTAATCTGATTATCATTATTTATACCAATTCCATACTACTGCAGTTTTAAAGTGAGTCTTGAAATCCAAGATTTTACTGGCTCTTTTAAATTCTTTGCATTTTCATATAATTTTATGATTAGACTGTATCTATAAATTTTGTTATAATTATGACTGTGCTGTTTCTGTATATTGATTTGGTAAGAATTGACATCTTTAAAAGATTGAGAGAGACTTTAATTCCATGAACAATGATATGTTTATCCACCTATCTTAAATTTCCCTTAAAAATATTTTATGATCATCGGAATAGATGTCATAGACAATATTTGTTAAATTTATTTTTAAATGTTTTAATATTATTTTAAATGGTATTATTTTCTTTTTTGTTTTCCACTGATTAGGTGCTAGCATGTGGAAATACAGTTCTCTCTGTGTATTAACTTTGATCCTGTGACACTGGTAAGTTTACTTATTAGTCATAGTATTTTTATTGTAGATAATTTTAGGTTTTCTACTTATGATCATCCTTTCCAACCTTTATGAGTTATTGTCTCATACTATGTTCAGTAGCTATGGTGTCTACTATAATGCTGAAAAGAGGTGGTGAGATTAGATATCCTGATCTTAGAGGAAAATATCCAATATTTCACAGTTAAGTATGATGTTAGACATTTTAAACATATTTATTGAACTGAGAAAGTGCCTTTCTGTTTCAAAATTTCTGATATGTATTTTTATCATAAATATGTATTGAATTTTGTCAGTGATTCTCCTGATTCTATTGAGTTGATTATATATTCTCCATTATTAATGTGGTAATTTACATTGAGTTTTAAAAATGTTGAAGCAACCTTGCTGCATTACCATAAAATAATTGAATTGTCAAAACAGACTCACATAAATCATAGATTTTCTCCAACACCAAACTTTAGGAACTATTCAGAGAATTCAAATATTATAGAAGTACCAACTTCTTTCTGGAGAGACCAAAACCATCAGAAGCAATTTCTAAGTATTCCTTTTTCCCACATTGGGATGATGAAAACATGGAGACCTAACCAAGTGTCCATAAAATTACTGTTAGATAAAGGTTTTTTTTCTTTTAGCATTGTTACCCTTGTGTTTGACTAACTTTCATTCTCCAGCTGATCATGTTCTATAAATCCTTAAATTCTGGGTTTATTTACAATAAGAGAGTCAGATAGACAAGTCATGTCTTGCCAAAATGAATTTATTTAAAAGAACTCTTACGTATATTCCCATTTATAAATGTCATCAGTTTATTTACAAGGAGGTCTGATCTAGTTTAACTATAGTCTCTACAGTCCCCAAGTAGGAGGAAATAAATCAAAGCCTGGCTGTTAGCCTTACTACACCATCCACCCTCTGAGCTTGATCAATATCGTCTTGCCAAATATTTCGATGTATCTTTTCCTAATTTGTCTTAAAACATATCTCCTGAAAATATTTCCCCCAAGATTTTATACAAACAAGTCTGTAAACACTCCAGTGACTCCTGGGATTGGACCTATCTAATGGAAAATGGGAATTATTTTTTATATATATCATTTTAGTAATGACTCTATCCCTTCACAGGCATTTTGATACTTTTATCAGCTTGATTATTCCCTTTCTCTGCCACCAAGGATTATTTGGACTTTTTGTGTATGTTAATGAAGGTGTGTCTGATATTTCTTAAGCCTTCTTCTGACCAATCTATATATATTGATATGCATGACATTGATCAAGAGCTTCAGATAAATCCCCCAACATTTTCTAATTCTGATTGGCCTGAGAAGTTGATTTTAATGTAATACTAAAGTTAATAAAATAGGGACTTCAACATAATATTTGACATATGATGCATAAGTTAAAATTATAGTATATATTTTCTTTTCATGTGCTTAACCTATGTACCCATAATTGTAACACCTGGGGTAGTTACTAGAGGTCATTTTTTTTGAAAACCCTTCAGATTCCACGTGGTGGTTGGACATAACCATAATCATATATCATGGCATATGTTCCTACTAACACAGGATTTTAGGTAAGATAATATAATACTACCATTGCCTCCCCAATTGCAATGACACGGTGTTGATTTTTTTTTTTTTTTTTGTGGTACGCGGGCCTCTCACTTTCGTGGCCTCTCGTTGTGGAGCACAGGCTCTGGACGCGCAGGCTCAGCGGCCATGGCTCACGGGCCCAGCCGCTCAGCGGCATGTGGGATCCTCCTGGACCGGGGCACGAACCCGTGTCCCCTGCATCAGCAGGCGGACTCTCAACCACTGTGCCACCAGGGAAGCCCCGAGTGTTGATTTTTAACATTATTCTTTTAATCCTGACAATTTGAACCACAAAGGAGATAATTTCACTGCTGATATGTATTACTTGGGAACACAGAGAACAGGAGTAAAGGCCACACTGTCTGATGTCATTCTGCTTCAGCTTAAATTTGTAATGTTGTCCTCATAAGTGCACCTCCCTGGCATAGACCACTAATGCACCTGGCCACTGACCTTATCCAACCACCTTCCTTGAGAAATGGCTCAAACCTTCTCTCCTGTCTTTGTTAATGCCTGTGATATTCCATCACATAGGTGGCTTCTCTGGTCCATTCACGAATCCTTCATTATCCTCCTGAAATGACTTCCATTTGCAAACAGTCTCCTGGAAAAATACTTCTTTTATCATCCACATTTGGTTTAACAATTCTTCTCTTCATGATATTACATTGTAATGTAGTAATTTTGACATTGGTAAATTTACTTTCACAGTATTGATAAAAAATTTATGTTCCTTGAAACTCTATTTGTCATATTCCACAATCTGGGTGTCAAAAGACTTTCCAAAAGTGTCCCCCAAAGGAACATAATTGGTGAATGGTATAGGACCATCTAAGTAACATTTCTACTTTATTTGAAAGCATTATATCCACAATAAAATTTATAATTCAAACATCATATTCCCTCATGTTACTTGAAAAAAAGATAGTAACATAGAGCAAAAATCACGCACCAAGTTATCACTGCAACTGGCTACTAGTCAACTAAGTCATCTGTGGTTAGCAAGTCGTGTTTTTCTCTAGATTATTTGGACAGAGTTTTAGTCAGTGACCATAAATCAGCATAGTTCAATTTCCCAATTTTTGGACAAAATCAGTAGTGGTTTTTATTAGCATCAGCTAAAAATTAACAGCAGATCTGAACAAATGTAATGGGTATTAGCAAATGCAGTGAGTTGAGTTTTGCTTTTAAATGCTCTCATTATTGCATCCTTCCTACGAATTAAGCACACATACAAGCTTCATTACCATTTGCCATGATTTCTCTTGGTTTCCACTGAGGTTCCTTCTTAAATCATATTTTCCCTCCTTTGATATGGTGTTTGGTTTTGACTATACAGTGTACACATAAAGTGAGGAGTATAATCAGTATTACATGGGCCTCTCTCTCTCTCTGATCCATCCCTGGAAGGTATTGAAAGATTTGATAGGTAAAGAATTACAGGATTTCCCCTGCCTTTAGATAATTGGGATCCATTCACTGTTAGTACAAATCTGGATATATGAGGTGAGGTTTTGACCCAGCCCAAGATCCCCTCGGGAATACATCATGCTGTATGTAGTTCTGTAGGTATCATGTTAAGTTCATTGATGACTCCTTTGATTTGCACACATCAGTACAACCCTTAATCTGGGACGTCCAGATCAGTCAAGATAAATAAAATCTTTGTGAGATGGGAAAGGTATAAACAAAACTCCTTTTCCAATCACACGTTTTCTTTTTTTTAAGTTTTCATTTTATATTGGAGTACAGTTGATTAACAATGTTGTGTTAGTTTAATTTCCCAATCCTAGAGATCTATCCAGCTGGACACCAACCACACATTACAGTGTGTCATATTTTTATTAAAACATGTTTCTTTATTTGACTTAGGCTGTTGAATACTTTTTAACACCTGCTTTCAGCAACAGATATTTTAAATTGCCCATTTCATTTTGTATGGAAACCACAGCTCTGAGGTTGATAAGAGATGTATTATCTACATTATTATAATATTTCCTTGCTTATTTTTAAACACTAACAGCAGTAAAATGTGGACCTTGGTAAACAGAAGCATTTATTTATTATATAAGTTACAGGTGTACAATAGGCATTCACACTTACTAAAGGTCATACTCCATTTATACTTACTATAAAATATTGACTGTATTCCCCATATTGTTCAATATATCTTTATAGCTTATTTTATAATAGTTTGTACCTCTTAATTCCTTACCCCTATATTTCCCCTCCCCCTTCCATCTCCCCACTGGTAACCACTAGTTTGTTCTCTATATCTATGAGCCTGCTTCTTTTTTTGCTATATTCACTAGTTTGTTGTATTTTTTTAGATTCCACACATAAGTGATATCATGCAGTATATGTCCTTCTCTGTCTGAATTAGTTCACTTAGCATAATACCCTCCAAGTCCATCCATGCTGCTGTAAAAGGCAAGATTTCATTCTTTTTTATGGCTGAGTGCTGTTCCATTGACTGTATGTACAACCTCTTCTTTATCGTTTCACCTGTTGATGGACATAAGTTGCCTCCAATTTTTGGCAGTTATATATAATGCTGTTATGAACATTTGTGTGCATGTTTCTGTTTGAAATAGTGTTTATAATTTTTATGAATATATACCCAGGAGTGAAACTGCTGTATCATATGGTAGTTATATTTTTAGTTTTTTGAGAAACCTCCATACTGTTTTCCACACTGGCTGCATCAATTTACATTCCCACCAACAGTGTACAAGGGTTCCTTTTCCCCACATCCTAGCCAAAACATTTGTTATTTGTGTTCTTTTTGATGGTAGTCATTCTGACAAGTGTGAGGTGATCTCTCATGGTGGTTTTGATTTGCATTTCCCTGATGATTAGCAATGTGGAGCATCTTTTCATGTGCCTGTTGGCCATCTGCATTGCCTCTTTGGAAAAATGTCTATCCAGGTCTTCTGTCCAGTTTTTAATCAGGTTGTTTGTTTTCTGGATATGGTGTTGTATGGGCTGTTTATATATGTTGGCTATTAATCCCTTAACAGTTATGTAATTTGCAAATATTTTCACCCAATCAGTAGATTTTCTTCATTTTGTAGATGGTTTCCTTTGCTGTGCAAAAGCTTTTAAGTTTAATTAGGTCCCATTTGTTTATTTTTGCTTTTATGTCCTTTGCTTTTTTTTTAAATTTCCTAAACTTTTACTTGTATTATCGATAATTGCTTTTGTTACTAGATCAATCAATAAAGTCCTAGAGTAGAATGAGTGTTAATTGCAACTGATCACTTACTATTTATTTCTGGCCACCACACTGCATAATGTCAGTAAAAGGGGTCAGTTATGAGCAAGTCCTTGACTTGGTGGAATTTTTACCTAGCGCCATCATTGAATGAGTTCTTTCACATTGTCACTAAGTAAAATTTCTTACCATATTAGAGACTTCAGTGAATGAGAAGGAAATGTGCCATTGCTTTTTTTCTTTTTTTTCCTTTTTTCCCCTCTGTGCATGTTTCTTCCTCCTCTTTAAAGAATTTCTGTAAGACGGTTAGTATTTTTCCTTACATGTTTTGTAAATTTCATCAATGAAATAATCTGGATATAGAGTCGTGTTTGTGAAAATTTTGAGAATTTCATTTTTTTAAATATACAGGATATTGTACATTTTGTAATTTTTCTTGACAGTTTTTTTTTAAGTAGTGATTTTGAAGTGGTCTATTTTGTCTAAGTTTATTGAATTAATTAACATAAATGTTCATTATAGGCTCTTATAATATTCATATTATGAGTAGCATTCTCAGTGATACCTCTTCTATTATTCCTGATAATGATCAAGTATTTATTATCTATTTTTTAAAATTTTTTACTCAGATTTATCAATTATATTGACCATTTCAAAGAACAGTTTTTTGGCTTCTTGATATTCTTTCATTTCTATCTTTTCCTATTATTTCAGTTTTCTGTACTTTTATTTTTATCATTTCATTAATTCCTTCTTGATGTGGAAACTGAGAGCACTTAATTTAATTATATCCTTTTCTAATATATGCATGTGAATTTGTTTATTTCTAAGTATTACTTTAGATGCAGTCCACAAATATTTATATAGTGAACATTTAAAATAATATACTTCTAATTATATCTACCTGAGTAGTCCACAAACTTAAAAAAAAGGTAATAAAACTATTATTGTTGTTTTATATCTGTTAAAGTATATAGTCTATCCAGTGCTTTTCATTCCTTAAAATATATCCAAGTTTATGTCTTGTAAAATTTTTCTCTATCCTCACTAACATTTCTTGGCAGTTCATTAAATGTATTTTGTGAATGGGTGGAAGGGGGAGTCTTATGGAGAAAATTCCCTCAGCTTTTTCTTTTTTCTGAAAGTATCTTTATTTTGCCTTCATTGTGAAATCTTTTTTTTCTACTGGATATAGAATTTTATTTATTTTTAAAATTTATTTCTATGTTTTATACAATTTTTAAAGGTTACTTTCAATTTACAGCTATTACAAAATATTAGCTATATTCCCTGTGTTGTACAATTCATTATTGAGCCTATCTTACAACCAAAAGTTTGCACATCCCATGCCTGCACCCCTATATTGCCCCCACCATCATAACCACTAGTTTGTTCTCTATATCTGTGAGTCTGCTACATTTTTGTTATATTTACTAGTTTTTTGTATTTTTTAGATTCCATATATAAGCTATATCATGCAGTATTTGTCTTTCTCTGTCTGACTTATTTCACTTAGCATTATACCCTCCAAGTCCATCCATGTTGCTGCAAATGGCAAAATTTCGTTTTTTATGGCTTAGTAGTAGTCTATTTTATACATATATACCATCTCTTCTTTATCCTTTCAACTCTTGATGGACACTTAGGTTGCTTTCACATCTTGGCAACTGTAAATAATGCAGCTGAGTATTGGAATGCATGTATCTTTTAGAATTAGTGTTTTTGTTTTATTCAGATATATACCCAAGGGTGAAATCACTTGGTCATACAGTAGTCCTATTTTTAGTTTTTTGTAAAACCTCCATACAGTTTTCCACAGCGGCCACACCAATGTACATTCTGACAAACAGTGTATAAGTGTTCCCTTTTCTCCACATCCTTGCCAGCCAACATTTGTTATTTGTGTTCTTTTTGATAATAACCATTCTGACAAGAGTGAGGTGATACCTCATGGTGGTTTTTATTTGCATTTCACTGATGATTAGTGATGTTGAGCATCCTTTCATATGCTTGTTTGCCATCTGCATTTCCTCTTTGGAAGAATGTCTATTTAGTTCTTCTGCCCATTTTTTAATTGGATTGTTTGATTTTGGATATTGAGTTGTATGAACTGTTTATATATGTTGGATATTAATCCCTTAACAGTCATGTTATTTGCAAATATTTTCTGCCATTCAGTAGGTTGTCTTTTCATTTTGTCAGTGGTTTTCCTTGCTGCACAAAAGCTTTTAAGTTTAATTAGGTCCCATTTGTTTACTTTTGCTTTTATTTCCTTTAAGAGAGGTATCCAAAATAGTATTGCTGCAATTTATATCAAAGAGTGTTCTGCTTATGTTTTCCTCTAGAAGTTTTACAGTATCCAGTCTTACATTTACGTCTTTAATCCATTTTGAATTTATTTTTGTGTGTGGTGTTAGAGAATATTCTAATTTCATTCTTTTCCATGTAGCTGTTCAGTTTTTCCCAGCACCACTTATCGAAGAGAATGTCTTTTCTCCATTGTATATTCTTTCTTCCTTTGTCATAGATTGATTGACCAAAAGTGTGTGGGTTTATTTCTGGGCTTTCTATCCTGTTCCATTGATCTATAAGTCTGTTTTTCTGCCAGTACCATACTGTTCTGATTAATGTAGCTTTGTAGTATAGTCTGAAATCTGGGGGTATGATTCCTCCACCTCTCTTCTTCTCTCTCAAGATTGTTTTGGCTATTTGGGGGTTTTTGTGCTTCTGTACAAATTTTAAGATTTTTTGTTTTAGTTCTGTGAAAAATGCCATTGGTTAATTTGATAGGAATTTCATTGAATCTGTAGATTACCTTGGGTAGTACAGTCATTTTAACAATATTGATTCTTCTAACCCAAGAACACAGTATATCTTTCCATGTGTTTGTGTGTCTTAAAATTCTTTCATCAGTTTCCAGAGTACAGGTCTTTTTCCTCCTTAGGTAGATTTATTCCTTGGTATTTTATTCTTTTTGATGCAGTGGTAAATGTGATTTTTCCCCTTAGTGTCTCTTTCTGATAGTACATTGTTAGTGGATAGAAATGCAACAGATTTCTATACATCAATTTTGTATCCTGCAACTTTACCAAATTCATTGATGAGTTCTAATAGTTTTCTGGTGGCATCTTTAGGATTCCCTATGTATAGTATCATGTCATCTGCCAACAGTGACAGTTTTACTTCTCCTTTTCCAATCTGGATTCCTTTAATTTCTTTTTCTTCTCTGATTACTGTGGGTAGGACTTCCAAAACTATGTTAAATAAATATTATTTAAGTAAACAAATAAATAAATAAATATGGCCATCCTTGTCTTGTTCCTTATCTCAGAGGGAATGTTTTCAGCTTTTCACCACTAAGTATGATGTTAGCTGTGGGGTTGTTACATACGGTCTTTATTATGTTGCGGTATGTCTCCTCTATGCCCACTTTCTGGGGAGTTTTTATCATACATGAATGTTGAATTTTATCAAAACTTTTTTTTTATTGAGATGATCATATGGTTTTTATTCTTCAGTTTGTTAATGTGGTGTATCACACTGATTAATTTACGGATATTGAAAACTCCTTTGCATCCCTGGGATAAATCCACTCAATCATGGTGTGTGATCCTTTTAATGTATTGTTGGATTCGGTTAGCTAATATTTTATTGAGGAATTTTGCATCTATGTTCATCAGTGATATTGGCCTGTAGTTTTCTTCTTTTGTGGTATCTTTGTCTGGTTTTGGTATCAGGGTGGTGTTGACCTCATAGGATGAGTTCAGAAGTGTTCCTTCCTCTGTGATTTTTTTGAATAGTTTCAGAAGGATAGATATTAACTCTTCTCTAAATGTTTTGTATAATTTACCTTTGAACCCATCTGGCCCTGAACTTTTGATTGTTGGGAGTTTTTTAAGTTACACATTCAATTTCAGTACTGGTAATTTTTCTGTTCATGTTTCCTATTTCTTCCTGGTTCAGTGTTGGGAGATTATACCTTTCTAAGAATTCATCCCTTTCTTCTAGGTTGTCCATTTTATTGGGGTATAGTTGCTTGTAGTTGTCACTTATGATTCTTTATATTTCTGGTGTGTCATTTGTAACTTCTTTTTCATTTCTAATTTTATTGATTTGGGCACTCTTCCTTTTTTTCTTGATGAATCTGGCTAAAAGTGTATCAGTTATGTTTATTTGGAATTTAGTTCACTGAACTGAGCTTCTTGGAGATGTGAATTGTTGTTTTTACTCTAATCTGGAAATGTTTCTTCTATCATAGCTTCAAAAACTTTTCTTCTTCTTTTTCTCTCTGTTTATTCTGGATTTTATTTGTGTTAGACCAGTTGATGGTTAGTCACATTACCAGATGACTGAGGCTCTGCTTTAAAGTGTTTTCTTTTTGTGCTGTATAGGTGATAATATTTGTTGACCGTTTTTCAAGTTTTCTATTACTTATTTTTGCAATGTCTAACCCATTTTTAAGCCATATGGTAAATTTCTTATTTCAGGCATTTTAATTTTCAGTAGTAAAATTCCTATTTGGTTCATTTTTAGAGGTTACCATTTTTCTTCTGAATTTTCCCATTCTTCCACTCTTTATGTCCATCCCCTCCAGTAAATTATTTAATATATTTAAATATTTGTTTTATAATTATCACCTGGTAATTCCAATATGTTGGTTATCTGCCTCTTTGGACTGTATTTTCTTTTATGTGTCGCATTTTCCTGTTTCCTTTGCATGTACCATATTTTTTAAAATTTCATATATGTGTATGAAGGAGTGATGGAAACTGATAATGCAGCTTTTTGTTCTTGTTTGTTATAGAGGATTCAGGCCTTTCCTCTTTTTGGCAGCTAGGTTGAGTTGCTGATTACTGTGAATCCACCTGCAGGGGAGTTAAGCTGGGGCTATGCCACAGATTTAATTAAAATGAGTTGATCTATGGTTAGTACAACGTCCAATTTACCAGATGTTACCACTGAGGAACTTATTTCTTTTAATTTTTCAGTTTTTGTGCTGAGGTGGTTTGAACCTCTGTTTTTGATAAGTTTGGTTCACCTTATATGAAACTGTAGCAGCATCCAGAACCCATGGTCCACATTAAGACTGTTCTAAATTCTCAGTCTTTCCTAGTTTCCCCTCCACTACTGCCTTCTAAGCATTTTTTCTAGTATGTCTGATAGTGTGAAACACAAACATCAAAATCAAAATAGAAAACTTTCTGATGATGAGCTCAAAAAATAAAATTAACACTATATGAGCAAACACAACACCATGAGTGATACAGAAAAAAAGTAAGTTATGAAAATGAAATAGGAGATATTGTGTCAACAATATCCCTTCAATGGGATTTTCTATGTTAAAACATGGAGATTAAAGAATATTGCCCTGAAGTATTATAAGTAAAGCTGACAAGAGATAAGAATGTTTTAGATTAGTTATTTTGATTGAATCTTTTCTATCTGTTTGAAAGATATTATTTTAATGTGTGGGTGCTACGGAGAGGGAAATGTACTCATAGATGATGGATTAAATTTCACTAAAAGCAGCAAGGTTAGTGTGTGTGTGTGTGTGTCCAAAATTGTCCTCAAAATGTATGTGGACAGATTTCTCTTATAGCATTCATATATCACTGGATAATATACAGATATTTGGAAACTTAGGTGGCTTGGGATGTGACACTGATGGAGTACATTGCTGTCATTCAGTGAATGTGAACCAGGGATGCTAAAGATCTGTGATACAGGGACAGTCCTTCACAATCAAGAATTATCCCATCCAACTGGTAAATAGTGACCCCAGTTAGAAATATGTATCTGTATAAGTTATATACTCTCATATACCATTGCCCTTTTATTAGGGAACATCAACTACTGGGATCCATAAATATGTCTCTAGTTACAAGCACACTGTCAAAATTGCCCTTTCCTAATAAGACTACTTTATTTAATTGACAGTTGTCTCATCAATAATCACATACAACCATTACAAGGTCAGAAACCTATACATTTATTTTTAAAATAAATGTATTTTTACAAGAAATAGCAAGCAAAGAGGAAAGAGAAACCAATAGAATATATTGACAAACTAAAAATATTAGAGTTTTAACTGAAAGCAGCCCTCTCTTGTGACTCTGGACTACATTAATTTTGCTAGTCTCTCGCTCACATTGCCTGCATATTCTGTTCCAAACAGCCCTGCACTTTATTCCATTGTCTTGCTATTTCATTGTTTGAGTCTAATTTTTGTCTTTTCAACAAGAATATAATTTCCTTGAGAGGTAAAAACATATTTTATGTAAACTTTGTACCCCTTACACCAGCTGGCACGTAATAGGTCATTTCACTGGTTGATTAAAGATGACTAGTAAAAATACTTGAAAGTGAAATAAAATTATGTTTTCCAGAAAATCATTTATTAAGTTTATTATTCAAGATATTTGATATTATGTTTACTCCAGTTAAATAGCTAAGTTTATTTTTCAGGTTTTTTTAAATTCACTAAAAAATATCTGCTACTTTTTGAATGTCTTACATATGCATTTTTATATTAAAACATGTTTTTCCTATCCTCATACACATACACATACATGTATGCACACAAAACTATGAGCTGAGAATAGTTGCCCTTATAGGAATGAAAGAATTTTCATATGTCCAAACTCATAAAAATGTACACATCAAATATATGCAGGTTTTATACAGCATATCTCAACAAAGCTGTTATAAAAAAAATAAGGCTTGGAAAAGGTAAATAACTTGTCAAGCTGTAAATAACTAATAAGCAGCCCAGCCAGGTATTCCTGATTCTAAAAACACAGGATTCTCTATGAATCTTTAATAAAATATTTAATAAGAATAATGTAATATTAGCTACTCTTGAATACATTAAAGAAATTAAATTATTTCTGCCACATTCTTTCTTGTATAGATTCAGAATCCTTTTTTTTTTTTTTTTTTTTCTGTACGTGGGCCTCTCACTGTTATGGCCTCTCCTGTTGCAGAGCACAGGCTCCGGACGCACAGGCACAGCGGCCATGGCTCATGGGCCCAGCCGCTCCGCAACATGTGGGATCTTCCCGGACCGGGGCACGAACCCGTGTCCCCTGCATCGGCAGGCGGACCCCCAACCACTGCACCACCAGGGAAGCCCCAGAATTCTTAATCTTGACACACAAACACCAAAGTGTTTCATTAGGTACCATAGACTGGAATCAGCTGCGTTGAAACCTTTAGAAATTCTCCAAAAAAAGTCTTCACCAAGACAATGTTTAAAAGAGGGATATTGTCTGGGATTCATTCAGTGCCTTTGAGGAATATTTTCATGATTTAAAACTTGCTGCACATCCTTTTGAATCTGAAATCAAGCATATTTCCATTATTTTTGGTCAACCAATGTTTCTACTTTTCTCACAAACATATATCACGTTGTTGCTTTGGCTGGAATTAAACAAACACAGGTGTTAAAATGATCAGTTTCCTCATAATTTTCCTATGTACTTGTGCTATGGAATAGTCATTAAGTTTCTGTAAGAGATACATTTTCCCAATTCATTACACCTAAAGAAACTGCCGGGAAAAATGTGCTGCCAATATACGAGCCATTACAGACTTCCCATATGTATTTTGCATGCAGGTGTTTCATGTGCAGTTTGCCAGAAACAAACTGTTTTTCAGGTGCATAGAGAATTATCATCTTTGTACAAAAAAGGAACAATAATATCTACTCCTAGTAGAGTTTTTCTCAATAGGAGAGTAATATAGAGTTGTTGCATAGAGGACAGAATCGAACACACAATGTTTGACAGCCTAAGTGCACCCATCCAGTTGGGTTCCATGTTAATTACTCAACCCAGAATGGATGGAGATAAAACACCAGTACAGAGCCAGAAGATGAGGATGAACATGGTTAAAGTACCTTTTATGTAAAACACAGTGCTTTTTCCATATCCCTGTGAGTTAAGCGCTGTTATATCTACTTGATAAATGGCAGAAGTGTGGCTCAAATTTTATGCAACTTTCTCAAAGTCACACAGTTAATAAGGATTGTACCAGCCTTCATACCCATGTCACTGTGATTGGAAAGCCTAATTTCAATCATTTGAATTCTGCTTTGGTTTCTATTCTCTTGTCTTGGAAGCTGTGCT
The DNA here is from genome assembly GCF_963455315.2 of Globicephala melas. Lineage (NCBI taxonomy): Eukaryota > Metazoa > Chordata > Mammalia > Artiodactyla > Delphinidae > Globicephala > Globicephala melas. The sequence goes on along the minus strand of NC_083314.1, from coordinate 6,501,057 downwards.
CCTTGAGATTGGAATACTTCATATGAATTCCCTACAGTGAACAGGACTGTGCCATTCTATGGAGAGACTGGCAAAAGATGACCTATAACCTTTCTACTTTCTCAATATTTGAGTTTAGGGCCCAAATCACCGTTGAGGTACTGTGTCTTTGTTCATTTTCTTTCCTTTTGTGGTGACCATGTACTACGGCTAGGCTTGATTTACCGTTCCTATGTTAGCACAGAGACTAATAGCAACTTCTCTTTGTTGCTTTAAACTTATACATGTTTCCATTAACAATCATCATATCCTACATGGAATCTCAAACCACAAGATGTACCATCCCATCCAAAACTAAAGCACTCCTGTGCTGGTCCACAGGAAAGAGGGAGCAAAGAAGAGCACTTTAGCACAGGAGTAGGTTGGATGGATTTAATTTCTAACCCAACTCTTCCACTTACTGTGACCATACCTAGGTTACTTAACATTTTTACATTTTAGTGAAATTTGAATGTCTTTTCCACATGAATGAGATAATAAATCTAGATAACTATCGAGAATATATTTCTTACTGTCAAGTGTATTATGTTGCTAATCAATGCTTGTCGTTTTCATTGCAATGAGAATCTATATGTCTAGATTTCACCTGCATTCTGAAACAATATTAGAATAAACATGTGGAAAACTGATAAAACTTCAACATTAAGACTTTCTTAATTCATGTCTGTATGACACTTAACACATCTCCTGGTATCATGTCATATGAGTATTAGTTTTTTCAAAAAATAACCAAAGGAAGTTTCTATATATTGAAATTGACACTGATGAGCTTTGTATTCATACCATGTTGGCAGCCTCTGCCTCATTCTTAGGCTTATTTTTTTGGAGAATCACAGAGCTGAATCTAGTGACCCAGGACCAGGCTCACTCTAGGTCCTGAGGCAGTTTTATTTTGGATTAAATATTATGAAAATTCCATGGAATATGAGAAACTTGACACTACATAGTCCCATATAATGCTTTTGTACCCTTTGTACTCTTGTCTTTATACATTCTACTTCTAAATATTTTATATGGTCCACAGTACTTGGTTATCATGTTCGCACTAAAAACTAATACTTATTTAAAGGTTAAAAACAACAATGGTTACATTAACCCACACATTTACTATTTCTTTTGCTTCTCATCTCTTTTACTGGCATGGGCTCCCATTGGGAATAAATTTTTTTGTGTGCCTCAATAAATTCCTTTAGTCAATTTTTCATTTTATCTTTTGTATTATTTAGTTCCAGTATTGCCTTTGGTTCTTATTGGAAAATAACTCCCTTCTTTATGCTGAAATTTTCCTTCTGTTCATCTTTTTCATCTTGACCTCTTCCAAATCTTTGGTCAATTTTTAATAATTTATAATAGTTAATGTTCTTGTTTGTTAGTCCAACCTATGAGTTATTTGCGGTCAGTTACTTTTGACTCTTATGTTGATTATGGGTCATGCTTTCCTGCTTCTTTGTACATGTTGTTTTGTTTTTTAATGAATTCATGATAGATATTGTGTGTAAAAGAAAAATAAAGACTGAAATACAGTCTTCTCCTACCACCCAGAAGAAATAGGTCAGTTTGCATTTTTGCCAGTGTATCATTTGGAAGTTCCTATAATTGGGATTGCTGACTCAAAAGTCAAATGCATAAATATTTTTCAATATATTGCCAAGTGGCTTTTTATATAAATAGGAACCTTTGTAGTCTCTCAAATAATGGCATTGTACTTGTTCTGATAACAATGATATTAAAATATGTTGTCCAACTAGTTTTTTGTGTGTGTTTTAGGTTTTTTGTTGTTTTTTGTGTTTTTTGTTTGTTTCATTTTGTTTTGTTTTGTTTTGTTTTTTTCCCAAAGAGGTGAAAATGGAATCTGAGTATTGCCCTATTTGGTCTCCATTTTAGTTCTCATAAAATATCAGTGATAGTCCTTCCTTTATCCATTGCAAATGTTTGTTTTTGTTTTCACACTTTAAGTAGAGTCAATCAGAGAGATGAGGCAAAATAAAAAGCAGGAGAGATTAGAGAGAGAAGGAGGTCTGAGAGATTAAAAGTATGAGGACTTGATCTGTCACTGCTGCCTTTGAATATGGTAGAAGGGAACGCAGGCAGGCTCAAGAAGCTGAGTGCAAACCCTGTCAACAGCCAGCAAGGAAACAGGCGCCTGAGTCCTACCATCACATGAAACTAAATTCTGCCAACAATCTGAATGACCCTGATAGATTGGAGCTTTGTGAGGCCCACAGCAGAGAAGCTACCAGGGCCCACTGGACTTCTCCCCTTCGGAGCTGTGAGATAATACATTTCCATGGTTTGAGCCATACATTTATGATCATTTATTATGGCAAATTTTTCTACAGAAGAAAAATAATTTGAAGGTTTTTTTTTAATAGAGTTAAATCTTCGAAGGAAAAATAATAGCTAAAGGGAAAAGGATAACTTAAAATTCAAATAAATTATGGTTTCTACCTATTTATAGAAGAGCTACAGAGAGAGAGAAAATGGAATAATAGGAAATAATGAAAGATATTGTCATAGGGTAAACTGTTAGGATTTAAGATGAGAATTCAGATAATTTATGTAATAAGAATATACAGTGATGCTTCCAGGAATAAAGAAATGGGTGCAAATGGAAGTCACTGTAGTTTAAGAGGTCAAGGAAATGTGAGGCTAATGAATTAGATGAATCCAATAATTTGAGCAGTGAAATACCCTAATTGTTGAGATGGAGAGGAAATTCTGATACACAAGCCAAAGCCTTGTTGGGATGAGAAGGAATTTTGGTAGAAAAAATCAAAAGAGAGGTAACTGGTTGTAAAGTCAAAAGATAAAATTCACAGTAGAAAGATATTTATACCAGAGTGTTTAAAACAAAAAGACATTTCCCATGTTTTAGCATGTTGTCAGCATTTTTATTTTTCAGAAATTTTAATTTATGAAATTTTGCAGTAGAGAATTTTTTATGTCTCCATATATAAATTAATTTAAATTAAATGGCAAAGGCAATTGACATACACTTCTAGATGATTTTTTAAAATTACTTATATATGTCCATGCCACTCTCTCACTTCGTATATACACTGCCAAATGTAAAATAGATAGCTAGTGGGAAGCAGCCGCATAACACAGGGAGATCAACTCGGTGCTTTGTGACCACCTAGAGGGGTGGGATAGGGAGGGTGGGAGGGAGACGCAAGAGGGAGGAGATATGGAGATATATGTATATGTATAACTGATTCACTTTGTTATAAAGCAGAAACCAACACACCATTGTAAAGCAATTATACTCCAATAAAGATGTTAAAAAATTACTTATACAAATTGTTTTAACAGATTTATATTAGGCTTTGCTTAAATTTTAATAAATATTAAATCTTAAATTTTTTTTTAATTTGAGAAATATATTCTAGTCGAGATCTTTTTTAATTTATATCCATGGCTTCAACTTTCCCCTGTCTCATGGAAACATCTTAGCTTATAATTATGTTTATCTTTCTGCATCTTCAGCCCTATGGAATCAGTCAGAATTTGGTACAAGAAACAGAAATCACTCTAGATGTTTCAAATATAAAGGTGTTTAGTACAGAATTTCAGATATTTGTACAGTTGTTGAAAGGAGGAAAGGTAAAAACTATAGATCTTTCCTAACTCTGCTTAAAGGTCCTACCTCAGTAGCTTCACTCCAGAAATTTGGAAAATATTATTAGCACCCAGAGGCCAGCAAAATGCAGAAAAACTCTGGTAACATTACAGCTGCCTACAACTAGTGATCAGACCGTGGAGAATGGCATTTGTTCAGTCTTATGTCTACATAGGCTTTAATAATCTCCCTAGATGTTCATTCATATATATGAATATATATTTATATGTAAATATATATTTAACTGGTTTTGTGTTCTGGTTGTTCAAATTGAATCGCCTATATTTGCATTGCTTCAGATGGAAAGGTATTTGTGTTTGACTCATTCAGGCTCAAGCATATTTTTTGGAATTTCTCTATTAGCAGGGTTCCTACAGGTGATGAAAACCTCAGTGGACCCTGCTCTGTAAACCTAGGATTTAAGAGGAAGCTATCTGTTCTCTCCAAATAGAGCTGCATGAAACAACTCTGCTCTCATCTTCCTATAGAAATGAAATGAGATTCATTCCCCACAGAATTGAAGTCTCAGCTCCCTAATCAACTTTACCTGGCCTTCATGGGTCATAAGTTCTGACCAAATCATACAGAGTTGACACTGAAATCCACTTTGAGGTACATATTCCACACATGTCTGATTCTTGCAAGGACCTCTACTTCTGTCCTTCTGAGGCACTCTCCAACTGATTTCCCAAGTCACAGGAGCTAGTGTATTGACTCAGTTCTCCATATATGAGTCCATGTGTGATTGCAAATGAGCCAGGCATGTGGTTTCAAAGTTGTTCAAATCCAACATGTGTGGAAAAAGAAATGTATGGAATTCCCCCTACCCACTTCCCACTAGCAAATATCCTTTTTTTATTCCTTGTCTCAGAAAATGATAATAACAATCGTATTTACCTAATAATAAGCATTTGGAATTTCAGAATCATTCTTATTTCTCTTTCTCTACTCTCATACTCAATGCATCACCAATTCATGTCTAAGTGACCTTCTAAATACCTCTTAAATAATTTTCTTTTCATCCCTCTTGCCATAACTTTGCCTTGGTTAGACTTCCACAAATAATACTTTAACTGACCTCCAAAAATGCTCAACAGCAAAAGCTATATTTTTGAAACACAAATCATATTCCCTCTCACCAGAAACTGCTACTACAACCAGCATTCCCTCCTGACCCCCCATCACACATGTACTCACTGTACTTAAAACCCTTTTGTACCTTCCTATGATTCTTAGGAGAATATGCAGATCATGCAAACAAGCCATAGGGCTCTGAATAATCTCACTCCTACTATGTCTGCAGCCTTATATCTCTTCAAACTCCTACTCCATGGCTTTGCTCAGATAAACTGGCATCTTCATTACCTTTAATTTACCATTCTCCTTCCCATCATGAAGCCTTTGCAGATGCTGTTTCTTCAGGCTAAAACTCTTTCTTCCTTTCTCACCTTACTAACTTCTCTTAAACCCTTAATTCTTATTGTAATTGTCTTGTACTTCTTCAAAAAAATTATCCTTAAATTCTTAATATATTAAATTCTATATCATAAATTCTCCAAGTGCCATCTTCTTCTTCACGCATATCTCAACTGAAATACTCTTATATTTGCATGAATATCTCATATTGGCATTTTGTGTTTGAATCTTTGATCATAATCCCCATAAGAATAGAGAGCAAATCTCTTTTTAATCACTATTTTACTCCAAGTGCCAGGCATAGTATCTGAACATCATATGTGATTATAAAGTGGATAAAGTGGATAAATAAATGCCTCCACTCTAGCAGCTTAAGTTCAAATATATTCATTGAAGTGAATTTTCTTCTCAAATCAATACTCATTCAGATAATTCTGCTTTGTGAAGGTAATATAAATGTAAATAAGAAAGCTTCCATAACTATGACAGGTATTCACTACATCAACAAAAAATTTTGAGTACTATTATGCAGGGATCATACAGAATTTCCTTGTTTTTTACGGCTGAATAATATTCCATTGTATACATACACCACATTTTCTTTATCCATTTATCCTTTCATGGACACCGGTTGTCTCCATACCTTGGCTATTGTAATAATGTTGCAGTGAACATGGAAGTGCAGACATCTCTTTGAGATCCTTATTTCAATTATTTTTGGTATATATATACAGAAGTGGGATTGCTGGATTATGTGGTGATTCTATTTCAATTTTTTGATGAACTTCCTCCTGTTTTTTATAGTGGCTGCACCATTTTACATTCCTACCAACATTGTACAGGGTTCTCTTTTCTCCACATAGTTCCCAACACTTGTTATCTGTCTTTTTCTTAATAGGTCTTGACAGGTGTGCGGTGATATCTCATTGTATGTTTGATTTGTATTTTCCTATATCATCTCTGGAGAGATGTCTAATCAGTTCCTTTGCCTATTGTTTTTTATTTTTTTCCATGTAAACTCACATTTTATTCCACATTTTTCAGGTCTATATGTTTTACATAATAAAATGAAACAGGAGCATTTTATTTAACATCGATGCTTTTGCAGATAACTAAGTAGGCTTCTAGGATTTGTATTCTCTAGGGATTCTCCAGACTCTAACTTTCCTCATTTGTACAGGTTGGCAGTGAGAGATATTTTCCCCCACTAATTGAAGTAGTTAAAAATATTAAAATAGAAAAAGGAATATAAAACCTTAGCATATGCTGATCCTTATGACATAATTCTTATAAAGTTTCCATAGCTCTTTGCTATTTCTCTTCTAAATGAAATACGTTTACATCTTCAAGGACATGGAACTGGGTCACAGATATAAAATGTTCCTCCTCCTTTATTGTAAAATAGCAGGACATGTTCTTGTCCATCAGTTTTCCATAACCATCTCCTGTTTGTGGTGTATGAGATTGTAGATAACATAAAAATGCCACCTTTGTGTTTATTGTCTGTTCTTGTTCCTGACTCTAAAAGAGTTATCTGCACACATCCTATAGTGTTGAATTCAAAACAAGGAACAATAAGGCCTATATTTCAATGTTCCAAGCTAAAATAGGGTACTAGTTACATTTATGATTAGTTTTTTTTCCTATATTGCCCATTCCCTTTTTTTCTCCCACAGTAACCACGAGTTCGTTCCTATATCTGTTTGCTTGTTTTTTGTTTTATTCACTAGTTTGTTGTATTTTTTAGATTCCACATATAAGTGATATCACACAGTATTTGTCTTTCTCTATCTGACATATTTCACTTAGGATAATCCCCTCTAAGTTCATTCATGTTGCTGAAAATGGCTAAATTTTATTTTTTATGGCTGAGTAGTATTCCTGTGTGTGTGTGTGTGTATGTGTGTGTGTGTGTGTGTGTGTATCTCACATCTTCTTTATCCATTCATCTGTTGATGGACACTTGGGTTGCTTCCTTATCCTGGCAATTGTACATAATGCTGCTATGAACACTGGGGTGCATGTATGTTTTTGAATTAGTGTTTTTGCCTTTTTCGGATATACACACAGGAGTGGAATTGTTCGGTAAGACGGTAGTTCTATTTTTAGGTTTTTGAGAAACCGCCATACTGTTTTCCATAGTGGCCACGCCAATTTGTCTTCCCACCAACAGTGTTCTATGGCTCTCTTTTCTCCACATCCTCACCATTTGTTATTTATGTTCTTTTGATGATAGTCATTCTGACAGGTATTTTTAAATCAGATTTTTTGTATTTCTGCTGTTGAGTTGCTGGAGTTCCCAGTATATTTTGGATATTAACCTCTCATCAGATATATGACTTGCAAATATTTTTTCCCATTCTGTAGGTTGTCTTTTCACTCTGTTCATTGCTTCCTGTGCAGGAACTTTTTAGTTTGATGTAGTGACATTTGTCTAATTTTACTTTTGTGGCTTTTGCTTTTGGTGACATATCTAAGAAACAATTGCCAAGTACAATATCATCAAGTTTTTCTCCTATGTTTTCTTCTAGGAATTCTATAGTTTCAGGTCTTATAATTATATCTTTAATCCATTTTGAGTTGATTTTTCTATATGGTGGATGATAAGGCTCTATTTTCAGTTGTTTGTAGGTAGATATGCACTTTCCCAACACCATTTGCTGAATAGATTGTCCTTTCCCCTTTGTATTCTTAGAACCCTTGTTGAAAATCTCTTTTTGAGGGTATACATGGGTTTATTTATGGGTTATGTCTTCTGTTCCATCTACCCATATGTCTGTTTTTAAGCCAGTATCATATTGTTTTGATTTCTGTGGCTTTGTAATGTATTTTGAAATCAGTAAGTGTGATGCGTCCAGCTTCCTTCTTTCTCAGAATTACTTTGGCTATTTGAAATCTTCTGGTTCCAAATGAATTTTAGGTTTTTTTTTTTCATTTCTATAAAAAGTGCCATTGGAACTTTGGTAGAGATGGCACTGAATCTGCAGATTGTATTGAATCTGTAAATGGTCATTTTAATACATTGTCTTCTGATTCATGAGCATGGGTTTTCTTTCCATTTGTGTCTTCTTGAATATATTTTATCAATGATTGTAGTTTTCATTATACAAGTCTTTCATCTCCTTGGTTGAGTTTATTCCTAAGTATTTCATGCTTTTTGTTGCTGTTTTAAATGTGATTGTTTTTTAAATTTCCTTTTCAGATATTTCATTTTTCCTGTTTTAAAACACACTAATTTTTGTATGTGAAAGAAAGAAATAAAATTATATATATTTGCAGATAGCATAATCTTATGTATAAAAATTTTAAATACTACCAAAATGTTAGAATTAATTTAAAAATTCAGAAATTTAATAAATTAATAATACAATACCTAAACAAATTGAGACTGAAAGGAGAAACAAGAGTCTCAAAGCTAAATGTAGGTTAGGAGTGGACTTTACAGTATATTGTTGGTTGATTATTGCCCAAAGACAGTTTCTATAACACTTGAGCTAAACTACATGTATCTATTTGTTTAGATTCTAGTTCTCTTTCAGAGGAAAGATAATATAAAGAGGAATAGATGAATAAATTAAGTTCAACAAGAAAAAACTAAATCTAGAAAAATTTCTAATTGTTACAAATAAAAGAAAAACACATAAAACACAAAATGATACAAAATCCACAATATTAAGGTGAATCAAGTAGAATTGATTAGATAGATCCATGTGGAAAAATTATATTGAACATTATTTGGGTTTTTAAAATACTTTTAACCTGAAGTAGTTTTTTGAAAAGGAGACTTCTTGCTTAATTCTGAAGAAAATGTTGGTTTCAGAAAACATAATGCTTTACATTGTTTTACCATAATACTAACGATATTGTCTATTTTCAAGTTTTCACAAAAGAGAAACCAAGTTTTTTTTCAGATTACTTGCTGGCAGACACATTTAGCTTCATTGATTATAAAAACTAAAATATTTAAAAGAAAATTAAATTTGTGAATTTGTAATTATTGTCTGAGAAAACTAATTCTAATATGCAAAACGTGGTACTTTTACAAGCAAGCTGAGTTATGCATGGTACAATTTTAATAATCCTTTAGAATTATGAATAATTAAAATTTATATTCCTAGATAGCTTTTAGATCTATAATGGTGACAAAAATAAAACTAAATTATATTTAACCTACTTCAAAATTTAATTTCTCCTTAATTTCCATATTCCATCTGAAGATATTTAAATTTTTCATATCTTCAAAATTCCTACTAATTTTTATATTTTGCTGTAGTGGTATATTATAGCATAAAATGGTTTGCACTTTGTATATGACCTTTTCCTTTTACTTTCATGCAGCACACTCTCGCTCTCCTTGGGCAAAAATATACAACCAGACCTAATTTTTTCAGGGTATATTTCCTTAAATTTTGTGAGTATTCTTTTCTTTCATATGAAAAATAAATGGATGTGAAAAATAAAAATAATTTGTGATTCTGGAGACTGTTTATTCAAGAACTCACAATCTAGAGAAAAGTCATTCTGATGAGAATTAATCTCTGCTTTATATTTTAACATAAAAAATTATACTGTGATAGAGGGACTTCTGGCCATGGCTGGGGGAAGAGGGCAGGGATATATAGTCCAGTACAATTTGTGCAAATTTAAAAATGCAAGTTCTAATGGATAAAGAAGATGTGGTACATATATGCAATGCAATATTACTCAGCCATAAAAAAGAACAAAATATTGCAATTTACAGCAACATGGATGGACCTAGAGATTATTATACTAAGTGAAGTAAGTCAGAAAGAGAGAGACAAATATCAGAAAGATATCACTTATATTTGGAATCTAAAATACAACACAAATGAACATATCTACAAAACAGAGACATAGAGAACATAGAAGGGGTTGGAGGAAGGAAGGATTGGGAGTTTGGGATTAGCAGATGCAAACTATATATATATAGGATGAATAAACAACAAGGTCCTACTATATAGCATAAGTAACTATATTTAATATCCTGTAATCATAATGAAAATATGAAAAAAATTATATGTATAACTGAATCACTTTGCTGTACAGGACAAATAACACAACATTTTAAATCAACTATACTTCAATAAAATTTTTTTTAAATGCAAGTTTTCAGAATAACAGTACACATCTTATAAGTATAAAAAAAGAAAAATTTAAAATTTATTTCGAAACAAACTTTTGATAGGGAAGGAAATGAGGGTGTGACTGTATTAAATGTGAATAAATAAGGAAATAAAATCAGGCATGGGCTTGTCCAGGACCAATTATGAAATGTTCAGTAAACTAAGTGATATGATTAAACCTACTTTTTGTATCAGAAGTCAGAAAATAACCAAAACAATTGTTTCTGTTTCAGCTGAGTTTATTTTACCACTATTACATGATGATTATCATGGATGCCCACTTTATTTCTGCGAGTTAGTACTTATTGAATTCCTACATGTGCATAGAATTTGACTTTAAAATTAACAGAATAACCAGTCCTTTCCACTATAAAAATATTATGCATATTATTATTTTTTTAGGTTTCATCATCTAGAAAAGTCAGTAGCTCAAATGTTGCTCTTTTTAAATAAAAGTAAATTTTCAAATAAATGCAATTTAAAGTACTCATAATTTGATAAGAAAAAGAAGCATATTTCAAAATGTTTATACTGAAAGTGAAAAACTTATTTGAAAAACAAATATGAGTACTATAACCAAGAAAAAGATGTATACCACAACCATATATGCACTTAATGAAAATTTAGTGAAGAATAATTTACCAAAATAAAATAAGTCTTCCTGGCATTTAGAATTTGGAAGCAGTTATTAAGTTGAACCATATAGAATTGTACTTGAAGTTCAAAAACATTTGTATGTCAGTCTCATATGGTTTACCACTTTCTTTTAGTAAGAATTCTGATGAATCATAGTACACTGAGAGTGAAAGGGAAGTAGCACAAAGATATGTCAGAAACACAGAAAAATATTATCTGACCTGTTTGTGTTGAGTACTTATTCAATATCCTCATTAACAGAGGAGACAACAATTAAATAAAAATATTACTCTACTACTTTAGGGAAGTACAATCTTGATATAGTCAGATCACTAAAAAAATCAAATGCACATGCTTTATTTGCTTGACTCCATATTCAAATGATTTTATTCAATTACAGCATGATATGATATTGTTGACCTTATATAATTAAAGCAAACAATTTGTGGGTTAAAAATAAATATTCAGACATTTTGTAAGACTTTAATATGATAATCTTATTGCACTGAATATTTATTTTAAAATTTATTGGATTTTGAGCTGCTTTTCTTCATTCTCTCTTTCGAAATATATTCAGAATGCAACATTCTTAAACTGACAGTTATTATTTTTGTCTGCCCATTTATTTTATCTTTTTAAGAATAGAATCCAGAAAGATGACCTGCATTTACTAGGTACTCAATAAAAGATAAACCAATTAAATCAAGACTTTAATCATCACATTTTAAAATATTTAATCCTAAATTAACAAACAAGTCTTCTTTCACAGGAAGATGTAAGATATTTAAATTTTTTTTTCATTTTCCACTTTTGTACACACTGTCTCTTTAGTTCTGAGGCTCCAAGAAGAGGTTATTGACATGGAGTTGAGACAGAGACCAATTCATTAATCAAACATAGTTTTGTACTTTGTAAAATTGTGGGAAATCAAGAATTGGGTAAGGATTATTGGCAAAGATATCAGATAAATAACCAATGGAATATAAAATTTAAGTAAATACTTAAAATATATTTATGAGAATAGAGAATATAGAGGAATATAAACATCAGAAAGCTGGCAATATTGTAGGCAATAATAATTCATTATTTGTAATTAAAAAATATATATATATATATATATTTTTTTTTTTTGCGGTATGCGGGCCTCTCACTGTTGTGGCCTCTCCCCTTGCGGAGCACAGGCTCCAGATGCGCAGCCTCAGCGGCCATGGCCCATGGGCCCAGCTGCTCCACGGCATGTGGTATCTTCCCGGACAGGGGCATGAACCGGTGTCCCCTGCATCAGCAGGAGGACTCTCAACCACTGCGCCATGAGGGAAGCCCAGAAATTGATATTTTTATGTCATTTTCAAGCAACTCCAAGGAATGATGTGCTTTCCACATGTTAATTCTTTTTGAACTTCATATTTGTAGTAGAAAAGATTAAATATAATAGAGAAAACTGCCAATCTTTGGCAGAGTTTAGGATAAGAATCTTCCAAATTTGAAACATACAGCTATAAAAGGAGATTATAATAAATTTTGTAAAATAGCTTTTATAAAAATATTTGTTATTGGGGTAAAAAATATAATTTTATGACAGAAATTAAACATTTAGAATTAGAATCAGAAACACTTAAAAATATCTGATTCATTTTGTCTTAAATTAATAATATATAAGCATTTGGATTTAAAGTATCCTATTTTCAAAGCATTGTACAAGTTCATCTTACTGAATTTTATGCCAGAATCCACCAAATATAAAATATTTTTATATTTTCCTATTTTCCATTTTCCTTCCCTTTGAAAAACTGTCCTGCCCCATTGTAAGCATTCTTGGTGAGACTGTCTTTCAAAGTAACTTTTCCTCCACTGGCCCAAGAATGGGAAATGGAAATGTTACCAAACGAAGTCTATCAAAGCCTTCTAAGGTCTGAATGATAGAAGTGATACAAGACTGGAAAAATTCAGAGTTGCTTCTTCTAAGGAGGTATCTATCCCATGATCTTCCACTACTGTGGGTTTCTAGTTTTCCAGAACTGCCTGGCTCCCATCCTTTCAGAGGTCTACCTGTGTGACTTTTCCTTTGGTTTTCATGAAATACTGCAAATTCATTCAGTAAATCATTCTTTCTTTAACTTAATAATGTTTGTTTTATATTACTGGCAATAAAGTAACCTAACATGAAATGTTTACAGGAATGAATTATCTCAGAACTACATTGTCAAATACAGAATTAAAATGAATGAATTTTTACATTTCATATCAAAGCTTTTATATATTTCTCATTCTAAAAGCTGTGTTATCAATAAACCTAAATGACATTAAAATATGTGTTAATTTTCTCACACAGATGACCTTTACAATGTTTGTATATTGTTCTTGAGAATGTCATCAAAAATCAATAATTTTTTAATCACATACATAATTGTTATAAGACAATACAAAACTCTACATGTGTTCAGTTTTGTTTAGCCTCAGTAAATATTTTATGTATTTTTTTCTGTTTTTATTTATTTTTTTAAATTTGAAGTTATATAAGCTGTTCCCTCCTTCTTCCCATCATGCATCAATTGCTGAGGGCTCTAGGATTTTATCATACACATAGACTTAACTCTAAACCCTGGGTATTCTAGATCTTTATAATGTGAATTCCTAAAAGTGCCAGGTGTCTCATTATAAAATGAAAAAATAGTACCTAACTTCAATTTTATGAAGGCTAGTTGCTGTCATATATTAAAGAACCAAGAATCATTGACAGCACTATTTATATAAATTCATTCTGGGTATTGACACTGGTCTTATCTAATTTATAGAGAAATTATAAAATTTATGTTTGAAAGTATTTTTTTGTGCGGTATGTGTGCCTCTCACTGTTGTGGCCTCTCCTGTTGTGGAGCACAGGCTCCGGACGTGCAGGCTCAACGGCCATGGCTCACGGGCCCAGCCGCTCCACAGCATGTGGGATCTTCCTGGACCGGGGCACGAACCCATGTCCCCTACATCGGCAGGCGGACTCTCAACCACTGCGCCACCAGGGCGGCCCTTGAAAGTATTTTTATTAAAATACATTTATAGCAGAAGCGGCTGCTCATCTATAAAGAAGTTTCCTCATGTTCCTTTTTTTGTTAACAATTTTTTACCCTTTTTGGGCAATTCACTGGTTTCTTTTTTATGGAAAGAGGACAACAATGTGCAAGCTGAACAGTTCTTTCTGTTATCTGTTTATTTTTCTAAAAATATGGATCATCTATCCTTCTCAGCTATCTTGAGGGGCTAAAGACATTAAAAAAAAAAGAAAACAAGATTTAATCACTTTAGAATTCTGCTTATCAGTACTGTTATTTATCTATGTAATGTTATTGTATATTTCCTTCGTTATATATCTCATTATCTATGTTGTTTACACTTGTCTTTTAAAATCTATGTTCACTGGATGCAGCCTCTGTTCACCTTTGTTGTAGATGCTCCCCCCTCCCTCCCTGATAGAACAACTTATTATATAATCTTTCTTGAACTGCATTGTATTTTGTAATTATTCCCATGTCCCCTCCTTATCCTTCCTTTATTAGCCAACGATCACAACCATATTCATCCATAATTAGTGACACAGCCGTTTTAGAGTGAAAAAAATTACTACCATTATTTAGAACAGAAACTAATGCCAAAAAATCAGGCAATATTTTTTAACTAATCAAGATATGTTATAATTTAATCTACCTCAAGGTCAATAGTTAAAACTTCCATTATTGCTAATGTGAACTGCATGATGATTTTCCATCCCATAACTGCTCTGTGTTACAAGTCTTCTGCAGCTCAAGCAATGCAATCTATCCAATTCTTCAATCCAGTTTTCCAGGAGCCATTTCAAATCCCTCCCAGTCTTTTTCAGCAACTTCTAATCCATGAACAAATCCTGTTTATAGCATTTACAATTTATACTTCAAATCCAGTTGTTTGGGGATATATCCACTGGCATTATCCTTATTCATAAATAACGTCTGCTTCAAAGTTCTGGAGGAATTAAATAAAATCTGGGTCACCCATTTATAAGCCCTAAAGTGAATGTGGCCAGAAGTAGTTATTGCTTTCATTAGAACATACCAATATAGTAGTAGCCTCTTTGTCTGCTGTAGGGCTTATTTGCCAATTTGGGAGCAGAAGGAATTCTGCTTCACAACCTGTTACACAGTTTAACATCATTATGTAGTTTTGTTAATTTTAAAAAAATGAAATATAGTTGATTTACAATGTTTCAGGTGTATAACAAAGTGATTCTGTTATATATATATATCCTTTTTCATATTCTTTTCCATTATAGGTTATTGTAAGATATTGTGTATAATTTCCTATGCTATACAGTAGGTCCCTGTTGGTTATCTATTTTATATATAGTAGTTTGTAACTGCTAATCTCAAACTCCTAATTTATCCCTCCCCCTCACCTTTCCTCTTTGGTAACTGTAAGTTTGTTTTTTGTGTCTGTGAGTCTATTTCTGTTTTGTAAATAAATTCATTTATATAAATTTTTTTGATTTCACATATAAGTGATATCATATGATCTTTGTCTTTGACTGACTTCACTTAGTATGATAATCTCTATGTCCACCCATGTTGCTGCAAATGGCATTATTTCATTCATTTTTATGGTTGAGTAGTATTCCATTGTATATATGTACCACATCTTCTTTAACCATTCATCCATCGAAGGACATTTAGGTTGCTTCCATTTCTTGGCTATTGTAAATAGCACTGCTGTGAACATTGGGGTGCATGTATATTTTAGAATTAGAGGTTTCTCTGGATATATACCCAGAAGTGGAATTGCTGAATCATATGATAGCTCTATTTTTAGTTTTTTTAAGGAACCTCCATACTGTTCTCTATAGTGGCTGTACCGATTTACATTTCCACCAATAGTGTAGGAGGGTTTATTTTTCTTCACATTTATTGTTTGTAGACTTTTTGATGATGGCCATTCTGACGGGTGTGAGGTGATAACTTATTGTAGTTTTGATTGGCATTACTCTAATAATTAACGATGTTGAGCATGTTTTCATGTGTCTGTTGGCCCCCTGTATGTCTTCTTTGGAGAAATGTCATTATGTTTTCCTAGAAGCCAATGAAGCAGAAAAAGTTTCTACCAAATAAATGTAATAACTGTTGGCTAGAAAGCACTTTAATGAGTCCATAGAGTAGTGACAAAAAGAGTTTACAATTTCTGGAGAACGTATGGACTCTGGGATTTAGATGGAAAGAGAGATGAAAATGATAGAAGCAAATTCCTCTAATATGAAAAAATCAGCACATTTTTTCAAGTACCTCTTTCCACAAGGGCAGGAAAGACTTAAGCTTTAAAACTTCAATATTGCTATATATTATTTAGCTAATGGCATGTGTGCTTAAACCTCCTGTTAATATTGCTTTCAGTGACATAGCTTCTTTCTTTTGTTATATTGGAATAAAATAGAAATTATTGAAGACACAAGTTAAACAACAGTTACAAAAAAGGTAAAGCGTAGAAGAAAAAATAGTGCTGTAAATTTTTTTTTTCTTTGCGGTACGCAGGCCTCTCACTGTTGTGGCCTCTCCCGTTGCGGAGCACAGGCTCCGGATGCATGGCTCAGCAGCCATGGCTCACGGGCCCAGCCGCTCCGCGGCATGTGGGATCTTCCCGGACCGGGGCACGAACCTGTGTCCCCTGCATCGGCAGGTGGACTCTCAACCACTGTGCCACCAGGGAAGCCCTGTAAATTTTGATATACCATAATTTATAGAAGTCCCTTTACCCCTTTCGTTTGTGGGTTTTTTTTTTAATTGAAGTATAGTTGATTTACACTGTTATTTTAGTTTCTGGTGTCCAGCCAAGTGATTCTGTTTTATATATATATATATATATATATATATATATATATATATATATATATATATATATAACTGAATATATACACACCCATGTATATGTACATATATATTTATTTTCATACTCTTCTTTATTATAGGTTATTACAAGAAATTGAATATAGTTCCCTGTGCTATACAATAGGTCCTTGTTGGTTATCTATTTTATATTTAGTAGTTTATATCTGCTAATTCGAAATTCCTAATTTATCCCTCCCCCTCTTTCCTCTTTGATAACCATGTTTGTTTTCTATGTTTGTGAGTCTATTTTTGTTTTGTAATTTCATTTATATCATATTTTTTAGATTCCACATATAAGTGATATGATATGATACTTGTGTTTCTCTGTCTCACTTACTTCACTTAGTATGATAATCTTCAGGTTCATCCATGTTGCTGTAAATGGCACTATTTCATTCTGTGTTACGACTGAGTACTATCCCATTGTATTTATGTACTACATCTTCTTTATCCATTCATCTGTCGATGGACATTTAGGTTGCTTCCATATCTTGCCTATTGTAAATAGTGCTGCTGTGAATGTTGGAGTGCATGTATTTTTTCAAATTAGAGTTTTCTCTGGATATATGCCCATGAGTGGGATTGCAGGATCATATGGGAACTCTAGTTTTAGTTTTTTAAGGAACCTCCACGCTGTTCTCCATAGTGGCTGCACCAGTCTATACTGAGGAGATTATTTTTAAAATGTGTCTGGCTGTGTGTCAAGGATTGCCTTTTTGTGTGTATGCTTGGTTTGGAAATTGCTTTTCCCCCTCACCAACTGACTTTAACTATATTTATATGAACTGAAAAGAAGTCCTGGGACACAGCCTGTGAACCAACATTGAAACATTGCTTCTCAAAGCACAGTTCTAGCAGGAGGGACACGTTTGATGAATGAATGATAGTCATGTACTTAAATGAACTGAGGTTGTATCATCACCAAGTTGGAATGTAGAAAAAATACAGTTTTTTACAGAAGTACATAGATTTGGGGAAGCTATGGACAACTGTGAACCAATTCCAATTGATGAAACAGATTGTCTTAAATTTTTTAGAGGATAATTTTTGCAAGTAAATTGAGACAATGCTATCAGTACATACATAAGGTAATGTCTATATGTAATAGTAAATTAGCAAACTTCACATTTGAAGGAAATGGAAAGGACTATTTGTGTGGTTCATGTACTCATTTTTTTATTAAGAATATATTAAATACTAAGGATTATCATGTTTGTAAGAAATGAGTAAGTTGTAATTCTAATACAAAGTAAATGCAATCAAAATGAACATATAACACACTTATGGCTATTTAATATGATAACTGTAATTTGCACCATGCTATGAAAATACATGCTAAAAAACATTTAATTTTCCTTAATCAAATATGGGAAGATACAATGTATGGAAATGCATTTTCACATAAAATACAGTGCATTTTCCTAATTAAAAATAACAAATGCTACAGAAATGTTGGAAATTGATTGGTAGAAAACAAAGCCCATATATTTTCAATTCTGTGGCATTATTAACATGATGGCAAAAATAGGATAGAATTGAATGTAAACAGTAGTCAGGAGTATAAAGTGGTATGTCATATTATTTTGATAAAAGTAGTGAAAATGAAAACACACCATGTAAAAACACTGATTTTGATAATATTGTATTCATCAGGTAATTTATGGCCTTCTTAGAAATTTACAACCTGATTAGTAAAAAAAAAAAGAAAAAAATTTGGGAAGCAATGTACTGAGCTTCCAACCAAAAAGAGAAAATTAAAAAATAAAGGAATAAAAAACATGAACTAGTAAACTGATAAAACTAAAAACTAAGAAGTTAAGGGACATATTTTTTAACAAAGCTAAAAACTGTTTCTAGAAAACGAAAATAAAATAGACCAACATTGGCAAGTAAGTTCAAAGAAAAAAGGTAGAACTTACAAATAAATAGCTTCAGACATTTAAAAAATATTTTAAAATAATTGCATATAGAAAAATTAAAAAAAACTAAAAATGTGTCATAAATAAATTTAGACCAATAGAACTGAAAATCTAAATGAACCTGGCAGTTTTAAGGAAAAATTTTAAAAGTATCAAAACTGAAAGAAATAGGAAACCTTCTTTGTAAATGACAGAATAATGCCAATAAATTCTCTCTCTGTTAAAAATGGCCACCAATCTCAATCTGATCAAAAAAAAAATGATAAATGTACTGGGATGAAAAGACAATTTACCACAATCTGTGCAAAGCTTCATGTTTTACAAGAAATTAGGTCTGTGGTTCATTATTTTGTTAGTCTCTTGCATTCATACCACATCCTATTTATACAACATCAGAAGAAAAACTTTTGCCTTTGGGTTTTCAAGGGAGAAGGATTTCCTTCAATCCTCTTAAGGTCCTTGGCTGGGTCTGAAAATTAAACTGACAAAGACAGGTTAACAAAAGAAAAGCATAGATGCATTTAATATAATTGCCATGTGACATGGAAGCAATCACAAAGAAACAAAAACCTGAAGAAACAGACCTGCTTTTCTTCATGCAGGTTTGATGGATTAATGGAGAAATAGGATAGGTCAGACAGTACGAGGTAAGTGTAGGAAACAGGGAAACTTAGCAATGCCTCTTTGTTAGGATTCTTCTTGGAATCCCTTTGTCTTTGAAGAAAAGGATTTTTTTTTTTTTTGGTCTGGATATAGGGAGGGCACTTCTCTTGTGAGGGTTTATGACCTGCTTCAGGGAAGAAGGAGGGGGATGGGAGGGCAGAGTGACCTTCCTGCTGTTTTCTCAAACTGCTTCCATTTAAAATAGTCAATTGCCAAGGTGTCATATTTTGAGGTAGCATGTCCTGAAGCCACCAGGCTCTTTCTTTCTTTCTTCTTTCCTTCCTTCCCTCCCTCCCTTCCTCCCTCCCTCCTCTTCCTTCTCTTTCTTCCTTTCCTTTCTTTCTTTTCCTTCCTTCCTTCCTTCCTTCCCTCCCTCCCTCCCTTCCTTCATTATAGTATAGTTTCTACAATACCAGGGATCATTTTCTGTTTATCTCTAACAGGCATACTACCAGTACCTATGTTTGAATAAAGTTAAGACTAAATTCTGCAATATTCATATTTTAGGTTATTTCTAATTCTTTGGGGAGTTTTAATCTTTGTTGACCTAAGTTGTATTGAATAGATCATACTTAATGATACTTAAAGATAAGCCCAGTACTGGTTTTTCATCCCCCCATGCCCACCAATATTCAGATAAGTGAAACTGTATATTGGAAGGAAAATAATTTAAAAACCCAAAATTTTAAATACAGTCCTATTTGGTGATTCCAACTATACAAAATGCATGCGATGGGTGAAGAAGAGTTAACCATAAGATAAAATGAAGAACTGCTATTTTTCTGCCAGATTGAGGAATATAGTGACTTACTTATATTACATATTACATCATAGTCCAAATTATTGACATTTTAAGGAATAGCATAATTAGAAATTGAATTTCTAAGGAGATAATAGCTCAGAATGAAATTGATCTTTACCTCTCAGACAAGATTCTCTCTTTAGCCAAACTCTATTCAGAATCCTCTGTGCTCTTTTTTGACTAGGACCCATCCTTCAACATGTCTTTAAGGAACCAATTTTAGCAAGAATCCTGCTGAGACAAGTTTGTTAGAATACCCCACCATCAATGTCTGATCGCCCTTGACATCTGACCAAATTTCTCATCCCTGACCATCCTTGAGGTGTGGATGAAAAAATGTTGCCTGCCATATCAGCAAACAAAGGGTGCTGCACCCATCAGGCCATCAGCCACTATAGCTGCCCCATGGTGATGGTGCGCCCTGAGGGAACTCGGATGGAGACAAACAGGCTGCCCACTGCCAAGCCCTCAAACATTGCAGCCACCCCAAACTGTACACCCTTAAGGGATACAGGATGGTAAAGAACAGGATACTGGCCCCAGACAGCTAAGGTGCATATCAAAGGAATGATTTCAATGAACCCAGACTCTTGAATTGTCCCATACATAGAAAAGTGCTAAATTCATTAACTAGAGACCTCTGGTTTTCTTTAACAGTAATTTTTTTTTTTTTTGGCAGTGCCTTGCAGCCTGTGGGATCTTAGTTCCCTGACCAGGGATTGAACCTGCTCCCTCAGCAACGAGATCGTGGAGTCCTAACCACTGGACCACCAGGGAATTTGGTAACAGTAATCTTTTGATGTTCTGACTACCTGGTTTCTGTTGCAAAAATCCTTACGTATCCTGGCTCCTCCCTAATCTTTGAAGCAGTCCCTCAGAGCTGTCTGAGAGGCTGTCTTCTAGGCTGAAGTCCTCAGTTTTGTCTGCCAAATAAAACATAATTCTCAACTTTTAGAGGTTGTACATTTTTTTTTCAGTCCACAGTTTGAAAACAATGAAGGGGCCCAAAGCAGACTCCTATCCTTCACCTGAACTCTACAAGGAACTGGAGCGTTGGTACTGGCAGAGGCCTTTCCTCCTCAGAAGTCCAGATGAATTTGGGTGAGTCTCTCCTGGTTCTCAGATCTCCTGATCATTGGTTGATTACCCTGAGGTTTTTAACAATTTTATTGGGGTATACTTGACTTAAAATGTTGTGTTAGTTTTAGGTGTACAGCAAGGTGATTCAGTTATACATATACATGTATCTATTCTTTTTCAAGTTCTTTCCCCATTTAGGTTATTACAGAATACTGAGTAGCGTTTCCTGTGCTAAACAATAGGTACTTGTTGGTTATCTATTTTAAATATAGTAATATGTATATGTCAATCCCAAACTTCCAATTTATCCCTCCCCTATACCCTTCCCCACTGGTAACCATAGGTTCATTCGCTAAGTCTGTGAGTCTGTTTCTGTTTTGTAAATAAATTCATCTGTATCATTTTTTTTTAGATTCCACATATAAGCTATATCACATATTTGTCATTCTCTGACTCACTTCACTTAGTATGATGATCTCCAGGTCCATCCATGTTGCTGCAAATGGAATTATTTCATTCTTTTTATGGCTGAGTAATATTCCGTGGTATATATGTACCACATCTTCTTTGTCCATTCATCTGTCAATGGACGTTTAGGTGGCTTCCATGTCTTGACTACTGTAAATAGTGCTACAATGAACACTGGGGTGTATGTATCCTTTCCAACCATAGTTTCCTCTGGATATACAGCCAGGAGTGGGATTGCTGGATCATATGGTAGCTCTATTTTTAGTTTTTTAGGGAACCTCCATACTGTTCTCCACAGTGGCTGTATCAATTTACATTCCCACCAACAGTGCAGGAGGGTTCCCTTTTCTCCACACCCTCAGCATTTATTGTTTGTAGATTTTTGATGATGGCCATTCTGACTGGTGTGAGGTGATACCTCACTGTAGTTTTGATTTGCATTTCTCTAATAATTAGCGATGTTGAGCATCTTTTCATGTGCCTGTTAGCCATCTGTATGTCTTCTTTGGAGAAATGTCTATTTAGGTCTTCTGCCCATTTTTTGATTGGGTTGTTTTGTTTTTGTTTTTACAAAGTTCTATTTATTTTCAATAATGAAATCAACACAAAAAAGAGGAATTAAACCTCTAGTTTTTAAATCTAACACTGTTCTTAGCACAAAACTATCCTGAATAAATAAAAACACATTACTAGTAACCAAGTAAGACTTTTTCTCAAGACTCGCTAGAGTTTTGTGTTTTAAACAAAACTGGATGGTAGGTAAAGAAACACATGCTAGAGACTTAACTGACACAGAGTCGAAGAAAAGAATAGCCAACAAACAGGCTCCCCAAATATAAGCTGGCAAAAGGAATACGGGGTTTTCAAAGCAACCCAGAAATCAGAGTTCACTGTGGGATGCAAGGGTTTGGGACAGTCCATGTTCAGGGCCTTGTAATTAAATCTTTCCACATTCCTAGATTCTTGATTTGGAATCTATCATGATCTAGAGGAGCTTCTGCCACAGGATAGGAGGCTCTTTATTTATGCTTTCTGAAAAGACCCATCTAATTTTCTGCTTTGACTTTGTCACTAGCTCTTCTCACTGATACAGCACGGATTCCATTCCGGAAGGCGATTATTACTATGTAAAACAACCTGTTTTTGATTTTTCTTTTACAAGCACACTGATACTGCCAGGAATTGGTTTTTTGATATTGAGCTGCATGACCTGTTTATGTATTTTGGAGATTAATCCTTGTCATTCTCATCATTTGCAAAAATTTTCTTACATTCCGTGGGTTGTCTTTTCATTTTGTTTATGGTTTCCTTTGCTGTACAAAACCTTTTGAGTTCAATTAGGTCCCATTTGTTTATTTTTGTTTATATTTCCATTACTCTAGGAGATGAATCAAAAAAGACATTCCTGTGATTTATGTCAAAGAGTGTTCTATGTTTTCCTATAAGGGTTTTATAGTATCAGGACTTATATCTAGGTCTTTAATCCATTTTGAGTTTATTTTGTGTGTGTGGTGTTAGAGAATGTTCTAATTTCATTCTTTTACATGTAGCTGTCCAGTTTTCCCAGCAGCACGTATTGAAGAGACTGTCTTTTCTCCATTGTATACTCTTGCCTCCTTTGTGGTAGATAAATTGACCAAAATTGACCATAGGCGCCTGGGTTTATTGCTGGACTATTCTTTTTTTTAACATCTTTACTGGAGTATAATTGCTTTACAATGGTGTGTTAGTTTCTGCTTTATAACAAAGTGAATCAGCTATACATATGCATATATCCCCATATCTCTTCCCTCTTGTGTCTCCCTCCCTCCCACCTGCCCTATCCCACCCGTCTAGGTGTTCACAAAGAACCGGGCTGATCTCCCTGTGTTATGCGGCTGCTTCCCACTAGCTATCTATTTTACATTTGGTAGTGTATGTATATCCATGCCACTCTCTCACTTTATCCTAGATTACCCTTCCCCCTCCCCGTATCCTCAAGTCCATCCTCTAGTAGGTCTGTGTCTTTATTCCCGTCTTGCCCCTAGGTTCTTCATGACCATTTTGTTTTTGTTTTAGTTTTTTAGATTCCATATATATGTGTTAGCATACAGTATTTGTTTTTTTCTTCTGACTTACTTCACTCTGTATGACAGACTCCAGGTCCATCCACCTCACTACAAATAACTCAATTTCGTTTCTTTGTAGGGCTAGTAATATTCCATTGTATATATGTACCACATCTTCTTTATCCATTCATCTGTTGATGGACACTTAGGTTGCTTCCATGTCCTGGCTATTGTAAATAGAGCAGCAGTGAACCTTGTGGTACATGACTCTTTTTGAATTATGGTTTTCTCAGGGTATATGCCCAGTAGTGGGATTGCTGGGTCGTATGGTAGCTCTATTTTTAGTTTTTAAGGAACCTCCATACTGTTCTCCATAGTGGCTGTATCAATTTACATTCCCACCAGCAGTGCAAGAGAGTTCCTTTTTCTTGACACCCTCTCCAGCACTTACTGTTTGTACATTTTTTTGATAATGGCCATTCTGATTGGTATGAGATGATATCTCATTGTAGTTTTGATTTGCATTTCCCTAATGATTAATGATCTTGAGCAGTCTTTCATGTGTTTGTTGGTCATCTGTATATCTTCTTTGGAGAAATGTCTATTTAGGTCTTCTGCCCATTTTTGGATTGGGTTGTTTGGTTTTTTGATATTGAGCTGAATGAGCTGCTTGTAAATTTTGGGGATTAATCCTTTGTCAGTTGCTTCATTTGCAAATATTTTCTCTCACTCTGAGGGTTGTCTTTTTGTCCTGTTTATCATTTCCATTGCTGTGCAAAAGCTTTTTCCATTAGGTCCCATTTGTTTATTTTTGTTTTTATTTCCATTTCTCTATGAGGTGGGTCAAAAAGTATCTTGTTATGATTTATGTCATAGAGTGTTCTGCCTGTCTTTTCCTCTAAGAGTTTGATAGTATCTGGCCTTACATTTAGGTCTTTAATCCATTTTGAGTTTATTTTTGTGTATGGTGTTAGGGAGTGTTCTAATTTCATTCTTTTACATGAAGGTGTCCAGTTTTCCCAGCACCACTAATTGAAGAGGCTGTCTTTTCTCCACTGTATATTCTTGCCTCCTTTATCAAAGATAAGGTGACCATACATGCGTGGGTTTATCTCTGGGCTTCCTATTCTGTTCCATTGATCTATATTTCTCTGTTTCTGTGCCAGTACCATACTGTCTTGATTACTGTAGCTTTGTAGTATAAAGTCAGGGAGCCTGACTCCTCCAGCTCCATTTTTCTTTCTCAAGATTGCTTAGGCTATTCGGGGTTTTTTGTGTTTCCATACATATTGTGAAAATTTTTTGTTCTAGTTGTGTGAAAAATGCTCTTGGTAGTTTGATAGGGATTGCATTGAATCTGTAGATTGCTTTGGGTAGTAGAGTCATTTTCACAATGTTGAATCTTCCAGTCCAAGAACATGGTATATCTCTCCATCTCTTTGTATCATCTTTAATTTCTTTCATCAGTGTATTATAGTTTTCTGCATACAGGGCTTTTGTCTCCTTAAGTAGGTTTATTCCTAGGTATTTTATCCTTTTTGTTGCAATGCTAAATGGAGTGTCTCCTTAATTTCTCTTTCAGATTTTTCATCATTAGTGTATAGGAAAACAAGGGATTTCTGTGCATAAATTTTGTATCCTGCTACTTTACCAAATTCATTGATTAGCTCTAGTAGTTTTCTGGTAGCATCTTTAGGATTCTCTATGTATAGTATCATGTCATCTGCAACTGGTGACAGCTTTACTTCTTCTTTTGATTTGTATTCCTTTTATTTCTTTTTCATCTCTGATTTCTGTGCCTAAAACTTCCAAAACTATGCTGAATAACAGTGGTGAGAGTGGGCAACCTTGTCTTGTTCCTGACCTTAGTGGAAATGGTTTCAGTTTTTCACCACTGAGGATGATGTTGCCTGTGGGCTTATCATATATGGCCTTTATTATGTTGAGGAAAGTTCCCTCTATGCCTACTTTCTGCAGGGTTTTTATCATAAATGGGTGTTGAATTTTGTTGAAAGCTTTCTATGCATCTATTGAAATGATCATATTTTTTTTCCTTCAGTTTTTTAATATGGTGTATCACATTGATTGATTTACGTATATTGAAGAATCCTTGCATTCCTGGGATAAACCCCACTTGTTCATGGTGTATGATCCTTTTAATGTGCTGTTGGATTCTGTTTGCTAGTATTTTGTTGAGGATTTTTGCATCTGTGTTCATCAGTGATATTGGCCTGTACTTTTCTTTTTTGTGACATCTTTTTCTGGTTTTGATATCAGGATGATGGTGGCCTTGTAGAATGATTTTGGGAGTGTTCCTCCCTCTGCTATATTTTGGAAGAGTTTGAGAAGGATCTGTGTTAGCTCTTCTCTAAATGTTTGATAGAATTCGCCTGTGAAGCCATCTGTTCCTGGGCTTGTGATTGGTCTGTTCATATTTTCTATTTCTTCCTGGTTCAGTTTCAGAAGGTTGTGCATTTCTAAGAATTTGTCCATTTCTTCCAGGTATTCCATTTTATTGGCATAGAGTTGCTTGTAGTAATCTCTCATGATCTTTAGTATTTCTGCAGCGTCAGTTGTTACTTCTCCTTTTTCATTCTAATTCTATTGATTTGAGTCTTCTCCATTTTTTTCTTGATGAGTCTGGCTAATGGTTTATCAATTTTGTTTATCGTCTCAAAGAACCAGCTTTTAGTTTTATTGATCTTTGCTATCATTTCTTTCATTTCTCTTTCATTTATTTCTCATCTGATATTTATGATTTGTTTCCTTCTGCTAACTGGGGTTTCTTGTTCTTCTTTCTCTAACTGCTTTATGTGTAAGGTTAGGTTGTTTATTTGAGATGTTTCTTGTTTCTTAAGGTAGGACTGTATTGCTATAAACTTCCCCCTTAGAACTGCTTTTGCTGCATCTCATAGGTTTTGGGTTGTCGTGTTTTCATTGTCATTTGCTTCTAGGTATTTTTTGATTTCCTCTTTGATTTCTTCAGTGATCTCTTGGTTATTAAGTAGTGTATTGTTTAGACTCCATGTGTTTGTATTTCTTACAGATTTTTTCCTGTAATTGATATCCAGGCTTATAGCGTTGTGGTCAGAAAAGATATTTGATACGATTTCAATTTTCTGAAATTTACCAAGGCTTGATTTGTGATCCAAGATAGAGAATGTTCCATGAGCACTTGAGAAGAATGTGTATTCTGTTGTTTTTGGATGGAATGTCCTATAAATATCGATTAAGTCTATCTTGTTTAATGCATCATTTAAAGCTTGTGTTTCCGCATTTTCATTTTGGATGATCCGTCCATTGGTGAAAGTGGGGTGTTAAAGTCCCCTCCTATGATTGTGTTACTGTTGATTTCCCCTTTTATGGCTGTTAGTATTTGCCTTATGTATTGAGGTGCTCCTATGTTGGGTGCATAAATATTTACAATTGTTATATCTTCTTCTTGAATTGATCCCTTGATCATTATGTAGTGTCCTTCTTTGTCTCTTGTAATAGTCTTTGTTGTAAAGTCTATTTTCTGATATGAGAATTGCTCCTCCAGCTTTCTTTTGATTTCCATGTGCATGAAATATCTTTTTCCCTCCCCTCACTTTCAGTCTGTATGTGTCCCTAGGTCTTAAGTGGGTCTCTTGTAGACGGCATATATACGGGTCTTGTTTTTGTATCCATTCAACCAGTCTGTGTCTTTTGGTTGGAGCATTTAATCCATTTACATTTATGGTAATTATCAATATGTATGTTCCTATTACCATTTTCTCAATTGTTTAGGGTATGTTATTGTAGGCCTTTTCCTTCTCTTGTGTTTTCTGCCTAGAGAAGTTCCTTTAGCATTTGTTGTAAAGCTGGTTTGGTGGTGCTGAATTCTCTTAGCTCTTGCTTGTCTGTAAAGGTTTTAATTTCTCTGTCAAATTTCAATGAGATTCTTGATAGGTAGAGTAATCTTGGTTGTAGGTTGTTCACTTTCATCACTTTAGGTATGTCCTGCCACTCCTTTCTGGCTTGGAGAGTTTCCACTGAAAGATCAGCTATTAACCTTATGGGGATTCCCTTACATGTTATCTTGGTTTTACCTTGCTGTTTTTAATATTTTTTCTTTGTATTTAATGTTTGATAGTTTGATTAATATGTGTCTTGGCATGTTTCTCCTTCGATTTATCCTGTATGGGACTCTCTGTGCTTCTTGGACTTGATTAACTATTTCCTTTCCCATAGTAGGGAAGTTTACAACTATAATCACCTCAAATATTTTCTCAGTCCCTTTCTTTTTCTCTTCATCTTCTGAGACTCCTATAATTCGAATGTTGGTGTGTTTAATGTTTTCCCAGAGGTCTCTGAGACTGTCCTCAATTCTTTTCATTCTTTTTTCTTTATTCTGCTCTGCAGTCATTATTTCCACTATTTTATCTTCGAGGTCACTTATCCGTTCTTCTGCTTCAGTTATTCTGCTGTTGATCCCTTCTAGAGAATTTTTAATTTCATTTATTTTGTTTTTCCTCATTGTTTGTTTGCTCTTTAGTTCTTCTAGGTCCATGTTAAACATATCTTGTATTTTCACCATTCTATTTCCAAGATTTTGGATCATCTTTACTATCATTATTCTGAATCCTTTTTCAGGTAGACTGCCTATTTCCTCCTCATTTGTTAGGTCTGGTGGGTTTTCACCTTGCTCTTTCATCTGCTGGGTGGTTTCTGTCTTCTCATTTTGCTTAACTTACTGTGTTTGTGGTCTCCTTTTCACAGTTTACAGATTCGTAGTTTCCATTGTTTTTGGTGTTTGCCCCCAGTGGCTAAGGCTGGTTCAGTGGGTGGTGTAGGTTTCCTAGTGGAGGGGACTAGTGCCTGTGTTCTGGTGGATGAGGCTGGATCTTGTCTTTCTTTTGGGCAGGTCCATGTCTGGTGGTGTGTTTTGGGGTGTCTGTAACCTTATTATGATTTTAGGCAGTCCCTCTGCTAATGGGTGGGGTTGTGCTCCTGTCTTGCTAGTTGTTTGTCATAGGGTGTTCAGCACTGTAGCTTGCTGGTAGTTGAGTTGGCGTTTGTGGAGATCTCTGGGAGATTTTCACCATTTGATATTACGTGGAGCTGGGAGGCCTCTGGTGGACCAGTGTCCTGACCTTGGCTCTTCCTCCTCAGAGGCACAGCCCTGACACCTGGCCAGAGTACCAGGAGCCTGTCATCCACATGGCTCACAATAAAAGGGGGAAAAAAAGAAAGAAGGAAAAGGATAAAATGAAATAAAATAAAGTTATTGAAATTTAAAAATAATTATTAAGAATAAATTTTAAGTAATAAAACAAAAAGAAAGAAAGCAACCAAACCAGAAAAGAAATCCACTAATGATAAGAAGCGCTAAAAAGTATACTAAAAAAAAAAAAAAAGGACAGACAGAACCCTAGGACAAGTGGTAAAAGCAAAACTATACAGACAAAATCACACACAGAATCATACACATACACACTCAAAAAGAGAAAGAGGGGGAAAAAATATATATCATTGCTCCCAAAGTCCACCTCCTCAATTTGGGATGATTCGTTGTCTATTCAGGTATTCCACAGATGCAGGGTACATCTAGTTGATTGTGGAGATTTAATCTGCTGCTCCTGAGTCTGCTGGGAGAGATTTCCCTTTCTCTTCTTTGTTCACACAGCTTTGTTCCCTTCAGCTTTGGATTTGGCTCCACCTTTGTGTGTAGGTCGCTTGGGGGCATCTGTTCTTCACTCAGACAGGATGGGGTTAAAGGAGCAGCTGATTCAGGGGCTCTGGCTCACACAGGCCAGGGGCAGGGAAGAGTATGGGATGCGGAGCAAGCCTGCCGTGGCAGAGGCTGGTGTGATGTTGCATCAGCCTGAGGGTGATGCGTGTTCTCCCGGGGAAGTTGTCCCTGGACCACGGGACCCTGGCAGTGGTGGGCTGCACAGGTTCCCAGGAGGAGAGGTGTGGATAGTGACCTGTGCTTTTACAGAGGCTTCTTGGTGGCAGCAGCAGCAGCCTTAGCATCTCATGCCAGTCTCTGGGGTCCGCACTGATAGCCGGACCTCTCTGGAGCTCCTTTAAGCGGTGCTCTTAATCCTCTCTCCTTGCGCACCAGGAAACAAAGAGGGAAGAAAAAGTCTCTTGCTTTTTCCCAGACTCCCTCCCAGCTAGCTGTGGCACATTCACCCCCTTCAGGCTGTGTTCACGCAGGTAACCCCAGTCCTCTCCCTGGTATCTGGCCTCTGAAGCCTGAGTCTCAGCTCCCAGCCCCCTCCCACCCTGGTGGGTGAGCAGACAAGCTTCTCAGGCTGGTGAATGTCCGTACGGGAATCTCTGTGCTTTGCCCTCTGCACCCCTGTTGCTGCACTCCCCTCTGTGCCTCTGAAGCTTCCCACCTCCGCCACCCGCAGTCTGCCTGCAAAGGGGCTTCCTAGTGTGTGGAAGCCTTTCCTCCTTCATAGCTCCCTCCCAGAGGTGCAGGTCCTGTCCCTGTTCTTTTGTCTCTTTCCTTTTTCTTTTGCCCTACGCAGGTATGTGGGGAGTTTCTTGCCTTTTGGGAGGTCTAAGGTTTTCTGCCAGCATTCATTAGGTGTTCTGTAGGAGTTGTTCCACATGTAGATGTATTTCTGATGTATTTGTGGGGAGGAAGGTTATCTCCACGTCTTACTCTTCCGCCATCTTGAAGCTCCTCCCTGTACTTTTCTATCCTGTTCCATTGATCTATATTTCTTTTTTTGTGCCAGTACCATACTGTTTTGATTACTGTAGCTTTGTAGTATAGTCTGAAGTTAGGAACCCTGATTCCTCTAGCTCCGTTCTTCTTTCTCAAATTGCTTTGGCTATTCATGGTCTTTTGTGTTTGTATAAAAATTGTAAAATTTTGGTTTAGTTCTGCAAAAAATGCCATTGGTAATTTGATAGGGATTGCATTCAATCTGTAGATTGCTTTGGATGGTATAGTCATTTTCACAATATTGATTTTTCCAATCCAAGAACATTGTATATCTTTCCTTCTGTTTGTATCATCTTCACGTTCTTTGCTCAGTGTCTTCTAGTTTTCAGAATGCAGGTGTTTTGTCTCCTTAGGTAGGTTTATTCCTAGGTATTTTATTCTTTTTGATGTGATAGTAAATGAGATTATTTCTTTAATTTCTCTTTCTTATGTTTCATTATTACTGTATAGGAAAACAACAGATTCTGTACATCAATTTTGTATCCTGCAGCTTTACTGAATTCATTGATGAGCTCTAGTAGTTTTCTGGTGGCATCTTTAGCATTTTCTACATATAGTATCATGTCATCTGCAAACAGGGACAGTTTTACTTCTACTTTTCCATTTTGGATTCCTTTTATTTATTTATTTTTCTTCTCTGATTGCTGAGAGAAGGACTTCCAAAATGACATTGAATCAAAGTGGTGACAGTGGATATCCTTGTCTTGTTCCTGATCTTAGAGGAAATGCATTCAGCTTTTCACCATTGAGTATGATGTTAGCTGAAGGTTTGTCATATATGGCCTTTATTGTGTTGAGGTATGTTCCCTTTATGCCCGTTTTCTGGAGAGTTTTTATCATAAATGGGTGTTGAATTTTGTCAAAAGCTTTTTCTGCATCTATTGTAATGCTCATATGGTTTTTATTCTTCAATTTGTTAATGTGATGTATCACACTGATGGATTTGCAGATATTGAAAAATTTTTGCATCCGTGGGATAAATCCCAGTTATTCACGGTGTATAACCTATTTAACATGCTGTTGGATTTAACTTGCTAGTATTTTGTTTAGGATTTTTACATCTATTTTCATCAGTGATATTGGCCTATAATTTTCTCTCTTTTTTGTGGCATCTTTGTCTGGTTTTGGTATCAAGGTGATGGTGACCTCATAGAATGAGCTTGGGCATGTTCCTTCCTTTGCAATTTTTTGTAATAGTTTCAGAAGGATAGGTGTTAACTCTTCTCTAAATGTTTCACAGAATTTGCCTGTGAGGTCATCTGTTTCTGGACTTTTTTTTGGGGGGAGTTTTTAAATCACTGTTGCAATTTCAGTACTTGTGTTTGGTCTGTTATTATTTTCTATTTCTTCCTAGTTCAGTCTTGGGAACTCGTACTTTTCTAAAACTTGTCCATTTCTTCTGGGTTGTCCATTTTATTGCTTGTAGTAGTCTCTTATGATCCTTTGTATTTCTGTGGTGTCCATTGTAACTTCTCCTTTTTCATTTCTAATTTTATTGATTTGAGCCCTCTCCCTTTCTTTCTTGATGAGTCTGGCTAAAGTTTATCAGTTTTGTTTATCTTTTCAAAGGACAAACTTTTAGTTTCATTGATCTTTTCTATTGTTTTCTTGTCTCTATTTCATGTATTTCTGCTCTGAAATTTATGATTTCTTTCCTTCTACTAACTGGGTTTTGTTTGTTCTTCTTTCTCTAGTTGTGTTAGGTGTAAGGTTAGATTGAGTATTTTTTTTCCTTAGTATTTTTTTTTCCTTGTATTTCTATAAACTTCACTCTTAAGACTGCTTTTGCTGTGTCCCATACGTTTTGGATCACCATGTTTTCATTTTCATTTGTCTCTAGGTATTTTTAAATTTCCTCTTTGATTTCTTCAGTGATCCATGGATTGTTTAGTAGCATATTGTTTATCGTCCACATGTTTTTGGTTTTTACACTTTTTTTCTTGTAGTTGATTTCTAATTTTATCAAGCATCTTTTCTCACCACAATGCTATATGATTTCAATTTTCTTAAATTTACCAAGGCTCACTTTGTGGTCCAGCATGTGATCAATCCTGGAGAATATACCATGTGCACTTGGGCAGAATGTGTATTCTGTTGCTTTTGAATGGAACGCTCAATAAATATCAATTAAGTACGTCCGGTCTAATATGTCTTTTAAGGCCTGTGTTTCATTATTGATTTTTTGTCTGGAAAGTCTGCCACTAATATTGTGTTACTGTTAGTTTCTCCTTTTATGGCTGTTAGTTTTTGTCTTATATACTGAGGTACTCCTATGTTGGGGTCATATATATTTACAGTTGTTACATCTTCTTCTTGGATTGATCTCTTAATCATAATGTAGTGTCCTTCCTTGTCTCTTGTAACAGTCTTTAAAGTTTATTTTGTCTGATATGATACTGCTACTCCAGCTTTCTTTTGATTTACATTTGCATGGAATACCTTTTTCCATCTCTTCACTTTCAGTCTGTATGTGTCTCTAGATCTGAAGTGGGTCTTTTGTAGACAGCATATATATGGGTCTTGTTTTTGTATTCATCCAGTCCATGTCTTTTGGTTGGAGCATTTAAACCATTTATGTTTAATCTAATGATTGATAGGTACGTTCTTATTGCCATTTTGTTAATTGTTCTGTATTTGTTTTATTTTTGCGGTATGCGGGCCTCTCACTGTTGTGGCCTCTCTCGTTGTGGAGCACAGGCTCCGGACGCACAGGCTCAGTGGCCATGGCTCATGGGCCCAGCCGCTCCACGGCATGTGGGATCTTCCCAGACTGGGGCACGAACCTGTGTCCCTTGCATCGGCAGATGGACTCTTTGTACGTCTTTTTAATTCTCCCCTTTCTTCTTCTCTTAACCTGTGATTTAATGATTAATGTTGTATTTGGATTCCTTTTGTGTGTGTGTGTATATCTATTGTACATTTTTGATTTGTGGTGACCATGAGGTTTTGATATAACAGTCTATATATAAACAAGATTGTTTTAAGTTGCTTGTCTTTTCATTTCAAACGCATTTCCAATATCCTGCATTTGTACTCACCTCATGATTGCTGATTTTGATATCATATTTGTGTGGAAATTTGCTACCTTTAGTGTAGGTTTGCCTTTACCAGCGAGCTTTTCATTCATAATTTTCTTGCTTCTAGTTGTGGCCTTTTCTTTTCTGCATAGAGAAATTCCTTTAGCATTTGTTAGAAAAAGCTGGTCTGGTGGTGCTGAATTCTCTTACCTTTTGCTTGTCTGTAAAGTTTTTGATTTCTCTGTTAAATCTGAATGACAGTTTGCTGGGTCGAGTATTCTTGGTTGTAGGTTCTTCCTTTTCATCACTTTAAATAGATTGTGCCACTCTCTTCTGGCATGCAGAATTTCTGCTGAGAAACCAGCTGATAATTGTATGGGAATTCCCTTTTATGTTTTTTATTGCTTTTCCCTTGTTGCTTTTAATATTTTCTCTATCTTTAACCTTTGTAAGTTTAATTACTATGCGTCTCATTGTGTTCCTCCTCATGTTTATCCTGCTTGGGACTCTGGGATTCCTGGACTTGGGTGACTGTTTCCTTTCCCATGTTGGGGAAGTTTTCAGCTATCATCTCTTCAAATATTTTCTCAGGTCTTTTCTCTCTCTGTTCTCCTTCTGGAACCCCTATAATGCAAATGTTGTGTTTAATATTGTTCCAGATGTCTCTTAGACTGTCCTCATTTCTTTTCATTCCTTTTTCTGTTCTGCCCCAGTGATTTCCACCATTCTGTCTTCCAGCTCACTTACCCATTTTTCTGCCTCACTTAGTAATTGGTGAGGTGAGGGTATCCCAACTAGTAATATCACTAGTGGCCTGAAGAGAATTATAATTTCTTCTAGAATAATTTCCTAAGGGCCATCCAGTTAGAGCATTGGAGTGGAGAAATCCACCAAGGTAACCCAGAAGTACTGGATATATAGATAATTGACCATAATCCTAACAATTGGATTCTGCATAAGACTGTGAAGTACATTTGGTTCATGAGCAAAACTGTGAGCAGTTGTCAAAGTAAATGGTATACAGACCTGGTCTGGCATTTTGGATCAGCTGTCTACTTCACATGTTGTTTTCTTCTCATCCTGGTCTGATAGATTCTCCTTATTTGAACATTGTCTTAAGGTGATTTTGAGGTCAGCTCTCCTCTCTATAGGCCAGTCCAATGCAGGGGCCCTTTCTAACTGGAAATATTAATCCATGCATCAATTCTCTTCAGTTTTGCATTGCATGAGCTAGTTAAGAGTACCTGATAAGGGTCCTTCCATATAGGTTGGAGATGGTTCTTTAAATTATGGCTTCTCCAGTATGCATAATCATGTGGTTGCAGGTCACGGGGTGTCTGATCTTCATCCAAAAATAAGTTACTGAGATAAACTTCAGAAACAAACTTAAAGCGTCATGTTAATAATTCAATTAAATTTACAATAACATAAAAGCAAGGAGCTGTCTGGGAAGTGAGTCTTAGGGAATACCAACTTCAATAACAAAACTAGAATTTAATATTCACTGAAACAATCTTTTTCTCTCTAAAATGACCCTCATTTCTACCAAATATAGACAAACTAAGACTAATCTGTTGGTTTTAATAAACTTGGCATGATGATGTATATAAGTGTAACTGATCATAGGCTCTTTTAAAATTTGCTTCACTGGGACTTTTATAAGCAATCTCAGATCGAAATTTTAAAGGCCTCTCAAGGCCAGGAAAGCCATGCCAAAGGCTTGTCACAGATTTCATCTTACAGATTTAGGTGAATTCCTCCCTTTTTCAAAGTCCCCAGAATACCTTCAGTCCTGCATCTGTTAGGAGGTGACCTTCCTAATTTATCTGGTAAAGCTGTTAGGAACCTAAGAGTTTCCAATCTCTGGAGGGATCAGGTAGAGAGAAAAGATAAATGTTTCAATTCTGCTTACAAAGGTGTAACTTACCAAATTGCTGTGAGTCATAATTAGCTTGAGGGGAAGAGTCTTCTTAAATCTGGAAAACACAGATTAAAAGCTAGTAATGTTTCAGAGAGAAACCATAAATTATACCCATATTCACCAGTTCACTCAGTCCTGTGTCACTAATCCTTTTTTTAAACAATTTTATGAAGCCATTAGCCTTCCCATAAGACTTCTTTTTTACCCAGTTCAGCAGTATGATCTGAAATTAATCAGAAACCTGTACTTGGAAAAAGTCCTCAGAGTAAAACCATAACTGACCATGACTGGCAAAAGACCTAAGAAGGCATGATAAAAAAACCTGATTATAATGAAACTGACAAAGAAGTTTGGTTATTTCTGTGACTAAAAGATAATAACTAGAATTATGACTGATAACATTTTACCAGGACATACTAGATTTGAGGGAATGCCATATAATTACTAGAATGCCAATATTAACAACCATTTACCCATACAACATAAACTAAGAAGATTTACTACTCATTTGACAATACTTCCCATGGAATTTAACACACCAAATGAACCTAATTAGCTTAATATCTCTCCTTGGGATGTTTCAGGGGTCCTTTGAAGCATCCCAAAGTTAGCTAGGGGTCAAAGGAACTTCATTATAATTTGATTTGGGAAGTTTGTCAAAAAAATATAAAGAAGGTTTAAAAGACTTGGTCAAATATCATAGATCACTGTGAAACAATATTTATTCACTTAATCAAAGTGACAAAAAGTTTTAGAGGCAAATATGGAAAGTTATAACAGATTACTGATTAAAGGTAAAGAAACTGTACAGTTATTAGAAGCAGATTAACAATCTAACAAGGCTTTGTCCTCTTAACAAAGATTAAAACCCAATTCAAGTTTGCACCAGCTACCTTAAAAATTTCTTTACTCCAGGAGAGCGGCCACAATGACAAAGCAGAAAGACCCTGAGGTCATCTCCTCTCACAAGCACACCAAAATCACAAGTATCTGCAGAACAACCATCAGGGAAAAAGACAGTAACCTACTGGAAAAAATCTTGTACAACAAAAGACACAAAGAAGGAACCACAACAAGATGGGTAGGAGGGGGAGAATTGTGATATAATCAAATCCCATACTCCCCAGATGGGCAACCAACAAACTAGAGAATATATTGCAGAAGTTCTCCCATAGGAGTGAGAGTTCTGAGCCCCATTATCAGTCTCTCCAGCCCCAGTATCTGGCACTGGGAACATGAGCCCCCAGAGTATTTGGCTTTGAAGGCCAGTGGGGCTTAACAGCAGGAGTCCCAAAGGACTGGGAGAAATAGAGACTTCATTAATAAAGGGTGCACACAAAATCTCACATGTACTGGGACCCAAGGCAAAAGCAGTAATTTGATAGGAGCCTGGGCCAGACCTAACTGCTGATCTTCGAGAGTCTCCCGAAGAGGTGGGGGACAGCTGCAGCTCAACCTGGGGAGAGAGACATTGGTGACAGATATATTGGAGAACATTCAGTCACGTGAACACTACTGCTGCTGGCAGCTGACAGACAATATTGGCTCATTAGAACCAACACCTGGCACCACCCACCAGCCTACAGGCACCAGGGCTGGATGCCTCAGGCCAAACAATTAAGTGGGTGGGGATACAGCACCACCCATCAGCAGACAGGCTGCCTAAAGACTAAAGAGCACACAGCTGCCTCTGAACGTGCCCTTAGACATTCAGCCCCCTAGAGAGCCAAGACCCAACTCTACACACCAGTGGACAGGCACCAGCCCCTCCTTCCAGGAAGCCTGAACAAGCGTCTAGACCAGCCTCAACCACCAGGGGGTAGATACCAGAAGCAAGAAGACTGTGATCCAGGAATGCAGCCCAGACCCTATCCTAGGACCAGCTGGGCCCTGGCCCTGCCCACTAGCAGGCCAAAGCAACCTTCAGGACACCTCAGACCCCATACCCAACGATGTCTGTGAACAATCTCCCTGCCCCAACAACAATGTGAAATGAGTTCTGGGATCCCTGGGCTCTGTAGCCAGACTCCAGGAACCAGCTCTGCCTTCCAGTAGTCTGGCACTAACCCCAGGATCTGGCTTCACCTGCTAGTTGGTGGGCAACAGCCCCAGTATTTTGGAACCCTGACTGCACCCACAGTGAGCCAGCACTAGCCCTGAGGCCCCCTAGGATTTTGCAAACAGCCACATCATAACCAGGCCCCATTAAACAGCATCATCCACAGAGGATAGGAAATGGCAACCAACCAGACTAGAGGCCAAACAAGCCTAACAGACTGCCCACATAGTCATCCTACCACCACAGAAAGACCCACGCAGCCCTCTTAGGAGAAACCACTAGTGCATTTAGCATGGGTAACAAAAGGGTAAGTGCATGGCAGGGACTCATAAGATACTTCCTAGAGTGGGCCACTTCTCCAAGGTCAAGAAATGTAACTAACCTAACATACATAAAAATACTAAAAGCAAATTAGACAAAATGAGGCAGCAGAGGAATATATTCCAGACAAAGGCACAAGATAATAGACAAAATGAGGCAGCAGAGGAATATATTCCAGACAAAGGCACAAGATAAAACCCCAGAAGAAGAACTAAGTGAAGTGGAGATAGATAGGTAATCTACCCAAGAAAGAGTTCAGAGTAATGATTGTAAAGATGATCAAAGAACTCAGGAGGAGAATGGATGCACAGAATGAAAAGTTAGACGTTTTTAAAAAAGAGTTAGAAAATATAAAGAACAACCAAACATGGATGAAGAATACAATAACTGAAATGAAAAATACACTAGAGGAAATCAATAGTAGACTAAATGATTCAGAATAATGGATCAGTGAGCTGGAAGACAGAGTAGTGGAAATCATGGCTGATGAACAGGAAAAAAAAGAAAACAAACAGGACAGTTTAAGAGACCTCTGGTAAAAGGTCAATCACACTAATATTCATATTGTAGGGGTTCCAGAAGGAAAAGGGAAAGAGAAAGAGCCTGAAAAAATACCTGAAGAGATAACCACTGAAAACTCCCCTAACCTGAGAGAGGAAACAGTCACCCAAGTCCAGGAAGTGCATAGAGTCCAATACAGGATTAAACCAAATAGGAAGACACCAAGACACACTGTAAACCAAATAAGAAAAAATAAAGAGAGAATACTAAAAGCAGTAAGGGAAAAATAACAAATAACATACAAGAGGATTCCCATAATGAGATCAGCTGATTTTAGAGCAGAAATTCTGCAGGCCAGAAGGGAGTGACATGATATGTTTAAAGTGTTGAAAGGGAAAAACCTACAACCAAGGATACTCTACCTAGCAAGTCTCTAGATTTGATGGAGAGAGCAAATGCTTTGTAGACAAGCAAAAGCTAAAAGAGTTCATCACCACTAAACAAGCTTTACAATAAATGTTAAAGGAACTTCTCTAGGTGAAAAAGAAAAGGCCACAACTAGAAACAAGAAAATTATGGAATGAAAAACTCACCTGAAACGGCAAACATACAGTAAAGGTAGGGAATCATCCACATACAAAGCTAGTAGGGAGGTTAAAAGACAAAATTAGTAAAAACAACTGTAACCACCATAAGCAGTTAAGGGAAACAAAAATTTAGATGTAAAATATGATATCAAAAATAGTAATTGTGACAGGAGGAGAGTATTCCAAATGCATTTAGAATTAAGAGGTCAGCAGCTTAGAACAATCATACACACACACACGCATACAAAAACCTCATGGAAACTGCACACCAAAAATCTAACCAAAAATCTCTGATACACAAATAAAAAAGAAAAAGGAATCCAAACATAACACTATAGTCATCAAATCACAAGAGAGTGAACAAAAGAAGAAACCGAAAAAAACCTATAAAAACAAATCCAAAACAATTAACAAAATAGTAATAAGGATATACATAGAACTAATTACCTTAAATGTTAAGGGACTAAATGCTTCAACCAAAAAACACAAGCTAACTGAATGGATACAAAAACAAGAGCCATATATATGCTGCCTACAAGAGACTCACTTCAGATCTAGGCAAACATACAGATTTAAGGGAGAGGAAAAAGGTATTCTATGCAATAAGAAATTAAGAGAAAGCTGGAGTAGCAATACACATATCAGACAAAATAAACTTTAAAAACTGTTAGAAGAGACAAAGAAGGACACTACCTAATGATCAAAGGGTCAATCCAAGAAGAAGATTTAACAAGTGTAAATATATATGCACCCAACATAGGAGCACCTCAATATATAAGGCAAATATTAACAGCAATAAAAAGAGAAATCAACAGTAACACAGTAATAGTAGGGGACTTTAACACCCCACTTACATCAATGGTCAGATCATCCAGACAGAAAATCAGTAAGGAAACACAGGTCTTTAATAACATAGTAGACCAAATGGACTTAATTGATATTTATAGAGCATTCCAACTGAAAGTAGCAGACACATTGTTTTCAAGTGCACATGGAACATTCTCCAGGATAGATCAAATGATTGGCCACAACACAAGCCTCAGTAGATTTAAGAAAATTGAAATAATATCAAGCATCTTTTGCAACCACAATGCTATGAAACTAGAAATCAACTACAAAAAACCCCAAACTGCAAAAAGCACAAACACATGGAGATGAGAAAATGTGCTACTAAACAACCAATGGATTTCCTCTCTGAGGAAAATCAAAGAGGAAATCAAAAATACCGAGAGACAAATGAACACGAGAACATGATGATTCAAAACATATGGGATGCAGCAAAAGCAGGTCTAAGAGGGAAGATTACAGCAAGAAAAGCTTAACTCAGGAATCAAGCAAAATCTCAAATAAACAACCTAAGCTTATGCCTAAAGCAACTAAGAAGAATAAACAAAGCCCAAAGTTATTTGAAGGAAGGAAACCAAAGTTCAGAGCAGAAACAAATGAAATATAGATGAAAAAGAAAGCAATAGAAAAGATCAATGAAACTAAAAGCTGGATCTTTGAAAAAATAAAATTCATAAAACCTTTAGCCAGACTTCATCAAGAAGAAAAAGAGAGAGGGCTCAAATGAATAAAATTAGAAATGAAAAAGAAGTTACAATGGACACCACAGATATACAAAGGATTATAAGAGACTACTATGAGCAAATATATGCCAATAAAATGGACAACCTAGAAGAAATGGACAAATTCTGAGAAAGGTACAATCTCCCAAGACAGAACCAGGAAGAAATAGAAAATATGAACAGACCAATCACAAGTACTGAAATTGAAACTGTGATTTAAAAATCTGCAACAAACAAAAGTCCAGGACCAGATGGCTTCACAGGCAAATTCTATCAAACATTTAGAGAAGAGTTAACACCTATCTTTCTGAAACTATTCCAAAACAATTGTAAAGGAAGGAACACTGCCAAACTCATTCTATGAGGTCACCATCATCCTGAGACCAAAACCAGACAGAGATCCTCAAGAAATGAAAATTACAGACTAATATATCACTGATGAACATTGATGCAAAACTCAACAAAATACTAGCAAACTGAATCCAACAATACTTTAAAAGGGTCACACACTGTGGTCAAGTGTGATTTATCCCAGGGATGCAAGGATTTTTCAATACCCACAAATCAATCAGTGTGCCACACCACATTGAAAAATTGAAGAATAAAAACCATATGATCATTTCTGCATTTCTAATAGATGCAGAAAAATCTTTTGACAAAATTCAACACCCATTTATGATGATAAAAACTCACCAGAAAGTGGGCATAGAGGGAACACACCTCAACATATTAAAGGTGATA
Organism: Globicephala melas; assembly: GCF_963455315.2. Lineage (NCBI taxonomy): Eukaryota > Metazoa > Chordata > Mammalia > Artiodactyla > Delphinidae > Globicephala > Globicephala melas. The sequence continues at coordinate 6,459,902 of NC_083314.1, read as the reverse complement.
TATGACAAAAACACTGCTAACATCATACTCAGCAGTGAAAAGTTGAAAGCATTTTCTCTAAGACCAGGAACAAGACAAGGATGTCCACTCTTGCCACTTTGATTCAACATAGTTTTGGAAGTCCAAGCCACAGCAAGCAGTGAAGAAAAGGAAATGAAAGGAATCCAATTGGAAAAGAAGAAGTAAAACTGTCACTGTTTGCAGATGACATGATACTATATATAGAAAATCCTAAAGATGCCACCAGAAAACTAGCTAGAGCTCATCAATGAATTCAGTAAAGTTGCAGGATACAATATTGATGTACAGAAATCTGTTGCATTTCTATACACTAACAATGAACTATCAGAAAGAGAAATTTAGGGAAAAATCCCATTTACCACTGTATGAAAAAGAATAAAATACCTAGGAATAAACCTACCTAAGGAGGCAAAAAACCTGTACTACCAACACTATAAAACACTTAAAGAAATTGAAGATGACACAAATGTATGGAAAGATATATGGTGTTTGGGGATTAGAAGAATCCATATTGTTAACATGACCATACTACCCAAGGCAATCTACAGATTCAATGCAATTCCTATCAAATTAACCAATGGCATTTTTCACAGAACTGGATCAAAAAATTTTAAATTTGTATGGAAACACAAAAGACCCCGGATAGCCAAATTGATCTTGAGAAAGAAAAACAGAGCTGGAAGACTCAGGCTCCCTGACTTCAGACTATACTACAAAGCCACAGGAAGCAAAACAGTATAGTACTGGCACAAAAGCAGACACATAGGTTAATGGCCAGGATAGAAAACCCAGAATAAACCCACATACTTATAGGTCATTAATCTACAACAAAGGAGGGAAGAATATACAATGGAGAAAAGACAGTGTCTTCAATACGTGGTGCTGGGAAAACAGGACGGAAAGAAATTAGATCATTCTCTAACACCATACATAAAAGTAAACTCAAAATGGATTAAAAAAGTAAATATAAGACCAGATACTATAAAACTCCTTGAGGAAAACATAAGCAGAATACTCTTTGACATAAATCACAGCAATATCTTTTTGGATCCATCTCCTAGAGTAATGGAAATAAAAATGAACAACTGGGACCTAGTCAAACTTAAAAGATTTTGTACTGCAAAGGAAACCACGAACAAAACATAAAGAAAACCTACTGACACAGAGAAAATATTTGCAAATGATGCAACCAACAATGGCTTAATTTCCAAAATATACAAATACCTCATACAGGTCATTTAAAAACAAACAAAAACAATGGGCAGAAGAAATAGACATTTCTCCAAAGAGGATATGCAGATGGCAACATGTACATGAAAAGGTGCTCCATATTGCTAATTAGTAGAGAAATGCCAATCAAAACTACAGTTAAGTATTACCTCACACTGGTCAGTATGGCCATCATCAAAACGTCTAAAAATAATAAATGCTGGAGAGGGTGTGGAGAAAAGGGGACCCTCCTTTAAAACCTCTAAAAATAGTGTTCCCATATGATCTAGTAATCCCACTTCTGGGTGTATATCCAGAAAAGACAAAAACTAATTTGAAAAGATACATGCACCTCAATGTTCATAGCAGCACTATTTACAATAGCCAAACATGGAGGCAACCTAAGAGTCTATTAACAGATGAATGAATAAAGAAGCTGTGGTGTGTATGTATGTATGTGCATATGTGTGTGTGTGTATATAACTCAGCCATAATAAGGAATGAAATAATGCCATTTGCAGCAACATGGTTGTACCTAGTGATTATTATAGCAAAGTGAAGTAAGTCAGACAGTAAAAGAGAAATATCATATGTATCACTTATATGTGGAATCTAAAAAAATGATACAAATGAACTCATTTACAAAACAGATGCAAAGACATAGAAAACAAATATGGTTACTAAAGGGGAAAGTGGGTGTGAGGTATACATTAGGAATTTTGGATTAACAGATACACCCTACTATATAGAAAATAGATAAACAGCAAGGACCTACTGTATAGCACAGGAAACTATATATATATTCAGTATCTTCTAATAACTGATAATGGGAAAGAATCTGAAAAAGAATATATATGTAAATGTATAAATATATGTTTATATATGTATATGTGTATATATGTATATAAAGTCATTTACTCAATTAAACTTATTCTAAACATTGATATCCACAAACTCTTTTCTCAAGTTCCTTTTCCACAAACCTTCCATCCCTTTCTGTATCTGTATAAGTTTGTCTCTTATTTTTTCCATCCATAAACAACGAGCTCTAAGCCAAAATTATTTTCTTTTAAGAAAATGCAATTCCATTCATCATACCTTCTTTTACTGAAAACACACATCCTGCCTTCCTATTATACACTGAAATGTTTCCTTCATTATTTCTAGTAGCTTTATTTACATATTTAAATTAGAATTCTCAACTCTTAAAAATCTTAATTTCTAGTGAAAATTAAGAAGCAATTATAAACTTTTACATTAGCATTCTGTAGATTGACAAACACCCATAATAATTTCTAAAAACATGTGCTTTCTTATAGAAAATATCTCAGTCACAACAAAGGTATTTATCAATACTCTTAAATATCTTTTGTTTCTCTGTAAAAAGAAGCCTATATTCAGTAATTAATGTTTTACTATCTTGTTTTATTTGGGAATGACCCAGCTGTTCAATAAACTTCCATCTTTTAACTTAGTTTAGCACAACTCTAAAATTTCAAGTAACCAAATATCTGGAGAGATTAATTTTTAAGTAGACTTTCCTAAAACAATTATTCCCAAAGAGCTCACCAAAAGCTCTTATCTCATTTGTATTTAATTTAATAATAAAAAAAATTCATACTGTTATTTTTCTTGCTGACCAATTTGCAACAGATATAAGAAGATCTTATTTGACCTCTTTTACAAAGTTATTATACTTAATGTTGATGACTCTAAAGACATCTCTATATTAATTAAATCAACAAACTTCAAATTTAATACCAGATATTGATTTAATACTCAATATTTCCCAGTTCCTGTGAATCTGAAATTCATCCTGGCCAATTTCCTTTTGTTTCTGAGAAATTTATATAAGCATTTAATTTCCTTTAATCCAATCAAGTGAAATGCCCAAGGTCGCGAGGCCCCTCCACAAGACCACCAGAGTCGAGAGTCAAAGCCAAACGGCAAGGGTCATTTATTGCAGGTTCGAACCTGGACCTCCGCGCACTCGTTGCCGGTGACGCTAAGAGGTCCTGGCGGAGTTTAGTACAGCTCTTTTATAGACCGGTACAAACATAGTCGCCGATTGGTTGACTTTTAAACAGAGACATTAGTCGCCGATTGGTTGACTTTTAAACAGAGACACTAGTCGCCAATTGGTTGACTTTCAAACAGAGACACTAGTCGCCGTCTGATTGGTTGGACGGTTGCGGGGGGGGGGGTCAGCAGGCGTAATTACAGAAGCGAGAGCGGCTGGTTAAGTTTCGGTTTCCTGAGGTTTTGTTTCTTAATTAGAAATACTTAAGGCGGGGCCATGGTCGCAAAAAGAAATAGTGCAAACAGGAGGACTGATACAACCCTAGCAGTGCTGCGGCCTCCACCAGCCCAACGGCAGGGCGTCGGGAGGCTGTGCGCCCAACTTCAGGCGGCGCTCCCAAATGTGGCAAGCCCAGCGCCGCGCCCTGGAATGGTCCTTTTTCGGCCCTTCCCCTCCGGAAAGAACAGAAAAGAAATTCCAGGAAAAGCACAAATTGAATGCAGGGCGTCAACTCAGTCCTATTCTCACCAAACTAGAACATAGCCCCCTCATTCCCCCCTTTCTCATGAACCAGAGGAGCCAATCTTGGGTCCTCAAGGCTCCGTTTCTTCAATTTCTGAGGCCTCGCAGGGCTGATATTGTGTTCTTAATATCATTAGCTGGACTGTATTTATTCTTTCGCGAACAAAATTCATGACTTTACTGAGTATACAGGGACCTATAGTGAGGAGGAGAAGGAGGCATAGTAGAGGGCCCAGGATGGGGAGGAGGAAGGGGAGCATCCCATGAAATCCTGACCAAAGGGGATTATCCGCTAATTCTTGCCGGCGGCGAGCTAGGTCTTCCTGGAGCTGGTGGATCTTGTTTCTTACAATGCCTGATTTATTTGCATAGAAACAACATTTTTCTTTTAGGGCGAGGCATATCCCACCCTGTTCAGCTGTCAGCAAGTCTAAGCCCCTCCTATTCTGTAGGACCACCTCGGCCAGCGAATCTAATTGGTCCTGTAAGTCCTGAATGGTCCCAGAGAGAGTTTCTACATCTTCTATTAATTGCCTAGACAGCTGACTATAGGAGTGAAGGGAGACCCCAAGACCCGTACTCCCTGTGGCCACAGCTCCTGTAATTCCTAATCCTACCAGGAGGGGTAGGACTGTAATGGCTCGTTTGGTTCTCCCTGCCCAGAGGTCAAAGCTGGGAATGGGCAACGGGGTGTCTCCCGAGATCAGGTCTACATTGGGGAGAAGGGTGGCCAGGGTGCAGACCCCTGTCCAATTCGGGGGTAAATAGGTGTATGCTAGGTTACTTCCACAGACAAAGACAGTGGTATTAGGACTACAGAGGGAGGAGTTCACGGGGACATATTGACTACATCCAGTGGATGAAAGGATTCCCAAGTCAATACTGGCGTTAGAGAGGGAATCGTTCTTGACAAAGCATGAGGTATTAAAGGTGGTTGAAAATTTTGAAAATTGTATGGGGAACGGCTGGGGGAGTGAAGTAGGGTTACATCGTTCGCTGATATTTAAATTGGCGAAGGTGGGGATGGCTATAGGGCGGGGCGGTCCTTGAGGAAGGCAGAGCCAGCAATCCTGTGCTAAGTTGGGGTTGGTGGTATTCAAAAGCGCAAAAGTAGCTTCTAGTATGGACATGGTCTGGGAGTCCAATTCAGAGGGATCAACCTTAGGGAGAACTAGGGGGTGGTAGCTGAGCTGTGGGTACAGATGCCGATAGGCCTCTTCTATTTGTCTTCGGGTTTCTATCTGGCGCACTGCGTCCTGGGGCCCCCCACCGTCTGACATATGTGTGGGGGCCCTGGTATTCCAGCATACCGGGGTCCCGGGGGTGCCAGTGCATCCAGCCTGAAGGTATTTATTATCATCACTAATGGTGGGGCTTTTATTATTCTGTAGTATGGCTGTGAAATAAGTCTTGTTATTGGCCCCTATACATTGCTGGTAAGAGGAATAGCACATGCTATGCATTGATTCCTGGAAGGTGGAACAGGGGCAAGTAGCTCGAGGGGGGAGTGGCTTAGGCTTATGGTAGCATTGCCAGTTTTGAGAGGCCCCGGTAACCCTATATTCCTGAACAAGATACGCAGTTATGCCCCCGCAGTCCTGCATATGAGTATACCCTCGGGGAACAACAGGAGTCTCCATAGTACCTCCCCTGCACTCGCACGGTGCACCATATAGTAGTTGTATTAAAGTATTCTTATTGGGGGGAGGGCCGAATCCTCCCCTCGTGGCCCGAGGGTTGAGGGTTAGGACTATCATTAGGGCTATCAACAGTACCTTGGTCATCATGGGGGAGGGTACGGCGCAAAGTCAGTTTGAGGGGATTGTTCTTACTCCGGTCAACAGTCCAGGTGACGTCAGCTTTAGTGGACTTGATGAGGTCAGAAAATGGGTCCACCGGCTTGACGTGTGTGTGATGGATCCAGGCAGCTATGCTGTCCACCTTGATGGCTGTCGGCGTTGTCAGGATGATCTGGTAAGGTCCTTTCCACCTGGGTTCTAGGGTCTCTTGTCGATGGCGTTTGACAAGGACCCAGTCACCTGGCCGGAGCTGGTGTGGAGTAGGTGGGGGTCCTGTTGCATATAGCTCTTTTAGTTTGGGCCAGATTGTCTCGTGTATCCGCTGTAAGGCTTGGAGGGAAGACAGGAGATTATTTTCTGGGTCCAATTGGATAAGGTTAGTCTTTAGGTTAGGGATGATAGGAGGAGGCCTACCATGCATTATTTCGTAGGGAGTAAATCCTAGCTTATAGGGGGAATTTCGCACCCTAAACAGAGCGTAGGGGAGTAGGACTACCCAGTTAGCGCCAGTCTCCATGGTCAATTTAGTCAAGGTCTCTTTTAGAGTTCTATTCATCCTTTCTACCTGTCCTGAACTCTGGGGGCGGTATGCACAATGTAATTTCCAATTAGCCCCAAGTATGGAAGCCAGATCCTGACTTACCTTAGAAACGAAGGCTGGCCCGTTGTCGGACCCTATCATAACTGGAAAGCCATACCTGGGCAGGATCTCTTCTAGTAGCTTCTTAGCTACTATTCGTGCAGTCTCATTCTTGGTTGGGAATGCCTCAGTCCAACCTGAAAAGGTATCTATAAACACCAGTAAATATTTATACCCATATTTGCCAGGCTTTACCTCCGTGAAGTCCACTTCCCAGTAGGCTCCAGGCTGGTTTCCTCTCTCCCGGATGCCAGTGGTTGGCGGGTGGGTGCTGGCATTATGGAGTTGGCAGACTGCACAGTCAGCAACCAGTCGTTCAGTCTTCTCGGAGACATTTTTAATTTTAAGTCCAGTCTGCCTGATGAGATCCTGTAGCCGTCGGGCGCCCAAGTGGGTGCTACGGTGGATCCGTTCAAGGACCAGGGTTCCTAGTCTCTCAGGAAGGAGGATATTGTTCTTAGCGTCCCGCCACCATCCGTCTCTAACCTGGGTTAGAGGAAGCTTGCTCATCCATCTGATGTCATCCTCCGAGTAGTCGGGTTGGGGTGGTAGTTCCCGGGGGCCTGGATCCGGCAGTTGCAGGGGAAGTAATGGTATTGGAGTGTGTGCCGCCTTTCGAGCCGTCTGGTCTGCCAAATTGTTGCCTCGGGTGACTGGATTCGTGGGTTTTTGATGCCCCGGGCAGTGTACAATGGCTAGCTTTTTGGGTTCCCATATGGCCGCTAGCAAGGCCAGGATTTCCTCTTTGTTCTTGATGTCTTTGCCCTCTGCTGTGAGTAGTCCCCGCTCTCGGTATATTGCCCCATGTATATGTGCGGTAGCGAAAGCATACCGGCTGTCTGTGTATATGGTAGCTTTTTGGCCTTTGCTCATCTTGAGAGCTTGGGTCAGGGCAATTAATTCAGCTTTTTGGGCTGAGGTCCCTGGGGGGAGAGTCTCTGCCCATATCACCTCAGTTTCTGATGTTACTGCTGCCCCCGCATACCTCTGACCTTGCTGGACAAAGCTGCTGCCGTCAGTGAACCATGTGACTTGTGCATCCGGTAGGGGCTGGTCACGTAGGTCTTCCCGAACCCCATGGATCTGGGCCAGTACCTCTGCACAGTCATGGAGTGGGGAGTCCAAATCTGGGTCAGGTAATAGGGAGGCAGGGTTTAATGCCCGCGGCGGAGTGTAGCTGATTCTGAGGGGATTTAACAGTAGACCCTGGTAGTGGACTAATCGAGCATTGCTCATCCATCGGTCGGGAGGCTGTTTGAGAACCCCGTCGATGGCGTGGGGGGTGGTGACATGTAACTCCTGCCCCATAGTTAGTTTGTCAGCATCCTTTACCATTAGGGCCGTGGCGGCGATCATCCGGAGGCAAGGAGGCCAGCCGGCAGCCACTGGGTCCAATTTTTTTTGATAGGTAAGCAACAGGTCTGGGCCAAGGACCGAGGGGCTGGGTCAACACGGCCTTAGCTATGCCTTTGCTTTCATCTACAAAGAGGTGGAAGGGCTTGGAGACATCAGGGAGACCCAGGGCGGGTGCGGATAGCAAGGCAGTTTTAATCTGCTGAAATGACTGCTCAGCCTCTTCTGTCCATTCAAAGGGCGTCTGCTCTTTGGTGGCTAGGTATAGCGGTTTGGCCATTTCAGCAAATTTGAGTATCCATAAACGGCAGAACCCAGCCGACCCCAAAAATTCCCTCACCTGTCGAGGCGTGGTGGGTCTGGGGATGCGGAGGACGGTTTCCTTCCGTGCATCTGTGAGCCATCGTTGCCCCCCTTTCAATAGGTATCCCAGGTAAGTTACCTCAGGCCTGCAGATCTGTGCTTTCTTGGCAGAGGCTCGGTATCCCAGGGTGCCGAGAGTCCGTAGGAGGTTTCTGGTTCCCTGCAGGCAGGCTTCAGCGGTCTCAGCAGCTATTAAGAGATCATCAACATACTGCAGGAGGGTTACATTGGGGTTTTGTCTCCGGTACTCACTGAGATCCTCGTGTAGGGCCTCATCAAACAAGGTAGGCGAGTTTTTGAATCCTTGGGGAAGTCTGGTCCAGGTGAGTTGTCCGTTTATACCTCTCTCGGGATCTGACCATTCGAAGGCAAAGAGTTCTTGACTTTTGGGCACCAAGGGTAAACTAAAAAAGGCATCTTTGAGGTCCAGCACAGTATACCATTGTTTTTCTGGACTAAGGGCGCTCAAAAGAGTATATGGATTGGGCACAGTAGGATGGATGTCTATGACCCGTCTGTTGACTTCCCTCAGGTCCTGCACTGGGCGGTAGTCTTTACTGTTAGGTTTGCGGACTGGCAGCAGGGGTGTATTCCAGGCCGACTGGCAGGGACGCAGTATCCCCAGGTCAAGAAGCCGGCGAATATGAGGAGTGATACCAGTCTTGGCCTCTAGGGGCATGGGATACTGTCGGACACGTGCAGGATCTGCCCCCGGTTTGATCTCTATGAATAGGGCTGGGCGGTGTTTGGCTAGTCCCACCCCCCCTGTTTCTGCCCATGCTTCGGGGAACTGCTGAAGCCATGACTCTATATCTTGATTTTGGGAGGGTGGTTCCTGGTGAAGTCGGTACTCATCTTCCAAGTTCAGGGTGAGCACAGATATGGGTTGGTCGTGAGGGTCTGTTACGATTGGCCCCTCTGGCCGAAAATGAATTTGTGCTCCCATTTTAGTGAGTAAGTCCCTCCCCAGTAAGGGGCAAGGGCTATCGGGAATGACCAGAAAGGTATGGGTTACCCTTCCCGTGCCCAAGTCCACAGTTCTCTGAGTGGTCCATAGGTAACGTTTGACTCCCGTAGCTCCCTGGACCCAGGAGGATTTGTTAGAAATTTTCCCGTGGGGCTTAACCAAGACCGAATGCTGTGCCCCTGTATCCACCAGGAATTGGACTGGTTTCCCCTCCACTCGTAGGGTTACCCTGGGTTCGGGGAGGGGCTCCGAACCCCGTCCCCCCTACTTTGTATCATGCGTAAACAGGACTGGGGTGGCGTTCGGTTGCCATTGCCCCTGGTTGGGGCGCGGCTGCCTTTTCTTGGGGCATTCCCGAGCCCAGTGGCCCTTTTCCTTGCAATAGGCACATTGATCTCTGTCCAATGGTCGCCTGGGAGGTCGAGTGGCTGGGGGGCCCTCTTGATCTTTCTGAACAATGGCCGCCAAGACTTTAGTCATTTTCTCAGTGGCTTTAAGTTGTTTATCCTCTGGGGCGTCCCGGTTATTAAAGACGCGCTGGGCGATACGGAGTAAGTCCTGTATCTGTTTGCCCTCCAGATCTTCTAACTTCTGGAGTTTCTTTTTAATATCAGGGGCTGCCTGGTTAACGAAGGATATTACAATGGCGGCCTGATTTTCGGGGGCCTCTGGATCCATAGGGGTATACTGCCTAAAGGCTTCCATTAATCTTTCTAAATAAGAGGAGGGACTTTCTGTTTTACCTTGTACGATTGAATATACCTTGGCCAAATTAGTGGGCTTGCGCGCGGCAGCCCGGAGACCCGCCATTAGAGTCTGGCGATAAATGAGCAGTCGTCCCCTACCTTCTCCGGTGTTATAGTCCCATTCATCCTGCGGGGGGCGAGTTAAGGGAAAAGCTGCATTGATGAGGTCAGGGTTAGCGGTGGGTTGACCATCATCTCCAGGAACCAGTTTTCTCGCCTCCAGCTGGATTCGCTCCCGTTCTTCGGTAGTGAATAGGATCCGGAGGAGCTGTTGGCAGTCATCCCAGGTGGGCTGATGAGTGAACATAACGCTATCTAGAAGAGCTATCAAGTCTTTAGGATTATCAGAAAAACGGGCATTCTGGGTTTTCCAATTATATAGGTCACTGGTAGAGAATGGCCAATACTGGAGTCGGGGGTTCCCTGTCTCATCGGGAGGGCCTATTTCTCGCAGGGGTAGGGCTATGGTGGAATCAGGATGGCGGAACCCTGGGTCGCGCTGAGTGCGTCCGCGAGTACGCCCAGCCGGCCCCTGGGAATTATTTTCATTGGGCAGGGGGACCGGCAGTGTCTCTGCCTCTCGGTCCTCCGGTTCTGGCCTGGGTGGCCCTCCGGGAGGGGCCGCAGGAGGTTCTACCAAGGGGAGAGGAGCAGAGCCAGGAGCAGGAAGGGGGACTGGTTGTGGGGCCACAGGAGGAGATTGATATGGGGGGGGGGGTCTAGGAGAAGGAGGTCTTGGCTGTCAGAGAGTATGGGTGCAGTTCGGGTCTGAGGCTTGGGAGGTTTAGTTGGTCGGGCCACAAGGATCTTACATGACCCTGATGACAAAAAGGGGGTCATCCAGGGAGGAGGGTTTTCTACCAGGTCCTGCCATACCAGGATGTAGGGGATCTGGTCCGGATGGCCTTCTTTTCCTGGCAAGAAAACTCTAGATTTAACTTTTAGGATTATAGGAAGACAAAAGGTACCCTCGGTGGGCCAGCCAACCCCGAAAGTTGGCCATTCAGAGCGGCAGAAGGTAATTAGTTTTCTTCTCCGGATATCCAGACTGAAGTTGTGTCCTCGGGACTTTACATCCCCGAAATTTGCGAGAAGGAGGGAGAGGGGGGTACTCTGTGCTTGGCCCATGTCTAGGTCCTGGAAGAGATTGATTAGAAAAGGTTACTCTGAAAACAAAAGTGATTAAGAGCAGTCCCAATAGCGGAGTCTGTAAAAGGAGGAAGGGGAGGTTATCGCGTGCGCGCTTCAGATGGGCTGCCAGCCCCAGATGGGTCGTGGTGGACGTCTCCAACCACACCCGACTAGGTGTCCTATAGCGCGTCCGCCAGGACTGTCCTAGTCCCCAAAACAGAAGGTACCCTGAGCCGGCTTACTTACCGATCGGTTGTCAGCGATGACCCGTTGACCTGATGTCTGGTGGGCTTGGGGGCATCCCGGACGAGCCCCCAAATGAAATGCCCAAGGTCGCGAGGCCCCTCCACAAGACCACCAGAGTCGAGAGTCAAAGCCAAACGGCAAGGGTCATTTATTGCAGGTTCGAACCTGGACCTCCGCGCACTCGTTGCCGGTGACGCTAAGAGGTCCTGGCGGAGTTTAGTACAACTCTTTTATAGACCGGTACAAACATAGTCGCCGATTGGTTGACTTTTAAACAGAGACACTAGTCGCCAATTGGTTGACTTTTAAACAGAGACATTAGTCGCCGATTGGTTGACTTTTAAACAGAGACACTAGTCGCCAATTGGTTGACTTTCAAACAGAGACACTAGTCGCCGTCTGATTGGTTGGACGGTTGCGGGGGGGGGGGGTCAGCAGGCGTAATTACAGAAGCGAGAGCGGCTGGTTAAGTTTCGGTTTCCTGAGGTTTTGTTTCTTAATTAGAAATACTTAAGGCGGGGCCATGGTCGCAAAAAGAAATAGTGCAAACAGGAGGACTGATACAACCCTAGCAGTGCTGCGGCCTCCACCAGCCCAACGGCAGGGCGTCGGGAGGCTGTGCGCCCAACTTCAGGCGGCGCTCCCAAATGTGGCAAGCCCAGCGCCGCGCCCTGGAATGGTCCTTTTTCGGCCCTTCCCCTCCGGAAAGAACAGAAAAGAAATTCCAGGAAAAGCACAAATTGAATGCAGGGCGTCAACTCAGTCCTATTCTCACCAAACTAGAACATAGCCCCCTCACAAGTAGAGCCCATTTATATATGAATTTTGGTAATACTATTCAAAGGTAAAGATACATACATATAAAATGCACAGACATATAGACAGATACTACCAGAGATCTCATAGCTTCATTTTAAATCATAGTCAATAATCGGGTGCTACAATGTAAAACTCACTAGTTTATAAATAAGAGTTGGAATAAGTTGAATTTTAAAAGTTGTCTTTCCACGTTTTTTCTCAGTCTCAGGAATTAGAGATGGTCTAGATAAAGTGTTCCTGAGAACCCTGGTCTGGAGGCACAGGGAGAGAAAAGCAAGTTCTCCTAGAAGGACTTGTTCCCTCAGGGTCAGGATTCTAAAAATATGTTGTTTGTTTTTCAAACCAGCTTGCCTTAACTGCATATGTAATAAAAGAGCCCATTTTGGCCATAGGGCAAAATTTTCCTTTAATTCCCAAATAGGTGAGTACTTCTAAGTTTTGTATGTACATGAACCTGGCTGCAGTGTTAGTTGGAGGCTGGTTTTCTGAGGCCCCTCATTTCTGTTTGGAAGGCTCTATTTTCCATTTTAAAGTTGAATTAGTCAGGGATAAAATTTACTGATGAAATTATGTGTTGGGCCAGTGTGCTGTTGTGAGCTTAACTCCTCTAGACATCCCCCTAGAGTCATTTCAGCTTTCTTACATGGCTTAGTGTTCCCTTTGGTGGTCTAAGACCACTGTGGATGTTTGGATCACTGAATGACCAATTCTTATACGTGACCCCAGATGAGCAAGTCTTCTAATTAATGAGTGGGTTGCCCTATGAGACCACTGCACAGTATAAGGACTCCACCTCCACCACTCCTGTAACCTTCTCAGTTGGCTGAGAAAGCTGTAACTGACCAGGAGTCGTCTTGTCCCTTTACTTTGTAGCAAAGTTCTCCTGTAATAACTTCACTTTTATCCCAACAAGTTCTATAAGGGAAGCCAAATTAAGGAAAAGTGTCAGACCAGTCTCTTACCTAACCACTCAGCCCAGACCACTTAGTCTCTTTCAACTGAACAAACCCCAGTATCTCTCCACTGGGGGGGCCAAGTACTTGTTATAGACCTCCAAATAAAACTCAGGATCATCAACCAATTTGGGAGATCCAAGAACCAGGAGAGACTCACCCAAATCTGTCTGAACTCTCTGAGGAGTTAGATGGGCTCAAGAGGCCTCTGCTGGTACCAAGGCTCCAGTTCTTGTAGAGTTAAGGTGAAGGAGAGTAGTCAGCTCTGGGTCGCTTTTGTTGGTTGCCAAAAGTGCCAACTGAAAAAAAAAATGCACAATGTGAGAGTTGTGAGATAAGGTTGTTTTTTTTTTTTGCGACACGCGGGCCTCTCACTGTCGTGGCCTCTCCCGTTGCGCAGCACAGGCTCCGGACACCAGGCTCAGCAGCCATGGCTCATGGGCTCAGCCGCTCCACAGCATGTGGGATCTTCCTGGACCGGGCCATGAACCCGTGTCCCCTGCATCGGCAGGCGGACTCTCAACCACTGCGCCACCAGGGAAGCCAGTGAGATAAGTTTTATTTGGAGCAAAATCAGGACTATAGCCCAGGAGCAGTTCCTCAGAGCCACCTGAGATGCTCTCTCCTGGGCTATAGTCCTCATTCTGCCTGAAATAAAACTTAACTCACAACTCTCACATTGTGATTTTTTTCTTTCTAGTCAACATAATGGAAACTAAAAGATATATAACTGAGATGAGAGTTTACAAAAATTGGTATATTTAAATGAGCTTTATATAAGATGGTTACAAAGAGCTTAACTATATTGTGGGATAGACATGTTTCACTGGGGAACACCTCCCCTGCTTGGTATTATAAGACAGAGCATAGGAATCTACCCCTCAGGAAACATTAAATAAACATTCTAAAGGAAACCACTATGGTTACCTGAGCCTGTATAATATAAAGTAAAACTGGGGACTAATATTCAGGGGCTAATAAAAATAGTAACAGAGCTTTTGCTCTGGGTCTAATCTGTGCATTCAGAGGGGCTTTGTTGACTGCTTATGGAAGCTTCTGAAGGCATGATAAATTAAGCCCTGCAATTCTGGAACACAGAACTCATAAATTTCAGTTTAGCTAGAAATCTTCTCACTCATTCAGAAAATCAAATTAAAGAAAATATAGTTGGGCAAATCAATTCTTAATGTCATTTAGGTGACAGACCAGTTCTTTGGGGAATTGAAAGCTACTGTCTTTGTCTTACAAATCTCTTCAAATCAGAAATGTCAATTCAGCTCACAAGGAACTGAGACTGAGCCTAATCAGCTCAATCAGGTAGAACCTGAAAAGTTTAAAAGAATTTAAAAGTGGCCTTTTTAAATTCAAACCACTGGAAAGGCTCCCTCAGCCAAATTCTAATTCATAGCTTCCTTAAGGATTTATCAAGAACAAATACAAGTCTTAAAAGTCTTTTCCACAAATAATGAAGCCTTAGGGGGACCTTCAAGATGGCAGAGGAGTAAGACATGGAGATCACCTTCCTCCCCACAAATACATCAAAAATACATCTACATGTGGAACCACTTCTACAGAACACCTACTGAACGCTGGCAGAAGACCTCAGACTTCCCAAAAAGCAAGAAAATCAGCACATACCTGGGTAGGGCAAAAGAAAAAAGAATAAACAGAGACAAAAGGATAGGGATGGGACCTGCACCTCTGGGAGGGAGCTGTGAAGGAGGAAAGGTTTCCACACACTAGGAAGCCCCTTCACTGGTGGAGACTGCGGGTGGCAGGCGGGAAGCTTCAGAGCCACAGAGGAGAGTGCAGCAACAGGGGTGCAGAGGGCAAAGCAGAGAGATTCCCTCACAGAGGATTGGTGCTGACTAGCACTCACCAGCCTGAGATGCTCACCTGCTGGGGTGGGTGGGGCTGGGAGGTGAGGCTTGGGCTTCGGAGGTCAGATCCCAAGGAGAGGGCTGCAGTTGGCTGCGTGAACACAGCCTAAAGGGGGTTAGTGTGCCACAGCTAGCTGGGAGGGAGTCGGGGTAAAACTCTGGACCTGCCGAAAAGGCAAGAGACCATTGTTTCAGGGTGCACGAGGAGAGGGGATTCCTTCCCTGTGTGCCCACAGAAGACAGAGCACCACCTAAAGGAGCTCCAGAGACGGGCGCGAGCCACGGCTATCAGTGCGGACCACAGAGACAGGCATGAAACGCTCAGGCTTCTGCTGCAGCCACCAAGAATCCTGTGTGCAAGCACAGGTCACTATCCACACCTCCCTGGGAGCCTGTGCAGCCTGCCACTGCCAGGGTCCCATGATCCAGGGACAACTTCCCCGGGAGAACGCACGGCGCGCCTCAGGCTGGTGCAACATCACACCGGCCTCTGCCGTTGCAGGCTCACCCTGTATTCCAATTATGCCTACCATACCCCTCCCTCCCCACAGCCTGAGTGAGCAAGATTACCCCTAATCAGCCACTGCTTTAACCCCGTCCTGTCTGGACAGGGAACAAACACCCTCAGGCAACCTACAAGCCAACATGGGGCCAAAACCAAAGCAGAACCCCGGGAGCTGTGAGAACAAAGAAGAGAAAGGGAAATCTCTCCCAGCAGCCTCAGGAGCAGCAGATTAAATCCCCACAATCAACTTGACGTACCCTGCATCTCTGGAATACCTGAATAGACAACAAATCGTCCCAAAATTGAGGCAGTGAACTTTGGAAGCAACTGTAGACTTGGGGTTTGCTGTCTGTGACTGATTTGATTCTGATATTTATGTTTATCTTAGTTTATTTTTAGTGCTTGTAATCATTGGGGGATTTGTTTATTGGTATGGTTGCTCTCTTTTTTTAAAATTTTTTATTTTAATTTTTTAAAGTTATTATTTATTTATTTAGTAAATTTATCTTTCTTTTTTTTCCCCTTTTTCTTCAAGCTGTTTGGCTGATAGGGTCTTGATGCTCTGGCCTGGTGTCAGGCCTGTGACTCCAAGGTGGCAGAGCCGAGTTCAGGACATTGGACCACCAGAGACCTCCTGGCCCCACGTAGTATCAATCAGTGAGAGCTCTCCCAGAGATCTCCATCTCAATGCTAAGACCCAGCAAGCTCCAGTGCTGGACAACCCATGCCAAACAACTAGCAAGACAGGAACACAACCCCACCCATTAGCAGAGAGGCTGCCTAAAATCATAATAAGGTCACAGACACCCCAAAACACACCACCGGACATGGTCCTGCCCACCAGAAAGACAAGATCCAGCCTCATCCATCAGAACACAGGCACCAGTCCCCTCCACTAGGAAGGCTAAACAACCCACTGAACCAACCTTAGCCACTGGGGGCAGACACCAAAAACAACAAGAAGTATGAACCTGCAGCCTGTGAATAGGAAACCCCAAACACAGTAAGTTAACCAAAATGAGAAGACAGAGAAATACACAGCAGATGAAAGAGCAAGGTAAGAACCCACCAGACTGAACAAATGAAGAGGAAATAGGCAGTCTACCTGAAAAGGAATTCAGAGTAATGATAGTAAAGATGATCCAAAATCTTGGAAATAGAATGGAGAAAATACAAGAAATGTTTAACAAGGACCTAGAAGAACTAAAGAGTAAACAAACAATGATGAACACCACAATAAATGAAATTAAAATTCTCTAGAAGGAATCAATAGCAGAATAACTGAGGGAGAAGACGGATAAGTGACCTGGAAGATAAAATAGTGGAAATAATCACCACAGAGCAGAATAAAGAAAAAAGAATGAAAAGAATGGAGGACAGTTCCAGAGACCTCTGGAACAACATTCAAAGCACCAACATTCGTATTATAGGGGTCCCAGAAGAAGAAGAGAGAAAGAAAGGGTCTGAAAAAGTATTTGAAGAGATTATAGTTGAAAACTTCTGTTACATGGGAAAGGAAATAATCAAGTCCAGGAAGTGCAGAGAGGCCCATACAGGATAAATCCAAGGAGAAACACACATTATAAGACACATTATAATCAAACTATCAAAAATTAAATACAAAGAAAAAATATTAAAAGCAGCAAGGGAAAAGCAACAAATAATATACAAGGGAATCCCCATAAGGTTAACAGCTGATCTTTCAGCAGAAACTCTGCAAGCCAGAAGGGAGTGGCAGGACATATTTAAAGTGATGAAAGGGAAAAACCTACAACCAAGATTACTCTACCCAGCAAGGACCTCACTGAGATTCAACAGAGAAATTAAAAACTTTATAGACAAGCAAAAGTTAAGAGGATTCAGCACCACCAAACCAGCTTTACAAAAAATGCCAAAAGAACTTCTCTCAGCAGGAAACACAAGAGAAGGAAAAGACTTACAAAAACAAACCCAAAATAATTAAGAAAATGGTAATACAAAATTAATGCACAGAAATCTCTTGCATTCCTATACACTAATGATGAAAAATCTGAAAGAGAAATTAAGGAAATACTCCCATTTACCATTGCAACAAAAAGAATAAAATATCTAGGAATAAAACTACCTAAGGAGACAAAAGACCTCTATGCAGAAAGCTATAAGACACTGATGAAAGAAATTAAAGATGATACAAACAGATGGAGAGATATACAATGTTCTTGGATTGGAAGAATCACCATTGTGAAAGTGCCTATACTACCAGAAGCAATCTACACATTCACTGAAATCCCTATCAAACGACCAATGGCATTTTTCACACAACTAGAACAAAAAAATTCACAGTTTGTATGGAAATACAAAAGAACCTGAATAGTCAAAGCAATCTTGAAAAAGAAAAATGGAGCTGGAGGAATCAGGTTCCCTGACTTCAGACTATACTATAAAGCTATAGTTATCAAGACAGTATGGTACTGGCACAAAAACAGAAATATAGATCAATGGAACAGGATAGAAAGTGCAGGGATAAACCCACACACATATGGTCACCTTATTTTTGATAAAGAAGGCAAGAATATACAATGGAGAAAAGACAGCCTCTTCAATAAGTGGTGCTGGGAGAACTGGACAGCTACATGTAAAAGAATGAAATTACAACACTCCCTTACACAATACACAAAAATAAACTCAAAATGAATTGAAGAACTAAATGTAAGACCAGACACTATAAAATTCTTAGAGGAAAACATAGAGCACTCTGTGACATACAACACAGCAAGATCTTTTTGACCCACCTCCTAGAGAAATGGAAATAAAAACAAAATAAACAAATGGGACCTAATGAAACTTAAAAGCTTTTGCACAGCAAAGGAAACCATAAACAGGATGGAAAAGTCAACCCTCAGAATGGGAGAAAATATCCGCAAATGAAGCAACTGACAAAGGATTAACCTCCAAAATATACAAGCAGCTCATGCAGCTCAATATCAAGAAAACAAACCTCCCAATCCAAAAATGGGCAGAAGACCTAAATAGACATTTCTCCAAAGAAGATATACAGATTGCCAGCAAACACATGAAAGGATGCTTAACATCACTAATCATTAGAGAAATGCAAATCAAAACTACAGTGAGGTATCACCTCACACCCGTCAGAATGGCCATCATCAAAAAATCTACAAACAGTAAATGCTGGAGAGGGTGTGAAGAAAAGGGAACCCTCTTGCACTGTTGGTGGGAATGTAAATTGATACAGCCACTATGGAGAACAGTATGGAGGTTCCTTAAAGAACTAAAAATAGCACTACCATATGACCCAGCAATCCCACTTGTGGGCATATACCCTGAGAAGACCATAATTCAAAAAGATGCATGCACCCCAATGTTCATTGCAGCACTATTTACAATAGCCAGGACATAGAAGCAACCGAAGCGTCCTTTGACAGATGAATAGATAAAGAAGATTTGGCACATATATAGAATGGAATATTACTCAGCCATAAAAAGAAACTGAATTGACTTATTTATAGTGAGGTGATGGACCTAGAGTCAGTCATACAGAGTGAAGTCAGAAAAATACCATATGCTAACACATATATATGGAATCTAAAAAAAAAAAGGTTCTGATGAACCTAGGGGCAGGACAGGAATAAAGACACAGACGTAGGGAATGGACTTGAGGACACAGGGAGGGGGAAGGGTAAGCTGGGACGAAGTGTGGGAGTAGCATTGACATATATAGACTACCAAATATAAAATAGATAGCTAGTGGGAAGCAGCTGCATAGCACAGGGAGATCAGCTCAGTGCTTTGTGACCATGTAGAGGGGTGGGATAGGGAGGGTGGGAGGGAGACACAAGAGGGAAGGGATATGGGGATATATGTATATGTATAGCTGATTCACTTTGTTATACAGCAGAAACTAACACAACATTGTAAAGTAGTTATACTCCAATAAAGATGTTAAAAAAAATAAATGAAAACAGTCATCTGTGCAAATAGATTTAACTTATTCCTATTGTTATAAATAACTAGTAAGATTATATTGTAATAGCTGATTCATAACTAAGTTTTTAAATTGAAGCTATGAGATCTCTAGTTTTTTTCAGTTTATATGTCTGTGTGCCCATTATATGAGATGTCTCTTCCTCTGGAAAATATTATCAAAATTAAATTTATAAAAGAGCTTTATTTACTTGACTTAAAAGTAAGAGCTTACAAACTAAATATTTCTAAATATAAAAGAAACTGGCCAGAAAGCATTTCAGGTTTCACGTGATCTAGGAAATATTTAATATTAAATTAACATCCTGTTTTAAAGCTAGCTTAAACTTACCGATTTAATCAATTTAGACATGCCTTACGTTTTTTGAACCTAGGTTTACTAAAGGTTGATTCATGTTATTTCAGTTAGAGTTTTTCAACAACAACAAAATTAACTTGGTATTATAATATTTTCATAAGTCGCAAAATAAAGGTAAATGAGATAAGAGTTTTCAGGTGAACTCTTTGGAAATAATTATGTCTTGGGTATGTCTATCTAAAATAGTTTCTCCAGATTTTTGGTAACTTGTTTTTTGCTAAGTTAAATGATGGGAATTAATTGAATATCCAGGTCATTTCAAGTAAGATAAAATGCTGGAACATTAATTGCTAAATTGGTCTAAATTTACCTCCTTTTGTCTTGTTGCAAGAGGGAAACTAAAGATGTTTGGGTTTACAGACAATCACTGTTTTACTCTGATGCTTTTATAAAATGAAAATCTTCAAGAAAATTCACAAAAGCACTTCTTGACAAATATAATTTTCTGATAACTTCTATATCATACCACTGAACTGGGTAAGAAATTAACAAAACTCCAATGGAAAACCTGGTAACTTCATGCAGATCAGCAGGGATTAATACATGGGACTGAATGAACTAATAAATATGATTTATAATTTTATGACTTTTTTTTCTGAAATATACTGGCATTTAATCTTTGTTTTCCAGAAAAAGCTTTCCTCTTACACCCTGACCTACACGTTGATAAAGTATCTTTACTGTAAACAAAGGTGAAACATTTATCTCTTTCTACCTGATCCTTCCAGAATTTGGCTTCTCCAGCTGGCTCCCCTGTAGATTTGATTGTTTATTGCAACCAGATTACAACTAGTTATACTAATCATTGATTTGTTTTGTCTCCAAATTTTTTGTTTTGTGTCTCTCTCTCCTGTACTATGACCTTATTAATGTTATTACATATATTACTTACCCTATCTAGTTTATAAGATCTTCTCTTGCATTACCCAATGTGTAACCAAGTCTCCAACAAAATTAATGATGGCTAAGTCTTGAGACAGTTTATCATATATACCCAACTCTACATAGAATAATTGTAATAGTGCAACTCTAGATGTGGGAAAAAGCAACAAGGGAAAACATTTCCTGATCATAATAGACTAGTAAGACAGGTGATCCACAGAATTTTAAATTAACAAGGACAGATCCAAAAATTAGAACCATGAGTGGCATATCAACAGAATCCTTGCCTGATCTAGGAATGAGACTTCCTAATGTAATGGGATAAAATTGGTCATGAAATGCTTCCCAAACATTCGTCAAAGTTATGACCAAGGGGAGACACTGTGGATGAAAAAAATGTTGCCTGCCATATCAGCAAACAAAGGATGCTATGGCCATCAGGCCATCAGCCACTACAGCCACCCCGATGGTGCGCCCTGAGGGAACTCAGGATGGAGACAAACAGGCTGCCCACTGCCAACCCCTCAAACACTGTAGCCACCCACAACTGTGCACCCTGAGGGGACTCAGGATGGGAAAGAATGGGATACTGGCCCTAGACAGCTAAGGTGCATATCAAAGCAAAGATTTCCATAAGCCCAGACTCTTGCATTTTCCCATACATAGAAAAGTGCTAAATTCATTAACTTGAGACGTCTGGTTTTCTTTAACAGTAATCTTTTGATGTTCCAACTACCTGGTTTTTGTCCCAGAAGCCCCTATATATCCCGGCTCCTCCCTTACCTCTTTGGAGCTGTCCCTCAGAGCTATCTGAGAGGCTGTCTTCCGGGCTTAAGTCCTCAGTTTTATCCGCCAAATAAAACATAACTCTCGGGCTTCCCTGGTGGCGCAGTGGTTAAGAGTCCACCTGCCGATGCAGGGGACACAGGTTCGTGCCCTGGTCTGGGAAGATCTCACATGCCGCGGAGCGGCTGGGCCTGTGAGCCATGGCCGCTGAGCCTGCGCGCCCGGAGCATGTGCTCCGCAACGGGAGAGGCCATAACAGTGAGAGGCCCGCGTACCACAAAAAACCCCCTAAAAACCAAAAAATATAACTCTTAAACTTTAGGTCGTCCATTTTGTTTTTTGGTTTTTTCAGTCAACACAGGTGATGTCTGATCACTCTGGCCTGCCCTCCTAAAGAATCATGTTAGGTCAGTTTAGACAGGATTCCTCCTTACCCCTGATGTTTCCTCTCAGTGATTTTCCATCTGTGGACCATCTAGCAATCCCCCACTCCCACCCTCAGTCTCCTGCTCCATGGATATACATTCCCAGTTTTCCCTCTTGAGGAAGGAAATCCAAGTTGGGCCCAATCTTCTCCCCTACTGCAAAACCCCCTTAGGCATCACAATAATTTCCCTGAATAAAGGCAGACTTATTGTTTTAACAAAGGTCATAATAGTATTTTAGCATCTCCCAAATTAGAAAAACACTAGTGAACATCCAGATGCCTCATTGTAAGCCAGATATATCCCCGTTCTAACTTAATGCCAGGCATACTCAGAACTGCCTGAGAAACTGTAGATGTTAAGCTAACCCAGCATGGACTTGGCAGCTGGTAGAGGTGAGGCCAAGGAGGGAAGAGCTGTGATTAGTACTGTGACATTTATCAGTAGATATTTACATGTCTTTTCCTAATTCTGAAAATGTTTGAGTGTGAATAGTTATGTCTGAACTAATTTATAAATTACCTTCAATGCTTAAATAAAATTCTGATTGATTGAATAATTAAAATTTTAACCTTGTCTTTTGTTCATAATAAACAGACAGTGACACATGTTTTCAAAGGAGTGAAAATGTTTCTGAAATAAAATGCTTCTCATTTTATGGAGTTCTCATTTTTTCGTGTTTAACATACATTTAGAGCCATATGTCTCTTCTGATTTAAAGGTCAGATGGAATGAGTTGAATTTAAAAAGGTTTTGGCATTTAGATGGTTACCTGCATAATAAATTAATGAGTTAATTACACTTTCCTGAATCACACAAAGGGATTTGCACAAGTGAGTCAATATTAACTTTGGAGAGTGGACACATTATTGCTGAGTATTAGAATCTCACCTGAGTGTATCTGTGAGAACTATTTGTGGATATGGAGATGCAAATCATGAAAATCTTCAAAATGTCATATCAAAGAATAAACAGACTGACCGAAGAGAATACAGAGCTCAGAGACAAATCCAAGAAATTTATAAAATCTGTCTTGCAAATGCATTATATTCATAAAGCAAAATTATCTAACTATTATAAATATTATATTTTACTCAGGAAGGTTATCAAATTTAAAAATTAGTTTCAGGTCAGCTCCCCTACCTTATCACTGGCACAAGAGTTATGTTCCCCTATTATGTAAATAATATCATCATTTATACTCAAGATAATGTTTGTTCCTTTTAATTGTTTGTCCATCCCCTAAGAGGTTCACCTTACTGTGTAAATTCCCAGTAACAAGACATTTTATATGGTTAAAATTTTAACTGTACTTTAACGGGGAGAACTTCAACACTATCTAATCCCCCATCTTGGCAGGAACAAAACCCTAATTTAGGCTCTTTGTGTATCCCATTCTCTTATTAGAGGAAGAACCAGAAGAAATCCAGGGATGAGACTTTCTAGCTTAAGTTGAAGGATTGGCTTTCCAACAAGACACTATTGTCTTTTTTAACATTAAATTACAAATAATGAGAGTAGAAACAGCATGTTTATCATGATCACATATTGTACTATATAAATAATTTAAATAGTATCAACATACTTTTATTTTTATCATAATTGAAAGAATTACAACTTGTTAAAAACCAGTAGGTACCTGGGCAAAAAAATTGCTGTCCTTTTCAAAAGCCCATGACAGGAGGTAATGCACATCAAAAATTTCATTTAGAACCTTTTGTTTTTTAAGTAATAGATTAGAAATATTCATGATTTATCATGATGCTGCTTTTACTCTTTATTCATATTGTATATTAGTATATACCATTAAATTAGGCATTGTGATTTGTTGGGGGTTGTTAATAAAAAGGAACAATCTACCTATATGTTATATTTAAATTATTGTCCTCTATTTCTAACACATTCTTCTGACTAGTTTTCTTATCATTCAATAACAGGTCAGGTTGAATTTGGCAATATAATACCTCTGTTATATAGAGTTAATGACTACTTTCCTAGAGGAATATTTTCATATATACTTAATTTATTTATATATTTGTTTTTAATTTATTTTTAACTACTATTTTTAAAACATATGAATGCTTCTTCAATTTAGATAAACATTGAGATCTTCAAGCATTATACCAAAATGTTCTTCTTAGAACCTAAATTTAGGCTCCCCTTTAAAATACAACTTCATAAATTCCTCTTACTTGATATATCCTCAAAAGCTGTTTTAAAAGTATAGAGTGTTCAAGTTCATTTTTTTACTCATTACTTCTTAAGACCTCTTCTCCTCCTTAAATCATATAAATCAAAGATTAATCTGGCACATTTCACCAGTAGCTTCAATAACACTATGCAGTGTTTAAAACTTATTAACATTATGTACCATCTGCTCCCAATTTAAATATCACACACTGAAATTTCTAAATTTGTATCTTAAGATATTCTTGTTTTTAAAATGTTTCTAGAATTTTCTTCATGTTCTTAAAATCACCTAAACACAACAATTTTATTTTTCAGATCTGAGCTGTAATCTGAGTGAAATTATATTACAAATATGGGGCAATGTGAATGAGGTGTTGAGTAAAAAGGGCAGAGATAGAGTCAGGCAGAATTCAAACTTGAATCTTGACTCTCTCATTTATTTCCATGGCAGTGTGTATAAATTCTTTTAATATCAGGTAGAGGTATTTCCTCCACTGCACAATATTTACAAAGGAGAAAATAAATACCAAACTGGCAAACTTGTAGTGAAAATTAATACTAATAAAATAATAAGTAACAGTATTGTTATCACCATTAATCTAATGTTTTATATTTTTTAACTTTCCTCATAACAAGTCAGTGAGGTGGAAAACAATTGGCATTTCCATTTTACAGATGATAAAACTAAAGTGAAGAGAGGTAACTGCCTGATGTGATATACTAAGTGATAAAGGGCATTCCAATTCAGATAGCCTGGCCCAATTATCTCATTGTCACTAAGATTAAAGAAGATAACATGCCAATGCATGTCTGATCAGTGCTTTGCACACTTTTCATTGTTTCGTAGTTAATATTATTTATATTACTTCTCATGAATTATAAAAAATATATTAATTTCAACATTATGAAAATGTGGGTTCTGTAATAAGATTTTTGCATTTACATTCTAAAAAGGACTTTACATGTATTACCGTTTTGGTTCACTTTTCTGCCATCACATAATTCTCATGTTTCCAAGTTAATGGCAAAAAAAAAATGTATTTTGGACTTAAGATTCTAAGTTTAAATGAAAAATATTAAGTGGAAAACTATTCTGTAAAAGCAAAAATGTAAAAGATAAAAGGAAGAAATTTCGGAAATGCAAACCAAAAGGTCATTTTAGGCAGAAATTCTGGCACAGAATCCTTCCTTTCCCTTGTTTCCATTTTCACTAAACATTTTGCTGGGTTTTAACTTTCTGGAGAAACTATAACAAATGAAAAATTAATTCTATGTAATAACAACAACAAAATCAAAGAACTTCACAATTCTTCCATGTGTGTTTACCTGTATCTGTAGGTATGACATTAAATAGGTTTGTCTTGAAACTACATCCATCACCCAAATTTTGTTGATTCAAAAGAATTTAGCAATTGTTACAGAAGTATGTACACTAGAATGCCGTTGGCTTACATATTAATCATTTAAGATACATATTAAAATGGTAAATTCTCATTTTTCACCTCCAGAAAAATGTATAATTTGTAATATTAATTATACCATACTTCTGTAATATAATTATATGCAAAGCATGTAATCAACAACCTGTTACTTGAACATTTTATATTCCAGATCTCAAAACATTTTTTTCCCATCTTTGGTGGTTTCAATATTTACTCTTTATGTACTCTTATCCAATAATTATGTTTTCTGTCTGACTTAGTCAACAGTCTGTTGTCATACATGAAGTCTTATTATTATCCATAACTGTACCATCTCCATAATATTGATTTCTAGTATCTCTCCTTTTGACCACTATCATCTGTCCTTCCAGGTCATCTCTCTCTTCCTCTTACTTCAAAAATTACTTGAGGGTATGGGGACAACCAGTCTATTGATTCAATCATCTTTGACCTTTTTTCTCTACCTCCACTTGAATCCTTTCTCTCTTATTTACCTACTTTATCTCCTCTGGTCCATCATTATAATTGAGAGCTACTCTCCCTATTTAGTTACAGTTGTTAAATTACTGTCTCCAATATATTCTTCCCCTGAAATGTACCTTAAATTTACCCCCTCGTGTTCACCAATATAATCTTTTAAAGGTTACCTGTTATCATAATATTACAAAATTCAGTGGTCAATCATCAGGAGACTTCTTACTGGACTTATCAGAATCATTTATCACAGCTGATCACTCCTGCCATCTTAAAATATCTTCTTCACTAGTTTCTACCTTGTTTTGATTTTTTTTTTTACTTTAATGCCACTTCTTATATTATTTTTATTGGTTTCTTTTCACCTCTCTGAAGTTGGAATTCAGATCTGACTTCCGTAGCTATACTTCTACCATATATGTTATTACACATTTGGACAGCTTAAAACACCATCTTATGCCCATGGGTCTCAAATATTTGTCTTCAGGCCATACTTCTCCTGCAAACTACCAATCAACATATGAGAATACCCATGGATGTCTCCACTCAGATCTAAGTGAGTCATCTCATTCAACATCTCTAAATTATTAGATAAATGCAACTCAAAACTATAATGAGGTATCACCTCACTCCAGTCAGAATGACCGTCACTAAAAACTCTACAAATAATCAGTGCTGGAGAGCATGGGGAGAAAAAGAAACCCTCCTACACTGTTGGTGGGAATGTAAATTGAAATGGTGTAACTTGCTATGGAAAACAGTATGGAGATCCCTTAAAGAATTAAAACAGAGTTGCCATGTGAGCCATAGATCCCATTACTGGGCATATATTGGGAGAATACTCTAATTTGAAAAGATATATACACCCCAATGTTCATAGCAGCACTATTTACTATAGCCAACAAATGAAAGCAACCTTAGTGTCCACTGACAGAGGAATAGACAAAGAAGATGTGGTATACATACACAATGGGATTTTACTCAACTATAAAAAAGAATGAAATAATACCATTTGCAGCAACATGGGTGGACCTATAAATGATCACATTAAGTGAAGTAAGTCAAACAAAGACAAATGTCATATGATATCATTATATGTGTAATCTAAAAAAGATACAAATTAACTTATTTACAAAACAGAAATAGATTCACAGACAAACTTATAGTTACTAAAGGAGGAAAGGGATACATTAGGCGTTTGTGATTAAAGTATACGCACTACTATATATAAAATAGATAACCAACAAGGACCTACTGCATAGCACAGGGAATTCTTCTCAATATATTGTAATAACCTATAAAGGAAGATAATCTGAAAAAAAACTAGGTATATATGTATGTATAACTGAATCACTTTGCTGTACACCTGAAACTAAAAGCTCATCGACCAGCAATTGTGAGAAAAGGAGAGTACAAATGCAGAATATTGGAAATGCATTTGAAATTAAAAGACCAGCAACTTAAAACAATATTGTTTATATACAGACTGCTATATCAAAACCTCACAGTAACTGCAAACCAAAAGTCTACAATAGATACACACACAAAAAAGAAAAAGCAATCCAAACACAACACTAAAGTTAGTCATCAAATCACAAGATAAGGAAAATAAGAAGAAAGGGGAGAAAAAAGACCTACAAAAACAAATCTAAAACAGTTAACAAAATGGCAATGAGAACATACATATAATTACCTTAAATGTAAACAGAGTAAATGCTCCAACCAAAACACATAGACTGGCTGAATGGATACAAAACCAAGACCCATATATATGCTGTCTACAAAAGACCCACTTCAGATATAGGGACACATACAGACTGAAAGTGAGGGGATCGAAAAAGCTATTCCATGCAAATGGAAATCAAAAAAAAAAAGCTTGAGTGGGAATATTCATATCAGACAAAACAGACATTCAAATAAAGACTGTTACAAGTGACAAAGAAGGACACTACAAAATGATTAAGGGATCAATTGAAGGAAAAGTTATAACAATTGTAAATATATATGCACCCAACATAAGACCACCTCAATATATAAAGCAAATGCTAACAGCCATAAAAGAAGAAATTGACAGTAGCACAATAATAGTGGAGGACTTTTAACACCCCACTCTCATCAGTAGATAGATGATCAAAGGCCCTAAATGACACATTAGACCAGATGGACTTGACTGATATTTGTAAAGAATTCCATCTGAAAGCAGCAGAATACACATTCTTTTCAAATGCACATGGCATATTCTCCAGGACTGATCACAGGCTAGGCCACAAAGCAAGCCTCGGTAAATTTAAGAAAACTGAAATCATATCAAGTATCTTTTCTTACTACAGTGTGAGATTACAAATCAACTACAAGGAAAAAAACCCCCACACTTGGAGGTAAATAGTACGCTACTAAACAATCAATGGATCACTGAAGAAATCAAAAAGGAAATTTAAAAATACCTAGAGACAAATGAAAATGAAAGCACGATAATCCAAAACCTATGGGATGCAGTAAAAGCAGTCTAAGAGGGAAATTTTTAACAATACACTCTTATCTCAGAAAACAAGAAAAATTTCAAATAACTTAACCTTTCACCTAAATCAACTAGAGAAACAAGAGCAAACAAAACCCAAAGTTAGTAGAAGGAAAGAAATCATAAAGATCAGAGTGGAAATAAATGAAATAGATATGAACAAAACAAGAGAAAAGATCAATGAAACTAAAAGGTGGTTCTTTGAAAGGATAAACAAAACTGGTAAACCTTTAGCCAGACTCATCAAGAAAGAAAGGAAGAGGGCTCAAATCAATACAATTAGAAATGAAAAAGGAGAAGTTACGACAGCACAGAAATACAAATGACCATAACAGACTACTGCAAGCAACTGTATGCCAATAAAATGGACAATCTAGAAGAAATGAACAAAATTATAGAAAGCTACAATCTCCCAAGACTGAACCAGGAAGAAACTGAGAATATGAACAGACCAATCACAAGTACTGAACTGAAACAGTGATTAGAAAACTCCCAACAGACAGAAGTCCAGGACCAGATGGCTTCACAGGCAAATTCTATCAAACATTTAGTGTAGAGTTAACACCTATCCTTCTGAAACTATTCTAAAAATTGCAGAGGGAGGAACACTCCCAAACTCATTCTATGAGGCCACTATCACCCTGATATCAAAACCAGACAATGACAGCACTAAAAAAGAAAACTACAGGCCAATATCACTGATGAACATAGATGTAAAAATCCTCAACAAAATACTAGCAAACCAATTCAAGCAATATATTACAAAGATGATACACCATGATCAAGTGGGATTCATTCCAGGGATGCAAGAAGTTTTCAATACCCGCAAATCAATCAATGTGACAGACAACATTAACAAACTGAAGCATAAAAACCATATGATCATTTCAATAGATGCAGAAAAAGCTTTTGACAAAATTCAAAACCAATCTATAATAAAAAATCTCTAGAATGTGGGCATAGAGGGAACCTACCTCAACATAATACAGACCATATATGAAAAACCTACAGCTAACATCATACTCAAAGGTGAAAAGCTGAAAGCATTTCCTCTCAGATCAGGAACAAGACAAGGATGTCCACTCTTGCCACTATTATTCAACATAATTTTGGAAGTCCTAGCCATGGCAATCAGAGAAGAAATAAAAGTAATCCAAATTGAAAAAGAAATAAAACTGTCACTGTTTGCAGAAGACGTGATATTACACATGCCACCAGAAAAGTACTAGAACTCACAATGAATTCAGTAAATTTCCAAGATACAAAGTTAATACACAGAAATCTGTTACAGTTCTATACACTAACAACAAAAGATCAGAAAGAGAAATTAAAGAAGCAATTCCATTTACTATTGCATCATAAAGAATAAAATACCTAGGAATAAACCTACCTAAGGAGGCAAAAACCTGTACTACAAAAACTGTAAGATGCTGATGAAAGAAATCAAAGATGACAAAAACAGTTGGAAAGATACACTGTGTTCTTCGATTGGAAGAATCAATATTGTTAAAATCACCATAATACCCAAGTCAATCTATATTCAATGCAATCCCTATCAAATTACCAGTGGCATTTTTTACAGAACTAGAAGAAAAAAATTTAAGATTTACATGGAAACACAAAAGAACCCTAATAGCCAAAGTAATCCTGAGAAAGAAGAACAGAGTTGGAGTAATCAGGCTCTCTGACTTCAGATTATACTACAAAGCTGCAGTCACCAAAAGAGTATGGTACTGGCACAAAAACAGAACTATAGATCAATGGAACAGGATAGAAATTTCAGAAATAAACCCATGCACCTATGGTCAATTAATCTATGACAAAGGAGGCAAGACTGTACAATGGAGAAAAGACAGTCTCTTCAATAAATGGTGCTCAGAAAACTGGACAGTTACATGTAATAGAATGAAATTAGAACATTCTTTAACATCATACACAAAAATAAACTCAAAATGAATTAAAGACCTAAAAGTAAGACTGGATACTATAAAACTCTTAAAGGAAAACATAGGCAGAACACACTTTGACATAAATTGCAGCAATATCTTTTTTGATCCATCTCCTATAGTAATAGAAATTAAAAAAAATAAACAAATGGGACCTAATTAAACTCAAATGCTTTTGCACAGCAAAAGAAACCATAAGCAAAATGAAAAGACAATCCACAGGATAGGAGAAAATATTTGCAAACAATGCAACTGACAAGGGATTAATGTCCAAAATTTACAAACAGCCCATGCAACTCAATATAAAAGAAAAATAAAAAATTAACAAAATGAGAAGACCTATATAGACATTTCTTCAAAGAATTATTAGAGAAATGCAAATCAAAACTAACATGAGATATCACCTCACACCGGTCACAATGGCCATCATCAAAAAGTCTACGAACAATAAATGCTAGAGAGGGTGTGGAGAAAAGGGAATCCTCCTACACTGTTGGTGGGAATATAAATAGGTACAGCCAGTATGCAGAACAGTATTGAGGGACTTTAAAAAATTAAAAATAAAGCTACCATATGATCCAGCAATCCCACTCCTGGGCATATATCCAGAGAAAACTATGGATCAAAATGATACATGCACCCCAATGTTCATTGCAGCACTATTTACAATAGCCAGGACATAGAAGCAACCTAAATGTACATCAACAGAGGAATGGATAAAGAAGATGTGGTACATATATACAATGGAATATTTCTCAGCCATTAGAAAGAATGAAATAATGTCATTTGCAGCAACATGGATAGACCTGGAAATTATCATACTAAGTGAGTAAGTCAGACAGAGAACAACAAATATCATATGATATAGCTTATATGTGGAATCTAAAAAAAATGGTACAGATGAACTTATTTACAAAACAGAAACAGACTCACAGACTTAGAGAATGAACTTATGGTTACTGGGGGGGAAGGGTGTCGGGGATGGATAACCTGGAAGTTTGGGATTGACATATACACACTACTATATTTAAAACAGATAACCAACAAGTACCTATTGTTTAGCACAGGGAATGCTACTGAATATTCTGTAATAACCTAAATGGGAAAAGAACCTGAAAAAGGATACGTATATATGTATACCTGAATCACTTTGCTGTACACCTAAAACTAACACAACATTGTAAATCAAGTATATTCCAATATAAAATAAAAAATTAAAAAAATACAAAATACACAGTGAATCAACTATATTTCAATAAAAATTTAAAGATATGGGCTTCCCTGGTGGCGCAGTGGTTGAGAATCTGCCTGTCAATGCAGGAGACACGGGTTCGAGCCCTGGTCTGGGAAGATCCCACATGCCGCAGAGCAACTGGGCCCGTGAGCCACAACTACTGAGCCTGCGCGTCTGGAGCCTGTGCCCTGCAACGAGAGAGCCCGTGACAGTGAAAGGCCCGTGCACCACGATGAAGAGTGGCCCGCGCTTGCCGCAACTAGAGAAAGCCCTTGCACAGAAACGAAGACCCAGCACAACCAAAAATAAATAAATAAATAAAAAGCAGTTTCTTAAAAAAAAAAAAAATTAAGGATATAATTAAAAAAAATAAAACAGGCATCTCAAAGATGAAGTCCAAAAGGGAACATCTTATTTTAATCCAAAGCATGGTCTTCCTTCAGTCTTTCCCACTTTAGAAATGACAACTTTATTCTTTGACTTACTAAGTCCCAAACCTGAAGTCCTCTTTAACACTTATATTCTTTTATACAACACTGTAACCCTGTCTCTTTAAACTTGTGTGTGAGTATGTGTTTATATATGTGTGTGTGGTGCGTGTGTGTGGGATACTGACCACTGCCCACCACATCTACCATTAATGTTCTAGACAAATTAACCAGTAAGTTTCATTGGATTACTACCACAGATTTACTACCAATGTCCTTTCTTCTACTCTTAACTTTTATTCTCTGTGTTCAACAAATCAACCAGAGTTACACTTACCAATAGATATCAGAGCATATTCTCAGTTCAAAATGGTTTCATTGCTTTCCATTTCAGGGAGAGGAAAAGGCAGTCCTTATTTCGCCATATTTTTGCCCCTGCTAATTCACTGACATGTTTTACTGCATACTCCCTCCCTTTGCCTGCACCAGACAAGCTGGCATCTTGTTACTTTGCAATATGTAGGGCATGTGGTAGAGTCAGGGTTTTTGCACTTATTTTGTATCTCTAGATGCTATTTTGCTAGATATTTGGATGACCTACTCCCTTACTTCCTTCAAGGTCTCAGCCTTATCGGAGAATCCTTCCCTCCCTCTTTTCTATGTGCCAGTTATCACTTAGTACCTATAAATGCCAAACCATCATTTATTGCTTGGTCTATGAAAATGAATCTGGGCCCCTTAAATATTTGTCTTTGACTAGTCAGTAGTCTGCTAAGCTTTGTTAATAAAGAGCCAAACCATCATTCATTGCTTGGTCTATGAAAATGTATCTGGGCCCCTTAAATATTTGTCCTTGTCTAGTCAGTAGTCTGTTAAGCTTTGTTAATAAAGAGCCCTGGAGATACAGGAGGAACGGAGCTCTGCCTCCTAGTTCTGTGGTGCTCCTAGCTGCTTCCTGATGCTGGTGTGCTGCAGTCTGTGGCTCCCAGTGTGTTCAGCATCTTCACTACACCAGCTTGGTGGCCAGCAACCCTCAGCAGCCAGCACCTTCTCCCAGATCATCCCTAGGGTGATTCTTCACCTCTGGTGAAGTTCTTCCCAGCACTCTAGAGGACAGATTTCCAGGAAATTCCACTGATGAGACACCAAGGTGACTGGTTTGCCATTCAATGATCCATCACCATACCCTCTCCAACAGAGGCTGGATCACAGTCCTGTCCAAGGTGAGAGAAGCCTCTTTTGTGCTCCATCTCAGCCCTAGGGGGAGTGGATGCTACATCTACAATCGCTGTATTCTTTAGAATTTTCTTTACTTCCTAGTAGCCGATTCCTTGTTACTCTAATCCCCTTTCATAATGACTAATTCTTAAAGTTGAACCTTTGCTATTCAAATTACTGAGTGGTTTCTGTCTCCTAATCAGAAAGATTTTTCTTGACCACATTATATAAAATATCAATCTTGACCCGTATGGTTATTATCAATCTAATTTCCTCTGCTTTATTTGTCTCTAAGACAATTACCATCATTTTTCTATATATTTGTATACTGTCTGCCTCCTCTCCCATGTAATAGAAAGTCCATTAAATATAGGCGCTTTGTTTTTATTGCTGTACCCATTGAACCTAGAACAGCATCCGATAATCAATAGGTATTCAAGATATATTTGAGAGAATAAATTAATATTGTCCAAGGATAATACTTGGAAAAATATGTAAATCAGTCAGATATCATAATCCCGTTCTGATGGATGTTAGTGATAACACATGCAAAAATTTGTATATTTTAAAAAATCTATTGGTAATAAAATATTGTATTTTATAAAATATTAAGGTTTTTCTAAGCATGTAACAAGAGGATTATTGTAAAGTGGGAATTGTTTTTTGATAGCTATTCCATGTAATAACAGACATTGATAGAGAATGTGAAAAATTAATAACTTCTTGATAGAAACAAATTTAACCCATAGCATGATTTAAGATGTCAACTTTGATTCTTCAAATTATAAATTTCTAAAAGGCTTACTTTTTCAAGGATGTGTTCTGATTTTTATTACTAGAAAGAGTTAACTGAGAGAGATGTTGTGGTCACTGTGATTTTACATCAGCTTGTTAATATAGAAAACATTTCTTAGAAAATTTGGTTTATGATTAGATATACTAGTGTCATGACAAAGTTCCTTGGGAGTTCCCAACTCTTAGTGGTTGGTACTGGACAAAAAAGTTTCCTGATTTTCAATGTGAGTTTAGCCACAAGTGTCATGGGCCTGGGAAGAGGCCCCTTTCTTTATCCTCTACATTTATTAGACTTCCTTTCACACAATTACATAGAAGAGATCACATATATCAGCAGTTTAATATAGACAAAGTGCAGTCATATATATATATATAATATAAATTTAAAAATAACGCATTTGTCTTATTTTCAATAGCATACTTAAAAAAAGACATTTCTTATTAAGTTATTTTGTTTATAATGTCAAAATAACTGAGTTTTGGAAATCCCTAGATTACTAAAAACTATAGGTTCTTTTCTTTTTTCTGTTTGATACTATGTAAAATAAATTGAGAAGTCAGTCATTTTTGAGGATTCATCCTAGATGTTTATGCATAGCATTGATGCGTTGAATCATCTCACCAGAATATACAAGTGTGTATTTATTTCTGACACTTCTGGTTCATGGACTTAAAGTCTGAAATTTTAAAACAAATTAACTTTCAAAGCTTCAAAGGCAGAATGACATTCATTCTCACTCTACTGCAGCTACAGCAGTAGGAATTGAAGAAGAAAATGGTAAAGTAGATGTCAAGGTCCCTGAGCAATACGGATTCAGCAGGCTACTTAGTGGAAAAAGACTTTTGGGTCATAACTTTAGTAACTTGCACATATCTGGTTTTAATTAGTCCTTGGCAGATTGGATGACCTCTTTAAAGCAGTTAAGGAATATTTCCATACTGTCAGCCCATCGAATAGTACCCATGAGTGACATACACTACCTCTTTTCCTGGAAAAACACGACTTATTCCAGGATGTACAAGGAACAGTACAATTAATCTCTGGCCTTGCTATTTGCAGGCTTTTACAAACTTGCTAAAGTTCAGTTTCTTCCGAACAAATCCTCTATGTATTCATTACCTCAATTTATATTTCAGTTTCTAAATAGCTTTTCCAATACATGTCGATCTGGTAATCTTCTCTTTAGATTTTCTGTCACTATAGAAATGAAAACAATTATTTCTCTCATTCATCATATCATATTGTTATCTTTATCATATAAATTTTGAAGGTTAATAGTATTGAATTTATATAAAATATAGCTGGGTCTAAGTATGTGTAGAATTGATTTTCCATCATCTTTTCTGTCATAACTTGGCAACAGTGATACCATTTTCATGCCTTTTTACAACAGTGATTTTCATCGCTGCCCTAGCCAAGTCCATATTCAGTTTCATACTTACCTCTTTACCATTCCTCAAAACAAAAATAATGCGTACTAAAAGTAAACAAAACAAACAAAAATCACCAACACAACAGACAAGCACCGCAGAAAAGATATCTTAAAATGTCTTGCTGCAAATATTTCTTTCACTAAACCTTTCCTTAATGGACTTTTCAATATTCTCTCCAGTCCCTATACCCTAAGGAAAATTTCTGAAGTTACTCTAAATTTTATAGAAAAAAATTAAAACCTCCCCGAAGTTCTTTAAAATAAGTGTGTGCTTCTAAAACAGCTCTATATTTCCTGAATAGATATTTTAATTAGATGACTGTTAAGTCTCTGCAGTCTTATCTGCACTAGCAGCTTGGGTCTTAAGCAGGACTGCCTGCTGCTTTTTTCTTTAGAGTATACTCTGCTCACTTTAATTTGTTTCCACAGATGAAGTGCAAAAAGGAGAACATTTTATAAGGAAAGAGGTATTTCTGTGAATATCTGAGAAAGAGCAAAGGAAGAAAGAACACAAATGTTCAGCAAGAAATGACGGCCGGGCACGTTCTTGTGAATGTTGAGGGTTCACATAACATTATCTAGTTTCTGATGCTTCTTATTTTATTTGCTCTGTAATGACATTAACATCATACCTCTCTGCCTGTCTCTTATAATAATGCCTTTGTCTCTGAGTTGAAAAATTAACACTGTCACTTTAATATAGAAAACTCCACACATCAAACATCATTTAACATGTATGACTATATATTATAGGCACATTTCTACAGACAGTACATGCCACATGACCACTGAGTAAAATTAAATATATATAATTTAATTTTCCATGAAAAATTTTACACCAAAGGGTGTTTGAGAGAGATTTTGTTTTGATTTGTTTTTAATATTATATAGATAAATCTGTAAATAATAAATAAAAAGATCCACAAAAGAACTGTGAAATAAAGCCAGAATAACAGTTATAAAACTCCTTGATATCTAGAAAATACATTTCTAACCCTTATATTTGACATGCAAACAACCTATGAAAGTCTGTGAAAGACAAAACTGACTTGGTTAGAAATATCAAGCCTATAACTAAAGATTGCACAAAGGATGTTTCACATGCATATATATCATTTTCTTTATGAGCTCATATCATTGTGAACTGAATTACATATTAAATAATAATTGAGCACCAATTATAAAGACCACAAGAGTATTTGATATTTTGGAAATGTACAACCCTTAACTTCCTAAGGCTAGTTGGGGATATGGTCCTACATTTTATAGAACAGATCAGTAAAAATAGAAGATAGTTCATAACAAACACATGAATGATTTGTGTAATAGAAGATAGTCTATAACAAACACATGAATGATTTGTGTGACTTTGTTTAAAATGATAGGGATTTAGTGGCAACGAGGATTTTAATTTAGCTAAATGTTCAGCATTGATTCTTTGGAGAAACAAAGATAAGGACGGGACTGGAACTTGAGAGAGATCTGAAAGAAGGAAAGACATCCTGGGAGAGATGGACAAGAATGTGGCTGCCATTCCTCTTGGGAGATACCTCTGACGTATCCACTTATAAAAGCACCCCTTCCCCAACCAAGGGCCTACATTTTTACTTAGGAAATTCTAGTATTAATTTCAGATAAAGGGGTTACATCTATGTCTCTAGATAGATAAGTAATGAAGGAATATGTTTTTAGGCCTTTCCTTAAACACTGATAACTTTCTGTCCTGTGACTCTTCTTCTTTTAAAATTCATGACCAAGTATAAACACTGTTTTTGTTTTATTTTGTTTTTTTTGTTTTTTGCAGTATGCGGGCCTCTCACTGTTGTGGCCTCTCCCATTGCGGAGCACAGGCTCCGGAGGCGCAGGCTCAGCGGCCATGGCTCACGGGCCCAGCCGCTCCGCGGCATGTGGGATCTTCCCGGACCGGGGCACGAACCCGCGTCCCCTGCATCGGCAGGCGGACTCTCAACTACTGCACCACCAGGGAAGCCAAACACTTTGTTTTTGATGGTTCCTGATACATACAGCTGAATAAATGAGATCTCCAACTATCCTGAGGTGTCTGTCATACCAATGATAATATTGACAATAATTATAATAATGAGGAGGAGGTGGTGGGATATGAAGGAAAAAGATGTGAAAGAAGAGGTAGAAGAAAGTGAGAAGGACCACAATTCCCATATATAGCACATCCTACTATGGATCTACATAAATGATGATTCAATTCTCCCAAAATCCTATGAAGAAGGTGCTACAATTATCCTTTTTATCATGAACAAATCAAGATAGCATCTTAAGGACATTTGGGTGAGTTAAACATCAGGAAACAGAATGTCTAATTCTACAAGCCTTACCCCTGACAGACATATTTTCCTTCAAAAAGGTAAATTTCTCCAACGTTCTTTATTTTGTTGACTACTGTATCTGTATGACCTACAAGAGCTTGTGTATACATAATATGTTCTGAATAAAAATTTCTTGGGCAAAATATAATAAAATAATGGCCATATTGTGGGGAGAAAGTCAGCTTTCACCATAGAATGAAATTATCTGCTTCATAGCCATCATCTGTAGGAAGCAAACATTAGTCCTTTTTGCTTTTGAAAAACCTCAACCAGATCCATTCTTGCCCAAAAGGAAGGGTAGACCTGACTTTCTTTAAATGTTGTTAGTGATTTCCTACATGGCCTCTAGACACTTAAAGTTCAATTGAGCTTTTTCCTTATTGTCCACAAAGGATTTGTATAAAACCAACAAACAGGAAGCATAAGGGTGGTGTAGACAGGAATGTGTCAGAGACAGAAGCAGCAGCAGCAAAAGAGATGACTGTTTAATGCAAAGGACATTACATCAGAGAAGTGACCTTAGAGAGAAAGACTGCTGTGAGGGTCATGGTCTGAGTGCTCAGAAGCGATGCTGAATCACACTCCTCTATGCCTGAAACCAGTCTCTGTAGGTGGGGAATTTCATAATGTCAGTATTCATGGTCTATAGATACCCGACAAAAATACCATCTTCATAAAGGTGGGGATTGTACTTCACACAGCATCTACCACCCTCACCAGCACATCGACCAGTGGGGCAACCCCACCCAGGACTTCCTTGTGACATTTTCTGATGTTTCTGACTCTTACATCCGTATCTGAGATCTATGTTGTATACCCAAAGTTGGAGGAGAATGGATTCTAATGTCACAAAATAATCTCCCAAATCTATCTGGCTATCATAAGATGATATTTTGGGGTTCCATAAAAATTCTCAAAGCTATTCATTCTCTTGATAGTTTTCAAATTATTGAGAATGCAGATAGTTTCTAATTATATATTTATGTTCATAAAAATAATCTGTGTGGTAAATTTGAGTGTAGAAAAATGGTGCCACAAATTTTAAGGGAAAAAAAAAAACTGGAAACTTAGTAAAAATATTTGTATTTGCAAAAGAGATGTCATCCAGGAAGTTGAAGATTGATGTTTAAAATACACATCATCCTCTGTGTGCCTAGAATAAAAAAGAAAGTGTCTTGTTGCTATCCCTATTTTGTGAACACTGTGATACCCAATGCTTCTTGACTCCATCAAGTACTGAATCAAGAATGAGTTTAATTTCCATCTATTTTCTAAATCTATATTCAACTATATCAAGTTCAAAGTTCCAGTTGAACTTGGCCTTTCAGTATACAGAATTTTCAAATTAAGATTGGTTAACTTTACACACAAATTCTAAGATTTACAGCTTTAGTCTGTTTCTGGCTTGTAGGTTTAAGTTAAATTTATTCTATATTTCACAATCTATTTATAAAAACAACCCAAGCAAAAAACAGGCAGAGGACCTAAAAAGACATTTTTCCAAAAAAGAAATACAGATGGCCAACAGACACATGAAAAGACACTCAATATCACTAATTATCAGGGAAATGCAAATAAAAACCAGAATGAGATATCATCTCACATCCGCTCAGAATGGCAATTATCAAAAAGACAGCAGAAAACAAGTGTTGGTAACTATGTGGAGAAAAGGGAACCCTCTTGCACTGTTGGTGGGAATGTAAATTGGTGCAGCCACTATGGAAAACAGTATGGAGGTGTCTCAAAAAATTAAGATAGAACTACCATATGATCCAGCAATTCCACTTCTGGGTATTTTCCCAAAGAAAACAAAAGCACTAATTTGAAAAGATATATATTCACCCCTATGTTCATGGCAGCATTATTCACAATAGCCAAGATATGGAAGCAACCTAAGTGCTCACTGATAGATGAATGGATAAAGAAGGTGTGATATATATAGATATAGATATAGATAGATATAGATCTAGATACAGATATATATAGATATTGCTATATATGATATATATAATGGAATATTACTCAACCATAAAAAAGAATGGAATCTTGCATTTGTGAAAATATGGATGGACCTAGAATATATTACACTAAGTGAAATAAGATAAAGACAAATACTATATGATTTCCCTTATATGTGGAATCTAAAAAACAAATGAACAAACAAAACAGAAACAATCATAGGTACAGAGAACAAGCAGGTGGTTGCCAAAGGGGAAACAAGTGGGGAAATGAGTGAAATAGGTGAGGGAGGTTAAGAGGTACAAACTTCCAATTACAAAATAAATGTCACTGGGATGAAATGTATGCTGTGGGGAATATAGTCACTGACAATGTAATATCTTTGTATGGAGACAAAGGTAGTCAAAAGGTAGATATTTCCAATTATAAGATAAATAAGTAATATGGATGTAATGTACAACAATATTAATATAATTAACACTGCTGTATGTTACAAATGAAAGTTGTTAAGAGAATCCCAAGAGTTCTCATCACAAGGAAAATTATTTTATTTTTAAAATTTTGTATCTATGTAAGTGATGCATGGACTAATCTTGTGGTAATTGTTTCATGATGTATGTAAGTCAAATCATGATGCTGTACACCTTAAACTTATATAGTGCTGTATGTCAATGAAGTCTCAATAAAACTGGAAGAGAAAAAAAATTTTCTTTCTCTAAAATTTTACTGACTGCTGCATTTTAAAAATATCTCCTTCCTATATTTCCTTCCACAGCCCCACTCTTCCCTGGATTATTTCCAATTTTAAGACTGGTTATTCTCAGGATGTCTTGTGGCTTTCTCTTTCTTCTCTCAGCCCCTAAATGTTGGCTTTCCTTGGTAGACCATATTCTATTTTCTAAACACTTTCCCTGGAAAATTTCGTCTGTGTAAATGAGTTTAATTCCCAACTATTTTCTAAATCTATATTCATCTGTATCAAAAAAAATCTAATTTCTATTCCAGAATGCTCTTCAACCCCTGGGCATGTATACAAATGCAACTATTCCTGGATATTTTTAGTGGTATGACCTACTAGCCTCACAAAGTCAGCTGTTCTGCAAATAAATTACTTTTTTTTTTGTATACCCAAACTTAGTGAATGAACCCAGTATCTATTCTTGACCTTAGTCAGGAGCTGGTGACATATTGAAGATGTTCTCTCTCTCATTCCCCAGACCAATCACTATTTTTTGTTATTTGTGCCTTATTTCATTGGTGCTCTTAATCAAGACCACTGTTGATATTGTCTAAGCACTTTTCTTTCTGTCTACATCAATCATCTCCATATCATTTCACCCTCCTTATTCAAAGCCTGTTATCCTAAAATACAACCTCAGGTTGCTGCTGAAGATATGTATTTGGAATACAAATCTGAACATGCTGATCTTGTGATTTCAAGTATCTGATAGCTTTCTAGATATTTATAGGATGGTTTCTAAATTCATTATCATCGTACATGAAACACTTTGTTATACTTACTTGCCTACCATTTCAGCCTGAGATTTTCTCTTCCTTCCACATCTTACACATTTGCCCATACACACACACACACACACACACACACACACATTTTGGGGAAATAGCCCTGAGCTAATTCAGTTACTTCATACCATTACAAATGCTTTTCCTTCTGCTTTGTCAACCTGGCCATGAACCGTGAAGAGCTCTATCTGTGAAAAACTCCTCTGATCTTGCCCACAGATTTAGGAACAGCTTTACCTATGCAGTCACTGGATATATGTAATTTCCTGTACATATATCAATTAAAGCCTTTTACAGTGCAGTGCTTTTTTTTCTTATATGTCTGTCTTATGATGACACTATTACATCTTGAATGTAAGAACCATATTTTTCTTTTCTTTTCTACATCTTAGTAAAGTATCTGGAAGACACAGGAGCCTCAGTAATAAGTTTTTGAACAAAGAACTGAATAGATCTTAGATAAAATAAAATTATTATAAAAAATTATTATATTATAAAATTATTTTATTAAAATAAAATTATT
Organism: Globicephala melas; assembly: GCF_963455315.2. Taxonomy (NCBI): domain Eukaryota; kingdom Metazoa; phylum Chordata; class Mammalia; order Artiodactyla; family Delphinidae; genus Globicephala; species Globicephala melas. The sequence continues at coordinate 6,418,267 of NC_083314.1, read as the reverse complement.
ATAGTTTACATTTAATTTCATGAAAATACTTTTATACATTTATAAAATATTTTGTACTATTTTTATAATAAACGTTAACTTTTTAATGTATATAGCTTTCTGTTGTTGTTTGGTTAAATCTGACCATGCAGTGTTTCCTGGGATACATACATTATATACTAAGTTTATTCATTCTCATAGAGTTCTCTAGCAAGGACACATTTTTTTTTCTTCTGTTCAGATAAGTGTTCTCAATGCACTGGAATAGTAGTTTAATAATTAGCATATATTCTGACACATTGTAAATTCATGAGACGGCCACATGAATGCCACAACTTTTTTTAAAAATTACTTTCTTTGTAATCTGGTGTATTTACGATACCACTGAACTAATAACCTGAACTCTGCATTACTGAAAGGTGAGAACTCCGTTGAAGTATGTCCTTGGTTGAGATATTTTTGAGACTAATGGATAAGAAGAGCATAATATTTGGGGATTGTGAGCAACTTGTTCACTGGAAAAAAATAAGTGCATTTCAAGGTTGAATTTTATACCAAAGAGTTTTATTGTTTTTAAGATGCCAAAGAACTTATTGTTTTTCTTCTGTAAATTAATGATTAGATAGCTAGCAAAATGGGAGATAAAGAAATTTAGAAATGGATGTGTGTGTCTAGCAAATCTGTAAAATAATTAAAAACCAAATGATGAGTACAAGAAATATCTCAGAAAGGTTCAACATCACATTGTAGAGAATCTCTAATTTTATAAAAAAAATTAATATTATGTAATGAAAGGCAGTAAAAATGCCTTGTTAGTATGAATTCTGACAAATATTCCAAATTTGCCTGATGAGAATAATCGTTATATTATATACTTTAAATATATGAGATTTATATTAAGCCATTCATTTGTTAAAAGATGACTAGTCGAACACACTGAGATTAGGTAGGCAAAAATTAATACTTGTTTTCAAATAATTTCACCCATCTTACTATAATTTTTTTAAAAAATGCATTCACAGTGAGTTAGAATGATTCACGTAATTACAGAAAAGCAATTTTAGATCACTCAGGTTTAGAGTTGGAGATTACCTAGTGTCCCCACTAGCATTATGGAGTGCATTCTGTGAATTCTCTCCGGGGATAGAAAGCTGAATAGGTAGGCCCTCACTTACTCTTTAGGTAGACACAGAAAATGATGCTTTCATTTAAAAAAATCTATTTTAGATATTTTTCTCCTATCCTCACATATGATTTCCTCCAAATAAAAAGTTGAGGACAAGGAAACAATGGAGTACCTTTAATCATTCAGCCAATTTTATAATATGATGAGGATATCAAATCAGAGGTGTTAGATTGCTTACCTCAAATCAGATAGCTCCCCAAAGCTTGGATTAAAGCAAAACTATGTAACTCCTAGTTCAGTACCTTGTTGGAATGTTTTATGAAAGATACACTTCAGTCTTTAAAACTACTCTTCTCTCAGTAAATGTATTCATACTATTCTTGACTTTTCTTGCAAGTTTCATGAAGTCAAGAATAGTTTACACTATTCAGAATGTGATGAAGAAGCAGAGACATGGTTTACACCTTGGTCAGTTTGGGAGGTGTACAGGAATTTGAATTTTTAAGAGTCTAAAATGATGTAATGTAAGCAGTTGATTTTAATTACTTATATATCTTTTTTGTATTTTTTATAGCTTTTTATTTAACTCTTCTTCTCCTGTATCCTCTCTCATAAAATCCTATAGAGTGACTTGCCATTATTCTTCTTAATCGCCTTTAAAGCTATCTATCTCATTTATCTTCCTGATTTATACTTTCTATTTCTTTCCAGACCTAGCTTTCCCACTCAATAAACTTGTGAAAGTCTTCAATGAGGGATAATAGAGCAAAGTAATATTTATATATTGATAAAACATACACATGGTTAGTACTCACCTAGACTATTGATTTTCCTTTTTGCTAACTCCTGTGTATTGGTGGTGAGGGAAGGTGTGGGAATGTATAAGCCGCTCAGCTAGACACTATCAATGAAAGAATAATTAGAATAAAATTGTTCAGAAGAGATTAAGAAGAAAAATAATGGAATTGTTTGAGACTGTTACACTAATATTTAAAAAAGGCTGAATGATTTGTTTTTGAATTCAGAGAAAGAAAGGGCTGTTTTTTAATAGAGACATGAAATAAAACAAAATACCTGGGGATGATTTAATTAAGCAGTAATATAGAATATGTTAATAGTTTTTATTGAAAAAGTAGGGAGAACTCCTCTGAGAGGAAAACTACCTTTAATAATTTTAAGGCATCTGTGTTAGAAATGTCCTCTATATCTTTAACTATTTTTTTATTTGTATGTTAACTCATTCAACATTTTTGTTGAGTCATTATGAGAGGCTGGGGAATGTAAGACAGCAAAACCTCAGTCCTCTTTCCTCAAATGTTCATTCTGCGGGGAACCGGGCAGACAGGCCCCAAGGTACTTACACAAAATGGAAAGGGGGAAGATGGAGACTGGTTTACAGATGAGTTACCTGTCAAGTACCCTAATGTGTTTCCTATAATTCCCTGAAATTAGAGGAGATACTGAATTTAAGAGACAACTAATGATTTACTGTGTAATCGGACATATTAGATTTAGGTCCCTTACTTGCAACATAGAAACCAATGTTCTAAGTTTCTTTTTTCTTCAAATTGCCATCCACTCTGCTTTGTAGTGAAAACTTCTTAAACTCTTTGCTAATTCATCTACAACAGCTTCATCTTGCCTTCCCTTCTACACTATTAGCTCACTTCTAATCAAAATGTAAGCTCTTTGCTGCTACTTGTTATTGTTTTTTGTTAATGAGTAAATAAATGTCATGTTTCAATCTACTACTGATCCGTGATAAATGAGGAACAATTGAAAGAATGAACAATGTTTAGGCTGGCAGGGGAGAATGTTTAGTGTATGGAAAAGAGATCAGGCATATTCCATACGATTCTGAGAAATAGAGCCTAAAAAATGTTAAAATATCAGGATTATAGGATTTAATAGTTTGGAAAATACTGAATGCTAGTCATTGTGCTACATGCTTTTGAAAATAAGTTATTTATTAAAGATAGCTATTATTATCCACGTATCACAAATGCAAAAATACTGCGTTGTGCTTCCCTGGTGGCGCAGTTGTTGGGAGTCCGCCTGCCATTGCGGGGGACACGGGTTGAAGCCCAGGTCCGGGAGGATCCCATGTGCCGTGGAGCAACTAGGCCCGTGCACCACAACTACTGAGCCTGCACTCTAGAACCCACGAGCCGCAACTACTGTGCCTGTGTGCTGCAACTACTGAAGCCCACGCGCCTAGAGCCCGTGCTCTGCAACAAGAGAAGCCACCGCGATGAGAAGCCCGCGCACCGCAACGAAGAGTAGCCCACGCTCGCTGCCACTAGAGAAAGTCCACGCACAGCAACGAAGACCCAGTGCAGACAAAAAAAAGAAAAAAATTGCTGCATTGACTGCTTTTTAAAATTAATCAGTCAACAAAGCTAAACAGCTTAAAGATATTAGTAAGAGAATTAGTCTTCTTTCCAGTTGAAGCAAAGGTGATTAAGAAGATAAATTTATAAAGAAAATATATGTTGTTTATTGAAGAAAGTATATAAAAGACAGTTATATTTTTTACAATACTAAAATATGCTAGCCTTATTGACTGAAAATGCAATGGTGACTTCCAAAAAAGAGTAATGTTTCTGTCTGAATGCTTTAAAATGGGTTTATGCAAAATATATCAAGGATTAGTTGATATTTAAAATATGTTCTTATTTCCATGTGTATTATTACCTCAACATTTCCTTGTTTCAGAAACACACATTTATTAATAATAAAATCTTACAAGGTAACCAATACTGATTCATTAATATAATATCATTGTTTATGAGGATTTTGAGGTTTTGTTTTATTTTTAAAAAGAAAATGAAAAATAAAGTATAATTTTTAAGCCTCAATCTTTCAGAGAAATAGTATTCTCCTACTTTATTTCTCTTATAAGACTTTTTTATCTGAATAATTTTCATCACTTCTCAGTTGATACAATCAACCTTTGCTTACCATCTTCTTCCTAAGTATCTCATCTTCTTCCAAGTTTCCCTAGCTTAATTTAGGAATTTCTCAATTTTTACTGCAAACAAAGCACACTCATAACCCCAATACTCATACAAATTACACTTTGCAATAGATCTTGACTCCACTTTTCTTTCATGTCCAACATCTTTCTGAACTACACAGTATATCAACCTGCTATTTCCTTTCCATGTTCATTGTAGCATCTTAATATGTATATTAAAGCAACTGTTTTCTAAATAATTTAGCCTCTTCCTCAACAAATCCATTCTAATATGTTCATTGTATCCTGTCATGTACCTGCTTAAACAATATCAATGTCTCTGTTACAAAGAAGACCAACGTCAAAATACTTACATCAATTAATGCTCTCCAAATCAAATCCATTCTTTTTAACCAGTCTCTCACTAGTCCCTAAAATAAAGCCACTTTTCCAACTCAATTTACCCTATAAAAATGGCATATCTGAATCTAAGCCTTTTCTGAATGTCTTGAATATCTGTCTTGAATATCTATCTGTGGTCCTTTGCTTAATCAAGTACAACCTTCAAGTGCTTATTTGAGTATTACTTTAATTACCCCCAATTTTTATAATATAAAACTATACTATTCTACCTTTGACCTCAGATTACATTTATCATGTGTACCAAGTATTTTGCCATTAATTATGTATTACTTTGTAATATTAAATGGCTAACTGAAGCCTTACCTACCTTATCAGATTAAATGAATGGATTGCATTCCATTTATTTTATTTTCACTGTTACAGAATATAATTTATTTGGTATCTAACCAACAAATAATAACTTGCTGAACTATTGTTTAATGATGTCAATAAAATTAATCTTATTAACTGCATGCTTTTTTTTCCCTTTAGAATATTTTGTGACATATTGCCACACAAAAAGCTGTATGTCATTAACATCTACAACTAGATGAGTTTAGAGATAAGTATACATCTGGGAAACCATCACTATCATTATGCCATAAACATATCCATCACCTCCAAAAGTTTCTGCCCATTGACCCAGGCCAGACAGCCAGCCTGTGGTCCCCAGCAACCAGCTGTCTCAGAATCTCTGGCCAGGCTGACTGGTGAAGGGCTTACTGTTATTTATGTACATATTTTCCCTCAAAAAATTTTATATGGAAGGGGATGTAAGATTATTTTTGAGATAAATTTTATACCATAATCTAACTGATAAACATATACAGTTGACCCTTGAACAACGTGGGTCTGAGCTGTGTGGATCCACTTATATGAGGATTTTTTCAATAGTAAATACTACAGTGCTACACCATCTGTGGTGTGTTGAATTTTTGGATATGGATGTGTCTGTGCCTCAAACCCCTGCCTTGTTCAAGGGTCAACGTGTATATCATATTAAAATGCTATAAAGTCATATTTTATCAATCTGTTTTCCTACACTTGCTTATTTTTGTTAACATTGCTTTCTAAGTCACATATGCTTTTGAAATCATTCTTGTCTCTGTAGCCCTCACTCGCAACCAGTGAATTGCCAAGATCCATAGTTTCTATCGTCACAATACTGTTACTTGCTGTCCGTATCTGGAGCCCAAGACAAAAATTCATCAGTTTGAATATCAATACTATGCATTTACTCTAAGCCCAATTCAAATGCCCCTAGTCCTTTAGATATTTTATTTACATTAATATATGCCACTGCTCATTTCACTTCATATTCTAATCCATGCATCCATCAAATTTCTACGTATTATTTGGACTCTATTTGAAATTCTATTCCTATTGTAAAGCCATTCCCAGTGGTGCGACCAGATGGGAAGAATCCAGTATTTAAGTTCACATTTGTGGTAAATCCTAATAATAATCCTTAATCCTAATAATGGTAAATCCTAATAATAAAACTGGTAAATCCTTATCTTCGCCTGTCCTTTCTGTTCCCCCTCTATCATTTTATTGACTAAATAATGTTGTGAAGCAAACAATCACAAAACCTTAGTTGCATATAATAATAAGTATTGATTTTGCTCACAAATGTGTTCTGATCTGGGCTTGGCTTTGTTAACCTCTTGCTCATGTGTCAACAGGCAGGTACAGATCTGGATGGGTTCACCCATATATGTGGTGGTTGGCTAGTCTTCCTGACACTGGCCTGCCTCAAATGGAGCAACTGAAGTGATTCACCTCTCCTTCATGTGTTCCATTCTCCGGTGTGCTAGTCTGTAGCCATATTGTAAGTGGTAATGAATTTTAGTCATTAATGTAATTAATCTACCACATCATAGGACCTAAAAGGCCAAAAGCTTTGTTGCTAAGACAGTATAGTAATCTGGTTCTGTGTCCTGGATACAGTTGAGGTTATCTGAATGAGATCATCTTTTCTGGTTCACATGCAGACAAGCAGGCTCCCACTGATGTGTTCTACTGTCTCATCACTGGTGAGATTGAAGAAGTTCTTATAAACTTAGGAAAAGACTGATTGTTCTGTATCCATGGTAACATGTAGCCCCCATGTAGTTCAATGAATAATGACAACTTGCCTCAGTGAATATACTTTGCAATGTCAGTCCCTCACTTCTGAATGTCAGTCAGTAAGCAATAGAATCACACCAGAGAACATCTCCGAGTGCCAACCGGTGAACAAAAACAGTCTCACCAGAGTAACCACACATCTATAGATGAGGCCAACTCACCCCTCTAAAAGTCAACCAACCTCTGAACTCCATATGTGCCATAATTCCTATGTAAAAATGTCACCTGCTCTGCTTAGAGCAGCATTGCTCTTCCTAAGCAGAGGAAGCAGAGCATTCAGCATTGTGTTTTAAGTTTAGATGTTGAGTTGGGGTCTTGGCAACATGAGTGAGAAGCAGCTGTGTAGTCCCGCTATGCCTCTGGCTGTAGCAACATCAGTCTCCTGCTACATCTGGATAGCAACTAACTGTATGGATCTGAAGACATAATCTTCAAATCTTTTAAATAATATTTGTTAAATATAGACAATATGGATAATCAGTGATTTAATGATAGTAAATTTAAAAGCTCAATATTATATCCATTAAAATAAATTTCACATTTTATCAAAAATGGTTTCATGTATACTTAACTTTACATTCAAGTTAAAAGAGTATTCTTTGTGAATTTATTATTTTTTCCCATTTCATCACAGGTAACCAAACTCTCTGTAGGGGTCCAGCACACCGTATCTATGAAAAATAAAGCAAATACTTTATTTGGCTTCAGTTATACTTTACCTTATCTACCACTAAGAACTTTATCTAAAATGCCAGCATGAACTTTAAAATGCTTTATCCTGAACTGGAAGTGCAGTGTATCCTGATTTGAGTTGGTGAAATTTCTGAAAGGCAATCTGCAGTGGTCATTGTCTCTTTCATACTTTCTCTGGGAAATGAGATAATGTTGGCTGTTCTAAGCTGTTTCTTGATTGTTATTTCCTTTTAAAAAATTATTCATATAGACTTGATTGATGGGTCAAATGTTATCTTTACTTTTATTTTATTGTATGGCTGCTATTTATCTTTGCTCCTTTTCCTTTTCTATTTTTTAATCTATCTTTCAATCAGTTCTCCTAGCCAGTCTTCTCTTAAACTCTAATGCCTTCTTGCTGAATGCCCTAGTT